>NC_090444.1:401573485-402173485 GCF_031143425.1 Pleurodeles waltl | reverse complement strand
ATTAAAGCAAGGTAAAGTTCCTAATTTGGATAGAATTCCAGGGTCTCTATTTTAATACAACACTAGCAATCGTTGCTGGTGCTCCAACTCCCCAAACATGTATGGGTGCTGAGATTGTGCCCATATTTAAAAAGGAGAGCCCCAGTAATCCTTCCAACATCCGAACAATAAGCATCCTAGACAATCTCCAAAAGTTTTTTTGTAAGCAAGTATTGGACCGGTTAGATGAACGGAATGATGGGAATAATGTACTATCTAACCTACAGGCAGATTTTAGACCCTGTACCAGCTCCATTGACCAAGTGTTTAGATTTTTGCAGATCAAAAGGAAGATTGTAGACTTGTGAGGAGATCTTTTTGTGGTGTTGGTAGATCTCTGGGAAACTTTCTATCTTGTTCCTAGAGGAAAGCTCTGGGCCACTCTCCAGTATATGGGGATCCCGAGGGACCTTTAAAGCATTATTGTGCACCTGCAGGAAGCGAGTTTTGCCAGGATTAGACATAAAACAAAGGGTGAACTTATGGATTGGGTATTGATTAACAAGGGGGTCCTTTAGGGCTCTGTCCTGGCGCCCACACTTTTTTAACTCTACATTAATAACTGTATAAGGTACCTTACTAATTCTATCAATGATTCCCCTATGTTAGCTGGCCAGGAAATCCCAGGCCTTTTTATGCTGACAATACCTTCCTTTTATCAAAAACATGAATGGGGGCCCAAAACCTTGTAAACAGTTATAGTGAATTTTGTAGGGATTATGACTTGGAAGTAAACATCCACAAGACCAAACTAATGGTTTATACAAAAAGGAAGAGGCTCCATGTCGTGATTTTTTTGGACATTGAGCCCCTGGAAAGGGTTGTTGAGACTGATTACTTGGGTGTGAGAATGGTGGATACTGGATCTTGGCTTGCCCAAATAATCAAAAACTCCAATGTCACAACCATCAAGCAGGGACTATCATGAGAATGGCGAGAAAAGCCCAGTGTTTCCAGTCAATCCAGTCAATCCTGCAATACACAAAAATGCAGGTAAGGAATGAGCCATGTATGGGCAGAACTCTGGGAACATTATAACTTGAGAACCCTGGCAGTTGCGGAAAATCACTTTTTGAGAGCCATTACTGGTGTAGGAAGAGGGGTGTCATTGCTGCCTCTTACCCTAGATCTTGGATCACACAAAATTGCAGATCTTGCAGTGTTGAGACTGCTATTGTATTGGGTCTGTTTGTGGACCCCCAAAGAACTGCAAACTTATAGGCTTGGCCTTACGCAGTGCAAGCAGGCACTACCAAAGAGGGAGTGGCTCAAGCATCTGAAGAATCCTTGGTTTGAGCTAGGACTTCTTGCATTTTGGAATGCCTTACAGACTATTCCATCCATTGCTATACCAAAGGTTAAACAAAAATACTGGGACCTGGTAGGTTTGAAATAAACAAAGTATTGGCAGTGGCTCCTTGGCCAAGCTCTTTTTATTGCATAAATCTGTACCTATGCCCGAAGAAAGTTTGGATAACATCAGACCCACGCTTGCCTGTGGTTTGTTTCTTCAGTTTACATATGGCATTCCCCCTATTGTAGTCCACACTGCCTGTTGGTCTCAGCTTGTTGATGCATCTAGAAGCTGTATATTTTGTAATATTGTTGATAAAACCAAATAACATCTTCTCTAATTTTGCTGTAAATATATTAAGTCAATAAAGAGATGGGTAGTTCCCTTATGTAGGCATTTGTTAATCGCAGATTGAATAAATGCTCCCAGGATCTTTAAGAGTGATTCAATGCAGGCGGTAGTTTCTAAATATCTTTTTGTGGCCTGGGCATTTAGATCAAAAGCATTATTGGAGCACTAAAGATTTTAATCTCTGATTTTGATTGGTGTCGATATTTGTACAATTTACGTTTTAATCGATGTGGTTGCCTAAATATTACTCTCTTTTTTAAAAACCTCTTAACTATGTTAGACATCATCAACGCGTTTTCTCTAGGGCAGGAAATATAACCATTTGAATTGTATGATGAGCCTCTTTTATTCATTTTGTTGTTTTATTTTAATGTATGACGATGAAAAAAATTATTTCGATCGGTCAATAAATGTTGAACTTTGACTGTCCCACTTGCGTCCATTCAATACAGATAAGTCTGTTGATCTGAGTCAGACATGGGTCAGGGAGTGTAGTACTATCGTCAATGTCCCAGTTAGTCTTCTCTAAGATGATATGAAAGGAGCGAGAGAGAAAGTTGTATCCTTTGAAAAGAACCTCTAGGGCAGAGAACACAATCCTTATATTGCGTACATTTGTGCTATGACAAACATCATTGTAAAAGTTAATTAGAAAATAATTATGATGAATAGAACACATAATCCAAAAGATGTGGGTTCTGGAGTGCAAAATTGGTGTGAAAAGTACCCTAATTTTGAGAGAAACCTTTGATGGTTGACTACATCTGCCCTAGATCGACCAGATTGCGAAGGGGAGGCTGACATAGAATAATAAGAGTACTAATCCAAAATTATTGCATGCAGAGCCCATGTCTCTTGTTCCGTAATAATGTCGAATTTACTAAGTAATGACAGCCAATCATCTTATCTTATTTTATCTTCAATGCCTGATATGTTCCAACTAATAATATTTATTCACACTGGAGAATAGCCCCTCTTAGCTAGCTCTGTGTGGAGAGGATCATCTTCTGAGGTGAAAGACAAAACGATGTTTTCGGCCTCTGTTGCTAGTTTTAAAGGTGCCTCATGGGTTTCATGCCAGTCGATCTGGTTCAAATCTGACAGAGGCTGAAATCGATTTTGGACTGGAAAAGGATCTGCTGATATGAAAGTGACTGAGGTCACTGGCTGTAACTACTGCAGATGCCTTACAGTCTGTAGATGGCTGTAAAAAACATCTAAAGGTAAAATCCTGATACAGTTCACTTGGGTTGGCCTTAGGAAATCCTGAAACATCTGACATCTAGCCAGCGAAGGTTATGTAAAGCTTGTAACTGCACAGTATTCCTCATATTTGTTTGATATGGGACCAATCCAAGCATTCCTCCTTACAAAATGTACATTATCACAGTACACAAAAAGTCCACGTTGGCAGGGAAAGCCATTGGTAGATCCTGTTGTTTAGTTGGATAGTGGTTTGATTATGTTTGGTGACAATAAGAGTACATTTTCACATATGGACATGCATCTGGCGGTAGATTAGTACAAGGCGGGGGTATAGGAGAGCAAGGCCCATTATGGGGCCCTGAAACGAGGGTCATATTCTCACAATTAACATCTCTCATTTGCATGGCTGCAAATATGGCTATGTTGTTAACATTTAATATATGATCAATTTGAGGTACTATAGGGACATCTGCAATTTGGCCTGACAAGTTGGTGTGGTGCTGGACTAGGTGCTGAGTAGGTAGGGATAATAGGGAGAAAGTTTGGGTACACATCCCTGCTTGTGGAGTGGGTCTCTGGGGTAATTGCAGTAAGCAATTTGACAGCCTTTTCCAAGGCACTAGTATGTTCTAACAGTGGGTTCAAGCATGTATCTACCAGACATTTCAATTTCTCATAAAATATGTCCTAGGTGTACATATTTCCCCCCTTGCCTGGTGTCTCCAAGATGCTACTTGCGAAATAATGGCCCTTTTACTGTCTGATCTGCCATGCCCGCAGGAAAGTTCAAGGTTGAATAAGTAGACTCACTCATGGTATTAGATTGTCACCTTTCTTCCAAAGGAATCTCCTTGGCTATGACACCAACAGCCCTTTCCTGAAATACATCCAAGGTACTACGTTTATGCTTGGTATTTAATTTAGTACTCCCACCTATTTTACACTTACCCATAATGGCACAAAAAAGAGCTTATAATAAACAAAAGGACTGGATAGGGTTGTTAAGGCTGGGTGAAAGGACGACTTTGGCCCAACACCTATTTAGTAAGGAGGCTTGAAATCCAAATAGGAAAACAAAACATTTAATGTAGTAAAGGTTTCCAGCCACAGAAAAACTCTCCTGGCTAAGGCTGTCAATTGTTAACAGAATTAGAACATTAAATTCATGGTAAGCCAACACAGTGAACGAAGAGTGACAAGGATAACATGACTTAGAATTGTAAGACAAAGTGCATGAGGTAAAACTAACCACACAGAACAGAATATCACAACCTGCCAACGGGCTCAGATTGCAAGTCTTTTAAGACGTGGCAGGGATACACCAATGTACTCATTGCTGTTCATGGTTATCGAGTGTGCTGGATCCAAGGAACGCAAAATAGGTTGATGTGATAGTTGTCTGCTAACTTTCCTGCAAAGCTCAGCCGATCATTGGCTGCTGGCCACTGCATGCAGCAAAATATACAAAGAAAGAAGCAAGCAGCCATGATTAAGCAAGAAACAGTTCAACTAGCCAGAGACTTGCCTCCTCCCTATGACCACTCTATTGCTGCCACCTCTACCCACAGGTATCTCGTTTTCTGACCTTCTGCAAATCCTAGGGCACCCATCCGTTCAATGTAGGAATAAAAGCCCATGAATTACCAGTGAGTCACTATGTACAGAAATCTGAGACTATTCAGAACTCAGTCCTCTCTGGGCTCCTCAACCAGTTGCTGTGAATGATGCTGCTCTCCTGTCTGCTTCACAATATGCATCCCTAGCTCACCAAGAGAACAGAGCAGAGCATAGTAAAGATGAGTGGCATCCACAGTGTGAGGGCTGAGGCAAATGGAAAACAGCTTGATGAGCTAACAGAGAGACCTTCAATTAGGGTTTGGCAGGATCCATAGCTGAGTTTCCAAGAAGGCAATGTATCTGGAAGTCCAGGCCAGAGGTCTGCAGGCATCTTGTACAGCCTGTGGGCAGGTACACGTATAGAAAACAGTGGAGGAGGCCCAGAATGAGTGCCTGAAGATGAAGAATTGGAAGAATCAGATGTGAAAGTATATGATTTGACAAATTGCTGCAGTTTATTTTTTCGGAAGAACCAGATGAGCCACCCATCTTTTGACCAGTTGTAGGCTTTCTAAAATAAATCCTCTGCTCAACCTTCAAGAATCTCTTGGAGAATATTGAAGCCCATCCTGTCATTGAGGATCAATTTATTGTCTTGAACAAAATATTACACCAATAATGAAGCATCATAATCTTCTGAGTAGGCCAACATGTGAGTCATAGCTTTCCATTTGTTTGTACTCTTCACAGAATCACACAACTCCCTTTTCCTGACAGAGGATGTCACAAACCCTATTGCTTCTTCCCAGGGCTTCCAGGTGCTTATAATGTGATGCAAGTCTATGAATAACATGTGAGTGAATATGATTCTTCTGAAAGGTCTGGAAGATTCCAGGACAGAATTAAATTATTTGTGCTGTCAGAGGGAAACAGTTCTGGAGAACTGTGTAATGCAGAATACACAATGGATTTGCCTGGAGAAAACAGGGACAGCAAGAATTGTCCAGTGCATTTCAGAAGGGCAGGTCACCAAGCTTTAAAGAGCCCGAAGGAAGCCATCAAAAATACAGTGATCTAATACATCCATTTATAAACTGATATGCTGACAGGAGAACATACTTCTCTACCTCTGAATAAGAATGGGGGAAAGCAATGAATGCTAGGGCAAATGGGTGTAAACTCCAAATTTGCAATTCAGGTAGAGGTGATCTTGAAAGGTACTAAAAACATAATGGTAAGAAGATTCAAGGATCTAGTGGTGAAGTTCTACCATCATGAAGAGAGCAGAGTTTCTAATTAACATTTGGATTGAAATATGAGTTTCCCAAAACATCAGGTACACCTTTAGGTATTGAGAGAGGTCGGGCCTTCACATCTTATCTCTATTTACTGGTAGATGATGCATATCAATTAAACAATAATCTGGGTGTATATTTGGGACTAATTTATTGAACCTCTTTTCATCGTACATGGAGGAATCACTTCAGCTTATTCAGATGAGCCTGCTCTTCTTCTCAGGACAATAAACTTACTGCACATCCTCTGTTTCTGTGATATTCAGAAACTTGGAGGCATAAAGCGGTAAAAGGCAAAAACCAAGTTCTTCCTCTTATGACAACAATAGTTTCCATCAGACCTTCTGGCTACATGAAGATGGGAATCCTTTATAGAGTAGAATATCCTATGATTCTCAGTCACCCAGGTTGGTCATTGGGACAATTTAACGTTTGACTTCAGGGTGAAATGTGGAGACCAACATAGCTCTTCATAAAGTCTATGGAATTCCCATTATTAAATGAAGACTGTATTATCAGTCTTACCTGTTTTTCTGTTAATTGGTTTTGCAGCTCAGAGTGCTCCTGTGATGAAGGCCTTGCAGAGATCAGAATGAAGTAGTTCCTTTGAGGGGTTTAACCCTTCTCCTTTACAGAGAACATAGCAGCAGCCCAAGATGTCAAAATAATTACTGGAGTATCTAAAAAGAAAACAAAATAGAGCTGGCTACATTAGAAAACCAGCAACTTGCCAGAACTTGGTAAACCTTAAATGCAGAAGGTAGAATGGGACAAACTGGTGTGTGAGAACTCAGCATGAGGAGAGGATGTGCTGAAGAAAATATCTTCCTGACCATAAGAGTAGGTAAAAAACATTAGAATTCTACCCAAAAGCACAACTACACGTGGGGAATTATGTGAGAAATGGCATGATGAAATTGCAACCATGCATCTATTAGTCAGAAATTTGTCTAAGGGGATGATGGCTATGTTGTTCTGAGTCAACTATGCACTCCAAATTAATGGCCAAATTTACTAAACAGTGGTGCACCATAGTGCAGCAATCAAATTTGCTGTGCTGCACTGTGTCACCTGGAGAGAGCAGAAATGTGTCACATCTTGAAATAAATAGCACAGTTCTGCTCTTTCCTTTTATTGGTGCACTTTGTGCTACCTAGAGCCAAAACAGGCACTTTTGGACCATAGTGTATGAATGGGTACCTTTCTGCACCAAAACAAAATTTTGAAAAAATATCCTCTTTGCATAGTTGCTGCAGAATGCACCACACATGCAAAGAGGAAATAAAGAGGAGAAAGAAAGATAATTCTTCTTGTTACCCCAGTCTCAGAGAGGTACAGGATTTTGTCTACAAGTCTTGGTAAATATGGGTTTACATAAAAATTTATGGGTGGGTACACTGGAACACCTATGCACCACTCATTGATTGCCTTGCTGATGGAAAGCAATGCAAGGCAGTGTAATGAACTGCCCTGTGTTACCTCTGTTACAAAGCAACACAAAAAGCTATATTAGTTGCTTAGTAAATACCAAAAAGTAATATGTGTCGGGTCTGCATTAAAAAAATTAAGCAAACCTAATGACAAACCTTAAGAAATCTGGGACTAAAAGTGAACTTGCAAATGAATGTACTGCTACAGGAGGCCATTTTCCTGAGCACTTGCTTCCACTTGACTAGACCAACGAGTGCTATTAAGCACGTGGAGCACTTTGCAGCGCTGGATACGCTAGCAACTTTAAGAGGGACTACATATCCCAGACTGCTCTGTGGCCCTAAGAGACAGACATTTTCCTCAGCACCTGCTTCCTCTTGACCAGACCAACGACCGCTATAAAGCGCGTGGGGGCACTTCGCAGCGCTGGATACGCTAGCAACTTTAAGAGGGACTACATATCCCAGACTGCTCTGTGGCCCCAGGAGGTGGCCATTTTACTCAGCACCTGCTTCCACTTGGCCAGACCAACGAGCACTATAAAGTGCGTGGGGGCACTTCACAGCACAGGACACGTGCAGTGCGTGCCCATGCCAGTCCAAGGGCTGGCCCGTCCACACCTGTCGGAGCCCAAAGGAGGCTGGGCTCGGCCACCCCTCTAAGATATACAAATAAGTAGGCTTCGTAAGAGTCTTTGAATTGTTATAGCCTTTGGGGATGGTTATATTGTCTTACTTTATCGCTAAGGGTTCATCCGCTGGTGAAAGCAATTGTGATGGGTAAAAGGAAAGCGATCGAGGGCGGGGCTAGGATGGCACACAAAAAAAAACCACAAACGACAGAAGCATGCAGCAAGTAACTGCGTAATGGATTGGATAGGTCATCTCCTGGTTGATTGTGAGGATATTTTGACCTCCTCCCCGTATAGAGCCTCTAATGGTATTCAGAGTGAGTGTCCCCCAGTAAGGTCAAGGAAGGGCCATAAGAAAATCCCAGAGATGTTAAAAAAATGTGGGTTACAGGCTTTAGCTCCTACAGGGCACGGCAAAGTGAGAAATGCTATTTTTCATATGCCATCACCACTAGAGAACACACTTTCACCTACCGGAAGCAAGGCCCTTCACTACACCAATCACTTCAGTCCCCTAAATGATACATCACATGATGATCCTGACCTATGTGTATTGCTGGATGGGATAGTAGACACAGGAGCAACAGACATCAGCCCAGACCTGCCTAATGCTCAGTATACCTCATGCATAAAAGATCTAAAGGATGAGGTATCCGAGCTTCAATCTATGGTGAACTCTTTAATTACAATGGTCAAACAGTTAACATCTGTAGATGTGACGTCCAGCAAGGATAGCTCCACGCTTACTCCCCCAGGTCTCTCAACATTCTTGACTAAATTACCCTCGAACATTGGTATCAAGATCTGCAATTGTGTCCCCCCCACCCCTGTCAGTCTGGTGCCCCGTGCTGGCCATCCTATAACAGGCGGTGGGACAAGGTACTCTTGCCAGGCTCCACATACAATTATCTAAATATGGGTGATAAACCAAGACTTCACCATCAATTGCCTAGACCAAGGAAAGACAATGCTCCAAGTCATGTTGAACAGCCTAGCGATAATCGGTCTAATTCTAAAAACACTGTCCTAATGGTCAACGTTCCTAAATAATGCTTACCAGCACAAGGAAATGGGGAGACTCTGTTAGAAACTGCTTCTCCTACTGCCAACTTTAACCCCCCCCCATGCTGGACACATTCCATCTACCCACTCAGGACCACTTGGTCAATTGTTAAAACACCGTTCCTGAGGGGAAGACAAGGATAGCATTCTGCAATGTGGCAGGTTTACTGTCTAAGGTGGTAATAGCAGACTGGTGTGATTTTGTTATTAGCTTTACTGTAGTCTGTGTACAAGAAACATGGGCAGTAAATCCAATCCACTTAAATGATTTTCGAACCTATCATACCCGGGCGGAACCATCTACCTCAGGTAGAGCAAAGGGTGGGGATCTGTACCTATGTTTCAAACACCCTGAGAGAAGCTAGTATAACTATGCTGGCTCTGCAACCCTACCATCAGATAGTTGTTGTTAAAACATCAGCTACATGGGTGCTGGCAATTACCAACTTCTACATCCCGAAAGCTGAGATAAAAACTGCTTTGACTCTACTAAAAAGGGATATTGAAGCTCTCAGGAACAGAAAATTCCAGGATTTGGTATTTGTATGGGGGGAGATTTTAATACTGAGGTTTGCACTAGGGCTTCAGAAAAGATATGCATTTCAAGTGATACACACTCCATCTGTGGGGAACAATTGAACAACCTCATATTTAGCACTGACCTTGCTTTCTGAAGCGAGATTTGTTGCCCCCCAATCCCATTTTCGGCTACATTCAATGGCCAAGGGAAACAGTCAGTGATAGATTACATATTGGTCACAAACAGACACACCGAAAGGGCTGGAAATGTTATTACCCACACAATTGCATGCAGCGACCACTACCCCCTAAGCATAGAACTGGATATGGCATCAAGGGATTTTTTGTCCCAAGCGCCACTCCCCAACTATTGTACGGTGGGAGTCATGGACATTAACAGGCTTAACCGGTATGCCCTGTGGTGGTCAAAGATTGATCCCCAAGAGTTTCTAAAACAAATAGATTTGTGGTTGCACGCAGGCTTTTGAAAGCTGTTTAGACCTGTGCTCTGACCCTGAGGATATCAAAGAGAGTTTTCAAAAGATTGCTGGGGACGTTAAGGGGGAACCAGTGATTACAGGTAAGAACAGCAGCAACAGCAAGATAAGAGGGTGGTTTGATCAACCCTGTACCAAGGCCCATGGAATGCTGAAATTAGCCCTACACAAATACCCATGCTGCGTAAATGTCAGGGATGGCAGGAAAAACCATACGTATGTTTTAATGCAGAGGATAGCAGTGTTACAAAAATAACTATGGGACAAATTGAATGACGCCACCACTAGTAAGGACTCTGCAGCTTTTTGGCGGGTCATTAATTCACCCTATCTTCAGCCTGACACTGGACCATGCCTTGAAATGGCTATTAGTGAGGGAGACTGGATTACTCACTTTTCCACTGTTTATTTCAATCCTAGCTACAGGTCAAGGCTGACAGTAGACGTTGCGATTGACAGCGAGTCTTTTGCTCCTGGTATTTTCCCTATTAAGTTTGCATTTACATTGGATGAGATCCTTTTTGCCCTAAACACAATTAAATCCGGCAAAGCGACTGGTTCAGACTTCATCCCTGTAGATTTGTTTAAAGCCAACATGACCCTTTGGGGATGACTGCTTACTCAAGTACTGAACGCATGTTGTCAAGTTGGCCTACTGAAGTCTTGGAGGGAATCAGTCATTGTCCCAATTTTCAAAAAGGGAGAAGGACACAGCCCCACTTGTTACCGTCCTTTCTCTCTACTTGATTCGCAGCTGAAAATGGCAGGCCGCGTTATCTTGAACAGACTGCAAGAATGGTCCCAGGTCGAGAATGTCTCATCGGACTTACAGTACGGGTTCCCGGGAGGGAGTAGGAATTGTGGAACAGAGTCTAAACCTAAGCATGCTGATCGAGAAATACACCACTATCAATCAAGGGAGATTGTACCTGGTCTTTGTTGATTTAACTGCTGTCTTTAACTGCTGTCTTTGACTGCGTAATCCATAGTAAATTGTGGACAATCTTGGGGAACATGGGGACGGGGGGTCCTCAAAACCAACTTGGTGGCAGCCTTGTTGGATAGTATTGATTGGTCCATTTTGTTGAACAGTACTTCAAATTGCCCTCAACTAAGTGTTGTTGGGGAATGGGTGGGATGGTTGCTTTGCATTTGTAGCAGAGTCAATTGTTGGAGTGTTCTTAGCTGGGTTTCCAGTGCCATATCTTGGCCTAAGAGTACGTTTGGGCGCATGCTGTGGAGCTTCTTGGGGTGACATGGTTGGCCCTTGGGTTTCCTGGGAGGGTATTTCCTGGGATGTTTCTGCTGCTTGGGTCATCTGATGCTGGTTGTCCATGGCTGTTGTGGGGGCCTCTTGTCCGGTGTGGGTGTCAAACTGGTTTTTGACCAACTGCAGCAGTGCCATTGTGGCATTGTGCTCTTTCCACTGCTCCATGGCCTGTTGTTGTTGTTCCTGCTGCATCCTCTGACTTTGCTTCAGGGTGGACACAATCTGTGTTAACCTGTCTTGGGTAAGTTGGTAGGCCCCTAATACCTCTGAAATAATGTCCTGGGCTGTTGCATCCATTCTGTGGCCTCCCTCCAGCCCACAGAGACCCTTGAAGTTGCCCTAGCCCCCTGTGCTTGTGTCCCCTGCACAGGTCTGGCAGTGCCACTTGTACTGGGGACCTTGACTTCCTGCATGTTGGGAGTGGGAGACTGTGGCCTCTGTAGCAGTGTTCCACCAGTCTATGCCCTGGGTACAGTGATGTGGGTACACCTGCCCTGGGATGCTGGTCTTGACTGGGTGGTAGGGGTGACAGTGGTTTCCTGGGTAGGGCTGGTGCATGGTGAGAGTCCAGGACTGTGTGAGGGGCCTTGCCTGCTCATCAGTGTCCAGGGATCCTTCGCCAGTGTCTTGTGAGGTGCCTCTGTCTCCCTGGAGGCCAGTGGCACTTCTTGTCCCGTCCATTAGGGTTGCATGGGTGGTGGTGCCTGTTTGGGGACATAGACATGTCTGTTACATATGCATGTAGGTTTGAGGTGTACAGGACTGGGCTATTTTGTGCTGGTGTTACTTTCAGTGGCCTTTCAGGGTGCCTTTGTGAGGTTGACATTGCATTTAGCACCAGTGTGGGGTTGAATTGTAGTGGGGGGTATTGTTCCATTGTGGATGCGTGCAGGGGTGGGTGGCTGTGCACAGCGAGAGCAATGTGGACCTGTTAGTGGGTGTGAGGTCATGCAGGTGGGTGGATGTGGTGGGTAATGGCTGGGTGGGGTGGAGGTCCAGGTGGGTGTGGGTGGGGTGGGGTGGTGTATGCATTGCAGCTGTGGTGTAAAAGGGGTAATTGTAGATGACTTACTCGAGTCCATTCCTCCAGTGAGTCCAGTGACTCCCTCTGGGTGCAGGATGGCCAGCACCTTTTCCTCCCAGTCGGCGTAGTCGGGTGGTGTTGGTGGCGGTCCTCCCCCAGTCTTCTGCACTGCAATGTGGTGCCTGGATGCCATGCCACGGACCTTCCCCCGCAGGTCATTCCATCTCTTCCGGATGTCGTCCCTGGTGCGTGGATGGTGTCCCACTGCATTCACCCTGTTCACAATGCTCTGCCACAGCTCCAATTTCCAGGCGATGGGTGTGTGCTGCACCTCGGCCCGAAGATTTGTGGCTCCACCTTCAGGATTTCGGCCACCATGGTCCTTAACTCCCTTTCGGTGAAGAGGGATTTTTAGGGGGGTACATGGTGAGTGTGGTGGATGGTGTAGGGACTAGGAATGAAGTAAGGGTGCTATTCTGTGGGTGGGTGTGCATCTCCTGTATGCTGGCGTTTGCTGTCTGGATATGATGTTCTCCGTCTTCTTGTCCTGCTTTAGTTGCAAGGGATTGTGGGGTGTGTCTGGGGGTGTTTTATGGAGTTCTGGATGTGTGTCAGGTGTGTGGGTGATACGCCTATCCAATGTGTGCACTTCTTGCTGTTGAGTCCACTTGCCGCCCGTAGTGGTCGCAGCCACCAATGGTCGTCTGACCTCCACTGTCAACCGAGGTGATTTGTGCATCATTACTTGGAGGCGGGATGTGAGTGTGCTTGGCGGTGGCAGGGTGGGGTGGGCCGGGATTCTCGCCGACAGAGTCATGGCGGGCAGTGGTGGACTGGGCATTTTTGGCGGGTTGAGTTTTTTGTTCATTATATGGCGGGTTTCCATTCATCGCCAACGGTGGGATTCTGTTCACCACGACACGATGGTCGGCGGTCTTTCCTGCCATGTTCATAATGACCGCCTAAGTCTATCTGTTGAACTGCTTAAGCCAACTGTTCTAAAAAATTAGTTGATCTTAACCTCACCTGGCATGCAACTATACCGAAAGGAGGTGAGCAATGAACAGCATAGATTTGTTTTAACCAGGTCTAGGCTAGATTCTTTTTATTACTTGATGAGTTTCCCAACCATAAATGGCTGGTCGAGGCCTATGGCCAAATACCCGTGTGACATGGCTACTCAGTAAAGTACCTTCCACACAATTTTATTTTGTTCATTGTATAATTCGCCAAGAAATATATTTCTGTTGCCATTCTTGATAATGTCGACCAACTTATGTGTTCTTACAGGCTTTGGCAACTGTATATATATGTAACATCATGTCTAAATTTGTATGGGCTATTCTTAGACACAGGAAATTGATATATTTTCCAAAGTCTGAGAAGTAAATTCTATGCCGCTAGCCGTATGCGATCTGTTGGGTGCTTTTCTTTTTACTACTGTTTTACTTTAATGTTTTTTATAATTTTAACCTGAACAGAATATATCTTTCTTAAAATATTTTTAGAATAGCTTTTAACTACAAAACCCTGTATCTCACAGTTGTATTTGGTCCTAATATAATGTATTTTACCTGTGTCTTAATGCTTCTTTCTCTTAATGTTTGGTTAGTGGTTAATGTATTGCTTTTGTTTTATGTATGCACGCTTTTAAGACAACTTCTGTAGAATAAAGCTTATTTGATTTATTTATTTGTTTACTGCTAGTAACTTTATACTTGCAATGGAAACAAGCATTTGCAATGCAACGGGTCTCGCATTTGCTCAAGTTAAAGCTGTTAGCGTTGTAAACTCCTAACTGGACTTTTCTTGCCACACAAATTAAAAGGAAAAAATGTAGTGCAATCACGCTATGTAAATCCCCAGCGCAATCGTGCCTCATGGAAAATAAAAACATAAAGTAGTGCAGAAATCAGGCTGAAAACATGGAGCCTGGTATGTTTTCAGTAATTTGCCAGTGCGCTCGAGGAGGGCTAAACACCGGAAAAGACATGACGTGTGCATGCCTTTCTCTAATGAAATCAAGCGGATTTTAAGAGGCAAGCCCACGAACCAATAAAAGGGACAGGTGTGACGTGGGCATGGCTATTGGTATACATTACCATTTAAATATGGAATGAGCGGTTTTAAAGCAAAGCGGACAGTCAGTAATCTTATTGTGTCTAATCAGACTTAGTAAAAAGAATAATTATTGTTCAGTATTACCTACAAATATTTACAAAACTAGAGAGATCAAGAGTATAAGATTTAGATAAGCCAGTGATCAACAAAGAAGATACATTGAAGCTGGAGGCTGAAGCTTATCTCAGCAACCTGGCACTGACTGAAACATTAGAGTTCATGACCAGTTCCAGGACATCAAAATACTATTACAGATGGCTTTATAATATTTTACTCAGTAAACCACTTGTTTTTCCTTGCTGCTGGCCAGTTTAGTTACAACGTTAATGGAATAATAGAGCCTCTGATCTTGTGTTAAAATCCGCTCTCTGGTGTGCACTATGTAAATAAACATTGTTATGATTAAACAGAGAAGTGTTTATAGCCTTCATTCATGGATACACTTCTACATGAGAAGTAGTGTGTCAAGGCAAACTTACTAGAACCTCTAAAGGACCTTGCTAATGAGCATTGCACAAACTGGAAGACTGAACATGAGCATTGCACAAACAGGGACAACCAAGCCGAGGTCACCCATGGCTCCATTTCCCTGCACACAGGGCTTCTTCTCAGCATGTGGCCTCCATTCCTCTCTGAAACCTAGGTTTTCATTTCACCCAATAGTCAGGTAGTATTAATCTCACCCCTTGAAAGATGATTTCACAGCCAACCACCGGGCCCATCTCTCCTTTTAAGTTCTTCATCTCATTCCCAGGACCAGGCCTTAAGGCCACTTGTATTCCTTGTTTCTATGTCCTCCCTAGATCCATGGATTTATCTCAAACTCACCCACAGCCCTTTAGGGAAGGTCCAGCACCATGAGGTTGGTCAATAGATAAACTTGTACAACAGCAATATGAGCAGAAGCAGCTCGTTCTTATGGGTCTCAAGGCTCCTCCTCCTTATTTTCTGCACTTTTTTTACCTATACCAATAGCACATAATTCACAAATAGTCTGTGCTAGTATAACAAGCATTGACAAGGCTATTAGACGTACAGTCTTGGCAGGCTTGTGCAATGGTAAGATTAGTTTGATTTTTTATTGTACGCATATGTCACAAAAAGAAAAAGGGAAAGTGGGAAGAAAATATACGTCACTAAATGTGGTTGCTATATGATTGCAATCAACATGTTATATTTAAAACAATACCCACTGGTGTAGTTGTTTACTAATGATGTTTTTTTTTTTTAAATAACCCTTTTTTTTGCTGCTTTCATTTTTTACTTATTATTATTAATGCATTTATTTATTTATCTGTGAAGGAGACAAGACTAAATCACAAACAAGGTAAACCTTCAAATTGCAGACATTTACTTTGTTACATTGTCACCTTTGAACCCCAGCTTTCAAAGAGTGATGAAAAATAAATTGGGCACCCGAAGTGTAGAAGGAATAAGTAACCAATGGCCATATGTATGAAGCACCGCATTAGCGATTACAAAATAGCGATTTTTAACAAACCTCTATTTAGTACTCGCTAACACAAGATTCACAAAATGTTTGCGATTACCTAATATTCGCAATCAAAAATAGTGATTACCAAATACCAATTCAGTAAAATAGCGAATCGCTATTTGGTAATTGCAATTTGCGATTTTTGCATTTTGGAGCAGCTTGATGACCTCACAACCAGGAAGTGAGTCAGTCCATGCTGTTTCCAGAAGCCTGAGCCACAGGAGGAGACATACTCAGTGAGCTGAGCATCAGGAAACCAGTTTGGAGTACCGCCGTGTACCAAAACATACCATGGCCACTGAAAGGAATGCAAAGGATGGTGAAGGCAGAAAAAGGAAGCTGAAGTTCAGTGAGCAGGAACTGGAGGTGCTCACTGAAGAGGTGGTAAAGAGCCATGACAAGCTCTTTAGGAAAAACTCACTCTATGTCCCAGAGAGTGAAAAGGGAAAAATATGGACTGACATCCAGGCAAAGATCAGTGAGGTGGGTGTGGCACAGAACAGCACTGATACGATTTACATCACATGAGAAGGAGAGGGTAACAACCAAGCTTATGGAGGCAAGGAGCACTGGCAGAGGACCATCCACCCAGACACCATACACCCCCTTGGAACACGTGGTGGAGTCAAATCTGCAGCCTGAAGCCATCCTTGGGGTCACTGACATAGACACTTCAGCCACACCAGGCACACGAAAAGGTAAGAATATATGGAAAGGCACACGCAAAGGTAAGGATGGCAATTACTTGAATTACCTTATGTACAGGCAAAATTCTTATCTAGAGGAAATCAATGTTAACACGCACGGATAAAAATAGTCCATGCCACACATTCCATGTAACCCAACAATGCCTTATGGGAGTGGTAGCCCATACTCCAACAGTGAACCAAGAACAAACATTGCAGCATTGTGCATCCCCACACAGATAGACAAGAAAAATGACAATCAGGAACACGTCAGCAAAACTGTTTACCTCAAAATTAAACTTTGAACTGAGACATACAAAAGTAATTTGTGACTGATACACTGATCATTAATGTTGCAGATGTCACTGTACCACATGCAGTAGAAACAGAACCTGGGAGGAATGAGGAAAGCCAGCCACCGTCCGAGGTTGAAAACATTGTGTCCATATCACCCACAACATCTGCAGGGGGTGGGGGATCAGGGTATTTTTAGTTTTAGGGGTGGGGGTTGGGGTTTTAGTTTTAGGGGCGGCAGTGGGGGGTTGGGGTATTTTTAGTTTTAGGGGCGGGGGTTGGGGTTCTAGTTTTAGGGGCAGGGGTGGGGGGTTGGGTCAGGTAAGAGGGGCAGGGGTGGGGGGTCAGGGTAATTTTAGTTTTAGGGGCGGGGTCTTAGTTTTAGGGGTGGGGTGGGGGGTCAGGGTATTTTTTGTTTTAGGGGCAGGGGTGGGGGGTTGTGGTTTTAGTTTTAGTTTTAGGGGTGGGGGTTGGGGTATTTTTAGTTTTAGAGGCGGGGTGGGGGTTGGGGTTTTAGTTTTAGTTTTAGGGGCGGGGTGGGGTGTCGGGTATTTTTAGTTTTAGGGGCGGGGTGGGGGGTTGCGGTTTTAGTTTTAGGGGCGGGGGTGGGGTGTCTGGGTATTTTTAGTTTTAGGGGCGGGTGGTTGGGGTTTCAGTTTTAGGGGCAGGGGTGGGGGGTCGGGTATTTTTAGTTTTAGGGGCAGGGGTTGGGGTAGTTTAGGTTTTAGCGATGGGAGTTGGGGTTGTTTTAGGGGTGGGGATTGGGGTGGTTTTAGGAGTGGGTTGGAGGGTCGGGTAATTTTAGGGGCGGGGTGGGGGATGGGGGTTAGGTTTAGGGGCAGGGTGGGGGGCTTGGACTAGTTTTAGGGGTGGGGGTTGGGGTACTTTCAGGGACGGGGTGGGGGTTGGGGTTGTTTTAGGTTTTGGGGGTAGGGTGGGGGTTGCAGTAATTTTAGGGAGGAGGTGGGGGTTGGGGTAGTTTTAGGGGCAAGGGTGGGGGGTTGGTGTGGTTTTGGGGGGTGGCGGTAATTTTTAGGGGTGGGGGTGGGCGGCCAGGGGGGACGGATGCTGGAACAATGCATGCCTATAACTAATGCCTTTACCAGGAATGCCTTTATAACGAAAAATTGTGGTAAAGGCATTAATGGTAACAACAAGGTTGTTGTTCCGACCTCGTTGTTCAGGCTTGCGTTGTTCCGGCAGGCGTGGTTCCGACATACATTCATTGGGAGCAAAACACACCATAATTGTATACTCTGACCATAGAAACTTACAATTTATGAGCTCTGCCAAGCTACTAACTCCCAGGCAACTGAGATGGATGTTATTCTTTGCAGAATTTGATTTCATAGTGACTGTTAGACCAGGAGAAGATAATCGTAAGGCCGATGTATTGTCTAGACAAGATTCTTCGATCACACATACTGAACAAAAACCCATGCCTATTATAACGCCTTCAAAAGTGTTGTGTTTGATAGCAGCCGAGAAGTTCATTGATCTCATTCGTAATAATTTTCACATCACCAAGTGGCAAGAGTGGTTACAACAAGACACCAAAAGGTTCATTCATCAAGGCCTACCTTTACACGAATCTTGATTATTCCTGCCTACTGAGGAGTTAAGAGAGACAGCTTTTCATTGGTTGCATAGTCATCCTGGGGCAGGTCATCCAGGTCCTCAAAAAACACTAGAACTCATGAAAAGGTGGTTTTGGTGGCCTACATTTGTTCATGACTTAAAGCAAATGCCACAATCCTATGAAGTATGTGCAAGATGCAAAAGCGGACATAGCAAGCCTAAAGGTCTATTGATACCTCTATCCGTTCCCAATCATCCATGGGAACATATCTCTATGGATTTTATTACTGGTCTTCCTCAAGTAAAGCAATTTTCAACCATTTTAGTGGTGGTGGATAGTCTTACTAAATATGCTCATTTCATTGCATGTAAAGGTCTCCCAACATCTGACACCTTAGCAACTATCAACTTAGAAAACATTGTTTGCCTTCATGGACTCCCAAGAGTTATCCTCTCTGATAGAGAAACACAATTTTCTGCACGTTTTTGGCAGCAATGGTGCAAGGCTTTACGAATTGATTTGACTTTATCCACTAGTTATCATCCACAAACGGATGTTCAAACAGAGAGACTGAACCAAACTCTAAAACAATACTTATGATGTTATGCAACAAAGTCTCCTAAAACCTGGTTGGATCTATTGTGGCTTGCAGAACTCGCTTATAACAACTCTCACCACTCTTCAATAAACTCAACTGCTTTTTATGGTTTATATGGGCCTCATCTGCACATTTTGCCAGTTACGCTACCTGCTTCTACTCAAACCACTCCAGCAGTCCTCGACATGTTAACACACATGAAAAAAGTACATTCACAATTGCAAACAAATCTACACCAAGCAAAGACAAAATATAAAATGCAATATGACAAAAAACACCAGCCTGGTCCTCAGTATACAGACAAAGATAGAGTTTGGTTATCCACGAAAAACTTTGTATACAAAACTAAAAATATGTTTCATCCAAGATTCATAGGACCCTATGAAGTTTTGCGACAAGTGAACCCTGTAACATATAAACTAAAATTGCCATTGTCCTTAAAAATTCATCCGGTGTTTCACACTTCAATTCTTAAACCTGCTTCACCCTCAAGTGTCACACAACCTGCTCCTCTATTAGTCCAAGGTCATTGGGAGTATGAGGTGCCATCTATCTTAGACTCCAGATATCGTGGCTCTTCCCTTTGGTACTTAGTGTCCTGGAAGGGATACGGAGCGGAAAATGACTCATGGGAACCCGCAAGACATGTCAATGCACCACATTTTTGTTTTTGTAACCTTTATTTATGCTTTTACACAAACAAATAAAGCAGTACAGTAAAATCGTGTTTTTGCAGACTAATACAATTTAAACAGCACATTGTATCATTTCAATAGACATTTTCTCCTTCTGTATTTTAGCAGCACAGAGCCTTTTAATTGTGTATACAAACCATTGGGGGTCTTGGACTATATATCTTACTACAATCTTGTTTTATTTATTAGTCAATTGACTCTCCCTCTGCTTCTCCAGTCTCTTTCCCTATAAGGTACTGTCTGTATATGTCCCAGAATTTCGCTGGTTTGTTGGTGGGAGGGAGTAACTCACTGTAAGTGTCTGTTTGCGTGTTGCAATAAGCCATATCTCTATGCCATTCGTCTACTTTAGGGATCGGCCCACGGTCCCACCGCATGGCAACTCTACGCTTAGCTAGTACCAGACCCATTGCCACCAATTTGCGTATTGATTTTGGTAAATGGATATCCCACCCCATAAGGGCCAAAAGTGGTTCAGCATCTATTTGTATACTAGTTATAGTTTTCAATTCTCTAAATATTGCTCTCCAAAAAGTTTGCATATTCTCACACGCCCATGCCATATGTAAAAAATCGGCTTGTTCTACCCCACATCTGGGCAGTTTGAATTTTCACGCAACCCATATCTGTGTAAACGAATTGGGGTATAATATATTCTGTTAAGGAATTTAAAGTGAATGAGACGGTGTCTGCCATTTAAGGAAATAGAGCGTGTCTTAGTGCAGCAGTATCGCCACTGCGCGTCTGTGATCTGTACCCCCAGATCTCTTTGCCACTCCACTCGGGGTCTTGAGAGCTCTTGGTCTCTTGTCCCCTGTATTATTACGTACAGACGGGACACCAAGTGTCTTGTACAATTTCCCTGCAGGATCATAGAAAGCAATGTGATCTCGGGAGGTTCTTGCATGCCATCGCCCAACAATTGTGCTAGAGCATGTTGTGTCCTGTGGTATTGGAATTGGTGTAGGGGAGTAGTCTCACCGGTACCCTCTCTTATTTTGTCCCAACTTTTCTTACTGCTGTTCTCAAATAGGTCCCCCACTGTGTTAATGCCTAGTTCACTAAGGGCGTATATCAGTTTACTGTCACGCCACAGTGGGAACCAAGTACAGCAATCTACTGGTATCTGTGGGGAGTACGGTATAGCCAACTTTTGTTTATCCATAATCTTGTGCCATGCTTTTGCTACTGAGTCCAGGGATGCTAATTTATTATATGTGTGCTTGGGGTATGGTATAGGCTTCCCTGTAACGGAGCTGGTGATGCCAGCTCCCTCTCTATTCCAAGAAATGGGGTATCTCCTGGGCCATGAAGCCAAGCCTGCGCCACTGCAGCTCGAGCCGCCACGCTATAGGCTTTCAAATCCAGAGCCCCCAGGCCACCTAGTTCATATGGCAAAGTCAGTACACGCCATTGCACCCGGGGCTGTTTGCCTGCCCAGATCTTAACGTGGCAAAATATTTCTTGGGTAGCACCATCGGAATATTCTGGAACAAAAAGAGAAAACGTGGCAACACCACCATTTTCATCAATGCCACTCTACCAATCAGGGACAGTGGGAGTCGTATCCACCTCTTGACATCTGTTGCTAGTTTAGTTATCGCTGTGTCATAATTCTCCATCACTATAATGTTGGGGTCAGTGTGTACCTTAATACCAAGATACCTGACTGAGTCAGTCACCCACTTAAGCGGGAATCCCACTTCTTTCTGCGCTGTGGAGGGAGTCAGCGGGAACATCAAAGCCTTATCCCAATTGACTTTAAGGCCGGATAATGCTCCGTATCGTACTATTTCTTGAAGCATTGGTGCCGCATTACATTTTGGATCTTTAATGTACAGCAAAGTGTCATCTGCGTATGCAGAGATTACTGCTTTGTAGTGCTTGAAGTCAAGGCCCCGATGTCCATGACATTCCCTCAGTGCGCAAGCTAGCGGTTCTGCCACCAGTGCATACAGAAAGGGGGAGAGCGGGCATCCCTGTCTGGTACCTCTGGTGATACCCAATGCCTTCGTCACTGCTTCGTTGACCCGAACCCTGGCCTGGGGTGCCCTGTATAGTGTGGCTATCAAGTGTAGAAAAGTGTCCCCAACTCCAAATTTTCGCGGTGCTGCCCAAAAGAAGTCCCACTCCACAGAATCGAACGCTTTTTCCACGTCCAAAAAGACTGCTATTGCTTGCATGTCGGGGTTAATGTTCTGTATTATGCCGAATAACGTGCGTAGGTTCATGGTTAGATTGCGGCCAGGGACAAATCCTGCCTGTTCAGGTTTTACCAGCAGAGGCAGTACTCTGGCCAGTCGTACTGCTAAAATTTTGGCATATATTTTGACATCAACATTCAATAACGACAACGGCCTATAGGAGGAGCATTGTTCTTTTGGCTTCCCTGGCTTAAGCAGTGTAACTATCATGGCTTCCCTCATCGATGGAGGCATGCAACCCTCTTTGATCATCTCCTCAAATACCTCTTTCAGATGCAGAAGTATTAGTGTTTGATATGCTTTATAGAAGTATACAGCCAGGCCTTCAGGGCCCGGGCCTTACCCTCAGCCATGCTTCCCAGCGCTTTTGCTATCTCAACCAAAGTGAATGGTGCCCCCAGAGCCTCCCTATTGTTCTCCGAAAGTTTCGGTAATACCATGCAGTGAGATATTCGTTTATGGCGTTTGGATCCGAGTTCCCCCTAGTGGTGTATAGTGTCTGGTAATATTCACGAAATCTAGCAGCTATATCTTCGGGGTCATTAAGTGTGCTACCATCTGTTGCTGTCATTATGTTAATTAGATTAGTGCTGCGACTGGGGCGGATTAAGTTTGCCAGGACTTTGCCAGGCCTGTCCCCCTCCCCGTATGTCCGGGCGATGGCATATTTCCCCATATGACGAATTTCCGGTAGTGCTGTCTCCTGATACTCCTGTATCTTGGAAATTATGTGACCCAGTGTATCTGTATCTCCAGTATCACAATGTTCTTGTTCTAACTGGGATAGTTCCCTTTCGAGTAGTTGTAGCCTTCCCCTTATCGATCGGAGTACCCCCGCGTGTTTGGACATGGTAATTCCTCTTATGTATACCTTAAATGTCTCCCAGACTGTACCTACTCTGGCAACTGTTCCTTTATTTAGTTGGAAGAACTCTTTGATTGCACTGGCCAGTTCTTCCCTGAACACAGTGTCTGTCAGTGAGTATGGTGGGAATCTCCAGGAGAACGGTGGCGGTGGAACACGACCCATTATCAATAATATCAGAACAGGAGAGTGATCCGAATAGGTTCGTGGCCAGGGAGCCTCTGGCGCAACTCTGTGCGATATGCTGTGGGAGATTAACCAATAATCTATGTGTGTATGCAGGTCATGTGCTGATGAGTAATGGGTGTAGCCTCCCCTTTCCGGATGTCTGTCTCTCCAAACATCTATCAGCCCTGAGACTACCATTATGTCTCGTATTGCACGTGCTGCAGCAGCTGGGCCCCTGGTCCTTCCCCCCAATCTATCCAATTCAGGAGATAATGTGCAATTAAAGTCTCCACACCAAAGTTGTGGAACATCTCTCCACTTCCCTGCTCGCGCCGCTGAATCTTTGTAAAACTTGGGGTCGTCATAGTTCGGCCCGTATAGTCCTATTAATATAAAGGTGAAAGATCTACACCTACACTTTGCCATCACGTATCGCCCTCCGCGGTCGATTTCTGCACTATCAAACTCAACGGCCGATGCGCGGGAGGCCCATAGTAGAACACCCCTAGAGTGTGTTGTGTATCCTGCAGCTAAGCACTGTCCTTTCATTCTGCAAAGGTTGAGCATAAGACTATCTGGGGCCAAGTGTGTCTCTTGTAGTACTGCAATATCGACCTTGTGTCTGAGCAAATACGCCACCACCCCCGGGTTTTACATGTGTCATTAAGACCTCTCACATTCCAGGTGACCAACCTAAGTTTGTGTTGGTCTTTTTGTGTGTCAGTAGTTATATATATCGGAGTCATCTATTTTTCTAAATTGTTTTTCTGCGCCTGATTGTGTATAGTACTTGTCTGCATTTTGTCTGCTTTGTTTTGCCCTACATTTCCACCATACTGCTGCTGTAACTTTTACCCTCCCCAACCCCCCTCCCACAAAAGGCTAAACCCCAACCTATTATTACGTAATATACGTATGGCTTATCTCTAGACCTAGAAGGCCTCGGACATTCCTATTGTGGGTGATATTCACATGTCACTGATTTACAACTATATTGCACATAACTTTCTCAGTCCTGGTGTTCTGAACAAATTGCTACAGAGAGAGACTAAAATCTAAACTTTGATTAGTCATTTGTCGGGTCAGTATCTGGAGTGTTTTTTTTATCTGCTGGTTTACGGTTAACAAATTGTTCCAACTTTTTATGGTCGGTAAAGAATATTGTGTTCCCATCTACATCTACTCTCAGTTTAGCTGCAGTGTGAAGTCAGGGTACAACGAGAGAGTCATTCCCTTGTGTCGCAATGTTTTCAACTCACATGATCGTTTCAATGCAGCATCACGGTCCCTATAGTTCAACAGTCTCGCTATCACTGGGCGAGGTGGGGCCCCCGGCGGAGGCCGGATCGCCAGCGACCAATGTTCTCGTTCCACAACAAAGAACGTCGAGAAAGTGTCTTGCCCCTGCAGTTGTATTAGTAAGTTCTCAACATATTTCTCCATATTTACGATCGATGTGGACTCTGCAAGTCCTACGATGCGAAGATTGTTCCGTCGAGAGCGGGATTCCAAATCATCCATTTTGTGTTTAAGGATATGCAGTTCCGTGTTTCGTTTTAGCTGTCCAGTTGCTAGTGTAGTATGTCCATCCTCTACAGCTGATTCACGCCGTACCTCTTGGTCCAAGCGCTCCGTTTGCTTATCTAATCTTTCCGACATTCTATCCACTCGGTATGATAGAGAGTCGATTTTACTGTCTATTTGAGTTAGACTTTGTTGCATAGTTGTTCAAATGTGGCGCAGGTTTTGTTCATCATGAATTGGGGCCTCTGGGGTCCCCTCAGGTCTGGCTTCAGCTCCTTCATCGGTCTGACTCATAGTTTTGCGTCTCTCAAAATGCAGTTTAGGCTGTGTTTTATCATGTTTCCCCATGTTGGTATGGGCTAATGACTTTTCCTTGCGATCTGTTTCCTGTAGGTATTAGTATTCTCTGTGTCCAGAACTTTGCCCCTAAAGGCTGCTCCGAAGGGTCAGTGCCTCCGATCTTATGCCCAGCTCTGGTTTCCAGGGATGCCACGATTAGCGCGCCGCAATCAGCTCACTTGGGGGCCTTCTTACTTTTGTTGTGTGTGTGCGCTGTACGCCGCACCGGCCTTCACCGATGCGTCCCTCTTAGTTTTGTTGTTGCCGTATCAATTCTGGGCTATCTGGTTCGGTTCCCCCGACAGCAACAGCGGTAGGTTTCTTTCTGCACACCCCGGCTCACCTCTAGGTCTTTGCTTCTCTCGCCGGGTCAACTGTGCCACTGATCTGGGAGGGGAACAACGCCACATGCATTCTATGCCACCAGGGGGGCCCCGGCAGCTACGTTGAGCCGACCAGGGCTGCCTTCTATGCGCCCACATTCTTGTCTCGGGCGCCGCTGTTCCCGACGCTGCACCCCTGGGGACCTCTCCTGCCCCACATCCGCGTGCAGGCGCTAGCTCCGTCTCACAGTGTCCGGGCCTCGCATGATTCGCTCCAGCCCTCGCGCTCCGATTTTCCAGCTCGACACTCACCCTGGGTCTCGTCGGCGCTCCCGGACGGCAGAACCTTCTCCCCTGACGTACAGGCATCAGTTGCTCCCTCAGGGAATTCGAGAACTCGGGTTAGGTCTGTAGGATTGTAAAGGATTTTCTGGTAGCCGGCGGAGCTCCGCTAAAGTGCAGCCATCTTTCGGCTTGGCAAGCTCGGCCCCACTCCATGCACCACATTTAGTGTGACGCTTTCATCTCCTCCATCCTGATAAGCCGGGCCCTGGACCGCACTTGGGAGAGGGGTGTAATGTCAGGAATAAGGCTGTGCGCGGTCCAGGTCCCCACTGAAACTCCGCTGCATGTATTTGCGTTGCTTCATGCGCACCACTTGTCATCCCTTCTTGTTCTAGAAGTGGTTATCAGCATCGCCTGCGCCGTGGTAAAGCTCATGTAGCTGCAGGGTCAGGACATTGGTGGACAAGATGCACTTATCGGTGCTATTCTATGAATGGACTACAATTCCCAGGTTTCTAGAGGCAGCGGCCATCTTGGGGTGTGGCAGGCCTATAAAGCCCAGCCACACCCAAGCACATTGCTGAGTATTTTGAAGAGTTCGATGCAGTCAGACCTCGTGGGAGTTCCTCTGAAGAAGAGCAGATTTCATTTATGTCAGATTGACAGCAAATCGGAGTTTCCTTGTTTCCATGGTGAATTCAGATACGAGTAGGTCGTACTCGTAGTGGTAAGGTCTTGATGAGCCCAATCTTGAAGGGAGTTGCTACTTCCAAAAGTAAAGCACCCGTTAGCACAACGAACAAAGCACTTTCAGTCCAAAGAGTAAAGCGACCCTGGCACGACGATAAAAGCATTTCAGGCCAAACGAGTAAAGCGGCCTTGGTGCGACGATCAAAGTGCTTCCGACCACATGAGTAAAGCGCCCCTTAGCACAACGAGCTAAGCGCTTCAGGCCACATGTGTAAAGTGCCCTTGGCACGATAATCAAAGCGCTTCAGTCCACACGAGTAAAGGGCCCTTGGCAAGACAATCAAAGGTGCTTCAGGCCACACGAGTAAAGCACCCTTGGCACGACAATCAAAAGTGTTTCAGGCCACACGAGTAACGGACCTTGGCACGACGGTCAAAGCGCTTCATGCAACATGAGTAAAGCGCCCCCTTAGCACAACGAGCAAAGCGCTTCAGGTCACAAGAGTAAAGCGCCCTTGGCATGACAATCAAAGCGTTTCAGGCCACATGAGTAAAGGGGTCTTGGCACGAGGATCAAAACGGTTCAGGCCACATGAGTAAAGCACCCCTTAGCACAACGAGCGTAGCGCTTCAGACAAAACAAGTAAAAGCGCTCTCTGGCATAATGAACAAAGTGCTTCATGAACAACAAACAAGGCACTTCTGCCCAATCAACAAAGCGCTTCAAGTTCAATGAGTAAAACTTTCAGGCCTCAGTAGTAAATGTGAAAACGTTTTGGAGATAAGCAAATTATAGTTCCATTGTTTTTTGGGAAGCATAATATGTGAGATACATATTTAAGTATTTGAGAATTTCTAGGCTAAGATCAAACAATTATGTTATGAATACATAATTGTTACATGATTGATATTCAGTATGACCATAGTCCAAAGCTCTTGCCATCTCTAGGTTCAGAGGTTGCAGTTTGTTCTTGTTCCATGATTCAGAGAAGGGGCTATGCCCAATTCACAAAGGGTCTCAATCTGATACCACGAGACACCTTTATTCAAGAGTCTATTGGTGAGTTTCTGTTATGAATGAGTATATGCATACTTGTTCGAACCGTTTCTTTTCAGATCTCTCTCCCTGCAGTTCCCTACCATCATTCCGTTCCCCCGCCTGGCTTCCTCATAACTCTGTGCTCTGATAGCTTTCTGAATTGGTGACGCTGGGTGGTGGGCCTTTTGTTCAGCAGCGTGCAGATCCTCAGGAAAGGGCACTGTGACAGAATAGTGAACCCACAAGTTTATACTTTCCTCTTGGTCTGTACACGAGCTGCGCAAAATGGCCACCTTAGACACCCTTCTGCAAGTAGTCACTCAAATGCAAAGAGATTTGACTGACTCAAAAAATGTTACAGACAATTTAGTTAACTAAGTAACCCAGTTACAGAGTAAGGTGGATGGTTCTGATTCTGAGTCTCGTCCTTCGCTTTCCACACCTACCAGCATAGCTGTGAACGTGCTGACACAGATTCATCTAGCTGCACCAGAAAGGTTTTCTTGGGACCCCAACAAGGTTCAAGTTTTTCTCACACAGGTGGGACTACATTTTACGTGTCGTCCCAGTGCCTTTCCGGACGCACAATCTAGAATTGCATTCCTTATATCCTATCTGAATGGTGATGCAGCTACTTGGGCAGTGCCTTTAGTCCGATTAGACAGTTCCCTTTTGTATAATTGGCATCGTTTTTAGAAGAATTTGAAAAGGTATTTGACAGGCGTGCAATCACTATGTCTGCAGGCAAAGAGTTACTAGAATTATGCCAAGGAAACAAAGACTTGATAGCGTATTTGTCACACTTCAACCGGTTATTAGTAGAAACTGCTTGGCCAGAGGAAAAAAGGTCAGCAGTATTTTTTCAAGGGCTAAAAGACCAACTGAAAGACATATTGGCCCAAGATGAACTGCAACCGGAAACTTGTACTGATTTAATTAATCTAACCCTGCGGCTAGATCACAGACTCTCAGAAAGGAAAGGAGTAAGGAAAAAATGGGAAAAACCCAACTGGCGAAAGGAAAGGTCCAGACACCTTCAGTTGTCCTCAGATCCTATTATAGAACCGATGGATATCGGAACTGTTCGCCCATCATTGATCAAAGAGTAGAAAGACATGTGGCGAAGAAATGGACAGTGTCTGTACTGTGGAAAAAAGAGTCATTTCATAAATGAATATCAAAAGAAACCCAAAGGTAAAACTGATCCAACATTTGTGACAAAGAAAAAGATAGCTATTGCTTTGGAAAACTCACAGGAAAACTAAAGTGCCCAAGACAAAACGAAGGGGACCTCTTGGGCAAACTGACAATCTCTTCAGTGTGCTCGTGCACAAATCGTTATGTCCCGGTCACATGGACCGCAGCTGTTGCAGAGCTGATGGATGAGCTCTGGGTAATTGTTCAGCACAGAACATCATTGCGCTCCGATTCAAGTTCTATAGTAAGCTGGCATTCAGTCACCTACGGGTGTAGCGTGGTTCTCTAAGAGAGTCATCTAGCCAGACTTGAGAGACGGTGACCATGGAACGCTGCCAGGTTCGGAGCTTAGGGGAAAGTCATGTCATCATCAGGTATTCCCTGCCTTGAGTTCCTGCAAACCCAGCGTATGTCCGTTGCCTGGTGACTGAGGGGGCCGCAGCGGGATATACATGCCTGTGTTGGCAATGCAAGCATGGTATCCAGGCATCACTCTAGTTCAGTGAGTAGGTCCCTGTGAGAAAGTAGCCTCTTTCTAGTATGGTTACCCCCACCTTTGGCCTGTTTGTGAGTGTGTGTCAGTGTGTTTTTACTGTGTCACTGGGATCCTGCTAGCCAGGACCCCAGTGCTCATAGATAAAAACCTATATGCCAGTGTGTTTTGCCTGTCTCACTGGGATCCTGCTAGCCAGGACCCCAGTGCTCATATTTTATGGCCTAATGTGTATGCCTGTGTAGTGCCTAACTGTTTCACTGAGGCTCAGCTAACCAGAACCTCAGTGCTTATGCTCTCTCTGCTTTTAAATTTGTCACTGTTGGCCAGTGACTTCAATTACCAATTTCAATGGGCACACTGGACCCCCCTTATAAGTCCCAAGTATATGGTACCTAGGTATCTAGAGCATTGGGATTCCAGGAGATCCACATGGGCTGCAGCATTTCTTTTGCCACCCATAGGGAGCTCAGACAAACCCTTGCACAGGCCTGCCATTGCAGCCTGCGTGAAATAATGCACATGTTATTTCACAGCCATTTTCACTGCACTTAAGTAACTTATAAGTCACCTATATGTCTAACCTTCACTTGCTGAACGCTAGGTGCAAAGTTACTAAGTGTGAGGGCACCCTTGCACTAACAAAGGTGCCCCCACATAGTTCAGGGTCATTTCCCCAGACTTTGTGAGTGCGGGGACGACATTACACACGTGCACTACATATAGGTCAATACCTATATGTAGCTTCACAATGGTAACTCTGAATATGGCCATGTAACATGTCTAAGATCATGGAATTGTCCCCTCATTCCAAATCTGGTATTGGGGAGCCAACTCCATGCATCCGGGGGGCTTCACCATGGACCCCCAGAATTGCCAAACCAGCTCTCTGAGGCTTGCACTGCAGCTACAGCTGCTGCCACCTCACAGACAGGGTTCTTCCCTCCTGGAGTCTGGGCTGCCCAGTCCCAGGAAGGCAGAACAAAACATTCCCTTTGAGAGCAGGGTGTTACACTCTCACCCTTTGGAAATAGGTGTTACAGGCTTCGGATGGTTAGCCTTCCCCAGCCTCTCGAAATGCTTTGAAGGGACCCCTTCTCCCCTGCTCTGGCATGAAACTGGACAAAGGAAAAGGGAGTGACCACTCC
Organism: Pleurodeles waltl; assembly: GCF_031143425.1. NCBI lineage: Eukaryota > Metazoa > Chordata > Amphibia > Caudata > Salamandridae > Pleurodeles > Pleurodeles waltl. The sequence continues at coordinate 402,143,566 of NC_090444.1, read as the reverse complement.
CCGTCCATCACCACCCTAGGAGTGGTGCCCAGAGCTCTTCCAGTGTGCCCAGACTTCAGCCATCTTGCTTTGCAAGGTGTGGGGGCACTCTGGAGGCCTCTGAGTGGGCAGTGCCAGCTGGTGACATCAGATATTCCTCTTGATAGGTCCATACCTGATTACGTAGCCAATCCACCTCTCAGGGCTAGTTAGGATCTCTCCTGTGGGTTCTCTTCAGATTCTGCTTGCAAGTTTCCTTCAGGAATCCTCTGCAACAACTTCAGAGTCTTCTGACCTCGGATCAACTGCAGCCTGCTCCAAGAAACACTATAACTGCAACAAAGTATCTACAAGAGACACTTTTCTTCAGCAACCTCAGCTCCAATTCAGCAACTGCAACAGTTCCACAGTGTGCACATTCTGGGGACTCCCTGTCTTCATCCTGCACCAGAAGGACAGAAGAAACCACCCGTCGAGTGACAGAGTCACTCCCCTGCTCCAAGCAGGCACCTTCCAAGGTGATGACCAGTACCCTGGGACTCCTCTCACAGTGACGAGCGTGCTCCTAAGGACACAGAGGGTGGATATAATCAACATAGACTGTCCTGAGGTCCTACTGATGCAATTTGGAGGAGGTAAGAGCTTGCCTTGCCCGAGTGCGACGGTACCTCTGTGTATTGTGTCTTCCTCGCCTCCTGAGGCCTCTGTGCACTCTTTGCAAAACTCCATCATGCACAGCCTGGCCCAGGTCCCCAGCACTCCATCCTGTGATGCTCAACTCGCTGAGTTGTTCTCCGGCGGCGTGGGACCTTCTTTTGTTGTGCTGCATCAACTGTGTTTTGCACCTCCTTTGAACCCAGATCCTGTGACTCCCAGGGGTCCTGGCTGGCATCCAGAGGGCTCTCTTAAGTGCTGAGAGCCCCCTCTTACTCCTCACACGGTGTTGAGGGCCCCAGGTCCCTCCTTGGTCCATCCAGCACCATTTTGACACAAAATGCACTTTTGTCGTAGCCAAGGCTTGTTGGCAACTTCCAAAACGAAATCTCATCTGCAATGATCTTCACTCCATAGGACATCTTTTGCATCATGCAAGACCCCACTGGCATCTTCCTAGGGTGCATTCTTGCAGTCTTTGACTAACCAGGGACTCTTCTTTTGCACCCTCTTCTGGGTTGGCAGGGGCTCCTGTCCTTCCTGAAACGTCTTTCGAATTCTGGACTTGGTCCCCTTCCTTTGCAAGTCTTCAGGTCCAATAATCCAGCAGTTGTCCTTTGCAGACTTGATTGCCTGTTGCAAAATCCCCAAAACAAGGTGTATTGTGTCCTAAGGAGACTTGCAGTACTTTACTCCTGCTTTTCTGGGCTCTGGGGTGGGGTAATTTACTTACTTTTACTGTATTCTTACTCTCCCAGCAATTCTGCACACACTACATTTATCTATGGGGGAATTTGGGATTCGCATTCTACTTTCTTAATATATGGTTTGTGTTGCCCCTAGACCTATTTTCTCCCATTACATTCTATAGGATTTCCTACTGTTTGCATTGTTCTATGACTATTTACTTGTCTAATTTTGGTGTCTAGTGTATATATTGTGTATAATATTTACCTCCAGAAGGAGTATTGTCTCTAAGATACTGTTGGTACTGTGTCACCCAAATAAATACCTTTATTTTTGGTAACTGAGTATTGTCTTTACTTGTGTATAAGTACTGTCTAACTATAAGTGGTATTGCATGAGCTTTGCATGTCCCCTAGTTCACTCTGAGCTGCTCTGCTATAGCTACCTCTATCAGCCTAAGCTCCTGGAACACTATTAATTTTCACTAATAAGAGATAACTGGACCTGGTATAAGGTGTAAGTACCCAAGGTACCCACTACTAACCAGTCCAGCCTCCTACAGTCCGCTCCTAGCGGGTTCCTGAAGGGTGGTGCATTGTTCCTCTGGGCTTGAGGCACTGCGGCACAACACAGAAACAGCACAGTGGCTTCTCCAATGTCCCGGGGGTGTGTTGAGAGAGGTCACAATAGCTATGGGAGTGCATATCCCGCTACAGCGTCTGCCCTTCCGACTTAAAGCTGACCTTCAGTGCTCACAACACACCCGTCTGGCAGAAGACACACGCTCCCCAGGCGCAGGTCACCAGAAGGTAAAAAGTGAAGACATGGAGCACTCACCCTGGGCTAGGGATGTTCAGGGAAATAAACACTAAGCTCACACCACACTCTGTTTGTGGGGACTGTGAGGGCTGGACTCAAGGTCCCATGGCCAATTCTGGAGCAGCCTAGTCCCACGAGAACACTTGGGATGTTCAGTCCCAGTTCCAAAAATGCTCTGAAAACATGGGGTTAGAGCCCCTGTATTTATTCTCAAAAGTCTTTGAGGTAAGCAGTGACTTTAAAGGAACCCTTTAAAGTGTAACACAACCCCTTTCAGCCCATCCCTGGCTCCAGACATTAGTAGGGGATATATCGGCCCTTTGCTTGAGGTCAGGACACAACTTATTGACATGTAAGCTGTGAACGACCTCTCCTTCTCCTAGCCCAGGAATACTTTCAATATGCAAATGGTTGCAGATGCCTCGCTTGTCACATCTAGCCTCTCCTGTGCCAACTCAATGTGACAGTAAAGTGCACATGCAGGCCTTGCACTGACAGGCCTGAAACATGTTTGAAAGGCTACCTCTGTGAGTGGCACAATCAGTGCTGCAGGCCCACTAGTAGCATTTAATTTACAGGCCCTGGGAATATGGGATAGCACTTTACAAGGGACTTACAGGTAAATTAAATTAGCCAAACAGGTATACGCCAATTATACCATGTTTTAGGGGTGAAAGCACATGCACTTTAGCATTTATCAGCAGTCTTAAAGTGCCAGGCGTCCTAAAGCCAACAAGAAGAAGGCCAGAAACATAGAAGAAAGGCAAAACGTTTCGGAAGGGCCATTTTCAACACCAGATTTTGAGTTTCTTGCAAAATTCAAGGAGTAAGCTAGCAGCTCTGATTTACAGAGGGAGGTTGTGCCATCTTTGAGAGCAAGACATTAGGAAGCTCACCTATAAGCTCTGGTTCTTTGGATGCAGGGGAAGTGAGTGGCTAGGGAGATGGCTGAGCAGATATTTCTAGTCAGATTGTGGACTGATGCAGCAGTTCAAATACGTTGGGGCCTAGATTGTGTAGGGCTGTGTGTGTGTGTGTATGAGGAGTTTTGAGAGTGTGTGTTGAAGAAGTGGGAGCTCATTGAAGTCTTTTGATGGTGTGGAGATGTGAGTGTGGGGTAATAGTTTGAGCGTGAGTCTGGTTGCAGTGTTTTGAATGAGATGTGTGGTGATGCCGACATTGAGTGTGTTCGGGTGTTGAGCAGAAGCAATCTGAAGATTATTCTGAGAAGCTTTAAGGTGAGGAAGCAGGATGCAAACATTTTGATCTGGCTGTTAAATTGAGGGTTGATTATATCCACTATTATCTTGAGGTTCCTGGCATGACTAGATGGGCTGGGTGTTGGTCCTAGTTCGGCAGGCCATTGTATTGTCTTGTGAGTTTTATGATGGAACCCTTTTGGCTCTGAATGGACTCCGTAGAAGTGTGACATAAGTGTTAGAGCGGAATGCAATGAAAGTTTGGTTTAGACTATTGAATTTGCAGTTACACGCAGAAGATAAAGATGTGTTATATTCAGCTCTGTGTGTCACATAGTCACTGGCAGTACCCAGGCTGGGGAAGATGGCACAACTGGCAACGAGGATGGGATGAGTAACCCAAAGAACAATCATGCTCTTTCAGAGAGTTTGCAATGGTCCAAGGTAACTCCTTTTTTGTGCCATGTATGTTGCTCTTGAAGTACAGAATCAACGCTTCATGCATGTGGAGTCAAAGCACAGCGCCAGCTGCTGTGAAACAGTTAAAGACAAAGGAAACTTTGCAAAGAATCTACACATTGTTGGCTGGTCAGGCCATACATAAAGGTACCGTGCTGCCACACAAGATGAAGTTGAAAATTATACAAAGCGTTCATGCTCAAGGTGGATACAACCAGGCTTACAAAGTGCAGCCAAAGATAATCATAACTAGCCAACTAACACTGCAAACACAAGTCCTAAAAGGTGGAGATCAACCAGGTGTCAGGAAGTACAAACTGACTTTTAGAAAAGAAGAAATAAATGACTTGCCGAATACACTAAAGAGAGTGATCATACCATGGCACTTGGTGAAGTGGCTCAAGGAGAAGTGCTCAGGTTTTTGCTTACAGAGCTGTCCATACCTGAATCGATTTGTCCACAAAATTGCAGAGTGCGGCTCAGAATAATTTGAGGGGTCTTCAATGAATAACAAGCTGAAAGCTATTTTTAGAATAGTGACATTTTTCAGATGACAGCTAAGAAAGAAGCCACAGTTCCAAGCAATGTTAAAGACGATCATGGGGCCAACATGTCACAGGACCTTAGAGAAGGTATGCATGAACAGGATTACTAAACAGCATCAGAAAGCATGCTACCCTCAATGCCAGTTAGTTCCACACTGGTCTACAAATTTGCCACCTTCCTTAAACCACCTTTTGATACTGCATTAAAGCAAAATATTGACAGCAGATGGACTGTTTGGAAAGAAAGATTTGATGATTTCATTGAATCTTTTGAAAAGAATGATGACAGCAAAATTATCAAGTATCTCAAAACTCTTACTGGTGATGGTGTGAAAGAAGTCATAAAGAAAATGCAGAGAACTGACGAAGAAGTCTCATTCTGTCAGATTAAAGAAACTGTGAATCTCAAATTCAATCTAGTACCAATGGTTGATTACAAAAGATACATTTTCAATTAAGAATACCAAAAAATGTGTGAAATCATAGATGAATTTGTGGAGAGACTCGATACACTCATCAAGCACTGTAAGTTCAATTAATTTAATGATAAAGAAGCTATGTGTCTTTCAGTTATTGATTGATGCTTGTCAGATTCAGTCAGACGACGAATGCTGAGAGAAACTCTTAGTCTGAAACAAGTGTTAATGGCTGCCAGACCTGAAGAGCATGCTGAAAGACAAGCTGCTGACATGGAGGTCGGAGGTACCCAGAGTAAATCAGTTAAGAGTGTGAAATGTAAGCCAAAGCAAAAGACTGAAAGACACAAAGTGATCTCTACATGTAAAAAGAAGTTATGTTTTAGATTTGGATTTTCGCTTCCACACAATGATAATTGTCCCATCATTGGAAAGATATGTTAAGGTTGTGGGAAAGCGAATCATTTTGTGATGGTTTGTAAAGCAAAGGAAAAGGTAAGTGTGTCACAGCGTGAAGACAAAATGGCCACCAGAATGTTCCAGAAGCAACTCTCGATGCACGCCCACAAGGACAATCAGCGACTTCACTTGAGGCAAAGTGACACTGACGAAATCGATTGTCATCTGAATCTTCATCAAACAGTTCTATTGCCTGAATATCAAAGTAAAAAAGATGGTTGTGCCATGTCAATGTTTACCTCAGAGAAACATGCGCATGTTGAACTTGAGGCATGTAAAGAAAATTTCAGTCAACTAAAAGTCGACATGCCAAGTACTAAAATCATACAAACATTACACTGAAATAAATGGTTGGTGGATACCTTTCATTATCGACAGTGGCACATCGATGTACATAATGCCTGAAGAGAAATGCAATGAACTATCTCCATTACCATGGCTTATGCCATTGAAAAGCAAAGTGTATACATAGACTGCATCAAAGCCCATAATAAGTTGAGGTTAATTTGCAGCTACAATGAAACACAGGAAAAAGAAGGTGCAAGGACACAGTGATGTGCTTCAAGGTACAGTGTCAAGTGCCTGTCTACTCATTTTCAGCATGGCCGTTGACATGTGACGATTTTCATTGAATTACAACATGAATGCTCATCATGAAATAAGTCAATACCCTTTATTGCTTTACAGTTTAGGATAGCTTAAAACTATGAAAGTAAAGCTTCATCTTAATGAGGATGTCTGTCCTGTTGCTCAGAGACATAGATGAACTGCTTTTCATTTACAAGAAGCTGTTGAAAAACAACTTGAATGGTTGCTCATGCATGACATTATTAAGCTTTCTGCTGGTCCAACAGCATGGGTTTCTCCCATAGTGGTAGTGCCCAAAAAGGACATTGAAGGAGCTATACCCTTATTTGTTGACATGCGTCAGGCAAACAAGGGAATTGAACGAGAACGACATTCAGGTCCACACATTGCTGACATGATAACACAATTGAAGGGTGCAAAGTTCTTCTCTTGCCTTTATTTAAATGAAGGCCATCATCTATTGAAACTCGAAGAAAATTGCACGTACATTACAACCTTTTCTACCCATGTTGGTCCATTTCAATATAAAAGACTAAGGCCCATATTTATGAAAAGCTTGCACCACGTGTGTGCCATTTTGTATACACAAGAACGGCGCTAACCCAGCGCCATATCTATAAAGTGCCGCTAGACCAGTCTAGCTGCACTTTTCTGGAGTTAGTGTAATTTTTTAGGAGAGTCGCCAAACCTTGCGTCGTTTATCGACACTGATATGAAAGGTAGGCATTCCCTCCTAAAAAATTACGGTAGTCTGATAGCGCCATATTTATATCCCATCTGAAAAATGACACATGCCTAAAATTGCATATAAAAAATGATGCTAACTCTGGTTAGCATCAAAATGACAATGCCTGGTCAGGCCAGGCATTAAAATGACACACAGACACATGTATATAAGGAAAAGACAAAGAAGGAACTCTGGCAACCGACTGGACAACATGGACCTGTTACAGGTACAGCTCGGCATCTGAAGATGACAACAGTGATGACGTCAAGTGCCACCAGCACCTCCGGAGCTCCCTCAACCACCACAACAGCAGCCACAAAGGCAGCGTAGAAGGAGGGAGAGAATATTTAATCAGTGCACATTCATCCTTAGCCTTAGGGAACAAGATGTCACTAGACTCTACCATCTCAAGCAGGAGTTCATTGTACGCCTGCTCCACCACATTGCTGCAGACACCACTGTAAGAGTGCAAAGTCCAACAACCACACTACCCTTGATCAAGTTCCTAGCGGTGCTCCACATGCTCGTCTTTGGCTCATTCCAGACCACTGCAGCACAAGTGGATGGGATCTCCCAACCATCCTATTCTGTCTTCTTCACTGTTGTACTGGATGTCATCATCCACCTCACTCCCCACCACATCTTGTTCCCCAATACCCAGCAACTGCAACAGTAAAAAAAAGGATTTACCAAATTGCTGGGTTCCCGCATGTGCTTTGTGCAATAGACTTCACACACGCCCGACTTGCCACCTCTTCAGGAACAGGAAACACACACACACTCAATTATTGTACAGGCCATTGTGGACCATCATGGTATATTCACAAACATTCTTGCAAAATATCTAGGAGTGTCCATGATGCATACATCTTCTGACAATCAGTAATTGTTAGAAATGGGGTCTTTGGTTAGCAGTCAGGTTATCCCCTGTCCAAGCAAGGACCCTCATTCTAGTCAGGGTAAAAGAGAATCACCCTCAGCTAACCCCCGCTCACCCTGTTGGTAGCTTGGCACGAGCATGCAGTCTTAACTTCAGAGTGCTAGGTGTAAAGTATTTGTACCAACACACACAGTAACAATGAAAGCACTACAAAATTACACAACAGAGGTTTAGGAAAATAGAAGACATTTATCTAAACAAACAAAGACCAAAACATCAAAAGTCCACCATACACAAGTCAAGTTATTAATTAAAAAGCAAAAAGAGTCTTCATGTGCTATTAAACACAACGCTAACGCTGTTAGGGTCAAAATGTACCTGGGTCGCATCAAAATAACCTGCACAGGTGAGTGTGCATCAAAAAAGGTAAGCAGTGCGCTGATTTCTCACCCGCAAGCGAGACCGTGGGTCATTTCTCCTTCTCCAGTCGGCCCGGCCTGCATCATTTTTCCTCTCTGCAGGGGAGCGATGAGTCGATCCGGGCAGCACTCGGGTCCGAGCAGGCATTGCGTCGGTTTTCCGCACCCAGCAAGGTTTGCATTGACAATCCTGCTGCATGGTGATAGCAAAACTGCGCAATGTGGGTGGCCACATTACCAGCCTCCATTAGCAATGCAGCGTATCGTTTCTCCAGCCGCAAGTGCCGATCTCCCAGCCGTGCTGCAAGCGATGCATTGATTTTAGCCGTGGAGCCGACAGCTTGTTGTTTCTTCAGCTGCGTCTCGGAGGTTGTGTTGGAAATTTCCCCGCACGGTGGTCTGTGTGTGGATTTTCAATCTTGGTCTGCCAGTTTTACTTGTCAAGGCCCAAGGAACTGGATAGGAACCACTTAGCAGGTCAGGAGTCTCAGCAGAGAGTCCAGGTGCTGGCAGGGGAAGTCTTTGATGGCCCTGAGACTTCAACAACAGGAGGCATGCTCAGGACAAGCCCTTGGAGATTTATTCACAAGCAGGAAGGCATACAAAGTCCAGTCTTTGTCCCCTGGCACAGGCAGCAACTGCAAGATAGCTCCAAAAAGCACAGTTTCAGGCAGGGAAGCACTTCTCCTCAGTTCTTCTCCAGGCAGAGGTTACTCTTGATGTCCAGAAGTGATCTAAAGTCTGTGGTTTTGGGTGCCCTTCTTATACCTATTTTGGCCTTTGAAGTAGGCTTACTTCAAAGGAAAGTCTCTCTTGTTTGTGAAATCCTGCATTGCCAAGGCCAAGCCGCAGACACACACCAGGGGGTTGGAGACTGCATTGTGTGAGGGCAGGCACAGCCCTTTCAGGTGTGATTGACCACTCCTCCCCTCCCTCCTAGCACGGATGGCTCATCAAGATATGCAGGCCATACCCCTGCCCCCCTGTGTAACTGTCTAGAGAGAGGTGCAAACAGCCCAACTGTCAAACTGACCCAGACAAGGAATTCACAAACAGGCAGAGTCACAGAATGGTTTAAGCAAGAAAATGCTCACTTTACAAAAGAGGCATTTTTAAACACACAGGGGGTCATTCCAACCCTGGCGGTCGGTGTTAAAGCGGCGGCAAAACCGCCAACAGGCTGGCGGTAAAAAAAATGCAATTCCGACCCTGGCGGAAACCACCAACAGAGACCGCCACTTTAACACACCGCCCGCCACGGCGGGACAAACAAACAGTGCGGCGGTCACCGCCAACAGACAGGCGGGAGACAATGTACCGCCCACCCTATCACAACCCACCAATCCGCCACCTTTTCCGGGGCGGTAGCCGCGCCGATAAAAACACAGCGGAAACAGACATTTCAAACGGAAAACGCTCACCTCCATACACCCCACGAGGAATCTGGACAGCATGGATCCCGAACTCCACATCCTCCCAGCTATTGTCTTCCTGCTCCTCTACCAGGAGCACGAACGCCGACGCAGAAGACAACGGTGAGTACTGCACCCACGACACAGGGGTGGGGGGAGGCAAAAAAATTCGGGGACACACATATGCGACACACCCACCCTCACCCTCACCCTCACCCACTACAACACACACATCAATGCATAGCAACACATCACAGTTACCCCCCCAAACCCCCTGGAAGAATGCAAAGACAAAAGTAAATGATTATGAACTTAGAAATATATTGTATGACTGAGTATAAAATATATCACACATCTATAACTTTATATACATAAATTGTCCAGTCCGATATGTGTATCAGCCATTGTTCGTGGGCCACTGGGCCAAAATCACATGGGCAAAGCACACACAGGATACCTGACTCCAACGGAGAGAACACTGCAGGGGCATCAGATAGGAAAACTACCAGCACCTCAGGGGGAAGGGAAGGGGGGGCACCTCAGCCAGATGAGTCCACGACGTCAGATCCACGAGGGGCCTCCATGGCCACTGTGCCATCCTGGGGAGTGCAAAGCCACAGTCTCTCAAGTCTCTACAGTGGGTGGCTTGCCCACTGGACCATCCTGGGGAGTGCAAAGCCACAGTCTCTCAAGTCTCTACAGTGGGTGGCTTGCCCACTGTGCCATCCTGGGGAGTGCAAAGCCACAGTCTCTCAAGTCTCTACAGTGGGTGGCTTGCCCACTGTGCCATCCTGGGGAGTGCAAAGCCACAGTCTCTCAAGTCTCTACAGTGGGTGGTTTGCCCACAGTTCAATCCTGGGGAGTGCAAAGCCACAGTCTCTCAAGTCAATATCCGTCTCCACTGGTACTGGAGGGGGACTAGTGCCCAGAGTGCTTCGTGCAGCCCTGCCCGACACAGATGCGGGCATGCCCCTTCCGCCAATGGGCCAGCGGTGCTTGAGATGAAGGGCCCAGCGGAGCGGTGCTTGAGATGAAGGGCCCAGCGGAGCGGTGCTTCGGATGAGTGCCCAGTTCAGCGGATCAGCCCATGGCGTGGAGGTCATTCGCCACCTGACCTGTGGCTGGCTGCGCCTTCCTGCCCACCTGGGATTGGCCTGGTGGGGCCCTCCCGGGCTGCAGTCCCGGATCCTGTTGGTCTCCTCCTGCCCACCTGGGATGGGGCATGAGGGGCCCTCCTGCTCAGCTGGGCTGCTGGCGGTCTTGTCGGGCGTGCTGCCCTTCCCAGCCTTCCCTGGTCGACTGTGGCCCTTCCCCACCTTTGGCGGTGTGCCAGGTGGCACCACACTCCCTGCCGGAGCCATGGTAGGAATTTTTGTCCCAGGTGTTTTAGGCCTCTCGCGCCGGGCACTGACAATTTTGGCACGTTTTGGCGGCTGTGGGCTGCCCGTGCCTTGGCTCCCTACTGAGCTGCCTGCCCTTGAGGGTGGGGGACTCCACAGTCCATGGCAGACTGTCTTCTGAGGGCCCGCTGTTGTGGTGGCTGAGGTGCTGACTGGAGTCTTTTTAGATGGACGGTGTGGGGGAGTTGTTGGGAAGAGGTCAAGTTTGGAAAGGAAAATAAGTTTAGGAAGAGAGGGACAGGTAGGTGTAGTAGGTATGGGAGTGGAGGAGGAGGGTGTGGTTGTAGGAGTTCGAAGTCTGGTGTCTTTGGGTGCAGGTGCTTGTGCTGGAGGCTGTCGTGAGGTGGATGGCTGTTGGGTGGGTGGCTGCCTGCGTTTGTGTAGCTTGGAAGAGGGGGTGACAGTCACACTGGGAGAGGACACAGGGGACGTGTGAATGGTAGTGGGGGTGGTGACTGCACATGTGCGGGGGGTTCTGGTGGGTGTGCTGGTGATGGACGTAGTGGCTGAAGATGTGCATGCAGGTGTGAGTGTAGACGTGACATGGAGGGAGGAGGGAGACGAGGAGGAGGGGGACACAGTGGAGGCAGTGGGTGTTGGTATGTCTGCATGTGGATGTTGCTTGTGTGAATGCTTGTGTGATGTGTGGTGCTTATGTCTGGATGAGCCTCCCTTGGGTGTTGAGGTGTGTGCAGGCTGGTCTGATGGTGTGTCTGGGACAGGCAGAGGTACAAGGGATTGGGTCTGGGTGGAGGAAGTTCGAGGGGGGAGGCTAGAGACACGGACAATTGCTGCCATCAGTGCTGAGGCCAGAGTGTTGAACGATCGCTGATGGGCAGCCTGACCCGAATGAATGCCCTCCAGGTATGCATTACTCTGGTGCACCTCCCTTTCTACACCCTGGATGGCATTCAAAAGGGTAGACTGCCCAACAATGAGCGTCCGCAGGAGGTCAATGACCTCCTCACTGAGGGCAGCAGGGGTGACTGGGGCAGGGCCTGAGGTGCCTGGGGCGAAGGAGATGCCCACCTTCCTGGGTGACGGGCACGGGGCAAACGCTGAGGGGCTGCTGGGAGGGCGGTGCTGGTGCGCTGGGTGGCGGCTGTACCTGTTGTAGCGGGGGGCACGGATGTTGCCGCCACCACAAGGGAGCTTCCTTCAGAGGACGAGTCGCTGTCACTGACATCTGCAGGAGTTCCCGCTGTGGTGCTCCCCTCGCCCTCCGTCTCACTGGTGAAATCCGAGTCAGTTGCATGGCCCGCCATGGCCATGTGAGATGCGGCTCCCTCGTGCTCCGATGCCACTTCTCCTCCGCCTGATGATGCTAATGCACAAATGAACAGGAAGACAACAAAAAAGGGGGGTGGGGAAAAAGAAAGAAATGTTGAGTGCATGCATTGGCGACACCGTTGGCGGACAGGACAGACACAGAAGCCCCCTGCACTACGCCGCGCTCGACTACGCAATCAGTGGGACATGGCCTACAAGCCTATGGGCGACCTCTGCTCACATACATGACACAGGGCAATGAATAGCTGTACTTGGCACCCTACAGAGGTGGGGGCGGGGGCACAGGGCCATGCCTTACGGAGGGGCCTAGCCTACAGATATCACACTGGCCTAGGGATACCCACAGCCCTCCTCCCCCACCCAGACACCTCCGCTGTGCGCAAAGTAACCAGGATTTGAGTGTACTCACCCCCTTGTGTCTGCTGTGATGTCCTCACGCGCCCATCCAACTCGGGGTAGGCCACCGCCAGGATCCGGGACATCAGGGGGGTCAAAGTACGACATGCACCCCTCCCACGTTGGGAGGCCATCCCCAGCTGAGCCTCCGCCGTCTTCCTGCTCCAGCGTGGGATGTCCTCCCATCTCTTCCTACAGTGGGTGCCCCGTCTCTGGTGGACCCCCAGGGTCCGGACGTCCTTGACGATGGCACGCCAAATACCGATTTTCTGGTGGGCGCTGACCTATGTGACATGTACAGGGAGAGAAGAATAATCATCACCTTCTGCATGCTCGATGTGAGTGTCCCCCCATCCCCACCCTTGCCATGTGGCACATGCTCTCATCTGTCGTTTGATGCATGCCTCAATCGCTCCCCTCCCAACCATCTTTCATCCACCCGACTCAACACAGACATTGCCCACAAAGCATGGTCCCAGTGTACTTACCTGTTGGTCTGGAGGACCGTAGAGTTGCGCATACTGGGGGAGGACCCCATCCACGAGTTTCTCCAACTCCTGAGCAGTGAAGGCAGGGGCCCTTTCCCCAGTCGCATGAGCCATTGTCTCTTCCAGACCGTGGTCACAGCAGCACTTGCAGTGTAGGTCCTCTCCTGTGGAAGATCAGGTATCGAGTGATTAAGCTGATAGAAAATGGCGGTCACGGCCGCCACGGTGCGTACCGCGGCGGTGCATACCGCGACCGCCGGCGCACATCGTCATTGGCTCCTGAGACCCATAGGGTTCAATGTTAACCAATGCAGCTTTGCGCCGCGGTCTTCGACCGCCTACCGGCACGGTGTCCCACGCCAGCACATTGACCTCACATCCCATTGTCGCACTTCACAGGTCAGGCAGCCGCCATTTCAAGGGCCCACATGCCTTATTTTCTACTGCGTCACACATACCTAGGCCTTGCATCGACACTCATACAAGCCATTCAATGCATTGGGAATCGTGTTATGTGCAAGCTGTGGTTACGTACCTGTGGGTTGATTGACTCTGTGCTCGCTGTTGTCCTTCATAGGCACCGTCCACTGGGACATGCGAGGAGATGGAGAAATCTTCCCGTGTACAGACCGCTGGTGGACCTGTCGACAATGGAGGAAAGACATGTCATACTGACATACAGGCTTGACCGATCCACTATACAGGAACTGTGTACCCAGTTGGAGCCAGACCTGATGTCACCAATCCGCCAACCCACAGGGATCCCCCCTCTAGTGCAGGTGCTGTCAGTACTCCATTTCCTTGCAAGTGGGTCATTTCAAACAACAGTGGCCATATCATCAGGGATGTCCCAGCCCATGTTTTCCAAGGTGTTGTCCAGAGTGTTGTCTGCCCTGCTGAAACATATGCGGAGCTACATCGTGTTCCCTGAGGTGGGGGATTTGGCTACAGTGAAGGCTGATTTCTATGGTGCCATTGATGGGACACATGTTGCTTTGGTCCCCCCCAGCAGGAGTGAACAGGTGTACAGGAACAGGAAGAGTTATCATTCCATGAATGTCCAGATGGTGTGTTTGGCGGACCAGTACATCTCCCATGTTAATGCCAAGTTCCCTGGGTCAGTGCATGACGCGTACATCATGCGGAATAGCAGCATCCCTTACGTGATGGGTCAACTCCAGAGGCACCGTGTGTGGCTATTAGGAGACTCTGGTTACCCCAACCTGTCATGGCTACTGACCCCAGTGAGGAATCCCAGGACAAGGGCAGAGGAACGGTACAATGAGGCCCATGGGAGAACTAGGAGGGTGATCGAGCGGACCTTCGGCCTCCTGAAGGCCAGGTTCCGCTGCCTACATATGACAGGTGGATCCCTAATGTACTCACCAAAGAAGGTGTGCCAGATCATCGTGGCCTGCTGTATGCTTCACAACCTGGCTTTGCGACGCCAGATGCCTTTTCTGCAGGAGGATGGTCCAGATGGTGGTGTTGTAGCAGCTGTGGAGCCTGTGGAGAGTGAAGAGGAGGAAGGCGAAGAGGACGACATAGAGAACAGGAACACAGTAATACAGCAGTATTTTCAATGACACATAGGTAAGAATCCACACCGGCATATTACATATACTTAACCCCTACTACCTCTCTACTGTTTGCGGGGTGGTTCATCTTCTGCAGGGGGTGGGGTTCTGGTGGCCTGTTGGTCTTGTGTCGGGCCTCCTGTCCACTAGCGCCGGCGGAGGTGGTAGGCAGTTCTTGGTCCCTGCTAATGTCAGGGGCCCTTTGTGGTGCAACAGTATCCCGCAATGTGGTGACTAGCTCATTCAGAGCCACTACGATGGTGCCCATGGCGGTACTGATGTTTCTCAGTTCTTCCCTGAACCCCATATACTGTTGCTCCTGCAGAAGCTGGATCTCCTGAAACCTGGCCAGGACCGTCGCCATCGTCTCCTGGGAGTGGTGGTATGCTCCCATGATGGAGGAGATGGCCTCGTGGAGGGTGGGTTCCCTGGGCCTGTCCCCCCCCTGTCGCACAGCAGCCCTCCCAGTTCCCCTGTTTCCCTGTGCCTCTGTCCCCTGGACCGTGTGCCCACTACCACTGCCCCCAGGTCCCTGTTGTTGTTGGGGTGGTGGGTTAACCTGGGTGCCCTGTAGTGGTGGATACACCGCTGATTGACGTGTCCTGCGGACAGAGGTATGGGCCCGCTGGGTGGGTGCTGTGCTGGTGTTCCCAGAGGGGGGAAGGTCTGCTGTGGCCTGTGGCTGTCTGAGGAGAACCGACTGTCCAGAGGTCCCCGATGGGCCGGACTGGTCATCTAGATCCAGGGAGACAGAGGTGCTGTCATCACTGTGGGCCTCTTCTGGGGGTGGAGTGGACATTTGTGGACCCTCCTGCGCGGTGACGTGGCGTTCGGATCCTGCAGGGGTATAATAGTATGATTGTTGCTTCTGTGTGTGCCATAGAGTGCAATGGGTGGGTGCCCGTGTACCCCTGTGCTTGCATTCCAGTGTGGGGGCTTTTGTGAGGGTGGTTTGGGGGGGGATGGGTATGTGCAGTGGGCATGCTTAGGTGATGGGTGTCCATGCTTAGTGGTCGCATGCAGGGCTTGGTGTTGGGATGGGTGAGTTGTGAGGGTGAAACATTTGCAAGGAGTAGGTGTGATGGGGTGGGGGTGAGGGTGGGGGTATGAGTTGGCATGCTGGTGGGGTTGGGGGGATGTAGTAATTAAAATATGACTTACCAGAGTCCATTCCTCCGCCTACTCCTGCGAGGCCCTCAGGATGCAGGATCGCCAAGACCTGCTCCTCCCATGTTGTAAATTCTGGGGGAGGAGGTGGGGGTCCGCCGCCAGTCCGCTGCACCGCGATGTTGTGCCTGGATACCATGGAACGCACCTTCCCCCGTAGGTCGTTCCACCTCTTCCTGATGTCGTCCCGATTTCTTGGGTGCTGTCCCACAGCGTTGACCCTGTCCACTATTCTGCTCCATAGCTCCATCTTCCTGGCAATGGTGGTGTGCTGCACCTGTGTCCCGAAGAGCTGTGGCTCTACCCGTACAGTTTCCTCCACCATGACCCTGAGTTCAGCGTCAGAAAACCTGGGGTGTCTTTGCAGTGCCATGGGGTGGTTTGGGTGATGTGTGGGGTGGATTGTGTGGTGCTAAGTGTGGTGATGTGAATTGGTGTGTATTTTGACGTGTGTGGTAGTATAGCTGGGTGACAGTGAATTGCGCGTCTGTGTGCTCGGGTCTCTTATCTCTATGCGTGTTCACGAATCTCTAGGAGTAGGGGTTTGTGGGTGATGTGGGTGTGTGTTTTATATTGTATTGGGTGTGTGGGAGTGGTGTGTGTATGTGTATCAGGTGTGTGTATTTCGAATTGTCCAATGTGGCTGTGTTTTGTATATGTGTGTGTATTTTGAGCGCGGCGGTGTGTACCGCCAATGGAATACCGCGGTTGAAAGACCGCCGCGTGGATTCATGTGTCGTGATAGTGTGGGCGTATTTCTGTTGGCGTGACGGTGGAGGTTTGGTCATCGCCAGTTTCTCGCTGCCCTTTGGGGTGGCGGGCTTTTGTGGATGTCTGTATTTTGGCGGTTTGCCTGTTGTGGGTCAGAATGACCGTGGCGGTTTACCGCGGCCGCGGCGGTGTTATGGCGGTCTTCTGCACGGCGGTAAGCACCTTTTACCGCCAAGGTTGGAATGACCACCACAGTCTTAAACTAAAAGATGTATTTTTAAATTGTAAGCTCAGAGACCCGAAACTCTACATGTCTATCTGCTCCCAAAGGGAATCTACGCTTTAATCATATTTAAAGGCAGCCCCCATGTTAACCTATGAGAGCGATAGCCCTTGCAACTGTGAAAAACAAATTTGGCAGTATTTCACTGTCAGGACATATAAAACACATTAGAATATGTCCTACCTTATACATGCACTACACCCTTCCCATGGGGCAACCTAGGGCCTACCTTAGGGGTGTCTTACATGTAAGAAAAGGGAAGGTTTAGGCCCGGCAAGTGGGTACACTTGCCAAGTCCAATTGGCAGTTTTAAAACTGCACACACAGACACTGTAGTGGCAGGTCTGAGCCATGTTTACAGAACTACTAATGTGGGTGGCACAACCAGTGATGCAGGCCCACTAGTAGCATTTGATTTACAGGCCCTGGGCACCTCTAGTGAACTGTACTAAGGACTTACTAGTAAATCAAGTATGCCAATCATGGAGATCCAATTACATACACATTTTATACGGGAGCACTTGCACTTTAGCACTGGATAGGAGTGGTTAAGTGCTCAGAGTAACAAAAACAGCAAAAACAGAGTCCAGCACACATGAAACAGAGGCAAAAAGTTAGGGGAGACCATGCTAAGGATGTCAAGTCTAATAGCGAATGAAGCTCTGTGTGAGTGCTCATGTCATACAAACGAATGTAGAAGGACAGCTGAGATGTCCCTATACATACCTTTGCAAGACAATATGTGGAGGTGACTTAGACACTACATTAACTACACCTGTATGCTTGGCCTCCACAAACAAGTTTGACTGATGCAGGTGGCAAACTGACATCATCTGTACCCCGGGTCAGTACTACCACTACCTACCAATGATCTAGCAATGCATAAGAGGATCACGTATTGTTAGAAATGGGGTCTTTGGATGGCAGTCAGGTTACCCCCCGTCCAAGCAAGGACCCTCACTCTAGTCAGGGTAAGTCACACACAATCCAAATTATCCTGTGCCCACCCTCTGGTAGCTTGGCACTGAGCAGTCAGGCTTAACTTAGAAGGAAATTTGTGAAGTATTTGTGCAAGAAATCATACAATAACACAATATAGCACCACAAAAATACACCACACAGTGTTTAGAAAAATATATAATATTTATCTGGATATTTGCAGGTCCAAACGATCAAAGATGCAATAAGAAAATGTAAAAATATCACTGAAAAGTGATACAAAGGCGGTCATTCTGACCCTGGCGGTCAAAGACCGCCAGGGCGGAAGACCGCGGGAGCACCGCCGACAGGCCGGCGGTGCTCCAATGGGGATTCCGACCGCGGCGGTAAAGCCGCGGTCGGACCGGCACCACTGGCGGTCTCCCGCCAGTGTACCGCCGCCCCATTGAATCCTCCAAGGCAGCCCAGCGGGAAAGTCAGAATTACCGCCGCGGTCTTTCGACCGCGGAACGGTAACCTGACGGCGGGACTTTGGCGGGCGGCCTCCGCCGCCGGCCAAGGTCAGAATGAGGGCCAAAGTGTCTTAAGTCTTTTATAAGTAAACAAAGTCTCTTTCAAGCACAAAGTACCTGGTTTGAGTGAAAATTCTCCGCAAAGAGCCGCAGAGGAGGAGAAGTGTGGAAACAAAGGGGTGTGTGTCGATTTCTTGTGGCGCACACAGTCGATGCGTCGTTTAGTTTCCACGCAGGGACGGCTGGGCATCGATTTCCGGCGCTCGGTCGTGGATCATCTTCGGGTTGTGGGGTTTTCAGAACCCCGGGGTCTGTTCGTGGAATCCTGGGCTTGTTGGCGAACTCTGCGTCGTTCCGGTGGGCGGTGCAGAGAAATTTCTCCCTCACGGCAGGCAATGCGTCGATTTCCCCTTTGGAAGTCTGGCGTCGTCACCCCAGGTCGGCTGTGCGTCGATCTGGTGGGCCATGCATTGAAGTTCCGGTCGCACCGCAGGTGCCGCGTCGTTCTTTTCCTTGCAAAGTCGAGCGACGGCGTCCCGGTTTGGCGTGCAGTGAATTTGTCACAGCGGAACAGGCTGTGCATTGTTTTTAACAAGCTGTGTGTTGAATTTTCGCCGCCCAAGGAGTCCAGTTGCAAGAGAGAAGTCTTTTTGGTTCTGAGACTTCATGGAACAGGAGGCAAGCTCTATCCAACCTTTGGAGAGCACTTCTTCACCTCAGCCAGGGAACAGCAAGGCAGCAGGGCAAAAGCAAGGCAGCAGTCCTTCACAGAAAGCAGTCAGGTGAGTCCTTTGGGCAGCCAGGCAGTTCTTCTTGGCAGGATGCAGGTTCTGGTTACAAGTTCCTTCTCCAGGAAGTGTCTGAGGTGGTAGGGCAGAGGCCCTGTTTTATACCCAAATGTGCCTTTGAAGTGGGGGAGACTTCAAAGAGTGGCTTAGAAGTGCATCAGGTCCCCTTTCAGTTCAATCCTGTCTGCCAGGGTCTCAGTAGGGTGTGTGGCAGTCCTTTGTGTGAGAGCAGACCCTCCACCCTCCCAGCCCAGGAAGACCCATTAAAAATGCAGATGTATGCAAGTGAGGCTGAGTACCCTGTGTGTGGGGTGTGTCTGAGTGAATGCACAAGGAGCTGTCAACTAAACCTAGCCAGACGCGGATTGTAAGGCACAGAAAGATTTAAGTGCAGAGAAATGCTCACTTTCTAAAAGTGGCATTTCTAAAATAGTAATATTAAATCCAACTTCATCAGTCAACAGGATTTTGTATTACCATTCTGGCCATACTAAATATGACCTTCCTACTCCTTTCAGATCAGCAGCTACCACTTCAACCATGTATGAGGGCAGCCCCAATGTTAGCCTATGAAGGGAGCAGGCCTCACAATAGTGTAAAAACAAATTTACGAGTTTTACACTACCAGGACATGTAAACTACACAGGTACATGTCCTGCCTTTTACCCACACAGCACCCTGCTGTAGGGGTTACCTAGGGCACACCTTAGGGGTGACTTATATGTAGAAAAAGGGGAGTTTTAGGCTTGGCAACTACTTTTAAATGCCAAGTCGAAATGGCAGTGAAACTGCACACACAGGCTTTGCAATGGCAGGCCTGAGACAAGGTAAAGGGGCTACTTAAGTGGGTGGCACAACCAGTGCTGCAGACCCACTAGTAGCATGTAATCTACAGGCCCTGGGCACATACAGTACACATTACTAGGGACTTATAAGTAAATTAAATAGTCCAATTGGGTATGATCCAATTTTACCATGTTTAAAGGGAGAGAGCATATGCACTTTAGCACTGGTTAGCAGTGGTAAAGTGCGCAGAGTCTAAAAACCAGCAAAAACAGTGTCCAAAAAGGTGGAGGGAGGAAGGCAAAAAGTTCGGGGTGACCACCCCAAGGCTGTCAGGTCTAACATGTGTCCCCCCCCTGCTGAAAGTGGGGAGAGCTACCCAACCTCATGGGAGCTCTCATCGCTAAGGCGGAAGTATCTGGAGAGACCATCAGCACTGACGTGGTGAATCCGCGGTCAATGCTCCACCGTAAAGTCCATCCCCTGTTGGGAAATGGACCACCTCAAGAGTTCTGGCATGAGCCATCTGAGGGGCCTGTGGTATGTCTGAACCCGGAAGTGAGTCCCAAACAGGCAGGGTCTTAACTTCTTCAGTGCCCAGACCACAGCAAATGCTTCTCTCTCAATAGCACTCCACCTCTGTTCCCGTGGCAATAGCCTTCTGCTAATGAAGGCTACTGGTTGGTCTGAGCCCTCCTCATTTAGCTGTGCTAGAACAGCCCCTATGCCATGCTCTGAAGTGTCTGTCTGCACAATATATTCCTGGGAGTAGTCAGAGGCCTTGAGAATGGAGGCCGTGCACATGGCTTCCTTCAGAGAATCAAAGGCTTTCTGACAAGCCTCTGTCCATTCACAATCCTAGGTTGTTTCTTGGAAGTGAGTTCTGTCAAGGGTGACACAATGGTACCATGGCCCTTGACGAATCTGCGGTAGTATCCAGTGAGGCCTAAAAAGTCTCTCACCTCAGTCTGTGTTCTAGGTGGTTGCCAGGCCTTGATAGTTTCAATCTTGGCCTGGAGTGGCTGCACCTTGCCACCACCTACTAGGTGTCCTAAGTACACCACGGAACCCTGCCCAATCTGGCACTTACTAGCCTTGATGGTCAGGCCTGCCTGTTGCAGAGCCTCAAGCACCTCCTTGAGGTGGAGCAGGTGTTCCTCCCAGCTGGAACTGTAGACAGCTATGTTGTCCAGGTAGGCTGCACAGTAGGCATCCTTGCCAGCTAGGACCCCGTTAACCAACCGTTGGAAGGTAGCAGGGGCATTTTTCAACCCAAATGGCATCACCCGGAACTGGTAATGGCCATCAGGTGTGGAAAATGCTGATCTCTCTTTAGCCCACCTCAGTCAGGGCGATCTGCCCGTACCCTGAAGTAAGATAAAACGTACTTAGGAACTTGGCAGCACCTACTCTGTCAACAAGCTCATCAGCTCGGGGATGGGGTGAGCATCAGTCCGTGTGACTGAGTTGAGACCCTGGTAGTCCACACAGAACCTGAGTTCTGCCTTTGCACCGGGGCAGTAGATTTAGCAACCAACACCACAGGGCTGGCCCATGGACTACTGTATTTCTCAATAACCCCTAAAGTCAACATCTTGGAGACCTCCTCCTTGATGCTGGCCTTCACCTTATCCGATAACCTGTAAATTTTGTTCTTCACAGGGGGACAGTCACCCGTGACAATGTCATGAACACATAGTTGGGTCAGTCCAGGAGTAAGGGAGAACAGGGAGGAGAACTGCTCTAACAGCTCATAGCAGTCTCCTCTCTGGTTTAGAGTCAGGGAGTCAGAGAGAATGACACCCTCCACAGACCCATCACCTTCTTTGGCAGAGAGGAGGTCGGGGAGAGGTTCACTCTCCTCTTCCATGCCCTCATCTGTGACCAGGAGCACACTGATCTCAGACCTCTCATAGTGAGGTTTGAGCTGGTTGTGATGGAGGACCCTTAGAGGGGTGCTTAGGGGTCTTGAGGTCTACTAGGTAAGTGGCCTCCCCTTAAAGCTCCTTGATCTCAAAGGGGCCAGTCCAACGGTCCTGGAGAGCCCTGGGCTCTACTGACTCCATCACCCAAACTTTGTCTCCAGGTGAGAACTCAACCAGAGTGGTCTTCCGGTCATACCACTCCTTCATCACCTCTTGACTGGCCTCGAGGTTACTCTTGGCCTGCTTCCAGAAGTGTTGGGTTTGGTTGCGGAGGGCCAGCATGTAGCTGACCACATCCTGGGGAGGTGTCTTGGGAGCTTTCTCCGAGCCCTCTTTAACAATGCTTAGAGGTCCTCTGACAGGGTGACCATAAAGAAGCTCAAAGGGACGGAACCCAACCCCTTTCTGGGGCACCTCTCTGTAAGCAAACAACAGGCATGGTAAGAGGACATCCCACTTATGCCTCATGGCATCAGTCAGGCCACTAATCATGCCCTTCAGGGTCTTGTTGAATCTCTCAACAAGCCCATTGGATTGAGGATGATAAGGGATGGTAAACCATAAGGTCATCCCACACTCATCCCACGTGGACTTCATGTACGCAGACATGACGTTTGTGCCCCTGTCAGACACAACTTCCTTAGGGAATCCCACACGGGTAAATATTCCCAACAGGGCTCTGTTCACCACCGGTGCAGTCACTTTTCTCAGAGGGATTGCCTCCGGATAGCGGGTGGTATGGTCTACCAAAACCAGGATAAACCTGTTGCCCAAGGCAGTTTTTGGGTCCAAGGGACCAACAATGTAGATGCCCACCCTTTCAAAGGGGGTGCCAATGACCGGGAGTGGAAGCAGGGGAGCCTTAAGCTGTTTCCCTGTCTTCCCACTAGCCTGGCAGGTGGGGCAAGCTCTGCAGAAATTATCTGAGGCTATCCTCATTCTGGGCCAATGGAAGTGGGTGACAAGCCTGCTAAAGGTCTTGTCTTGGCCCAGTTGTCCTGCCTGGGGGATGTTGTGAGCCAGACCCAGTAGGAAGTCCCGGTAACACTGGGGGACAACCAGCACACGTGCTGCCCCAGAACCTGGAACCTTAGGCTCACTGTAAAGGAGAGCATTCTCCCAGTAAATATGGTGAGTGCCAGAGGCGTCACCTGCTGCTTGTGCTGTGGCCTGCCGCCTCAGACCCTCAAGGGTTGGGCATTCCTTCTGCGCCTTGCAGAATTCTGCCCTGGTTGGCCCACCCCCTACTTGCCAGCCAGCAAGTTCAGGTAGGTTACCCAGGTCAGTATGTCCTCCTCAGTTGGCTCAGGGGCCTCCTCCTCCTCTGGGGCCCCATCCACCACTGTGGGAACATTTGAGGCGGGTTTCCCGCGCCTTTTGCCCTTCCTCTTGGCAGCTGTCTGGGCCATTGCTCCAGGCTCCAGACGCCCTTGACTCCCTTCCCGGGCAGCCATGGACCGTGTGGTCATGGAGACCCACTCAGGCAAACCTAACATCTCCAGGTCGGATCTGAGCTCTACCTCTTTCCAGGCAGTATGCTCAAGATCATTGCCTAACATACAATCTACAGGCATGGCAGGACTCACAGCTACTTTGAGAGTACCAGAGACCCCCCCCACTCAAAGGGTACCAGAGCCACCGGTAGGTGACTCTCACGATTGTCAGCGACTATGACCTGGTGGAATGTATTTGGGACTATTTGCTCTGATGACACCAGCTGACTCTTGACAGTAGTCATACTGGCTCCTGTGTCACGCAGAGCCTCCACCCTTTGTCCATCAATGGTGACCCACTGCCTATACTTTGAAGTGTTTTCTGGCATGTGGGCTTTAGGCACCATCTCTCTTTCTCCCAGGGACACTAGGGAAACCTCTGCCTGCTCCCCAAAGCTAACTGGTACTGTCTCCCCCATGCTACACTAGCCAACCCAGGTGTCTGTCCAGTGGTGGACTGTGCCCTCTTGAGGCACTGGGAGTCGCCCTTAGAATTTCCAAACTGGTAGCACTCTAAACATTTGGGGATGAACTTCATTAATGCTTTATCAAAATACCCTGGCTTCTTTGCAAACCTAGGATAGGAATGGTGACCACCCCTCCTTGGGAATTTTTTGGGGGGCCTTTTGAGAACTCCTTATCTTTAAGTTTTTCTCCCCCCTCTTTCTTTTGTTGGGAACCCTGGCCACCTTTGTGGGAATCCCCCCAGATACCTTTTTGGACACTCTGGTGCTAACCCAGTGGTCCGCCTCCTCAGCAAGCTTCCTGGGGTCAGTCAGCTTACTATCTACCAAGTGCTGGCACAACTCTGCAAAAGAAATACTGAGCATAAGCTCTCTCAGAATCAAGTCATATAACCCTTTGTAATCATCTACTTTGCTGCCCCGCACCCATCCATTCAGTGCCTTACTGGAAAAGTCAAAGAAATCTACCCATGTTTGTGTGGACTGTTTGGTGCTGGCCCTGAATCTCTGACGGTATCCCTCAGAGGTCAGCCCAAACTTGGCAAGTAAAATGGCTTTCTGAAGTGGGTATCTATTTTGATCCTTGGTATCCAGTGTGAGAAGTGTGTCCCTCCCCAGTGCTGGCACATAACCCCACATAGCTGTACCCCATTGCCCTTCAGGAACCACATGAGCCCTTAGTGCAACTTCATAAGCAGCTAGCCATTTATCTATGTCATCTCCCATCACAAAACTGGGCACCACATTTTTGGGTATACAAACCTTCTTTTCTCCAGCAGGTCCTGTCTGAATGCCGCCACCATTACCGCTAGATTCAGACTGTCTTGCCTTGATCTCCAGCTCCTTGAGACTCAGTTCATGAGCCAACAATTGTTTCTTTTCAGTCAAGGCTCTCTCAGCTGCAGCTTCAGCTCTTTCAGCTTCAATCTGTTTGGCTGCTCTTTCAGCCTCAGCTTGCTTGGCTTCTCTCTCTGCCCTCCTTTCCTCCTGTTGAGCCTCACTTTTTAGCCTTGCCATTTGCAACTGAAACTCTCTCTCCTCTCTCCTTTCCTCTGTGGTCAGGCTTTGAACAGAGACACTGCTCCCTGGTTTTGCAGGGGGCACAGTTGCAGTGGTATCATCCACTGGTGGCAAAAAATCCTTTGGGGAGCCATCTTCTGGCTCCTCCTCCTCAGCACCCTCCTCTGAATGGGCTTCTGGCCAGGCCCTCAGCGCCTTTTGAAATTCCTCCTTTCTGGAGGCACTTTGGGTGGGTACTCCCATATCCCTGCAGAATCCTTTCAGCTGTTTGACAGTGTATGTCTCCAACAGGGCTAGGTCAAAATCTCCTGTTTGGGACCCAGCCTGAGACATGTTGAGTGAGGATTTTGGTAAAAAAAATTGACAGGAAAAACGAAATTGCAGAAAGAATATAAAAATCAAGTTCACCTTCAACTGTGGGTAGGTAGTGAAATACTTAGCTACTGTATGTCACTGCACAAATACAAGTCCTATCGTCACCGCTGATCACCAATGTTAGAAATGGGGTCTTTGGTTGGCAGTCAGGTTACCCCCTGTCCAAGCAAGGACCCTCACTCTAGTCAGGGTAAGTCACACACAATGCAAATTATCCTGTGCCCACCCTCTGGTAGCTTGGCATTGAGCAGTCAGGCTTAACTTAGAAGGCAATGTGTAAAGTATTTGTGCAATAAATCATACAATAACACAAAATAGCATCACAAAAATACACCACACAGTGTTTAGAAAAATATATAATATTTATCTGGATATTTGCAGGTCCAAACGATCAAAGATGCAATAAGAAAATGTAAAGATATCACTGAAAAGTGATATAAAGTGTCTTAAGTCTTTTAAAAGTAAACAAAGTCTCTTTCAAGCACAAAGTACATGGTTTGAGTGTAAAATCTCTGCAAAGGGCCACAGAGAAGGAGAAGCGTGGAAACAAAGGGATGTGCATCGATTTCTTGGGACGTTTAGTTTCCACGCAGGAATGGCTGGGCGTCGATTTCCGGCGCTCGGTCGTGGATCCTCTTCGGGTTGCGGGGTTTTCAGACGCCCATGGGTCTGTGCGTAGAATCCTGGGCTTGTTGGCGAGCTCTGCGTCGTTCCGGTGGGCGGTGCGGGGAAATTTCTCCCTCACGGCAGGCGCTGCATCGATTTCCCCTCTGGAAGTTGGGCGTCGTCATCCCAGGTCAGCTGTGTGTCGATCTGGTGGGCCGAGCGTCGAAGTTCCGGTCGCACCGCAGGCGCCGCATCGTTCTTTTCCTTGCAAAGTCGAGCGGTGTCGTCTCGGTTCGGCGTGCGGTGAATTTTTCACCGCGGAACAGGCTGTGCGTAGTTTTTAGCAAGCTGTGCGTTGAATTTTCCCCGCCCAAGGAGTCCAGTTGCAAGAGAGAAGTCTTTTTGGTCCTGAGACTTCAGGGAACAGGAGGCAAGCACTATCCAAGCCCTTGGAGAGCACTTCTTCACCTCAGCCAGGGAACAGCAAGGCAGCAGGGCAAGAGCAAGTCAGCAGTCCTTCACAGAAAGCAGTCAGGTGAGTCCTTTGGGCAGCCAGGCAGTTCTTCTTGGTAGGATGCAGGTTCTGGTTACAAGTTTATTCTCCAGGAAGTATCTGAGGTGGTAGGGCAGAGGCCCTGTTTTATACCCAAATTTGCCTTTGAAGTGGGGGAAACTTCAGAGAGTGGCTTAGAAGTGCACCAGGTCCCCTTTCAGTTCAATCCTGTCTGCCAGGGTCCCAGTAGGGTGTGTGGCAGTCTTTTGAGTGAGAGCAGGCCCTCCACCCTCCCAGCCCAGGAAGACCCATTCAAAATGCAGATGTATGCAAGTGAGTCTGAGTACCCTGTGTTTGGGGTGTGTCTGAGTGAATGCACAAGGAGCTGTCAACTAAACCTTGCCAGACGTGGATTGTAAGGCACAGAAAGATTTAAGTGCAGAGAAATGCTCACTTTCTAAAAGTGGCATTTCTAAAATAGTAATATTAAATCCAAGTTCACCAGTAAGCAGGATTTTGTATTACCGTTCTGGCCATACTAAATATGACCTTCCTACTCCTTTCAGATCAGCAGCTACCACTTCAACCATGTATGAGAGCAGCCCCGATGTTAGCCTATGAAGGGAGCAGGCCTCACAATAGTGTACAAATGAATTTAGGAGTTTTACACTACCACGACATGTAAACTACACAGGTACATGTCCTGCCTTTTACCCACACAGCACCCTGCTGTAGGGGTTACCTAGGGCACACCTTAGGGGTGACTTATATGTAGAAAAAGGGGAATGTTAGGCTTGGCAAGTACTTTTAAATGCCAAGTCGAAGTGGCAGTGAAACTGCACACACAGGCGTTGCAATGGCAGGCCTGAGACAAGGTTAAGGGGCTACTTAAGTGGGTGGCACCACCAGTGCTGCAGGCCCACTGGTAGCATTTAATCTACAGGCCCTGGGCACATACAGTACACATTACTAGGGACTTATAAGTAAATTAAATAGTCCAATTGGGTATGATCCAATTTTACCATGTTTAAAGGGAGAGAGCATATGCACTTTAGCACTGGTTAACAGTGGTAAAGTGTGCAGAGACTAAAAACCAGTAAAAACAGTGTCCAAAAAGTGGAGGGAGGCAGGCAAAAAGTTAGGGGTGACCACCCTAAGGCTGTCAGGTCTAACATATGTCCCCCCCTGCTGAAAGTGGGGAGAGCTACCCAACCTCGTGGGAGCTCTCATCGCTAAGGCAGAAGTATCTGGAGAGACCATCAGCATTGGCGTGCTGAATCCGCGGTCGATGATCCACCGTGAAGTCCATCCCCTGTTGGGAAATGGACCACCTCAAGAGTTCTGGATTTTCACCCCTCATCAGCATGAGCCATCTGAGGGGCCTGTGGTCTGTCTGAACCCGGAAGTGAGTCCCAAACAGGCAGGGTCTTAATTTCTTCAGTGCCCAGACCACAGCAAATGCTTCTCTCTCAATAGCACTCCACCTCTGTTCCTGTGGTAATAGCCTTCTGCTAATAAAGGCTACTGGTTGGTCTGAGCCCTCCTCATTTAGCTGTGTTAGAACAGCCCCTATGCCATGCTCTGAAGCGTCTGTCTGCACAATAAATTCCTGGGAGTAGTCAGAGGCCTTGAGCATAGGGGCCGTGCACATGGCTTCCTTCAGAGAATCAAAGGCTTTCTGACAAGCCTCTGTCCAATTCACCATCCTAGGTTGTTTCTTGGAAGTGAGTTCTGTCAAGGGTGACACAATGGTACCATGGCCCTTGACGAATCTGCGGTAGTATCCAGTGAGGCCTAAAAAGGCTCTCACCTCAGTCTGTGTTCTAGGTGGTTGCCAGGCCTTGATAGTTTCAATCTTGGCCTGGAGTGGCTGCACCTTGCCACCACCTACTAGGTGTCCTAAGTACACCACAGAACCCTGCCTAATCTGGCACTTACTAGCCGTGATGGTCAGGCCTGCCTGTTGCAGAGCCTCAAGCACCTCCTTGAGGTGGAGCAGGTGTTCCTCCCAGCTGGAACTGTAGACAGCTATGTCGTCCAGGTAGGCTGCACAGTAGGCATCCTTGCTAGCTAGGACCCTGTTAACCAACCGTTGGAAGGTAGCAGGGGCATTTTTCAACCCAAATGGCATCACCCGGAACTGGTAATGGCTATCAGGTGTGGAAAATGCTGATCTCTCTTTAGCCCCCTCAGTCAGGGCGATCTGCCCGTACCCTGAAGTAAGATACGACCTACTTAGGAACTTGGCAGCACCTAGTCTGTCAACGAGCTCATCAGCTTGGGGATGGGGTGAGCATCAGTCCGTGTGACTGAGTTGAGACCCCGGTAGTCCACACAGAACCTGAGTTCTGCCTTTGCACCGGGCAGTAGATTTAGCAACCAACACCACAGGGCTGGCCCAGGGACTAGTGTATTTCTCAATAACCCCTAAAGTCAACATCTTGGAGACCTCCTCCTTGATGCTGGCCTTCACCTTATCCGATAACCTGTAAATTTTGTTCTTCAGAGGGGGACTTTCACCCGTGTCAATGGCATGAACACATAGTTGGGTCAGTCCAGGAGTAAGGGAGAACAGGGAGGAGAACTGCTCTAACAGCTCATAGCAGTCTCCTCTCTGGTTTAGAGTCAGGGAGTCAGAGAGAATGACACCCTCCACAGACCCATCACCTTCTTTGGCAGAGAAGAGGTCAGGGAGAGGTTCACTCTCCTCTTCCATGCCCTCATCTGTGACCAGGAGCACACTGATCCCAGACCTCTCATAGTGAGGTTTGAGCCGGTTGTGATGGAGGACCCTTAGAGGGGTGCCTAGGGGTCTTGAGGTCCACTAGGTAAGTGGCCTCCCCTTTATGCTCCTTGATCTCAAAGGGGCCAGTCCAGCGGTCCTGGAGAGCCCTGGGCTCTACTGGCTCCATCACCCAAACTTTGTCTCCAGGTGAGAACTCAACCAGAGTGGCCTTCCGGTCATACCACTCCTTCATCACCTCTTGACTGGCCTCGAGGTTACTCTTGGCCTGATTCCAGAAGCGTTGGGTTTGGTTGCGGAGGGCCAACATGTAGCTGACCACATCCTGGGGAGGTGTCTTGGGAGCTTTCTCCGAGCCCTCTTTAACAATGCTTAGAGGTCCCCTGACAGGGTGACCATAAAGAAGCTCAAAGGGGCTGAACCCAACCCCTTTCTGGGGCACCTCTCTGTAAGCAAACAACAGGCATGGTAAGAGGACGTCCCACTTATGCCTCATGGCTTCAGTCAGGCTACTAATCATGCCCTTCAGGGTCTTGTTGAATCTCTCAACAAGCCCATTGGATTGAGGATGATAAGGGGTGGTAAACCATTAGGCCACCCCACACTCATCCCACGTGGACTTCATGTACGCAGACCTGACGTTTGTGCCCCTGTCAGACACAACTTCCTTAGGGAATCCCACACGGGTAAATATTCCCAACAGGGCTCTGTTCACCACCGGTGCAGTCACTGTTCCCAGAAGGATTGCCTCCGGATAGCGGGTGGCATGGTCCACCAAAACCAGGATAAACCTGTTGCCCAAGGCAGTTTTTGGGTCCAAGGGACCAACAATGTAGATGCCCACCCTTTCAAAGGGGGTGCCAATGACCGGGAGTGGAAGCAAGGGAGCCTTAAGCTGTTTCCCTGTCTTCCCACTAGCCTGTCAGGTAGGGCAAGCTTTGCAGAAATTATCTGAGGCTATCCTCATTCTGGGCCAATGGAAGTGGGTGGCAAGACTGTTAAAGGTCTTGTCTTGGCCCAGTTGTCCTGCCAGGGGGATGTTGTGAGCCAGACCCAGTAGGAAGGCCCAGTAACACTGGGGGACAACCAGCACATGTGCTGCCCCAGAACCTGGAACCTTAGGCTCACTGTAAAGGAGAGCATTCTCCCAGTAAATATGGTGAGTACCAGAGGCGTCACCTGCTGCTTGTGCTGTGGCCTGTCGCCTCAGACCCTCAAGGGTTGGGCATTCCTTCTGCGCCTTGCAGAATTCTGCCCTGGTTGGCCCACCCCCTACTTGCCAGCCAGCAAGTTCAGGTAGGTTACCCAGGTCAGTATGTCCTACCCAGTTGGCTCAGGGGCCTCCTCCTCCTCTGGGGCCCCATCCACCACCGTGGGAACATTTGAGGTGGGTTTCCCGCGCCTCTTGCCCTTCCTCTTGGCAGCTGTCTGGGCCATTGTTCCAGGCTCCAGACGCCCTTGACTCCCTTCCCGGGCAGCCATGGACCGTGTGGTCATGGAGACCCACTCAGGCAAACCTAACATCTCCAGGTGGGATCTGAGCTCTACCTCTTTCCAGGCAGTATGCTCAAGATCGTTGCCTAACAGACAATCTACAGGCATGGCAGGACTCACAGCTACTTTGAGAGTACCAGAGACCCCCCCACTCACTGTGCATGAATAGACATCCCAAAACACGTTCTCTTGTGTTGCTAAGTAGTGAGACTTTCAGTGTTTAGAGGTTGATGTCAGTGCACTCAGTCAAAATTGTACAATTGTTATTGGAACACACATGGCTGCCCCTCACAGTTTTATAGATGTCTACACTGAATTTTGTATCAGTGGCCTACTGGTGCTAACATCCTAGCTTTTCCCAAATACTAATGTAGTACATCATGCATGCCACATCAAATTTTGAATCCTACCTGTTGCATGACATGCATGGGAGACTCAAAATTTACTTGGCAGTCCACATTACTATCAATCAGCTTGATCATGTTTCAGTCATTGTGTACGGCTTGGTGTGTGACACAATGTAAGGCATTTCCTTTTGTTAAGTACTCAGTGTATTGGTTTCACACAATGTATACAGGTCATAGCGTTACTGCTTCAGACACAATATAAACATACTTTTAACTATAGTACATTTATTTACATGTGTATGTTTGGTTTCTGATGATGTACATTGTACAGGAGATTGACCCCATGATAGATTGCAAACCATTAGATGTCCAGACAGAGTCCGGGGGTGGGGGGGAGATGTCATGAGATATGTGTAGGAGAGGAGTGTATCAGTCAGGAGGCTTACAAATTGGCAGTAAATGGGATTGGCCACAATGACAGTTAATGTGTGATAAGTCAACAGTGGTGGAGTGAAGCGGGGACATTGCCAGGTGTTACAACACTAGCATGATCTTCAGCACAGAACTAGGGAGATACTGTCCATGTGCCACAGACTGTAGCTACCGGGTGGTTTTCCATGTGATTGTTATTCCTTGCATATCTTCACTGTCTGAAGTGTGGTGCCTGCTGTGCCACAGGTGGTGGCAGTGTTGAATTTGAGGTGAGCACACACACGTCAGGGGATGGAGATGTGGTTTCCAAGGACCCGGCAGCTGTCATCTGTGGAAAGATGTAAGGCATCACTGCAGCAAAGAGTAACTGCTGGTTTCGCACCACTGCAGTTACAGCAGGGTGGTAGGCTGCTAGGTTGCCAGTGAGGGAGCCCAGCATCCATTGCATGGACTCCAGAACAGTTAGGATAGCCTCCAGCCTGTTGTTAATCATGCTGGTGGCACTTTGGGAGGGGATTTGTTCAATCCTCTGCCTCAGGACACCAGCTATGTCGGCCAGGGACTGCTGAGGTCCACGTAGCGGGTGCCTCAGACGGCAGCGAAGTTGTCCTTACTGGTACTGAGGCACCACTGTATTCCCGCTAGGCTACCCGCCATGGTCTCCATTCCCACCTGCACATGCTGTGCCAGCTCCTGCTGGACTCCTACTGCTGTTTTTTGGAAGATTATGTCTGGGTCCTTGGAGTTCAGTTCTGTTGTTGAGCTGGTGGTGGTGTGTGTTGGGTGGGATGTGTGGATACCTCGCAACGCTTTGTGTCCTCCCTGTGACTGGAGAAGGTGTCCAAATGGCATCCAGGACATCCTGGAGAGTGTTCTCAATGATAGTTGGCAGCTGGTCATCCAAATCATCAGAGTATTCCAGGACAGGCAGCTCGGCAGGAGAGAAGGCATCATCATCTGCAAGAGGATAGTGCAATGTGAAACTTGGACTGTAGAATCTGTTCACATAATTAATGATTTTTTGGATCCTGGTACCTTAGTACCAACCTGGTACCAACTCAGTAAATATGGAGCATGCATGGCGCGAAGGAAAGTCGTTATGCAGTGTTAAAAAAATAGACACAACTGTGCTAGTGCAGTTGTGTCATTTTTGATTAACTATGCCCCTAAGGGGCATATTTACAAGAAAGTGGAGCATCAGTCCTGATGCACCACTTTTCTAGCGTCGCCCTGTGCCCCCTAACAACACTATCTGTGCACAGTATTTACAGTACAGCGCACTGTGGCACACGTTAGGACAATAGCCTCAAATGTTTTGATGCTATTGAGGTGATTTTCAGGATTAGTGCCAAAAACTATGGCATTAATCTTGCAAAGTCAAGGGAGGCCCATTTAAACAAAATTGCAACATCACTTTAAGTATGCTAAAAATGGTGCAGGTAAAGCTTGTAAACTTCACTGTGCCATTTTTACAGGCCTCCCTGTGTGGGAACGCAACCCATGCATACATTATGCCTGGCTCAGGCATAATGTGACCCAAAGGGTTACAGAGTGGCGCAATGCATGCTTTGCACCATTCTGTAAATGTGGCATGGGAAATGGCCTCCTTAATGTTACATCAGTGTTAAACAAAATGTGGCTCAATGGGCTTGTAAATATGGCACAAAGGGTCTGATTTAGATCTCAGAGGAGGGGTAACTTTGTCGCAACGGTGAAGGATATCCTGTCCGCCAACATCTAAATGCCATTGTTTTCTATGGTATTTAGGTTTTGGTGGATGGAATAGCTGACACCGTTGAGAGTGAGCAATCCCTTCACCGAGATCTAAATCAGGCCCTTGATTTTGGGGTGTTATCAGTTGCAGAACTTTTCTAAGATGTAATTTCGACGTATCATCCAGCCTGTTGGAAATGCATTCAGTTATAGCAATGACATATTGATTTTTGGCACCACACAGAAGGAGCGTGTTGGAGCTGCCACACAAGTGCATTGTTTACTTACTGATGCAGGTGTGTCTTTGAATGCAAACAAGTGTGAGTTCTACAAAGCAAAGCTAACATTCATGGCAATATCTTATCTGATGGGAGTATGACACCTGATCCCGTGAAAGTACAAGTTCTGTCAAATGCTGATCCTCACAAAATGTTTCTATGGTGCTTTCATTTCTTGGCATGGCCTGGCCAGTTACTGCTCAAGATACTGCTCCATTATGAGAGTTGACAAAGACAAATGTTTCTTTTCAATGATCACAAGCATGTGAGAGAAGTTTCAAGAGAATCAAACAAGCTATTGAAAATGCTGCTGAAAGGGCATACTTCAATCTGAAGTTACATACAAAGATTGTTGTTGACACTAGCCCAGTCAGCTTAGGTAGTAACCTTGCACCGCACAGTGGACACCCAAATGGTTGAAAGCAGATTGTGGCATATGCCAGTAGAGGTTTGTCCCAAATAGAACATTCTTACTCACAACCTGAGAAAGAAAGTTTAGCCATGGTGTGGACTTGTGAACATTTCCATGTGCACCTTGTATGGAAAGCCTATTACGCTGGTAACTGATCATCAAGATTTACTCACTATCTTTGGCAATCCAGAAGCCAAGATGCCTTCTTGCACTGAACAATTGGGACTACAATTGCAAGAGTACAATTATACCTCTGTGCATTATCCGGGGAAAGAGAAAAACCTGCTGACTACTTTTCCAGAGTCCCCATACAAGGTTAAGGTACTTCATCTAAGACAGCTGAAGCCTACATTAATTTGCATTGTAAAATCAAATACACCAGCTGCTGTCTCGTTAGCCCAGATTATCACTGCCACAGGCCTGGACAGTGACATGCTGAAGTTAAAAGACATAATCACACATCAGTCATGGAACCAAAACACTTGACCTCTGACCAATGGTGGTGAATATCAAAAATAAATAAATGTTAAACATGGACTATCTATATCTCAGGACGGAGTTATACTGTGAGGGTCGAAAATCTATCTACAAAGTGCATTGGCTACAGGAACTAGAGAAAATTCTGGTGACTGATTGGTATAACCATAAGTACCCCAGGCAAAAGTAGATTATTAAGTGAAAGTAAGACAGAAAGGTTTAGTTTAAAAAAAAACTACTGTCATAACTTTGTGTCTTAACAATTTAATTTAGATCAAAATTACTCCAGGCAGAAGTATACTACTAAGTGGAACTAAGATGCAAAGGTTTATAGGGTTCTAAAACTTGATGTCTGTCCTGAACTGTTTTTTATAACTGTGTTTTAATAATTTGTCTTAGAAGAAATTTTAGGGCTTCTTAATGTATTATGTGGTACTCTTCATTTTTATCTTTTTACTATTCTACTGTATGACTATGGTATGTTGTTTATTGGATACTTTTACGGCTTTTAGCTGAAATAAAGTTATTTATTGATTGATTGATGTGAGAACATGCTTCATACAAAGGACTTGGCTAACAAGCAGAAAATTAAAGCCTATGCAGACAAGAGGCGACATGCAAAGGATATCACTTTTAAAAGAGGAAATGTGATGGTGTCAGAGTCACCAGATCCTCGGGGTCTGTGCACGTTCCCAACACGTCCACCACTGAACAGCTCCAAGACTCTGATAAATAAATCACAGAGACTGAGAGACTTCAAGAGGGGAAGAAGGGATTAGGAAGGGAACAGCTGGTAAGGAGACCTGTAGTAAGAAAATGGTTAGAACACACAATATGAAAATTATGGGGGTCATTCTGACCCCGGCCGGCGGCGGTAGCTGGCGGCCTGGCTGGGACCGCCAGAAGACCGTCCCGCGGTCAAAAGACCGCGGCGGTCATTCTGGGTTTCCCACTGGGCTGGCGGGCGACCGCCAAAAGGCCGCCCGCCAGCCCAGTGGGAAACACCCTTCCACGAGGAAGCCGGCTCCGAATGGAGCCGGCAGAGTGGAAGGTGTGCGACGGGTGCAGTAGCACCCGTCGCGAATTTCAGTGTCTGCTAAGCAGACACTGAAATTAAAAGTGTGGCCCTCTTATGGGGGCCCCTTGACACCCCTCACTGCCATCCTGTTCCTGGCAGTCGAAACCGCCAGGAACAGGATGGCGGTGAGGGGGTCGGAATCCCCCATGGCGGCGCAGCAAGCTGCGCCGCCATGGGGGATTCCTCAGGGCAGCGGAAAACCGGCAGGACACCGCCGGTTTTCCGGTTCTGACCGCGGCCATACCGCCGTGGTCAGAATGCCCTCAGGAGCACCGCCAGCCTGTTGGCGGTGCTCCCGCCGACCCCGGCCCCGGCGGTCAAGGACCGCCGGGGTCGGATGACCCCCTATATCTCTTGAAAGCAATACTAGATTATGATTCTAAACCTAGTCACTCTGAAAATATGAACAATCTAAGAGTTAAGATTAAAATGACTACGTTTCAAGATGGCCAGAAACCTGTAGGGGAATCAAGATGAGTTAAATGAAAACTTTCTTATTCAAGTACTTTCCTTTACATGAGAATCAGAAAAAACATTCAGACTAAATTTTAAACCAGTCATATAAATCCTGTTTTGAGAATGTATACTAGGACCATACAATATTGCATCTAGAAACTCTGGCCTTCTGTGTACTCTTAAAATGTTTCAACACAAATTGCGCATATTGCAGATATATATATATATATATATATATATATATATATATATATATATATATATATATATATATATATATATATATATCTTAAACACCATAAAAGGATTGTGCACCATGAATAACACAATATGGATTCAGGAAACAAATCACATAACTTGTCAACTTGAATATTACATAATAAATATCTTAGAATAGTAGCATACAATAAACAACATGAATTAAACTCGAGGAGAGAATCGTGCGTCTTGCCAATTCGAGTGTTACCATGTAAAATACCAAGAAATGGTAGCACGCAATGAATATCAAAGTCAAATCATCATTAATCAAATCGAGCGTCTTGCCGATTCGTAAAACACGATGTAAATGTCAAGGAATAACAGCTCACAATAAATAACAAGATCAAAGTACAATGAAACGAATCGCGCTTCTTTTGCCGATTCTTAAGCCACCATGTAAAATGTCAAGAAATGGTAGCGCGCAATGAACAACAAAGTTAAATGCTCATGAAACGAGTTGTGCGTCTTGCCAATTAGTAAAACATCATGTAAATGTCAAGAAATAGTAGCACGCAATGGACAACAATGTTTAAACACCATAAAACGAATCGCGCGTCTTGCCGATTCTTAAGCCACCATGTAAATGTCAAGAAATGGTAGCGCGCAATGAATAACAAAGTCAAACCTTTATGAAATAAATTGCGCGTCTTGCCTATTTGTAAACTACCATATAAATGTCAAGAAATGGTAGCGTGCAAGTAATCTGTTACTCATTTAAGAATTTAAACCAAGAATATGAAAATTCTAAATAACGGTGTCGGGACAGTCCAACCACCGTCTTACCACCAGGAACAATTATCACCAATGAAGGATTAGGGCAGAAGACTGGAAGATCCAAATAGGCCGCTGGGACAGGAGCTCCGGAAGAAGCTGTTGCTCTGCACTGGGACCTCTGAATAGTGAGCACTGGGAGTTGGGCTGGCCCTCTTTTATAGAGTCTTGGCCCAGCCCAGAACCACAGGCATGTTGCAGGGAAAGTCTCTGGAAGCCCTGGAAAGGGGCCACACCCTAAAACACTCTGAAAACCTGCAGCAATACATTGCAAAGGAACAGTATTTGTAGGCATATTAAAAATAAGTTTTCAGGATTGAACTCTGCAATGCAAAAGGTTAAACCACAACCTATCAGCACAATGCATAAATTACTTTGTTTTGAGAGTGTTGGGTTTTTGCATTTTTGTCGCCAATAGAGCGCGTATTGCTCTGGTGTTGACAGTACTCCCCTCTCCCAGACGCGCTCTAGGGCCTGGTTTGCTTGGATTAAGATGATGAAAGCGTCTCACAAGTACTGGAGCATGAACATCAGATGCAGAAACCCATGAGTTACTTTCAGGACCATAACCTTTCCATGGGATTAAGTACCATAGATTACGCCCTCTCAGTTTAGAATCCAACACTTTCTTGACTTCGTATTCTTCTTCCCCTTGTACTAGAACAGGAGCTGGATGAGGGTGGACCTTTTGGACTGCCTTTTTCAAGAGGGAAGTGTGGAACACTGGATGAATCCGTAAGGATCTGGGTAATTGTAGTTTATAGGTCACCGGATTGATTTGCTGAAGGACAGTATAAGGACCTATGAATTTAGGGTTGAAGTCTATATGTTTTGTGGAAAGCCACACTTTGTCACCTGGTTGATATTGCGGTCCCTCACAATGTTTCTTGTCATAATGCCTTTTATATTTTTGTTTGGCTTTTTCTAAATGCTGTTGAATCAGTTTCTGGGTTTGATGTAAATGCTGAATGGTTTCTGACACAGCTGGAGTAAGAGAACTTTCTTGAGGAATTGTGATGGGCAATGTGTCAGGATGATAGCCAAATAAACCAAAAAAGGGTGTAACGCCAATAGAAGTGTGGAATGAGTTATTGTAAGCTAACACAGCTAACCAGAGCATAGATGCCCAAGAATGAAGTGCCTTTTCAGTGTAGGCACGTAGGTATTGTTTCAAAGTCTGATTTAGTCTCTCCGTTTGACTATCAGTTTGAGGTTGGTGACTAGTAGATAGCGTAGATGTCACTTGGAGTGTTTTACACCATGTCTTCCAGAAATTGGAGGAAAATTGTGAAGCCCCGATCGGAGAGGATAACCTTTGGCAGTCCATGATAACGAACCACTCTGTTCAGTAAAATAGTTGCCAATTCACTAGAAGTGGGCAATTTTTTACAGGCGATGAAATTTTTCGTGAGACTATCTTCTACCACCAGAATTACTGAATGCTGTTGAACCACTGGCAGACCGGTAATAAAGTCTAAAGAAATGTGCTCCCATGGACGACTTGGGGTTGGAAGTAGATGTAGCAACCCTTTTGGTTTTTAATGACTTGTTTTAATGCGAGCACAAACTTCACAGTTGTTTACCATTGCTTTTACATCTGTTGTTAGGGTAGGCCACCAAAAATAGATTTGGATCAGTTCAAGAGTTTTAGGAGTACCTGGGTGGCCTGCCGTAGGTATAACATGCAACCAATGAAACACTATCTTGCGAAGTTTGGTAGTAGGTACGAACAAACGAGTGTCTTGAAAGGGTAAACCTTGCTTGATTGACTTTTTGGGATCTGCATGGGCCCATGTTTGCCATTTTTCAACAGTGAAAGAGTTGTGAATTTCTTCAAAGAAATCTTCAGTTTTTATGATACATAGAACTTTGTCAGGAGCAATAATAGCTCTGGGGGCTTGAAATGCAGGCAACGTGGTAGACTCTTGACGGGACAAGGCGTCAGCCTTGCGATTATATTTACCAGGCCGGAAGGTTACTACAAAATCAAATTCAGCAAAAAAAAGCATCCAGCGTAATTGCCGAGGGGTCAAAAGTCTGGCGGAACTCATGAATTGAAGTTTAGGATGATCAGTATATACTGTAACAGTGTATTTGTCACCCAACAAGTGATGTCTCCATTCTTTAAAGGCGTCATGAATCGCCATAAGCTCTTTTTCAGCAATGACATAGTTCTGTTCGGCTTCGTTCAACTTCCGAGACATATAAGCTACAGGAGGAAGTTGACCAGTGTCTTTATTTTGTTGTGAAAGGACGGCTCCTATTGCTACATCTGAAGCATCAGCTTCCACTATGAAAGGTTGATTCGCATCAGGATGAGTCAAGACTGGGGCAGTGGAGAAAGCTTCCTTCAAAGTCGAGAAGGCTTGATCAGCTTCTGGGAACCATACAAACTTTTCTTTCTTTCTTAGTAGCTTAATGATTGGAGCCACTGTCTGGAAGAAATGATTTATGAACCTCCGGTAAAAATTTGCAAACCCCAGGAAACATTATACATCACAAACAGTCTTTGGGGTGGGCCAATCAGATACAGCTATTACTTTCTTTTCTGCCATCACCATACGTTGAGGGGTAAGAATAACTCCTAAAAACTCAACTGTGGGAACATGAAACTCACACTTGGTTAGTTTGCAATATAAATGGTGTTTTGAAGGGCTGCAAGAATTTTCTTGACATGTTGGACATGTTCATTTTCATTGTCTGAGTAGATCAAAATGTCATCGATGTAGACTATGGCAAATATGTTGAGGTACTCTCTAAGAACGTCATTCAAGAAAAATTGAAATGCTGCTGGAGCATTACACAGACCAAAAGGCATGACAGTGTATTCAAAAAGGCCATATCATGTCTTGAACGCTGTTTTCCATTCGTCACCCTCTCTCATTCTGACCAAATGATAAGAACCTCGAAGGTCAAGCTTCGTGTAGATTTTTGCTTTCTTTACTTGTTCCAATAAGACCGGAATTAGGGGCAGGGGATATTTATTCTTGATGGTGACTTTGTTCAAACCCCTATAGTCGATACAAGTTCGAAGTTCTCCATTAGCTTTTGCAACAAAAAACAAAGGTGAAGCTGCAGGAGACTTAGAGGGGCGAATGAAGCCATCCTCCAAAAATTGATCTAGGTATTTTCGTAAATGTTGATTTTCATGTTCTGACAGGGCATATACACGACAGTTGGGAAGTATCGCACCTGTGGCTAGATTAATTTGACAGTCATAAGATCTATGAGGAGGTAGAGTCTCTGCTCCTTTCTCATCAAATACATCTTTGTAAGATGAATACTGTTTGGGCAGCTGAATTTCTTTCTCCGCGGCAGTAGCTATCTAAGAGTTGCAAACTTTTGGTACTTGAATCTTTTGGAGACATTGGCCCTCATTCTGACCTTGGCGGTCTTTTCGCAAGACCGCCGAGTTACCGCCGCGGTGAAGACCGCCGACCGCGGCGGTATGCCGCTGTGCGCATTCTGACCGCTGGGAGCGTTCCGCCGGAAAACCGCCAGCAGCCACACTGGCGGTCGGCGGGAAAGTGGAGACTGGTCAACCTCCACCGCCACGCCAGCAGAACACCGCCCACAGAATTACGACCCACATTTCTGTGTGGCGGTCTTCTGTTGGCGGTCTTCTGTTGGCGGTCACCTCCCCATGGCTCCCGTCGCCTCCCGGAGGACCAACGCACAAGGTAAGTTGACCGTCCGTGAGGGGAGGGGGTGGGGGGGTGTTGTGTGATGTGGGCGTGCATGGGGGTGTGCGTGTGAGTGTGTAGAGGGGTGTGTGAGTGCGTGTATGCGGGCGGGGGGTGCTGCTGTGTCTATGGGTAATGTGTGCTGTTCGGCAGGTGCGCATGTCTGCATGTATGTGTGCGGGTATGTGTCCCCGTTGTGTATGTGTGTGTAGGGGGTGTGTATATGTGCATGTTGGGGGTGTGTGCATGTCGGGGTGCATGTATGTGCATGTCGGGGTGGGGGTGGGGAGGGGGTTCGTACCACCTCTGGGGGGTGGCAGGGGGGTGGAGGGTGTGGGGGGAGGACTCGGGTGGGTAGTGGGGGGTGGGGGAGACCCCTATCAGTGCCAGGGAAGGAATTCCCTGGCCCCGATAGTGCTTACCGCCATGGTTCGCACGGCGGTTCCCGCCCGCAAGAAACCGCGGCGGTAGGCAGGGTCATAATACCCTTGGCGGTCTTGGGACGACCGCCGGGCCGGAGTGCGCAAACTCCAGCCCCGCGGTCATGACCGCCGTGGCGGTCGGAGTGGAGAAGTGGCGGTCGGTCGCGGCGGGGACCGCCGCGGTCAGAATGCCATTTTTAATACCGCCGGTCTGTTC
Organism: Pleurodeles waltl; assembly: GCF_031143425.1. Lineage (NCBI taxonomy): Eukaryota > Metazoa > Chordata > Amphibia > Caudata > Salamandridae > Pleurodeles > Pleurodeles waltl. The sequence continues at coordinate 402,102,832 of NC_090444.1, read as the reverse complement.
GCGGTCCGACCGCCGTCTCTCCGCCGACCGCCAGGGTCAGAATGAGGGCCATTGTTCGTTACATAGCGTAGATGAGAACACGATTTTTCGTTCTGCCCAATTGATATCCGGATTGTGATGAGTTAACCATGGCAAGCCGAGGATAATCCCATATTAGGGAGCATGGATCACGTCAAAGATGATTTTCTCTTTAACGTTTCTTTCTTTGAATCTTATCTTCACAAATCATCGACAAGGGGATAGTCTGAAGAGTTACCGGACCTCCAGTCAAGAGTTTTCCATTGACTGCCTGGATGATTTCTGGGGTCTTCTTTTCAATACATGGGATCCGCCATGCACTAACCAATTGGACATCAACAAAATTCCCAGTAGACCCAGAATCGACTAGAGCTTTTTTGAAATAGATATTTTTCTTAACCTGAACTCTTATTTCCAGTTTAAGATGTCTAGATTGTGAAGGGTCCACGGTGACACCCAAGAGCAACCCTTCTCTGCATCTCGGGTGTTTTAGTTTTCCAACTCGACTGGTGCATTGGCTGCGACCTTCTGAACTGGACCTTGCTTGTTCTTCTTCAGGCCAGGATGTCTCGCCAACCAGACGGTTAAAGTTGGCTAAATACGACACTAGGTCTTGATTTCCTTGGCGTAAATCTAATCATTCATGATCTGCTGACTGTGTTACAGTTCTACGATCAAAAATTCTCTCAAATTCACGAACAAAATGTTTCCAGTTATACAACAAGGGACTATTTTTACGCACAAGAGGAATTGCCCAAGTAGCTGCATCCCCAGACCGATATGATAACAAGAAAGCTACTTTGAACTGGGAATCGGGAAAAGTATTTGGTCTGCAGGTGAAGTGTAGTTCCACTTGAACCAGGAAAGATTGCGCTTTCAAAGGGTCACCTGAGAAACATTCTGGGGGAGCTAAAGGAATTGCAGAAGGAACATTTAGGGAAATCGGATTACTTCCAGAAGACTGAGAAGAAGTACCTGGCCAAGACACACCTGTGGGACTTTGTTCCTTCTTCTCTACCTTATCTTGCAACTGACTCACTCTCTCTGCTAAGCTAGTTGTCAATTCTTTGGATGATACCACCTCTGCTTGGAGCTGGGTGATAGCCTTGACTAACTTGTCTAGCGTGGCCATGCTGAGAACATACACAAGCCAGGAGGATAATAATTAGTGGGCTCACTATTCTGTCAGAGTCACCAGATCCTCAGGGTCTGTGCACATTCCCAACACGTCCACCACTGAACAGCTCCAAGACTTTGATAGATAAATCACAGAGACTGAGAGAGTTCAAGAGGGGAAGAGGGGATTAGGAAGGGAACAGCTGGGAAGGAGACCTGTAGTAAGAAAAAGGTTAGAACACACAATATGAAAATTATATCTCCTGAAATCAATACTAGATTATGATTCTAAGCTTAGTCACTCTGAAAACATGAACAATCTAAGAGTTAAGATTAAAATGACTACGTTTCAAGATGGCCAGAAGGGGAATCAAGATGAATTAAATGAAAACTTTCTTATTCAAGTACTTTCCTTTACATGAGAATCAGAAAAAACATTCTGACTAAATTTTAAACCAGTCACATAAATCCTGCTTTGAGAATGTCTACTAGGACCATACAATATTGCATCTAGAAACTCTGGCCTTCTGTGTACTCTTAAAATGTTTCAACACAAATTGCTCATATTGCAGCTATATATATATATATATATATATATATATATATATATATATATATATATATATATATATTTATATATATATATAGTAAACACCATAAAAGGATTGTGCACCATGAATAACACAATATGGATTCAGGAAACAAATCACATAACTTGTCAACTCGAATATTACATAATAAATATCTTAGAATAGTAGCATACAATAAACAACATGAATTAAACTCGAGGAGAGAATCGTGCGTCTTGCCAATTGGAGTGTTACCATGTAAAATACCAAGAAATGGTAGCACACAATGAATATCAAAGTCCAATCAACATTAATCAAATCGAGCGTCTTGCCGATTCGTAAAACACGATATAAATGCCAAGGAATAGCAGCTCACAATAAATAACAAGATCAAAGTACAATGAAACGAATCACACTTCTTTTGCCGATTCTTAAGCCACCATGTAAAATGTCAAGAAATGGTAGCGCGCAATAAACAACAAAGTTAAATTCTCATGAAACGAATTGTGCGTCTTGCCAATTCGTAAAACATCCTTAAATGGCAAGAAATAGTAGCGCGCAATGGACAACAATGTTTAAACACCATAAAACGAATCGCGGGTCTTGCCGATTCTTAAGCCACCATGTAAATGTCAAGAAATGGTAGCGCGCAATGAATAACAAAGTCAAACCTTTATGAAATAAATTGTGCGTCTTGCCTATTTGTAAACTACCATATAAATGTCAAGAAATGGTAGCGCGCAAGTAATCTGTTACTCGTTTAAGAATTTAAACCAAGAATATGAAAATTCTAAATAACGGTGTCGGGACAGTCCAACCACCGTCTTACCACCTGGAACAATGATCACCAATGAAGGATTAGGGCAGAAGACTGGAAGATCCAAATAGGCCGCCGGGACAGGAGCTCAGGAAGAAGCTGCTGCTCCGCACCGGGACCTCTGAATAGTGAGCACTGGGAGATGGGCTGGCTCTCTTTCATAGAGTCGTGGCCCAGCCCAGAACCACGCCCAGGCATGTTGTAGGGAAAGTCTCTGGAAGGCCCTGGAAAGGGGCCACACCCTAACACACTCTGAAAATCTGCAGCAATACATTGCAAAGGAACAGTATTTGTTAGCATATTAAAAATAAGTTTTCAGGATTGAACTCTGCAATGCAAAAGGTTAAACCACAACATATCAGCACAATGCATAAATTGCTTTGTTTTGAGAGTTTTGGGTTTTTGCATTTTTGTCGCCAATCGAGTGCATACTGCTCTGGTGTTGACAGTTGGTCGCCTGACAGATGTGAAGAAGGAAATCTGATGCTTCATATGATGACGAACCTTTCCATGTGGTGTCTACCAAGGGACACATGTTGACTTACCAGAGCCCTGGAAAGTTTGTTACCAGAGACGGTTCTCACTTTAGGCCTTTGATTCATTGGTATTCAAATTGAGATGGTGAAGGAAAGACTGAACCTGAGAACTCAGGAACTGCTGTTACCTATTCACCATCTTCAAAAATCTCTTACAAAAAAGGTGACAGCTCCTAGCTTCCAATAACCAGACCAGATTGACTGATCAAAGTGCCAAGACGGTTGATTGAAGAGATGTAGTTGCATATGGTGATATATATGTTTATTTGTAAATTGTAATTTATTATTTAACCGAGTGGGAGATGTAGGGGGTTATTCTAACTTTGGAGGAGGTGTTAATCCGTCCCAAAAGTGAGGGAAAAGTGACGGATTTACCACCAGCCGTATTACGAGTCCATTATATCCTATGGAACTCGTAATACGGCTGGTGGTATATCCGTCACTTTACCGTCACTTTTGGGACGGATTAACACTCCTCCAAAGTTAGAATAACCCCCGTAGTGTCTTGCAAGTTGTGTGATGGAACACTTTTGGCTCCGAACGGAGACCATAGAATTGTTTCATAGGTGATAGAGCGAAATGCAATGAAAACTTGGTATAGAACGTTGAGCTGGAGTTACACACAGTAGAATAAAGACATGTAACATGCATCTCTGTGTGTGGCGTAGTGAATGGCAGGTAACCAGGCTGAAGAAGACACTACAGCCTTCAGGTGTGGGTCCACAGTGAGGTGTCCTTTCCAAAGTACACCACTGCTATCTTGTCAGAGTTCAGCTTTAAGCAGTTGTTTTTCATCCAGTTTGCAACTTTATGTATGCAGGTGGTGATGTTCGTTCAGGTGCTGGGAATGTGATCTTCGGAGAGGGAGAGGATGAGCTCAGTATTGTCGCTGTATGAAATGATGCTGATTGCGTGTGCGTGGACGATGGTGTTGAGCAGTGCCCTGTAGAAGCTGATTGCATGGGGCACAGAGTGGATCAGTGGGTAATCCACAGATCAGGTTGGTGGCATTGAAGTTGTTTGGCACCAGGCTGACAGACTAACTGTGCCCTGTGAGGAAGGAGCTTATCCATCTGGAGGGGTGGGTTTGGGTTCTCCTATGCCTGGCGGTGAGGGTGGATGGGTCAGGTTGGAAAGCAAATTTGCTGTAAATGGTGCAGATTTGGTCAATTAATTAATGTGAAGGGTGGGTACAGAGATTCTATGATGGGATGACAGTTGTGAAGCTGGCAGCAGTGGAATTAAAGTCCTTTACTAGGTTGAAAACTTCCTTAATTGTTGGAGCTGCTCCCAATGCGTTCAGTCAGTGCTGACCATTTGGTGGATCTAAGTTGTTGATGGTGGAGCAGGAGGGTGGAACTGTTGGTGCTTCTATCATTTCATCTTGGTAGAGTCCCCACCAGTGTTCTAATAACTTGCAATGGAATTGGGAGTGTCACAGCTCTTCTTTTTACCAGCTAGCTTGCGATCTACTCCAGGGGTGATGATGGTTTTAATTTTTTTAAGTAGGGGCCAGAGAGTCTGACCAGGAGGTGATCCAGGAGTTGAAGTTGATGGTAGATCAGGAGATGTCTTGTTTTTGCTGTGGCAACAGTGGGTTATGTGCTCTGAGACCCATGTTTCCTTATGAATTTTGTTCCAGTGCATCAAGTGGATTTGGCGGGGGTGCTTCCATCTTGGTGGGGAGTGGATGCCGGATCAGATGAGGTAGTGATCACTCAAGGTGAGCTGGTCCACCATGATCCTATAGAAGGTTGTAAAGCAGGGTCAAAAATGTGTTCACTGGTGTGTTGTGTATGCTTGTGTTCTAGGAGGTTGTTGTGTGTGCTGGTCTTCTAGGAGGTTTTGGTGTTTTGGTCAGTGTAATATTTCAGTGGAAAATAAGGTCACCAAGGAGGATGAAGAAAGTGGAGTCGAGCACCAGTGGGCTATGCAGTTTCTGATGATTGATCCTGGGCTAGAAGATCAGTAGAGCAGGGCCTGCCAATCGGGGTGGTGTCTTTGGAGATGTGAGGCCAGAGGTAGGAAACTTTTGCGAGTCGCAAATGGCCCGAATCGTAATTTGTGACCCCGCAAAATCGGAAATGGGATGCAAAAATCCCATTGCCGACTCGCAAAATGCGACGCAAGCCATTACCGACTCGCAAAATTTGCGACCCCATTTTGCGACACGCAAATAGGAAGTTGCAATTTGCGAGTCGCAAACCATATGCAATAGCATCTCGCAAATTGCGACTAGTCGCAAAAAGCCCATTTTGCACTTCCAATTCACCACTAACTCAGAGCAGGTGGTAAACAATACCAAAGTATAAAAGGAGACCCAGAAGGCATCTGGGTTACTCAAGATGGCGGAGATATATGTGATAGGAATGAGGAGGAAAGGCCACGCCGCACAGCAGAGGAGGAGGAGGAGCTAGAGACAGGAGAAGATATATAGAACCAGGCAGACACTTTTCCAACAAACTGAAGAGGAGATTTATGACAAATAATGGGGGTCATTACGACTCCTGCCGGACGCGGTGATCGCGCGCCTGGCGGGAGCCGCCAAAATACCGTACCGCGGTCGCAAGACCGCGGCGGGTATTTTGAGTTCTCCCCTGGGCTGGCGGGCGGCCTTCAAAAGGGGAAAACGACCTTCCCACCATGAAGCCGGCTCGTAATCGAGCCGGCGGAGTGGGAAGGTGCGACGGGTGCTACTGCACCCGTTGCGTATTTCACTGTCTGCTATGCAGACAGTGAAATACAAGCGGGCCCTCTTACGGGGGCCCCTGCAGTGCCCATGCCATTGGCATGGGCACTGCAGGGGCCCCCAGGGGCCCCGTGACACCCCCTACCGCCATCCTGTTCCTGGCAGGCAAACCGCCAGGAACAGGATGGCGGTAGGGGGTGTCAGAATCCCCAAGGTGGCGCAGCATGCTGCACCGCCTTGGAGGATTCTGACGGGCAGCGGAAAACCGGCGGGAGACCGCCGGTTTTCCTGCACTGACCGCGGCCAAAGCGCCGCGGTCAGAATGCCCTAAGGGGCACCGCCAGGCTGTCGGCGGTGCTCCCGCCAACCGCGAGCCTGGCGGTCACAGACCGCCAGGCTCGTAATGAGGGCCATAGACTCAGCAGTGCAGCTATACTAGATTTTATAGAATTACTCAAACTACAGCTACAACGCCAGACTGTGCGCGGCTGCGCCATCCCTACGCATGTGCAAGTGCTTTGCGCACTGCACCTCTTGGCCTCGGGTAGCTATCAGGGGGTCATTGCTGTGGCAGGTGGGGTATCCCAAAGTTCACTCTCACGGTTCTTTAGGGCATTCCTAGACGCCTTACTCACACACATGTCCAGATACATATACCTACCCAGGAATGAGGCAGAAATCAACAGCACCAAGTTGGAATTCTACATTTTTGCCAACTTCCCCCAAGTCATAGGGTGTGTAGACTGGACACATATACAAATTTGCCCTCCTGCAAACCTGGAATATCTGTTCCGCAATTGGAAGTGTACCCACTCACTCAACATCCTGGTGGTATGTGACGCCCATTATGTCATCACTGACATGGTTGCTAAATTTCCAGGGAGTACTCATGACTCTTACATTTTTAGGCACAGTGGGATACACCAACGCCTAGAACGTGGGGAGTTTGGAGATGGATACCTCCTAGGTATAGCTGAAAACACCTTGCAGACATACACACAGGTCAATGTGGAAAGCATCCATGCCCAGCTAACATTGTAAATTTTTTGCCAAACAGGTGACAGTGCATATGCACTCCGACCATGGATACTTACCCCGTACTTAACACCCAGCAATGAGACAGAGAGGCGATACAACAGTGCACATAAGAGGACCAGGAATATCATTGAACGGACCTTTGGACTGCTGAAAGCAATATTCAGATGCCTCCACAGAAGTGGAGGTGCCCTCCAGTATACCCCAATAACAGCTTTCAAGATCGTTGTCGCATGCGCTATACTGCACAACATTGCCACCAGACGTGGGCTACCTCTCACCCCTGAAGACCCTGATTCTGAGGATGAAGAGCAAGAGTTACCACATCGCCATCATGGGGATAGAAGCATAGCAAATCAAGGCAGACTGAGACGGGAACACATTGCAAACCAATACTTTGGAAGGTACGTGCTAACTGTTACCATACTCACTAATGTCATACACAAAGAGTCCATGTGTTAAGTGGAAAGAACAAGTGATTTAATTAGTGCAAACAAAAAAACTATATACATTTCGAACAGTTCAGGGGCTGTAAAAGTCCGCCTGGCATGGGACACATTGACTTCATGTGCCCCAACCCCAGGACAGTGTGAAGCTCAAACCCTACGCCTGCCTCGGCCAGCATGGCTGGTACTTGGGGGGTCAGCAGTGCACTGCCTTGCGCTTCCACTGCGCAGCACCCTGGTGTCACTGGCAGAGACACTGCTGACGGTGGAGCCCTCCTCGCTATCTTGCGGCGTGTCGTCCGCGCCCCTGGCCACCTGCCGTGCCTCCATTAAGTCAACAGCGTGGCTGAGACGGCCCAGTCCACGTGCCACGTCACTGGCAAAGTGGCCCATGTCCACTTGGAGGCTGACCGTGCGCCTAGAAAGACCAGTAGTGTTCACGGACAGCCTTACAATGGATGCTGACATTCTGCCCAGGCGGTTCAGTAGCTGCCTGTCCCGACGCCGTGAACTCTCTGTCTGCGTTAGCAGTCCAGCCACAAGTTGACGCATGGAGAGTGCAAGGTCGCCCATGTGTGTATTTATTTGTTGCAACTCTGCATGTACAAGCTGCATGCTGTTGCCTTGATTGCGCTCCATGCACCACAATGCCCCTGTAATCCTCCTAATCTCTTGTGTCTGCAGGCGCTGACCCCGTAGGAGTGCGGCCTCAGTACGTGACATGGAGGCATCCCCTGACTCTGCCTGCCGCCTTGGTGTTGAATTTCCACGTCGCCTGCGACGCGGTGGAGGCTCCGTGACGTCTACCGTGGCACTGAGGCTGGGACCTGGTGCAGGTTCACACACCAATATGCCAACTGGTGTCTCGTGAGGGGACAGGGTGTTGGTGGTGCAGGTCTCAGTGGTGGCTGGTCCTCATCCCTCTGTTGGCTGCTGGCTGACCAGTGGCCCCTGGCTGCTTTGGCTGGTGGGGGTGTCTTGTGGGAGACCTGTGGGACATAGGGAACACACTGTCAGTATCTACTATCTGTTGTCAACTTCCTAATAAACTGTTGCCTATAAACTGCCTACTAGACTACATTGCCCATAATGCACCATTGTGGTGATTGCTACTCTGAAATGGAGCTATTTTGGTTGTGCATGCTCCTGTGTACAAGGTGGGTTGGGGTATGGCATTAATGAGGGTACATGCATGTCTCATGGTACTCACCGGTTGATGATCCTGGCTCAGATGTGTCCAGCTCTCACATCCCGCATACTGCCTCAGGTTCAAGGGTCTCCTCTACCCTTTCCTCCAGGGGTGTGGGTGGTGGTAATATTGAAGGTCCCTCTCCGGTGCCCCTCATCTCCTGGAGCCGCTCTGCCACCCTCTCCTTGGTCCGGGAGCGCAGGTCGTACCACCTTTTCTTGGGTTCTTCGATGCTCCGGTGGCTGACACCCAGGGAGTTCACTTTTTCTTGGATGTCTATCCATAGTCTTCTTTTCTCCACCTCTGGTACGGTGAGGGATGCCCTTCCAAACAGTTGGTCATGGTGCTGACAACACTCCTCGGTCAACACCTCCAGCTCTTTCTCTGCAAACTTGAGTTTGTGCTTCCTTGGTGTCTCTGCCATGGTAGCTGCTGTTCTGTCTGTTTGCAGTTCTGCTGTTGAAATGGGTGTGGTCCTCCCTCCTCCCAGGTGTATTAGTAAACTTCCTGGCTGTGATGTCATCATCATGTGCCAGGAAGTGTTTTCCAGAGTGTTCTGCAGCACCTGCATTCAATTTGCAGCACAGTCGCAATTTGTGACACCCACTCGCAAATTGCGTGTCCGTTTTTTGCACAGTCGCAAAAAAACGACCTCGCAAACAGCAGACTCACTATCTGCGGTGCGACTTCATTTGCAAGTCGCAAATTTTCGTTGCGTTTTCTTCTTGCATTACATTTAGCGAGTCGGAAATTGCGAGTCGCAGCGACTCGCAATTTCCGACTCGCTGATTTTTCCCTACCTACATCTGGCCCGTGGTGCTTAAAACCCCAGAGTTCCACAAAGTCACTGGAGCTTGTAGAGGTGGTGAAACGGTAGATACCTTTTTTATGGATGGCGGCTAGTTTTTTATTTGACACAGTATGGACAAAAACAACATCAAGTCACCACAATATCTGAACACAAAAATAAATTACCAAAACACCATCTCCTCAAACATAACCAAGAAATACACTTGTATCACTAGCAGAAATAACAGACACAGATATTTAAAATAAGTATTATTGATAACAAAAATATTGATAAACAAAATATTGTTAACTCATTAAATACATAAAAATACATCCAATATTGAACACAAATATATCGCAGGCAATATTATTGCCTAACAATAAATAAATATAATATAATAGTATAATATGACATACATGATAAGATGCAATATGATATGACATGTGATTTTATGTTATATTATATTACATTATATTATATTATATTCATATATTTAAAATGTTTTATGTACTCATAATGCTATTGGAAGAAGATGAAAATCTGCCATTTTTCCTGAAGAAATCCTAGGATCAAAATTTCACAATAATACCTAAACATTACCACAAGTAAGCAAAGTAACATAAATAATGTAATATATCTTACATACATTGTTCTCTCCTTAATTTAAAATAAACTAATACCAACCTTTTCATTTATATCTCCAAACCCTAGGTTCCAGATCAACATTGGAAAAGTGAAAGCCACCAGACCACATGCCAACTTCGTAGACATGAAACTCAACAAACACAAAATAAAATTATTTAGAAGTCACAAATAAATTCCAAAATCTAGCCCCTAAAACAGTGTCTGAACTATCTTCATAATTCCAATAAACACACGTACAAACGTGAAAAATATGAATATGTTAACATTCAACAAAAAAGATTTTATTATTTGAAAAAAACAATTAATATTTATAGAAAGATGTTGATTACATATTTTAAAATAACATACACTGTATTTCAAATATTTTGGTACTTCAACAAATTGTAAATATAAAATAAGTATTTGTGAATTACCTTTATAAATTAACGAGTACTAAAAACTAATTATATATATGAAAACCAATAAAAATATAATTTTGAAAGACATTTTACACTTTATATTCTTTTTTTAAATTTGTTTTATTAGTTTTACAGAAAATCTACTCTAATATGCACTGATACATGGGATCAAAAGGCCATCCACAATCCCTAAGCAAGCATATGATATATCAATGTTAATGGGCCTACGCAAGTGGCCAGAATCAAACAATGGCAGTAGATTTTGTGTATAAATGGTTCTTCTACCATCTAAGCTGCTGATCCTAGGAATCAAAACAAACAATAAATCAACTGTATCTCTTCTTCTTCTTCTTAAAAAAAAAGACCCATCTCAACCTTCCCCTACCTGTCCTCCCCTCCTCCTTCTCCTCTCATGCAATAAAAATGTGGTCTATGTAGCCCACCGCATAGGGTCGATCATTCTCATAATTCACACATGCGGCTAACAAGGCGTCAATTGGTCTGGGCTAACATTTCCTTCAACTTGGTTAAATAATCATCCCATTGCCCCATTAAGTTACACCTCCCATCTCTGGCTTGTGTGTCAGTCCGTATTGAATTGAAAGATCTGCTAAGGCCCATCGCACCACATCCTTTTGCCATGCTGTAAGTGAAGGTGCAGTCGTCACCTTCCAGGCCATGGCAATGCACGTTTTGCTAGAATAAGTGCTAAACTCTGAAAGCTTACCACTTGCATTGCCTTTTTTGTTACCACCTCTGTATGTAGGATTCAATGAGCAGGATCACGGGGTAGAATGGAACTCGTTATGTTGGACATATAAGGGGTCACATAGCGCCAGTAATCTTCGATAAATGGGCATACCCATGACATATGGAGGAAATTAACTCCTTCTTGTTGACATCTGGGGTATTGTGTGCTTGCTCCTGGATACATTTTGCCTATTCTGTCAGGGGATAAATATGTATGATGTAAATATTTTAATTGTGTAAAGTGGAACCTTCTGTGTTATCAATTAGGTGGAGCCACAGTTTCTTCACCATGCACCGTCTGTCAGTTCCGTTGATAACTTAACCTGCTACCACTCCCTAAGTTGCTGGAAATATGGATCTAAATGATTCTGATTCAGAGTTCCGTAAATAACTGACATTGCCTGTTTTGAGATTTTATTAGTTAACATTAATTCCAGCGGACCCTCTATATGTGAAAGATCTCTCTCAGAGTCCCACATTCTACTAGCCTCCTCATGGAGGATCGAATATAATAGAAACTGTCCCTGAGGTAAACCTCCCCCCTCTACCAGGTCATCGAACATGCATATTTTGCTGTCTACCACTATGTCTTCCTATGTAGTGTATCCAGCATCCGTCCAAGCATCTACTGTGTGGAGCGCTCTCAAGGCCCTGCAGGGTGGCCGCTTCCATAAAGGTAAACTGGGAGCATATGGAATACCCTTTTGCCCATGGAACACATACTTCCTCCAACACCACACTGTCACTTTTACTGAGACGTGTATGCAACGCAAAAACCACTCTAATAAGGAGCACTCTCCCAGTTCAAGTCCCAAAGTGTCTCCTTCAGGGCAAGACCCATAGTGTAGCCATCGGAATGGCCATTGAAGTTGGGCAGCAGTGTAGTATAGCTAATAATTGGGAGCCCCTAAGCCTCCCGCTTCCAGTGCTGGGGTTAACATAGTAAAAGCTGCTCTGTGCCTCTTTGTGCCCCAAATCTAGTTGATGAGTAATGGTCAAAGTTCCAAGAAAAAAGGTTTTCTCAGAATCACCCGGAGTGCTGCAAAAAAGTAAAGGAGTCAGAGAAGAACTAACATGTTTGCTATGGAAACTCTGCCCACTGGGGACAATGGCAACCGTGTCCAAAAGGATAGTGATTGTCTGATTGAGGTGAGCACTTTACCGAAGTTGCCATCTATAACATCTTGTTCCCGGGGGTAAACATGGACTCCTAGATATCTGAAGGTATCAGGTGCCCATGGTAAAGGGGCGCTTACATATTGAGAGTACTCTGTCCCAGGTAAATACAGTAGCGGGAAAAGTCACAATATCCCCCAGTGAATGTGGAGCCCAGATACTCATCCAAAATCATTCAGTGCTGTTATGACTACTGGCAGAATCACCAGATCTGCTTTCAAGAAAATTAGGGTATCATCGGCATACATCAACACTATTTGTGTATGGTCTGCAACCTGACACCCCCTTTGGGTGCTCATGTTCGTAGCAGACAAGCCAGGGGTTCAACAGCAATGGCAAGCAATTAGGGGGATATGGGGCAACGCTGTCTGGTCCCGGGTTTAACAGGAAAGCTATCCAAAATATGTCTCCTGTACACACTCATGCCATTGTAAAGGATCTGGATATATTCGCAAAATTTCACACCGAATCCTAGTTTCTGGACAACACCCTGGAGGTAGTTCCAACCCAGGGTATGGAACGCCTTCTCTATGTCTAAAGAGGCTACTTAACCCTGAGTGTCAGTTCTGTGGACCCAGTCCATGGTGCTAAACAGACATCGGATATGCATAAATGTGTTCCTACCTGGGACGAACCAGTTCTGATCTGGGTGAATCACCATATATAGCATCGGAGTCACTCTATTTGCTAAAACCTTCCCTAGTATCTTATAATCTAGGTTAAGTAATGAGAGTTGACTATATGAAGCCACCTCAAGTGGGTCCCTTCCAGGTTTTAGGAGTACAGTGATCAATGCCACCTGCATGCTGTCTGGGAGGCGCCAGTGCTCCTTAGCTTTTTTATAAAGAGCTAATAATCTTGGAGCTAGACTGGTACGATATGAGGCAAAGATCAGGATAAGCAGGCAGTCAGTTCCAGGTGTCTTACCACTGGCCATACTCTTAATGGCTAAAAAGGCCTCCTCAAGCATCAGCGGGCATCTAATTCTTGTATCTGTAAGGATTGAGGGGAGAGTCTCAAGTTGTTCCAGATATGCATGAATTACCTGTGTGGGTCACATCCAATGGGACTTGGTATCATTTTTTATAGTAGTTTTCAAATCACTTATTGATGTCTAACTGGGAGTTAACAATGGTAACCCACACACAACCGAACGGTACCTATGGAAGTGCATGATTGTTCTGATTGGAACAGCCACACTATTAAACTACTGGCTCTGTCTCCCAAGTCATGCTGGCGTTTGAGGTATTCCTTGAAATCAAAGGAGGCCAATCTCCCAGTGAGAGCCAAATAATCAGTCTTGAGACTCTCTAAAACTGGGTATGTGGTCTGGCTAGATACCCACTCACCCTCTGCTGATTTCAGACTATTCTCCATATCTATCATCTCTGTTTGAAGGACCCACCTTATACCATGCCTCGTGGTCATAGACGCACCACCACTTTCAATGCATCCAATTAAATAATTTAATCTGATGCAGAACCTTTATTCGCAGCAAAGTATTTGTCTATGTGTTCCTTGACAGTCGTTTGGGATGCCATATCTGTCAATGCTGCCCCACCACTTTGAATGCATCCAAATAAATCATTTCATCTGATGCAGAACCTTCATTCTCAGCAAAGTATATGTCTATGTGTTCCTTTACAGTCGTTTGGGGTGCCATATCTGTTAATGCTTGTGGCTGTAAACATCAGGTTGGGATAGTTGGGCATGGTCGTCCCCAATGAAAAGTCACCATCAGGGGACAGTGATCAGACAATGTACTGCCTAAACATTCCACCCATCTACATTTGTTTCCCAGTGTGGGGATGTGCTATATACTAGGTTCATCCTTGTATGTAAAGCGTGTAAGTCAGAATAGTGGGAGTATTCCCACTGGTGTGGATAGAGCATACTCCATTCATCAATCACCTGTGTGTTGTGAGTTAATTGCTACAAGTGTTTAGTGGTAGAGGATGATTGGGCGCCCCAGATGGGAGGGGTGGATATATCAAATTCCACATCCGTAGCACAATTAAAATCTCCACACCAGAACGTCAGGGAGTTTGCCACTCGGAAGAGAGTAGGTGTTAATGAGGGCCGGAATAGGGGTTGACCCACATTGTGGACAAATAGCACTACCAGAGGGATCAGTTCCCCATCTAGAGTGCCTTCTGCAAAGATATATTTACCCTCTGGATCTTTACACTTCATATTCAAAATAAAAGTTGATTTTTCTTTTTAAAAAATTAATAGAAACCAATACAAAAGTTTTACATTTTTTACTAAAAAATGAAATGTTAGAAGTATTACATTTTTTTTTATAAAAACAATATTAAATCTCCTAAATTCACCATTAAAATAAATATCAATACTTACAAAATGTAAAACAAAAATGTATTATTAAGTAAAAATTGCACCTAAAAATAACACACATTCTCCCCATCTTTTCCCCTGTAAAGCCTGTAGCACCCCACTACTAAGAATACTATTTTACATCAATAATGTTATCAATAATTTTTGTTTAAAAAATGTTACATTAAATAATACATAAACAAATATTTTCCTTTGAAATACATACAACAAATTGAAAATACACTCACAAATAAAGGAAAATATTGGTGAAACATTATTATTAGCAAGGATATTTTGTTCAAAGATGTATTTAACAACAATATCAAAAACATGCCTGTAAAATTATACTTTTCCTTGAAATATTCCTCTTGATGTTATTTCCTACATTGTGATATTCTTGTAACAATATTCTGATATCACAATATTAAAAACTCAATGTTTTGTCCATATACTTGCTAGTCCTCATCCATGTATGATGTCAGAGGGAATAGCTACTGCAGAGACCAGGGCCCAAGTCTAAGTGAGCCAGGTATCACTTAGGAAGAGAAGATCTGAAAATAGATTGTGCAGGCGTTCCCATGCTTTGATGGCATGTCTGATGATTGAGGTGAGGAGGAGGCAAGTCAGGGTGGGGTGTGAGTTGTGCATAGGGGTGTTGTGTGGGGTGTTGGTGTCAGCAGTGGAAGAGGAGGAAGGGTGTGGGTGGGTTGATGGCGGGGGGCACACAGGAGAAGTGGCAGAGGAGAATGCACCTTCAGTGTCGGAGTGGGAGCGGCCAAAGCGGCAAGCTGAAGGACAACTGGTTTTCATGGCACAGATTTCAGTTGCCGAGCAGCATCTGGTGTTGAGGTGGGTGGGTAGAGGGCCAAGAATGCTGGCATTGTGGGCAGGTGGAGCATAGACAGGCACAGACAGCCTTACCTGTAGTGTGCCAGTAGTGTGCCTACTGCACGTGCCAATGCTGCTTCCACCATTAAATAGGTCTTGGAGTGGGGAGTAGATAAGGGGACAGTAGGCATGGCAGGGTGGGGCATACACAACTGGCAGGAAAGCAGGTGAGTGTGTGGCACCGAAAAGAGTCATGAAGGCTGCAAAGAGAGGAAAGGGTGAAAAAGTAGGACAAATGTATAAAGAAAAGGCTGCATAGAATTAAGAGGAGCAGAAGGCACAAAATGACCAAAAAGCATAAAAAGCATAAAAAGAAAAAGGTGAGCATGGACGCATGAGATGGCAGAAAACAAGAGCAAATGGGCAAAAACAGGCTAAACAGTCAAAGATGGCAAGATGTAAAGAGAGGCAAAGAGGGAAAATCTGAAAAAATAAGCAAGAGTGACAGCGCAAGTGTGAATGGAAAACAGGCAAAAGGGCAAAACACTGAGAAAGAAAACAAGAATTAGAGTTCAGGGAGAGATGTGAGAAAACAGGCAAAAATGCCTAAAGGTCAGTAAAAGAGAGAGCAGAAAGAGCAAACTGATAGAGAAGGAGTGAGAGTAGAAAGAGAGGCATTATGTTGAGGAGAGACGCAAGAGTGCGAGGCTGAGAGGCTTGCTGTTGTGTCATGAAGGAGTGGGTTCAAAAGGGCCATGCCTGGTCAGAGGACCAGGCACAGGGTAGGCAGGCAGGGCCGTCTTAACCACTAGTGACTAGTGACTATTAAATAGACTGAAGGATAAAACCTGCTGATCAAAAGCCCCCATTTGTATGCT
Source organism: Pleurodeles waltl (assembly GCF_031143425.1). Classification (NCBI taxonomy): domain Eukaryota; kingdom Metazoa; phylum Chordata; class Amphibia; order Caudata; family Salamandridae; genus Pleurodeles; species Pleurodeles waltl. Next base: position 402,086,618 of record NC_090444.1, on the reverse strand, counting down.
TATTATGTGTGAATGTATTGGTAAAACAACAGTCTGATAAGACAGATAAATCTGCCTCAAAGACCAGACCTAACAAAAAGAGTTGACATTCACTGAAATCGCAGATCAAGAACCTGCACCAGCATAAGAAAGATTTTCCAGGGCTGGGGAAGTTGCAAAGATGGCTTTGTTAACGCGTCCCTTTATGATAATTTATTACACATCAGGACTTGTTTTAGGCCAATGAATCTTTTGACCCAGTTGAGAGACACCTTAGGATGAGATAGCTAATCAATATGTCAATCAATACGTCAATAATGTCATCAATATTTATCATAACAATACATTTCACTTTAGTCAAAGTCATCAATTAATTCAAGACACTACCATGACCTTGCAGTCATGAATAACCACACCAGTTTAGTAGAATTTTATGAAGTTTTATTCCCTATTGATTACAATTCTAAAAGCAGATGCGTTAATCTCAAAACCAAGAAACATAATAGCATAGTCACTATATGGCAACTTTGGTAAGATTTCATTAAGGCGAGAATCACAAACATCAGAACATAACACGGCGTGAACAGAGATCAATTTAGCAGAGTGTCAATAACGCGTCAGTTCAACAAAGCATAGATTCAGTTGTTTGTCTATTTGCGTCAGTTTAGTGAACACCTGTCCTAACCACTGATTAGCATTGGCATGTTGGGCTTCATGCAAAATAATTTGTAACACCAATTTGGAAAACATCTAACTATGGTCTCTGTCAAAAGTAAGCAGTTGGTACCTAGAAAGGAAAAGCAAACAGACAAATCACAAATGCATTGTCATAATTTAGGTCAGCTCATGAGTTCAGTCTTCGTCTTCAGGACATCAGTTAACTCACCATCAGTCTAACTCAGCTCTGGGGCAAAAGGGCACTTCCCTCATAAGGAGGTAAAGGGTAATATGGGCAAATCTAAGGACGTGGATGGTTCTAAGCGAGCCAATAAGTCACCAAACAGAGTGACAAAGTTTCTGGATAAAATCAATAGCATTCCCTACCTAATTCCCCATGACTCCCCGTGTCATGGATTTTTATCCTTTTTCCTTTGTACATTCCCCTAAAATGTCATTGGTGGTTGGTTATACCCCACTATCTTTAACCTATTAGAAAATGCATTAGGTCATTATTCTTTCACCCCATGTTATTTTACAGACACTTCATTGGTCCACATGATTGACGTCTTCAGAGGTAGCACGTCCGGTATGATTTCATCCTTCTGTAATTCTTTGCACATCTTTTGGTCAGTAGCTCCATTGTCTTTACCGGTTTAAACGTCCTTGTACATTACATTAATCTACACTGTTGCATTTTATCTACTATCATTCTACAAGCAATGAAGAATTTGTGAGAACGGATCTGCTATGGTTACATTCAGCTTCTAGTTTGAAGAAAACAAGGGGTCATGTCCTTTTGCGAGTCAGCATGCTGCAAGATAGGAAAAATACATTCAATATGAGAGCCAGGCAGCTAAGCTTCGGCTCACGCTAACTTAAGGCCTACAAGGATTTCAGCACAATATTCAATAATACAATCATTAATAATTAGTATAAACTTATTCAGTATAACAATTTATAAACATTTTAGTCATTATTATTAGTCCACGTATACATTGGTGGCCACTCCCCGTGGTAACATTTCAAGTGCACGTTTAAGCAAAATTTACTACATCTGTTTCTATGCGGCATTATCACACATTAATTTATGAACATTTCATGTTAATATAGATTATATAAGCTACGCTCTCTCAGCTTCACAACCTTGCTATGTATGTGTGACTCCCCATTTGTGATGTGCTGCACAATCACCTACAGAGGTAGCCCAAGAGTTTTAGGCTTAAGTGAGAGACTGAAAGCTGGAGCTCATCCAGCTTTCACTTTTAGTTACATGCTCCAATGACTGCGATGGGAGGGGGATGTGTACTTGTCTTGAGAGATTATCCAGCTGAAGGTATGTAAAAACTCTTGAATATATGCATTATGTGAATGAGAGTGAGAATGTTTGTGTTTGTTGGTGTGAATGTGTGTGTGTCTGAACAAAGTGAGTGAGAGTAACAGGAATGAATGTGCAGGAGACTGACTAAGAGTGAATTTAAATATGAGTGAGAATAAGTGAGAGTGAAGCTGTGGGAGTAAGACTCAGATTGTGTGGATGTAAGTGAGTGTGAGTGACAGTGAGTGAGAGCAAGTGAGAATGAAGGAGTGTTAGGGAGTGAGAATGAGCCTGAGTGGGTAAGAAGGAAGGAACATAAAGGACTGCGAGAAAGTGGCAATGAGTTTGAGTGAGCATGAGTGAGAAGAGTTTAAGTGAGAATAAGCAAGAATGTGTGTGAATGAATGAGTGAGAATTGTGTGAGGAGCAAGAGTGTGTGAATGAGTGAGAACAACTTAGTGCGAATGAGTGTGAGTGAGGGCAAGTGAGAGGGAGTGTCAGGGCCAATGAATCTGAGGGAATGCAGGTGAGTGACATTGAATGACACTGCTTGACTCCATCTCTTCAGACATTGCATTCTTTACAGAAATCTGGATGACCCCCACCTCAGCCCCGGACATCGCCACTGCCATTTCTGACAGCTATAAAATCATGCACAAGGACCTCATCAACCAGCCTGGAGGAGGCATTGCCATCCTTCACAGAAATACCCTCCACCTCACTACTAGCTCCAACGACTACTCTCCTGGCATGGAGCACTTCTACTTCCAGATCCAAACCAACCCAATCACCACCCTCTGCGGCACCATCGTCTAGAGCCAACTTCATTGTACACCATGCCCTCACCTCAATGGACTACATCCTCTTCAGCGACCTCAGTTTCCACCTGGAAAACCTCAACAACCACAACACATCTTCCCTACTGGAAAACCTCTCCACCCTGTAACATAAACAACTGGTCACCTCGCCAACCCACTCAGCAGGACACACGCTCGACCCCATCATCTCCACCAGCACCAGCATCCTCGTCATCCACACCTCTGAACTGCACTGGAATGATCCACCTCTCCATCCACTTCTATTTTCGCCTAACCCACCAAACAACACCAATGCCACCGTCACCCACGAAGAAGCTGGAACAAGGTCTCCAAAGACCAACTCACCACTGCCCTCCACCAAATGCCACCGCTGGCTACCACAGATGCCAACACATCAGCATGCAACCTTCACCAATAAATCTCCAATTGCGGCAGCACACTGACCTCCTCAGAAAACCCTCTGACAAGCAACCCCTCCCCCAAAAAACAGCTGGTTCTCCCTCACCCTCCAGGAGTCCAAGCGCACCTGCAGATGGCAAAAAAAAAATGGAGGAGCAGCAAACCCTGGCCAACCATGCAGCCATCAAAACCACCATCACCACACACCACCATCTCATCAGAATCACAAAGGAAATGGACATCCAGGAACGCATCAACGCCAATGCACACAACAGCAAAGAACTCTTCACTGTGATCATAGAATTCACCAAACTCAGCATGGACTCCACAGACATTGCCCCTTCCCAAGATCTCTGTGGCAACCTTGCCACCTTCATCCACCACCAAATCTGAGACATCTATGGCAACTTTGCCACTCAAGACCTACCCACCCCATCCGCGACCATTGCACTCAAATTCTCGAGTTCCCAGCCAACCCTGCTCAACTGGACCACTCTCTCCACTGATGACACCCTGAAAGTCATGAAAACAGTCCACTCCAGAGCCCCCTTCGACCCATGCCCTCACCACATCTTCAACCGAGCCAGTCATCGAGAAGGTCATCAATGCCCAACTCACCATATTCATTGAAATCAACCACATCTTGCACCCCAATCAATTAGGTTCAGAAGCAACTACAGCACCGAGACCACACTCCTCGCACCATCGGAAGACATCTGCATCCCTCATTCTCCTGGCCCTGTCTGCCGCCTTCAACACCATCTCCCATCCCACCCTCTGCACTAGAACCACAACAACGACATCCATAGCAAAGACTTAGAGTGGATCTTTTCCTTCCTCACCGGCTGAATCTAGAGAGTCAGGCTCCCCCCGTTTTCCTCAAAACTTACAGAGATCAGCTGTGGAGTTCCTTGGGGTTCACCCTCTTCAACAGCTAAATGTCCCCACTCGCTTACATCATCAGAAACCATGAACTCAACATCATCTCCTAGGCTGATGACACCCAGCTGAACCTCTCCCTCACTGACAAGCCTACAACTGCAAAAAGCACCTTCCACAACAGAATGAAGGCAGGTGCTGCTTGGATGAAGGACAGCTGCCTGAAAGTTAACTTTGACAAAACCAAGATCCTCATCCTGGGTTCTACCCCCTTTGCCTTGGACAACTCCTGGTGGCCTTCAATGCTAGGAACCCTCCCACATCCACCGACCACGCACTCAACCTCAGCATCATCCTCGACTCCTTGATCTCAATGAACCACCAAATCAACGTCAGCTCATCCTCATGCCTCCACATACTCTGCCTGCTGTGAAAGATTTTCAAATGATTCTCAATAGAGTACAGGAGAACACTCACCAAGGCGTTCGTCAGCAGCAAATTAGACTGCGGCAATGCACTCTATGTTGGCACCACCCAAACACTCCAAAAGAAACTGCAGAGAATCCAGAACGCTTTGCCAGACTCATCCTGGCCATCCCCTGCCACAGCCACATCTGCGGTCACCTGAGAGACCTTCATTGGCTTCCAATCAACAAAAGAATCATCTTCAAGCTCCTTATGCTTGCATACAAGGCCCTCCACAACTTCGGACCAGCATACCTCAACTACTGCCTGACCTTCTACACACCTACACAACTCCTCCGATCCGCCCAGATGGCCCTTGCCACACCGCGAAGGATACGCAAGAACTCAGCTGGAGGAAGATCCTTCTCTTACCTATCCTCAAAGACCTCATTACCTCAGTTCAAGAAGGACCTCAAGACATGGCTATTTGACTGAAATCCTACTACCCCCCAGCACCTTGAGACACTCACGGGTGAATATCCCCGCTCTACAAGAATGAGGGACAATGAGTGTGAGGGAATGTGAGAGAGTAAGAATGAACATAAATGACCGTGGCTGAGAATATGTGTGAGAGAGTGGGAAAGAGTGTGAGTGAGTGTGAGTGAGCATGACTGACTGAACATGAGTGAGTGAGATTGTGTGTGTGAGTGTATTATAGTTGTGAGTCAGCAGCTGACACTGGAATACTGGAAACAATTATTTGCTTACAGAGTACCCATAGCAAAATGCAAGTGCTGGCATACTGGGGTAATAATAGATATTGTGGCAAAGCAAAATTAACGAGGTGGCAGCAGTAGTATTGGGAAGAGATACACCTAGTGCATAGTCTTTTACGCATCAGAGGGAAGCAGAAGGCATATATTTCTAAACATTTTCACCATAACAAGCAAGTAGTTACATCCTTGACAATCTGAAGTGCAAGTGTTGGCTGACAGTCAAAAAGAAAGCTGAGATTTTATCACACACAAGGCAGGTGTTATCTCAGAACCAAGGTCTGGGGGTCAAACATTTGAGTTAGAGATATCTTGGGGCCTCTGAGTAACTTTTCTGAATTACATTTAAGGGTATTTTTGTGACATCCATGATTCTTGAATGTATTTTCTAAAGTAGACCGAAGCCCTTTGCCAATTACAGCCTGATTTGGATGCTATCGCTATAAGCATAAAATGTAAAGTCAAAGAACAGATCAGCTTGGCCACTCCATGAACCAAATATCATTATGAGTAGAGGAATGAGCCCTGGGAGATACAAAAGAGAGAGGAGTGGGAAGCAAACAAAGTAAGAATTACAGGCTGAGGCTATGCAACAGATAGGATTCCAACCTATTTCACAGACTGTAAAGAATGTGAAGACGGAATGAGGGTCTGACAATGATGAAAGACAAAAGCAGATCCAGTAGGATCAAAGCACAACATGCACAGCCAAATTCCAGAGTTCCATGATAATCATCTTTGATCAGGACAGAATTACTTTTTATGGGTGGAAGGAAAATACAGGCATGTGAGATCTATATTTACCTACGTTATGCAATCATATGCAAAAAAAACATCATGTGCCCACCTTCAACCTTACACCCAGTGTTATGTCTCATATATCACATACAGCACTCACATCAAGAATAGTTTCAGGTGCTTTGATTCAGTGCCATAGTCTCCCAAACGTCATTCAAAGCAGACATAAACTGCCACACATAGCCAGACACATGTATACATACACACACACACACACACAAACAGGCATGCACATGCACACACTCACTACTATCCACCTACTCTCCCCCTATATTTACACATCAGTCAGGCTAGGGCCAATACTCCGGTGCTATGTTCTGTTCTCAGTGACCTGCAGTGTGCAGCCAGCTAAGCCAGAAAGGTACATCACGGAAAGCAATAGAAGAGGCAATGGGAGAAAGGGGAAAAGGACAAAGCCTTTGTCTCATGGGTATGTGCAAAAAAGGGACTGGCTACTTCCCAGCAGTAGCGGCACGTCACACATTGGTTCATGCCTCCTTTTGGTGCTGACTGGTGGCTGTCAGATGCAAGCAATTTAGAGGGGATGAAAGGAAATGGAGGATGTGCTAGCTCCATATTATTGCTTGTTTAGAAAAATCAGTGCCCTGTCAAACTGGATAAACCATGTCCTCACTTATCACTCAAGCAGACATATTCTAATTGTAATTTGTAATTGTAAATATAACGAAAAGGCATCTAAGTGCTAAACTGAATGAGACGGAATGGCAGGAACACAATCCTCCAACTCAGGGGAGGATAGTTCGAAAATAACTAAGTTTTAACTTGCCTTCCGAATACCAAATATGTCTTTAGAGTCCTGATGTATTCCTGAAGGGAATTTCACAGCCTGGCCACCGCCATTGTGAAGGCCCATTCGCCCCATCTAGCTTTCCTGCACCTAGGAATAACCACCTTCCAACGGCCTGGTGATCTCAAAGACCTCATCTGGGTATACCAGTTAAGGTCTAACCTAAGGTATGATGACACCTGTAAGTGAAGGGCCTTAACTATAGAGAGCTTTAAAAGACACCTGTTTCTGGACTGGCAACCCCTCCCCGACTGAACAATGTTTAGGTATTCCCAACACCAAGCAAGTAGCCGCATTTTGAATTGTTTGAAGTTTATTTAGGGAGAAATTATTGACATTTAATTACAGGGCGTTGCAGTAGTCTAAGCAGGAGGTAATAAGCGATATGACCACTGACACCCTGACTTCTTTTGGGGAAAATGGTAGGATCTTCTTCAAGATCTTGATGATCCAGAAGCAGGAGCTCACAACTCTATTCACCTGGGTGTCAAAAGTGAAGGTGTTATCAAAGATCACACCCAGGTTTTTGGCCATAGTCATAGAGGTAAAAACAATGACACACATTTCTGGCCTCCAGCGGCTGTTCCAAATGAAGCTATACCTCCCAAAAATCAATATCATTTTTTTCTCTCCATTCATTTTGAGCCACTTCTCTCTCATCTACCACCAGACCTCTATCATACATGCCCTAAACGTATTGGCCATTGCTTCCCAGTCATCAGTGATGTGAATGATGATCTGAGTGTCATCCACATATGATGATATCAGAAAGCCAAATGAGTGCACCTGCTTGGCTAAAGGAGTGACGTATAGATTAAGGCTCTGATTACAGCTTTGGAGGACGGTGTTAATCCGTCCCAAATGTGACGGATATACCACCTACCGTATTACGAGTCCATTATATCCTATGGAACTCGTAATACGGTAGGTGGTATATCCGTCACATTAGGGACGGATTATCACCGTCCTCCAAAGTTGTAATCAGGCCCTAAATGTCTATGTTAGACTGTGGCCAAATTTAACTGAGCTAACTGTGTCTCCACGTACTTATAGTGACCATAATGCTCCGTCCCTCGCTTTAAGCGAGGGCAAGTGAGAGGGAGTGTCAGGGCCAATGAATCTGAGGGAATGCGGGTGAGTGACATCGAATGACACTGCTTGTCTATTATTAATGTATTAGATGAGATTGCCGCCAGAAGACTGGTAGTTACTAGTAATAAGCACACCGTTAAGTAGGGTGTAATTACAACAGGATTCTATTAGTAAAATATAGAGGGGGTCATTATGACCCTGGCCATCCTGCCCCGCCACGCCAGAGGTAGCGAGCAGACCGCTGAGAACGTGGCGGTGCAGGACTGCTAAATTATGACAAGGGAAGTGAACTGGCTGCATTGCAGCCAGTTCTCCACCTGTACCGCCAGGAGGTATGACCGCCTGGCCGAAGGTTGACCACCTTCGGCCCGGCGGTCCACCTAACACAGCCTGCGGTATTTTGAGTATCCTTACTGCCAGAGATTCCATGGCGGCAGCCCTGCCATGAAATCCCTGGCAGTAAGGATACTGGTGACAGGAATAGTAATTCCTGTCATCACTATAGGACTCCACAACCCCCCTCCCTGTAGGAGCCCCTCAACACCATCAGGAGCCCCTCACCCCTCAATCAGCGATGCTCCCCTCCCCGATCCCTGTACTAACCCCCTCCCCCAATCCACGTACTAACCTCCCCTCCCCGATCCGCAAACCAACCCCCTGATACATGCATGCACACACCGCACATACAAACATACATGCACTCATCCACACATACATACATATATACACACATCCACGCTTGCTCAATCCTACACACATGCACACATGGCCACAACACTCCCCCCACCCCCGCGTACACATTCACACAAGTACACAAATGCACACAATGCCCCCCACCCCCTCCATTCACAGACACACACATCCCCATTCATGCATACAACACTCAGCAGCCCTCTCCCCGTCAGTCGATCACCTTACCTGTTGGTCATCCGGGAGGGAATGTGGTCCATTGGGCCTGCTCTGCCGGCACCGCCCCGTCACCACAACACCACCAAACTGATTACAATGTTGTAATACGGCGGGCTGTGGTGTGATGATGTGGCGTGCCAGCGGAGCAACCTCTACTAGACCGCCGACCGCCAGTATAGCTGCTGGCAGCTCGCAGCCCAATTTATGGCGGCGAGCTGCTAGGAGTCATAATATGGCTGTCTCAAGACTGCCGTCACTGGCTGTGTCCTGGACGGCGTGAGTTCGACGGTCAACTGTTTTGACCGCCGAAGTCATAATGAGAGCCATAGTATGGATGCTGATTGTTCAGAGGGGTGGCGGCTATCAGCCAATCCTATGGGGCTCTAAGGAGGATTTGCAGGCAGTTCTAACAGCAAACAGCCAGCTATTCTCAAATTTAAGGGAAGGATTTTTTTGTATAGAGGATGTGCGAGCTAGTGGGGGTAGGTGTCAACGTTCCTTGTACAATGCTCCTTGAAGAAGAGCCAGAGACGAACTATTAAATGCAATGAAGGAGGAGGGTAGATTTCTGATTTTTGCTGCTTAATCATGTTATAAAAATGGATGTTAGTAGCCAAAAAGGAAGTGGAGGGGGGAAAGTTGGAGGCCCTATTGGAGGCTGTTCGATCCAAGGATCATATGCTCTGTCTGGAATCTGGTTGCAACCTGAAACTGGGAAGGTGCTTGCCCTCTGGATAATAATATTGCAGCAGCCACATAGTTTTTTTTTTTTTTTTTTTTTTAAATATTTGTATTGGTTTTCTGTCAACAATTAAGGAATAAACAACTTATCCCACATTCTCCCCCTTGCCCCTTCCCCTGTGCCCTCTCTGGTCCTTTGTTTCTTTTTGTTTTTCCCCCTTTTTAAAAAATATTTATTTTACTTCCCCTCTGGTCACTGTCATTTACAGTCCCATCTGGATTTGCTTGACACATTTGGCCCGTGTATGTATCATTGGTGTTGTTCCTCTGCCATATCTGATACTTCTGATGATGCATTTTGTTCCCTGGAATCGTTTTGTGGATTTTTCAAGCGATTGAGCAAGTCATCCCATCCCCGGGTCCCATCTGCACTTCCTGTCCCTTTTGCTACTTCTTGGTGTAGGACCTCTCCCTCTGCTTCAGCCCATCTGACTAGTGTGTCTCTCCACCTTGGTAATTTTGGGCCCCTTGGGTCTTTTCAATGCATTGTGATCTCCCTTTTCGCAAGTATTAATGCTAGATCTATGAACTTATTCATTATACTTTTCCGATGGGATCTGGGGAAACCCCCTAATAGTGTCACTGTTGGGGTGGGCGGGAGTCTCCTATTTGATATTATTGTGATAGTATTTAATATCTCCTCCCAGTAATGTTTCACTATTCGGAACGTCCAAAGCATATGCATTAAGTCAGCTTCTCGTTCTGCGCATTGGGGGCATGCACTACTTGCATTTTGATACAGTGATGCTACCTTTGGGGGGCTTAAATATGCTCCATGAAATATGTACAGGTTAATCAGCTTGAAACAAGCATTTCAGGAGACTTTATATATGTGTGTTGCGATTTTCCCCCATAGTGACTCATCTATATTTTCCTCAGTGTCATCTTGCCATTGGGTTCTCAGCCTATCTAGGGGGTGTAGTGTATCTTTTTGCAATGCATTGTAAAGTGTTGATATCGCTTTCTTGTCTCCTCCACTTGTGCATATAGTATGGCACCCGGCATGCGTGGGGGGTTCCTTTGAGCCTTGCTTCCAGTGCTTTTGTATTAGTGCTATGAGTGCTCTATGTGTGAGGAACATCCCTGCCGGGGCTCCATGGTGAGTCAATAGGTCTTCATATGTTAGCAATTCTCCATCTCCAAAAAGATCTCCCACCAAGGTGATGCCAGATACCCCTAGTTTTGTGATTCCCTTAATGTTGCTGCCCCCTGGTAGTGCGGTTAGGCTGGTCAAAGGGAGGTTTGGTTAGTATGGATGTGTGGTTCGTGTGCGTTGTAGGCTACGTTTCCAGCATTGGTTCAGTACTTGAAGCTCTAATGAGCCCATCTTACGTTTCCCACCCGGTGCTAGTAGTATCCCCACAATGACTGTGGCTGGGATCTCCTCTGTACGTGTCTTCAGTCCATTCAGGAAGGCTGAATGCCATTTCCTGGCCAACCATTGAAGCTGCCCTGTCAATTAATATAATTCCATATCTGGGGCTGCCAGCCCTCCTTCTGCTGTTGGTCTTTGGAGTTTGTGTAAAGCTAGTCTTTGGTGTCCCGCCCCCTATATAAAGCTAGTAAGAATAGAGTCGATCTCTTTAAAAGTTGAGCAGGGGATTATTATGGGTAGGGTCGTGAAGCCAAATAATAGTCTTGGCAGGGCCACCATCTTCACCAGTGCCACCCGGCCTGTCACTGATAAGGGCAGTGTCTTGCAGAATTGGACATCAGGGGGCGTGGCCGGGCCACGAAACAAGATGGCCGCTTAGAGCGAGAGCTCCGTGCCAAGGCGGTCCCGGAGGGCCGACGGGGGCGAGAAGACAGCCGGACAACACACCGGGCACGGTGCCCCTCCACCCTTACAACAGCGGCGACACGGAATCATGTCCGGGGACCCCGTAGGAGCGGGACGCAAGGCAGGAAACTTGCGACTCGCCCCAGGCCGATAAGGCCTGACAAAAGGGGCGGAGTCGCGTCTTCGGAAGACCGGGGACGGCGTGCCCGCAGCGGCAAGGAGCAAGCTGAACAGGCCGCAGGGACTGCGGGAGCCGTGACGACCCGCATCCATCTCCCTACAACGCCAACAAACACCCGTGGACCTTCGACCCCCCACAGGGAGATGGGGAGACGCAGCAAAGGGGTGCGGTCCCTTCGACAGCCGGGAGAGAAACCCGGTCAGAGAGGCAGGATCGAATCTCTCCAAACTAAGAACGGCATCGCTGGAGGCAGAGGCACGACTTCTCCCCTCTTTTCCCTCACAGAGGGACAACAAAAACCCTCCTGCTGGGATAATAAACTTTCGCCCCCCTCCCTCCAGACAACTAATACTGAGGAGGGCAGAGGGGCACCACGGGAGGCACGTGGAGGCGAAGAGACGGGAAGGGTGAGCGATTGGTGGGGCATCGGAGATGAAGAGAGCCAGAGGGAGCCAAGAGAACAGAGATACAGGAGAAGGGAGAGGACTGGCACCAGCGTAAGTCACCGAACATCTATATCCTTATCGGAATCCACGGAGGGAATCTCGGGCCCCACGTGGCCAGACTCTGTGGACAATTGAGGCGATGCCCGGCAACAAACCGAACCATAAACCTGCCAGCAAGCCTGCATGACAACTATTATTCTCAGAAGCGCTACAACACAAACGCCTAACCCCCACGAAGATAAACTCTCAAACATCTCCACCTTTAAACGAGAACAAGACTTCATCTACCTGAGGAGCAAACTAACGGACATGGAGGACAGGAGCCGGAGAGACAATATTCGCGTATTTGGGATCCCGGAAAGCGAAGAAGGCTCGGATATGCAGGCTTTTCTGACCTCCACTCTTCCAAAAATGATTTCATTGGACTTTGACCTACCGTTAGAATTCCAACGGGCACACAGGATAGGCCCAAAACGCTCTGACAACTCCTCAAGGCCCCGCCCAATCATTGCATGCTTGCTGCGGCATAATCAAACCTGACAAATACTCCAAGTAGCACGCAACCACGGCCCTTTCCGAATAGACCAGCACGAGATCCGAATAACCGCCGATTACTCCAAGGAAACCAACGAATGTAGAAAGGCTTTCCTAGCCCTACGACCCCGGCTTCGCAAACTGGAGATGAAATACGGTCTCTTTGACCCTGCAAGAATGTGGGTTACCAAAAATGGAGTATCCAAGGACTTTTATAACCCCGACGAATTGAGACTCTTCCTTGACTCTTTCCAATCCCAGCCTATGGACTCTCTCAACACAGACAGTGAGCATGACATTGTAGGAGGCAGAGATGGGGCTGAAACCCCCCACTCTGGAATGGAAAAGGTGAAGACGGCTCTACTCGACACCGGAGCCAGTCATAGAGGCAGAGACATGGAGAGACTAACCAGATCATATGATGACAGGGGTCAGATTTTACACGCAGTAGTAACCCACACCCAACTATCGGAAAGAGACAAATCTCGCTCCCCTTTAAACCCTACAACTGGGTCTTCTTGAGAAGGCAACGCGACAAGACAACTTGTGGGACTATCGTTAGAGAGTCGAAAATAACAACTATAGACTCTGCGGAAGGATGAGTACCTTTCCAGATCATATGTGTTTTACTATTGTAATTGTCTAAGACTGCTAGTATCAATGTTAAAACCAGATACATGAAAAACCTATGCTCTTTATGACTAGAGCCGAGGCCCTATAATGGAAAACTACCAGTAAATCATTATTTGCCCTCAGTACACAACAGATGATGATTATTAGAACAGGGATCAGACCCCACCAACTCCCTGTATGTTGAATAAGAGCCCGGTCCCGATCCTATAACCCTATAACAAGGTAACAAGGTAACAGGGGCATTAAACAGATAACAAAAATAAACACTAATTATCTATCATGGAACTTACCTTTTATTCCACACACTACAAAATATTTCATGGTAGTAAATAATAAAGTATGTGAAACCTCCCTAATACACACCACACTCGACCAGCGCTGACATTAGAACCGTTTAGCCCCCATTATCACCCCAAGGGATGGGACTAGACCACGTAAAGATAAATTAATTCCAATACAGGGACACACAATATGATATAACCTGAGACATATCAAAGCTCCCATTACTTGACTTTACATTATTCCACAATAAGAAACTGGGGGAAAAAAAAAAAAAATAGAACACGAGGACATAATACAACATAATACCGCATAACGAAGCGAAATAATATGACATTCTACACTGCCACTCCGCACCACATTATAACATCACAATGTAAATTATAAACTATTAGCTATTCCTTTCCCCAGATGTTCGCACCTACCTCCATCCTAATCATTATTACTATCTTAACCTATCATCTACAATAGAACGACTATGATGGTGGCACATACCAAGTAAGACCTTAGTAGGTCAGTATTATGATGTAATAATACACAGCAAGGAGTTAGTAATAGGACGAGATACGCATTATCTTCGCGTAATCCGGAGCTCAGCTACACTCATTACCTATCCTACGATTAATAGAGAGACGCTTGGCATAATGGCTCCTAACATGATAATGTGATAAGATACCAGGATATGCTATGTTGATCAACCTAATATGTCATTGAAAAGTTGTAAGGCGAGACGAGACGAGGCAGTGTTATAGTTGAATAGAAATGCTCAGGAAGTATTATATTATACTGTATATTGGTATCTTTATGTGCCCATGCATACGCGAGAACTGTAATGCTCTGTTTGAGCTCTTTCCCCCCCCCTTCTTCGCCCTGCCCCCCCCCCTCGCCAGCCGGTCTCAGTCTTTCTGTCTGCCCAGTCCCTACTTTAATTTACGACCCTATCTTATCAACTCTTAAACACCCTACGATACCATACAACATCAAGTACTAGGCACAACATCCTAAACGCCATACCCCATCAACACCCGACACCTCCCCCTCCTCTCCAACGCCGCCCAAGTACTATAGTTATTAACCGACCATTACTTCTGCCAATATACACTTTAGTTATATAACTAATACACTAGCCACTAACCACTGATGAACAGACCCACATCCCGATACATAAACATAAACATAAGCACTGATGTGTACCCCCCCACCCCTCCTTATCACCGACATATCGATAACTGCCTGTCTGCTATTTCCCCCCTTGCCCCCCCCGATCGAGATCGCCCGACGGCACGAGAGCTCCGAGAGAAATCGGTCCTGCTGTTTACAGACCTAACGAACGAAGGAGGTTGGACTCCTAACCTCCCTCATCCCTATCCTTCTCCACTTCTTCCCCAAAATTGTACGCTCTCTTGCTATACTCTCAATCTCAACTTTAGCACACGCATCCATCCCTTCCCCCTCCTTCTCCCTCTTTTCTTCTCACTCTCATTTCTCCTTGTCTTCTTTTCCCCTCATATTTCCCCTCCATCTGGCTCTCATCCTACTTATATTGCCTCTCTTCCTTCACCCTCTCCTCTCTCTTCTCTTTCTTCTCTAGAGGACTCCCTTGGCCTCCACCAGCCGCCAACCCCCGTATAAAATAAAACACCGTATCATATCGAAACACAACTCCCACTCTACCAACTAAGTCAATATCTCCCACCCTCCCTCCCCCCCCACCACCACCAACCCCGGAACGAGGGTGCTTACTCACAATTATCCAATATGTCAAAGTCCCACCCTCAAGCGATGCGACCATTACGCATACTCTCTTGGAATGTACACTGCATGACGAGCTATGTTAAGCGGAAAAAGATACTGTCCTATCTTCAATCCAAAAAAACAGATATAGCTCTGATTCAAGATACTCACCTTGACACTCTGGAATCCAGTAAACTTGAACGGGATTGGGTAGGGAGGGTTGCCTTCAGCTGCCGTCCGACGAGTCAGGAATCTGGAAGTAATGGACCCCGCAAATGTGGAGTGGCGATACTAGTACGTAAATCCCTCCCGGTCACTATCATTAAAACCTGGAATGATACGGAAGGAAGGTATATATTTGCTAAACTAAAACTAGGGGACACTGTTTTATGCGTGGGATCCATTTACGCACCAACCGGCCCAAAACGCCCATTCCTTCTACAGCTAAATCGCCTCCTGACAGAAATCGGAACTACTCGATACATAATCGGGGGAGACTGGAATCTCGTCCAAGACGCCATAATGGATAGAAGAAGCCCTGTTGATATATGTAACAATCACGACAGAGCGCTTCTGACAGACCTGACCACCGACGTCTGGTGGACTGCTGGAGAATACAACACCCGAAAGATAAGGAATATACTTTCCTATCCACCGTCCATGGCACCCAATCGCGTCTGGATTATTTTTTAGTATCACACACTGTAATCCCTCATATACAAGACACCTGCATCCTAGATAGCGGGCTCTCAGATCACTCCCCAATACTAATCCGGATCCAGGTGGGACTCTCCTTCTCTGGTCGTAAACCATGGCGATTGGCTGTACACAGATATCGCTCTCCCCAAGGGAAGGAACAAGTAAAAGCTCATGTAGCTACATACATGGACGAGAATACAGGCACTGTATCCTCAAAAAGGATCCTATGGGCGGCAGCAAAAGCAACCCTAAGAGGGAATATGATGCAAGATGCAGCACTGGCCAACAAAGACAGAATAGCCCGCCAAACCACCTTAGAGACCACGATACAGGACCTCACTAAACAATATACCGCCCAACCATCCCCTAGGCTGCGACACGCCTTAGAACAGGCCCGCATGGCACACAATGAACTCTATACATCTCAGGCGGAATACGCACTGTAAAAATTGCGAGGCCGCCATTACGAACCAGGGGAAAAAGCAGGTCGACTCCTAGCGGCGCAGCTCCGACAAAGAGAGGCAGCCTCTGCCATTGCGGCCATAACATCTTCTTCAGGAGCAGTACTAACTCGCCCACAAGACATTGTAAATGAGTTCGCCAAGTACTACCGACATTTGTACACTCCTGAAACAACGACAGATCAAACACAAATGGAGACATTCCTTACCGCGGCCAATCTGCCCCGTCTGTCTGAGGCAGGCAGGGCCCTCTTGGACGGTAACATAAGCAAAGAAGAGATAACCCAAGTTATAACAAGCCTCCCCTACCATAAATCACCAGGAGAGGACGGATTCCCTGCGGAATTCTATTAATGGGCTGGGGAAGAGGCAATAACCGCAGTACATGAAGCACTGACGGAAGCATGTCAAGAAGGCTCCCTGGGCGCTTTATCCAATAAAGCCACGATTGTCATCTTGCCCAAGCCAGGGAGAGACCCCCTTCTTTGCGGCAGTTACCGTCCTATCTCCCTTTTGAATGGGGATGTCAAACTCCTAGCCAGTGTTCTAGCAGCGCGACTACGCAAGGTGATACCATCATTGATTCACAATACCCAAGTAGGATTTGTACCAGGCCGAACCTCCAGAAATCATATGCAAACTCTTTGCCATACACTGTTAGAATCCATACAATTACCTGACGAAGCCCTAGCCCTGTCCCTAGACGCGGAGAAAGCATTCGACCATATTGAGTGGTCCTACCTATTCACAACCATGAAGCATTTTGGCCTGGGGGAACAATTTATCTCTAAAGTGCGTTTATTATATGACCATCCCACAGCACAGGTTAACTGTGGGGGCATCATGTCAGACCCATTCCCTATCGGAAGGGGCACACGCCAGGGATGCCCCCTGTCGCCACTTCTATTTTTATTGGCCATGGAACCCCTAGCTGCCACCATACGAAATTCTCACCAAATAAAAGGGATCCATATCACCGGGGGCATATCCAAAATATATCTTTACGCAGACGACATTCTGTTAACAATGTCCGATCTAGAAACCTCGCTCCCAGCACTACTTTCCACTATAGAAGACTTTGCATCCCTATCCGGATATCGGGTAAACTGGGATAAAAGTGAGGCGCTACCATTATCCCGCATAACAACGAGGGCAGCGATGGACCCCGACCCGCCTTAAATATTTAGGAACGTTCATTAACAGAGGTCTAGAACATATGGTCAGGGACAACATAGACCCCCTTATATCTAAAATGAAACAAGACTTTGCCAAATGGTCCCTACTAGGCCTGTCCATGTGGGGCAGGACACAGGCGGTCAGAATGGTCACCTTACCACGCTTCACATACGTGCTAGGCATGCTCCCCCTACAGATACCTCTTTCCTCACTCCGATTAATAGACGCATCCATAAGGGCCTTCGTCTGGGGCTCCTCACGCCCAAGACTGAAACCTGCAATAATACTGGCACGACGGCTCTACGGAGGATTAGGACTACCCTCGGTAGAACAATTCTCCCTGGCCCTACAACTCTCACAGCTAATATATACACTTCCGGATATAGCCGATCCACCGCAATGGGTGATCACAGAGAAACTCCTATATGGACAGTATACGGAGATGGGAGGAACATACGCCGACCATGTTCCCTTAGCTAACCCCATCCTCAAGGCTACAAACACAGCGTGGTGCAGAGCCCATCGACTACTAGGAGTACACCCCTCCCTGCATACTCAGGCTCCCATAGCAGGGAATAAAAGCATTAAAATAGGAGGGAATATTCTCAGATGGCCCCAATGGTCCGAGGCAGGTATCCACAATATATCTCACATAATAGATGGAGATAGCTTCCGCACATTCGCCGCCCTCCAGGAAGAATTCGGCATCCAAAGTAACCAGGAGTGGCGATATCTACAGCTCAAACCCTGTATGCGGAGAACATTAGGAACCCCCCCGTGGATGCTCAAAACCTCACCCATCGTCACCTATCTTCAGAAATGGGGCCGACAAAAAGGCGTCTTGGCTGGCCTCTATGCCGAATTAACTAACCACCTTTACTCTCAGCCTTTACTTGAACGATTACGCTTAAAGTGGCAGGATATACTAGAGATAACCTACACGGATGAAGAATGGCCAGACATACTAGAAGCCCTCGACAGGGGCGTACGTGAAGCACGCCTGAAATTTTGCCTATTTAAAATCCTTCAGGTGTGGTACTGGACCCCCGTTAAACTCTTCAGGGCAGGGCTGATACCTCACGCGAACTGTTGGAGATGCACAGAGCCATATTGTGACCAACTTCATATTTTATGCCACTGTCCAACGGTACAGTCACTATGGGACGCAGTACGCCTCGCCTTATCGGACTTCATACAGATACCAAAACCGACCCCACCAGCATTTATCATCCTACATGACATTCGTCCGTATCCCTCCCTATCGCGGGCACATAAACGATTAATCCATACGGCGCTTGCCACGGCCAAAATATGCATACTCCGGCACTGGAGATCTAGCATTGCCCCCACACCCATAGAATGGATGACGGCCATGTATCAAACGGCTACCCATGAACGAGTGATTTATAACCTACAGGACCAAGCAGAACAATTTGAGGAGGTCTGGCGCCCATTCTTGAAGAGACCATGAAGCGGCTGGTGGATGACCAACGGATGATCAATGTTCAATGATCAATGATTAGGGAATATCAATTACCAATCACCCTCTGAGAATCCTAGACTCCAGAAATACATTTAATCTCCTACTGTCCCCTCTCTCTCTCCCTAGCTATGCTATCCTCTCCCCTTTCTCTATTTTTTCTCTCTCTATCAATCCACAGGCCTCTAATTTTGTCATATGCACGAGACCCTGAACTACCCAACATAGTAATACAAGTCGCTTCCTAACACAAACAAGGACTGGGAAATCAACTCACATAAGACGTAGACACTCTCTAACCGACCTTACCATATCTAACATACATACTATCTACCTCTAGATAATAACTTGCTACAGACGGAGCAGTACTGAACGATCTACTCTTAGGCCTGAACAAGCTAGTCTCAGGATACAAAGACCCCCTGCCTTCCTCGAGTCTCTTCATTTTACATTCCCCCGCGATTACCCTTCCTCTTTCTCCCTCTTTCCTCCCCTTCTCTCCCCCTCCCTATTTCATATGACTATTTCGTCTCTCCCCTATACCAAGATCACCCCTCCCACACAACCCTACCCTCGCTCCCCCTCCCTTTACCACCCCCCCCCACCTGTTCTCCACTTTTCTTCAAAATAAGGGTACAAAACTCAACTATGCAACTGGGAATTTTTACTTACCTGACAGTACATGCATATATGCTCACAATGGAAATAATTGTGGTAAAAGAACAAAAACAATGTTTTGAAAGCAAAACTGTTTGTTTATATGCTGTATGTATCGCCTTATATATTCTTAATAAAACTTTTGAAACTTAAAAAAAAGAAAACAAAAAAAAGAATTAGACATCAGTTTTCAGCTTCCGAATCACCCTGTTTACGTTACCTTCCAGTAGATCTCCCATGTCATGGTATATGTTAACCCCCAGGTAGCGAAACGTGGTCTGGGACCAGCCCAGGCCTCGCCCGTTTAGGACCTGGGGCGTTCCTCGTTGTAGTGGATAAAGGAGGGATTTCTGCCAGTTGATGCAGAGGCCTGAAATGCTGCCAAATTGCTCTAGCAGAGCCATTGCTCCTGGCAATTCCGTGTTAGGATACCTGAGGAATATCAACATGTTGTCTCCGTAGAGTGCAATTTTGTGTGTCTGCTCCCTTATAATAAGTCCCTCATAATGCGTCCCAGTTCTAGCCATTTGCGCCAGTGGCTCCATTGCAAGAGCAAAGAGCAGGGGCAATAACGAGCAACCCTGTCTTGTGCCCCTTCCAATTTTGTACGATCTCAATATTATTTTGCCCGTATGGACTCGTGCTGTGGGGGCTGAGTAGAGTAGCTTCGTCCACCTGGGAAACCCCGGTCTGAGTCCCATCTGTCGCATTACTATTTCTAGGTAGTCCCATCGGAGGCTGTCAAATGCTTTTTCGATGTCTACCACTAGCACCGCTGCTGTGCTAATGTTTGGGGAGTTTGATTGTATTATGTTTATTAGTCTCCTAATGTTTATAGCAGTGTTACGGTTCGGGATCAAGCCAGTTTGGTCATTATGTATCAAATGTTCCATTTGGGGCAGTAGTCTTGTGGCAAGGGCACTGCTCAGTATTTTGTGGTCTAGGTTCAGCATGGACAGTGAGCGGTAGGAGCGTACATCCGTTGGCGGGCGTCCCTGTTTGGGCAGGGGGGCCACAATGGCTTCATTTGGGGATGGGGGCAGACTACCATTTTCAAGCACCTCTTTGTAGAGGTCACTTAATCTCGGTGCTAGGAGATCAACATACGTTTTATAAAATTCCGCCAGTAATCCGTCTGCCCCGGGTGCCTTCACTCTAGCCATTGCCTCCACTGCCACCTTCACCTCCTGAGGAGTTGTCAACCCCCCCCAATGCTTGTTGCTCATCCCCATCTAAAGTGGAGAGTTGAATATTTACAAGGTTGCTCAGCTGTTCGGGCCACAGGGGTGTCATTGGGGAGGCGTACAGCGTCGAGTAGTATTTGGTGAAGCTCGTGTTAATCTCGCCCTGGCCGCACAGTCTCATTCCTACCGGGTCTACCAACTCCATTACCAGTGAGTACTGTCTCGGCAGGCAGCGAGCCATGCCAGTAATGCCCCCGTTTTGTCTCCCTCTGCGTGCTGTCTGGTAGTGTACTTCTTATAGTCCTGTTAACTACAAGAGGCACTCAATTAATCTAATATAACTATGTATGATTATTCTAGAATTGAAAAACAAAGTACTCATGAATAGAAACTCTTCATGTACATATATTGTGTATTGCTAACAAAAAGGAAATAAGTATATATCCTATATATCAACGTCCTTCACTAAAGTAACAATGCTCATATCCAGTGTAATCACATGATATGAGTTGATGCTCCAAACTTGTGGTATGGTCCAAATTCAAAGTCCCAAGTCCTTCGGTCCAAATTGAGTTATGAACTTCGTTGTTGATGTTGATTTAACTTTCAAATTCACCGCCAGCCAACACGTGTTCCGTCTGGGTTTATCCCAATGACTTCATCTGGACTGTACTTGTATATATATCTATTATTATAGTCACAAATGTATTTATTAAAGATAGATGCCACCACCAGAGTGATATAAATGGTGGTGTAAGTATCTGTTAGTGTAATCCCAGCTCACATTAGAAAATAGGTATTATCACCATTGTGCTGTAGACGGTGGGATAGAGAGTCAAGCAGTAACTTAGAACATCTTAATTCCCTTGTGCAAACATTGTCAGCGTGATGTCTTCATGCTTACGTTACTGAATCGTGTGCCACTAAGGCAAGAGTGAAGTTGTGAAGATAGTACTGACAGATAGAGATAAATCCATATGTGAGAGTTAGGGGAATGGGACTTGATAAATCACAATAATTTGCTTAACCTTGTTACTTAATAGTGCCCCTGATAATATTGCACACATGGGAACCTAATTTCTTACCTATATTGAGTAAGTCCAAACTTAGTATTCTATATGTCTTTTTGTCATATCCAAGATAATTCTAAATGAATATCTATTATAAAAAAATACAGAAACCAATTAAACGACCAGGTGGTAAATGCATCAAAATAACCAATAAAGTTTAACTTACAAGAACCTCACGTCTATATGTATTGCATAAATTACTATTTCCCTGTTAGTTAATTAATGTGAGACTCACCGACCACTCATATCCATTTAAGTATCATTAGTAAGCTCCTCTATATAAACAAATATACCGAAAATCTCGCTGTTTGTGAGCAGCATAGAGATTATAAATTACCGAAAATGGGTCAAGTTTATCAACAACTATATCTAGAAATCAAAACCCACATACATAAAGATTGATGAAATTGTAACAAGTAGTTATATCTACCATTCGAAAAGTAAATAAAGATATTTACTAGCCTTAAAATTAAGACCAGAATGCCATATTTGTCAATAGACTCACCTGCTAGTGTGTTAGTATTCAGGCTCGTAATATCGTATAGTCCGCAGCCCAGTGCGAGTAGGCGTGGCGCTGTGTGTCAGTCAAACACTGTAAGTTGCATCTCCCCTCCCTAAGTACAATCAGGGGGTTGGGTACAAGAGCGGCGTGAAAGGTCATGCGCGCTCAGTTAATAGTGAGTTACAATAAAGACAGGACCAATAATCCCGGCCGCCATATTGGTAGTACACTAGTACCAATGGCCGGAACTCTGTTATATTATACTATCCAAAGGGCTGCTGTCCACCGTTTGCAAGCTACGTAGTTACTATTTGGTAACTGTATTCCGATGATAAAAAAAAGAACTATTCGGACGGTGGTCATCTTGAAGACAATATATTAATCAAGTAATCACTTTAAGCGGATAAAAGGACAAAGGGCGATCTCCGCTATACTAAGTCATAGAGAATACAATCAGAATACACCTGACGATATAAGTTTCACATGAAGAAAAAGTTTGCTAAATTCTTAATCCATTTAAAATGATGCCTTACTGCACTGCTCATAAACAGACCCTATATATATAGGTAACACATACCAAAGGAAGATAAGGGGCCTAGAGTAACTCGGTTATAATATATACAGAATTACTATAGTGGGAGTTAGTAAGTGCTCGCAATGGTGTTGTGGTTTGGGATAAATGAACCTTATATGAAAATCATACTCTAGTAAAATACGAGCTCCTACGATAGTGATACTTCCACAAGACAGGGAATGATGTTGGCACATAGCAAAATAACATTAATCCATTCTACACTATTGAAAGAGAAATCATACAGAAAATATATTGCACAATATATGGTAAATTTAAAATATGATAATATGGACAATAATTCAACTCGGTATCGGAAGGACTTACTATATAGTATATGAATAGTCTGATATAGTCACTGTGTAGGCAAATGTCTTTATCTTATATCCATACGAAACATGATAGTATTCTAACTAAAAAACATTTATAGGTGGTTAAGATGTTTGTCGACCTATGATTTTGTACACATTTAAAGTATACCAATACCTAAAATAAATCCCACCACCTAATCGCCCAAAAAGAATTCAAGTTCCCTATCCGTGTTGAGACCTATTTCAACAGCTTTTAATCGTAATATCCACATGGCCTCTTTTTTCCTCAATGTCAGTTCCCTATTACCTCCTCTTGGGTCAATACCAGTATGGTCAATACCAAAAAACTCAAATGATTTAAAACGTCCTTGTTGTTCACATGATAGTATATGTGCGATTAATGGGTACCTATAGTCTTCATGTGCAAGTGCCCTTGCATGTTCACCTATCCTGATTCGTAATGGGCGAATTGTACTTCCAACATAGTACCGTTTGCATTTACAGAGCACCATATATACCACAAAGGAGGTACCACCGTTGATGCATGTTGTGATCTTAAAGATGGGGGCAGACTACCATTTTCAAGCAACTCTTTGTAGAGGTCACTTAATCTCGGTGCTAGGAGATCAACATACGTTTTATAAAATTCCGCCAGTAAGCCGTCTGCCCTGGGTGCCTTCACTCTAGCCATCGCCTCCACTGCCACCTTCACCTCCCGAGGAGTTGTCAACCCCCCCAATGCTTGTTGCTCATCCCCATCTAAAGTGGAGAGTTGGGTATTTACAAGGTTGCGCAGCTGTTCGGGCCACAGGGGTGTCATGGGGGAGGCGTACAGGGTCGAGTAGTATTCGGTGAAGCTCGTGTTAATCTCGCCCTGGCTGCACAGTCTCATTCCTACCGGGTCTACCAACTCCATTACCAGTGAGTGCTGTCTCGGCGGGCAGCGAGCCATGCCAGTAATGCCCCCGTTTTGTCTCCCTCTGCGTGCTGTCTGGTAGTGTACTTCTTATAGTCAAAGCATCTAAGCTTTTCCAGGGCTATCGCTATTTTGTTCCTAGTTTCAGATATGTTTGGGGCAAGTTCAGGGTTGTCTGGTCTGTTACGCTCCAGGGTTCTCAGTGCTGATTCATGTTTGTTGATATCCCCCTCTAGGTATCTCCTGACCCCCATTACCCCTGACATGCAGAGACCCCTCACAGTCACTTTAAATGCTTCCCACTCATGGGCTCGGGTGGATGCGGTTCCTTGGTTGTGCTCAAAGTATTCTTTTATTGTGTCTCTAATGTTTTGACGGAAGTCACTATCTTCTAGTGTTTCGGCACTGAGCCTCCAGTCTGGTATTTGGGAGCGCTCTCTTTTCCAATCTAGTGTGAGTAGTAATGGGTTGTGGTTAGATATAGTGTGGCAAAGATATTCTGCATTGCGTACTACACAATTCATATAAGGGGATGTTAAGAAAGTGTCCAGGCGGACAAGTAGGTCGTGCATGTGTGAGTAGAAAGAGTAGTCCCTTTCTTGGGGATGAAGGTGCCTCCAGGAGTCTATCAGGCCCCAGTCTCTCTGCCATCCCGCAAAGTCCCCGGCTGTCTTAATTATAGGGGAGTGCATTAGAGGTGGGTGGGATCTATCCATCTCGATGTTTGCAAAACAATTAAAGTCACCTCCCATAATTGTGGCCTGAGTTAGATGTGATCCTCACTTATTTGAGAGGGTATTTAGGAAGGTGTTTTGGTCTTGGTTGGGAGCATAAATACCCCCCAGAGTGACATATCTTCCTCCCAAACACCCTGTTACTAGTACATATCGTCCCTCTTTATCTGTAAGTGTGTTCGTTTTCTGAAATGGGACTCCCGGGTGGATCTAAAACAGGACTCCCCACGCATAAGCTGAGTATTCTGTGGCATATGCTTGTCCTCTCCATTTTTTCGTTAGTGCAGTGACCTCTTTATTAATGAGATGTGTTTCTTGTAGAATGGCTATGTGTATGCCTCGCCTTTTGAGCTGGTTGTGTACTTTATAACGCTTGTTTATGCTGTTCAATCCTCTAACGTTCCAGGTGAGGAGCTTATAGTCTAACACTTTATCCATAGTCTATGGGGATGTGTGATATAGGGGTTCTGACATTTCCTAGTGTCCATTTTAAATAGGACAGTGGCCAGGGGTCTGACCAGGGGGTTATGTAGCCCGGGGCTGGGTCACCTATACTAAACTTATTAACTACTAACCAAACAATTCTCTTTACATCAAAACTCCCTCTCCCCAGGACCAGATTCCCAACTTTCCCCGTCCAAACCTTCCCAAACTGGAAAAACATTATATATATGTGGGGGTGTGTCAAGAACCGTATGCCTGGCCCATTGGCCCCCTGCCATCCCTGGGTCACTTGATAGTGTTCCCCTTCCCCCTGCCCCCCAGTGTTACTTGCAGTTCTGGATAGCGGCTGTACCACGGACCGGGCAGTGTGTATTCTGGTTTCATTGCGTGTTGGCTTTCCCGAGTACCATCGGGTTTCACATTTCCGTAATTGCAAAGGTGTCTCATATTGATCCTGGTCCGGTGTATTCTTTCTCGTTTGGTTTCCCTGGGGCACGTGATGAAGCCACCCGTTCCTCAGATCATTTCGTCTGATGTCCCAGGGGTGATATGTGGCATGTTCTCTGTCGTGTCTAGTGACGAGTAGGAGGCCCCATCGGTTAACGATTCCCGGTCCGACTGAAAGTCTGATGGGCGTGTGGGGCCCTCTTTATTCAGTGCCGCCACCGCCCTCACTGCCTCTTCTCTCTCCTGCAGTGCCTGACTGCACAGCGGGCCGCCCCGTGAGGCGTCTCCCTTTTTTCCTGCGTGGTTCTTTTTGGGAATGAGTGGCTCTTTCCTGGCTCTCCTCTCCAGCCGTCTCCAGAGTGTCCAGCCATTCTTGTGCTTGTTGTGGTGAGGTGAAGAAGAGGGTATTGTTGTTTGTGATAATTTTTAGTTTGGCTGGGAACAGCATGGCATAGTCGTCTTTTGATCGCCAGAAAGGTGGCTCTTTGTTTTTGAGTGTCTCTTGTGAAATCCGGAAAGATCATAACCTTCTGTTCACCCATCTTAATCTCCCCCTTTTTCCTTGCTTGTGATAGGATAAAGTCTCTGTCTTTGAAGTGTAACAATTTCGCTATAATCGGGCATGGGTTGGCCCCGGGGGGGGGGGGCTCTAGCCGGTACTCTATGGGCTCTCTCTATTGCAAAGTACTGTGACAGTCCTCCATTGCTCCAGGTATGTTTCCATGTCTGGGGCTTCTTGTTCCGCTTTCTCTGGAGGGCCAACCAGGCGTAAATTGTTTCTCCGTGCCCTGTTTTCAGCATCTTCTGTGAGTGCTTCAAGTGTTTTGATCCGTGTCGACAGTTCGGCTACTGTTTTGAAGATCTTCACATTTTCCGGGGTGAGGTGTTCCAGTGATTTTTTGTTGGCGACCACTCTGTCTGTTAGGCGCCTGTGGTCGTCCCTGAGGAGCGTCAGGTCCACTGACAGTGAGTCTATTATAAGTTCAAGTGCTTCTCTGGACGCTTGGATTGCTGCAGCAATGTATCAAGAGTGGTCCCTTTATCCGTTTCCTCGGTCCCTCCTTCTCTATGTGAGCCACTCTCCTCTCCAGTCCCATCCTTCCTTTTAGGTTTGCCCATTCTAGGTCACTGTTTCTTTATCTCAGGGCTGGGGTCTTCTTGTCTGTCTCCCTTGTTGTGCTATCTATGCTTATAGCCTCATTTAAGTCTTTCCTCCGACTTTGTCCTGGTCTGTTCGCTGTCTCGAGTGCTCTAGCTGCTCTAGTCTTCCGCGCTGTGGCTGGCCGTGAGTCCTCCCTGGTTCAATGATTATTGGGGTATTATTGGTTTATGTCTTGTGGGCCCTCAGACCTGCATCTCCAGTTGTGGCTCCAGGCGCCCCCTTAGTGTCTCCTCTCCCTGGATTTTAGGCTATTTCTTTGCTGTAGCCCTCTTCCTCTTGGATTTCAGAGCAAAGACCAGCAAAGAAAAGAAAAAAAAGTGGAGATGGGGGGGGTGGGTGTAGGAAAGTACCATCTTGCCTGGCAGGTTACCCCCATATTTCACTGCATATATGTTGTTTTAGTGTATGTGTCACTGGGACCCTGCCAGCCAGGGCCCCAGTGCTCATAAGTGTGCCCTGTATGTGTTCCCTGTGTGATGACTAACTGTCTCACTGAGGCTCTGCTAACTAGGACCTCAGTGGTTATGCTCTCTCTGCTTTCTAAATTGTCACTAACAGGCTAGTGACCAATTTCACCAATTCACATTGGCATACTGGAACGCCCTTATAATTCTCTAGTATATGGTACTAAGGTACCCGGGTATTGGGGTTCCAGGAGATCCCTATAGGCTGCAGCATTTCTTTTGCCACCCATATGGAGCTCTGACAATTCTTACACAGGCCTGCCACTGCAGCCTGAGTGAAATAACGTCCACGTTATTTCACAGCCATTTACCACTGCACTTAAGTAACTTATAAGTCACCTATATGTCTAACCTTCACCTGGTGAAGGTTGGGTGCTAAGTACTTAGTGTGTGGGCACCCTGGCACTAGCCAAGGTGCCTCCACATCGTTCAGGGCAAATTCCCCGGACTTTGTGAGTGCGGGGACACCATTACACGTGTGCACTATACATAGGTCACTACCTATGTATAGCGTCACAATGGTAACTCCGAACATGGCCTTGTAACATGTCTAAGATCATGGAATTGTCATCCCAATGCCATTCTGGCATTGGAGAGACAATTCCATGATCACCCGAGTCTCTAGCACAGACCCGGGGACTGCCAAACTGCCTTTCCCGGGGTTTCACTGCAGCTGCTGCTGCTGCCAACCCCTCAGACAGGTTTCTGCCCTACTGGGGTCCAGCCAGGCCTGGCCCAGGAAGGCAGAACAAAGGACTTCCTCAGAGAGAGGGTGTTACACCCTCTCCCTTTGGAAAAAGGTGTCAGGGCTGGGGAGGAGTAGCCTCCCCCAGCCTCTGGAAATGCTTTGATGGGCACAGATGGTGCCCATCTCTGCATAACCCAGTCTACACCAGTTCAGGGATCCCCCAGCCCTGCTCTGGCACAAAACTGGACAAAAGGAAAGGGGAGTGACCAATCCCCTGACCTGCACCTCCCAGAGGAGGTGCCCAGAGCTCCTCCAGTGTGCTCCAGACCTCTGCCATCTTGGAAACAGAGGTGTTGCTGGCACACTGGACTGCTCTGAGTGGCCAGTGCCATCAGGTGACATCAGAGACTCCTTCTGATAGGCTCTTACCTGTGTTACTAGCTTATCCTCCTTCCTAGGTAGCCAAACCTCCTTTCCTGGCTATTTAGGGTCTCTGCTTTGGGGAATTCTTCAGATAATGAATGCAAGTGCTCATCCGAGTCCCTCTGCATCTCTCTCTTCACCTTCTGCCAAAGGATCGACCGCTGACTGCTCAGGACACCTGCAAAACCGCAACAAAGTAGCATGGACGACTACTGCAACCTTGTATCGCTGATCCTGCCGCCTTCTCGACTGTTTCCTGGTGGTGCATGCTCTGGGGGTAGCCTGCCTCCTTTCTGCACCAGGAGATCTGAAGAAATCTCCCGTGGGACGACGGAATCCTCCCCCTGCAACCGCAGGCAACAAAAGACTGCATCACCGGTCCTCTGGGTCCCCTCTCAGCACGACAAGCGTGGTCCCTGGAACTCAGCAACTCTGTCCAAGTTACTCCCACAGTCCAGTGACTCTTCAGTCCAAGTTTGGTGGAGTCCTTGCCTCCCCACGCTAGACTGCATTGCTGGGTATAGCGTGATTTGCAGCTGCTCTGGCTCCTGTGCACTCATCCAGGATTTCCTTCATGCACAGTCAAGCCTGGGTCCCCGACACTCTAACCTGCACTGCACAACCTTCTGAGTTGTCCTCTGGCATCGTGAGACTCCCTTTTGTGTCTTCAGGTGGACTTCGGTTCACTCCTCTTCCAAGAGCCTGTACCGATACTTCTGCGGGTGCTGCCTGCTTCTGTGAGGGCTCCCTGACTTGCTGGGTGCCCCCTCTGTCTCCTCATCCGAGTGGCGACATCCTGGTCCCTCCTGGGCCACAGCAGCATCCAAAAACCCTAACCGCGACCCTTGCAGCTAGCAAGGCTTGCTTGAGGTCTTTCTGTGTAGGAACACCTCTGCAAGCTTCTTCACGACGTGGGACATCCATCCTCCAAAGGGGAAGTTTCTAGTCCTCTTCGTTCTTGCAGAATCCACAGCTTCTACCATCCGGTGGCAGCTTCATTGCACCCTCAGCTGGCATTTCCTGGGCATCTGCCCTCTCTCGACATTGTTGCGACTCTTGGACTTGGTCCCCTTGTTTCACAGGTACTCAGGTCCAGAAATCCACTGTGGTTGCTTTGCTGGTGTTGGTCTTCCTTGCAGAAACCCCCTATCATGACTTCTGTGCTTTCTGGGGGTTATAGGTGCACTTTACACCTACTTTTCAGGGTCTCGGAGTGGGCTATTTTTCTAACCCTCACTATTTTCTTACAGTCCCAGCGACCCTCTACAAGCTCACATAGGTTTGGGGTCCATTCGTGGTTCGCATTCCACTTTTGAAGTACATGGTTTGTGTTGCCCCTATACCTATGTGCTCCTATTGCAATCTACTGTAACTTTACATTGCTTGCATTACTTCCTTTTGCTATTACTGCATATTTTTCGTATTGTGTACATATATATTGTGTATATTTGGCATCCTCATACTGAGGGTACTCACTGAGATACTTTTGGCATATTGTCATAAAAATAAAGTACCTTTATTTTTAGTATATCTGTGTATTGTGTTTTCTTATGATATTGTGCATATGACACCAGTGGTATAGTAGGAGCTTTGCATGTCTCCTAGTTCAGCCTAAGCTGCTCTGCTATAGCTACCTTCTATCAGTCTAAGCTGCTAGAAACACCTCTACTACACTAATAAGGGATAACTGGACCGGGTACAGAGTGTAAGTACCCCTTGGTACCCACTACAAGCCAGGCCAGCCTCCTACAGTGAGCAGCCGCTTCTCCTCGCTCTGTCCCCCCTGGAGCTGAATCTCTGGCCCACGGCTCAGGCTCGACAGACGCTCACCTCTCCTCCAGCTCAGGACCAGTACATCTCTTTTTGTACCTCCCTGGGCGCTCAGGTCAGAGAGGTAGATTCCTCGGTCCTCAGAGTCTCGAAATGGGCCCAGGGCCGCGGTGCAGGGCCGGCGTCTCCAGCCCGCACAGTGCACACTTGCCCTGCCCGAGGCACAGCCCTGCCCCACTGCCTCTAAAGTCTTGTTTGTGCAAAGCCCGGGTAGCTCCCTTCTTCCCCGGTTGTGCTTCCCTGCCCGGGAGCCGCTATTCGTGGCTGGGACCCGACCCTGCCTGTCGAGTACCTCCGGGCCACCACTTTGTCCGGCGGTCCTGCCGCGCAGTTTGGGTCAACCCTGCCCGGGGCTCAGACCTGTCCTGTCGCCTCCGACTCCTCGTATGTATTGCAGCGGTCGCCTCCTTCTTCTGTCTGCAATGCCTTTTCGCATGGGAGCCGCTCTTGCCCGCTGGAGCCCAATTTCACCGGACGCGCATTACTGGGGTCACCATTTTGTCAGGTGGCCCCGCTGCACGGCTCCGGTCGACCGCACCTCCAGGTCCGGTTAAGCTCTCTGTTCCGTGACAGTCTGATGGCTCGGGGGTCCCCCCACATGCCGCGATGTGTTTCTGGCGAGAGCCGGAGATCGGGGAGTCAGGATAAGTGCTTAAAGGTTGGAGGCCGCCGGGAGCTCCGCTTTACGCATGCTGCTCCATCGGCCTCAGGCCACGCCCCGCCAGCAGCTCCGTAATTAATGCACTTTTCTTGCTTTTACTCCAAAAGTGGGATACAATCAGGTTTTCCAGCCGACAGGATAGTCATTAGGCCCTCTAGAAGGACTTGTAGTGTCTCCAAGGGAAAGGTCATAAATCTAACAGACAGCTCCCTCTTAATTGGCAGGCGTTTATATGATATTGGCTCACATGAGATCTTAGTACAAGAACTAGTAAAAGCCATAGGTGAGATTGTGCCTAATAAGGCCCCGGGCCTCAACAAGATTCCTGGTGATTTGTTCCAGAATTAACCTGGCGTCTGGGGTTTCTCAATAGTATTTACTGCTATTATAAAAGGGACTCCCATTCTTCCTACATGGGCAGGGCTGGAAATTATCACTATATATTAAAAAGGCTCCCATGATTCCCCTATTAATTACAGGCCTATAAGTCTTATTAATTGTTCTCCAAAAATATTTACCAAGGTCTTATTGTCGTGGTTTGGACTCTTGCTCTAGGCAAGACTACTGGTTAAAGGATGACAGTACTTTTGTTTGTAGGTGACTATGCCTATCCTACAACAAATCACAACTGTTGTCCCAACCTTACCGGCTCACTAGCAGTACCTCACCAGAAATACAATAGTGAAAGGGTGATTTGTGGCAGCCTTTACGCATGGACTTGAGAATAAGACATCTCAGGGAGTGTTGTGGTTAAACGGAGATTACCCCTTTCTCACAAGTATATCATGTCTCATACAAACACAGGCAATGACAAAAATGCAGTAAAGATTCAATCATTTTTATTTAACACAACTGCAATTTGCGATACGTTGCATGGGCTGCAATGATTAGGATAATGAATAATGCAAGGAACAGTATTGCGAAGATGAGAGTCATTATTACAAAGACCCCCTTGCAATGCATGTAAAAGACATACGAGATTTAATATGCCCAAATACCCTAATGTGATAGGCCTAACCTCCTACCTAAAGGTGAGCTGGGATTGCTAAACCTAATCTGCCAATGCCAGGTCCATGAGAGGAGCCCCCAACCCTCATTACCTTGGAATGAGGTCTCTATCTCAGACTCCACAGGGACACAAAGTCTGGGTCAGCGTCAAGACGACGTGCAGCATCGATATCCGCGATGGTGGCGATGCCCTCTGGTCGGACTCCCTCTGAATATCTGTCTAAAGTACAATGTACTTATACAGATCTACCAGGACCCCTGACATTGGTGTGTTCCCAAAAAATAGATAACAGACATGCTTGGGACGGCAATTTTTATAAACAATCCCTCGAAAGTATAGAGAGGGAAAATCCCTAAGCATGAACACCTACTGTTTGTTTGTCTTTACTACTTGATCTTGACGCCTTACCGTGATGGCACTGAGAATGCAATACATAACAAGTGGCCTAACTATAAACAAGGCAGCCATCTTAGATGAATTAAATAATGAAATGGCTAAGACAGAGCAAGCTAAGTAGGTTAAAAGTCACTAGGTGACGGGGGCATGAGTCTGCAAGCCAGAGGCTAAGTTAACTCCTGTTATCCCACTAAAACAAACTAGGATTCACTACAGTATTGGGTAGGTTGCAGGAATAAATGACCTGGAATGGCATCCTGACTCCCCTGCAAGCAGGGTTTATGGAGTCCACCAGTACATTAGATCAGGTGCTCCATCTCCAAATGCTGTACTGGAAGACTGTTACGCTTGATAGTGGACGTTTGTATGTTGTTTTTGTTGACTTGCGCTCAGCTTTTGATTTAGTCCCTAGAGAGATCCTATGGAAGGTCCTTGTGGGGATCGGGGTCCCGGGTTATCTACGTAACATCATAGTGAGGCTCCACTCCAATTATGAGCAAGTAAGTAGCAGGCGCAGGTAGTTCTGGTGAACTGACAGATCCTTTCCCACAGAGTGGGCAGGCAGGGGTGCATCCTTGCTCCAACGTTAATTTCATTGTATATCAATGGCCTTATTAATCTCCTAGAGCTATGTGAAAATGATGCACCAAAGTCAGCGAAGCAGATGGTCTCTCAAATACTTCAATGGGATTGCAGAGACTGCTAAACAGCTTTGAAAGCTTCTGTAATGATTGAGGCCTGGAGATCAATCTGAGCTAAACAAAGTACATGATCTTCAATCCACAGTGCTTGACTAGACCAAATCGCAGGTTAGCAGGAATCTCACAGAACCTGCCAATATGTTCTATTGTACTGATATAACCCTAACTGAGCATTTGGGGAGGAATACACATATTATGCAGCGTAGGCTGAAGTTGGAGCAAGTGGTTGGTGGCATCATTAAAATGTTAAGATCTCAGTTCCGACTAAACCAACTGGCCCAGCAGCTTTATAACATACAGAACTGGGGCCTGTTATGGAGCCAAATTGTAGGGTCATTTTGACGTAAGCATGTTTACAGCATCAGAGAATCGCTTTTTGAGACAGTTGCTTGGGCTCCCTATAAATTCTCCCCTGATTCTGATCAGGCTGTACCTAGAGTTAAAACCTGTTCCAGATAAAGTAAGGTTACGTCCTCTACTTTATTGGAGAATTTGGATTACCCCCAAGCTCTTTTTTACCGTAAGGTCTTGGAGGAAATGTTGTTCCTTGCAAGCTCCATAAATATTCCATGAATTAGGTATGTTAAGGCCACTCTGCTGGGATTAGGGCTGGGGAGTCTCTGGAGCACACTTGGTGATGCTAGGACCATAATCATGTCAGGGCTCAAATAAGTGTATTGGCACCCAAAAGACTTTGCTCTGTTTTCCTGTGTGGGCTATGGGTCCTTGACAACAGCCTCCTTAATTGCTAAAGAGGATTTTCTGGATGAATTAGAACCGCCTCTCATGAGACAACTGTGTTCACAGTTTCTATATGGAATGCTGCAATTGGGTTCATTCACTGCAAATTTTGTGCAACAAAAGGGGGGCTGGGAGGACCAGTGCCAAATGTGCTGGAAAAAGAAAGAAACTACTGAGTGTGTTTTGTTCTTTTGTCCAGTGTACTGTGCTTGCAGGGGAAATAGAATAGTCCCACTATATCAGAATTTGGGAGTTAGTGATTATAGAGTAGTCTCGAGGATGCCAACATGTGATCTCAGTTGCACAATTGTTTTCTCTGTAAGTAGATTTTATAGGTATGTGGGGAGTAAGGCAAACATGGCATAATAGTCTAGTGGTCAGGGGCATGGTTGCAGCTTTAAAAGTATATAGTCAACTCAATAATTTTATTGAATGATGAATGTGTCCAATGATTTTTATTGAGTATTTTATACCATGATGCCAGATAGCTTACATGTTTTATCGTTTCACCGGGATGCTGATTCATTAGGCACCCCAGGGTAGTAATGTCTATGGATGAGCCTCCTTTGATGTATTGTTGCTGAATTTTTAAGAAGGGACGTCCTTCATGCTGTGGGCTTGAACTGTATCTTGATACAGGGGGTTATGGGTATTACTTTTGTTTGATGTTTTTACTATTCAAATTGTTTTACCTGATGTTTTATTGTTTTATTTATTTTATCTTCTGCTTTTATGGCCTAGTGCCAAAATAAATCTTATCACTACTACTAGATTGAATAATGTTGGACCCTTGTGGGACGCCGCAAGTGAGATGAAAAGGAGTAGCTCTAAAATCCTCACAACTGACCATAAGCATCCTGTCTGACAGAAAGAACACCAACAAGTTAAGAGGTTAGTCCTTCAGCCCAGCCTGATGCAGCCTTTGCACTGAAAACAATGGGGATATGGTGTCAAAGGCTGCGGACAGGTCTAACAGCACCAGAATAGCCGCAGCACCTTGATCAACGTGCCTGCGATTAGAGTCAGCAGTTGCCATAAGTGCTGATTTGGTGCTATGTTCCCTCCATTTTGAGACGAGTCCAGGAGTTTTTGATCCAGGAGAAACTAGATTAATTCCTGATTTATGTGCTTCTCCAAGATTTTAGCTGGAACAGGCAACAGTGAAATAGGGTGCAAATTAAATCACTAGGGTCTCCCTCCAGTTTAGGCCAAGTCACTGTGTGCCAGATTATGAAGAATGGCAAAGTCCTAGCTGTGTGAATGGATACTTGGGTTGTTAGCATAGAATTATGACTAAAAGCCAAAGACAGGAATACCAGAGGCAAGAGGAACAGTATGCATTGAAAGGGCAGAGGACTGATAGGATATAGAGAAAACCAATGAGAAATAAGCACTTTGTCAAAAGCATTTTGTAAGAAATTAGGATGTTAGCTGAATGGGTGAATACCAACCTCAAATACTAACCACAATCTTTGTCTGGGTGAACCACTAAAGACAGTAAATAAAAGTCTGGTAGCTCAGCACAAAGCAGTCAAGCTTAACTTAGACAGTAATTCAGTGAAAACAAGATGTGAAAATATCCCAAACAATTAAGAAAAATTGAGAATGTTTTAATACATAAAATGACAACAAAATGACAGAAATCCAGTAAGTAGAACCAGAGATATGATTTTTTTAAGCTTGAATTAAAATGAATGCCAAAAAGCACAAAGTGCAAAACCACAATTATCTACTCAAGTGAGACTGGATCAAAGTCAAACATTAAGTCTGAATGCGATGGAGCATGAGGGGAATACAAGTACAATGTTTGTTCCAGTGAAAAGTTTACCTTCTGAATTAAAAACTTTTATGGAGAAAAAGTGGCCAACGAAGAGTCATCGACGGGGTAAGCTGCAAGCTGGAACCCAAGCCGGACTCAACAACAGCATGTTGCTGAAGAACAGTGTCCCATTGCAGTTATTGATGAAGGCAGGAAACCTTCGAGTGGGCAGCGTCCAAAGTGTGTGCTCAGGAAGGCCTCAATATTGATCAGATGCTGCTTGGCTTCAGTCCTGATGAAGCTCACTACGTTCAAACTCACAGACTTTTCTGAAATTTCTTAAAGATGAATCTCTTTCAGCAGGGAAAACATGCAAGCTGAGGTTGACCTGCAATCCAACATCAATGACTTATGGTTTGTGTACAGGGAGAGTGCACTCTACCCCCAGCGAAGGGTCTAGGGTCTGGGGAGCACCAATTGGGGCTTAGGGCTCACTCCAGCAGAGCTCAGAATTAGGATCTAGGTCAGGTCCAGTTGGAAATGACCTGCTGGGCAGTTGCAGATAGAAATGCCCCTAGAAACTTCTTGTATTCATGTAGCTCAAACAGGTCAGCCAACTGACCCTCAGAGTCGCTTCCAGGACCCTAAGTTCAAGGAAAGCAGGTCCAGTTTTATTTCAGTTCTTCAACCAGCAGGACATTCCTTCTTCTGATTTCTCACAGGTCCAGGACTATTTTGAGGAAATGTCTTTGGGCTCTACTTGTATACCAAGTGCAAGCCCTTGGGTGTAGGGAAAGCCTTTGTCTACTCCTAAACCAGTTGAGATCAATTATTCTACTCCCACTGAATTTTTTTCTCAGGAAGTGACTGGCACAGCCCCCCAGGATATCCTATTAAGGGAGGAGTTCCTCCCCCCACACCTAGAGCCCTTTATCCATTATCTCTAAACAATATGTCTCACCACAAGGGTGCCATTAGGGGGCAGGTGACAGGTGGAAACTGGCATGAAAGTCTTTTGAGTTTTAGGCAGGAAAATGAAAACTTGCTTAAAGTGCCATTTCAAAAATTGTAATATAAAATCTGACTTTACCATTAAGTTGGATTTTTGAAAACTATCAAAATGAGCCCTGAACCATTTTTTGAACTATTCCAAAAATGCATTTAGCACTTACTAAAGGTGATAGTGTAAAACAGTATTAATCTATGAGTGAGCCAGCCATGCCACAGTGAAAAATTACTTTGTTTTTTTTCACTGCTGTGGCATATAAAATATTAAATATACAGGCCACATCTACATATCATGCAGGGTGACACATAGGTTTCAATGGGTATATCAGGGGTGACCAATAAGTATTTAAATGAAAAGTTTAGGCCTGGCAAAAGGTTATATTTTGCCAGGTCAAAATGACAGTTTAAAGCTATACACCAAGGCTACAGTGGCAGGCCTGGAGACATGTTTTACATTTCTGCTTTGATGGAAGGCACATTATGTGCTGTAGCCCACTGTTGGCATTTAATTTAAATCAATCGAGTACAGAGTGACCATATACTATGAACCTACAAGCAAAATAAATGTGCCAATTAGTGGTATGCTAATTCAAAAATGTTTATAGAGAAGAGCACAAACACTCTACTACTGGTTAGCAGGAGTAAAGTAGGCAGAGTCCTGTGGCAAGCAAAAACTGTTTCAGCAAAGGAAGGCAAAAATCTGGGGGTATGCCACATAAAAGCTGTTTGTAGTAATTCATGCACATTCTTCTAAAGTGGGCACTTCTTTATTTCTCATAAAAAGATGACATGTAGATAACCTCCAGCAGAAATGCCAAAGACAACTGATCTCACTGGAACATTCCCCTCATTTTCATTCCATAAGCACCATCACAATAACCATTTCAATATCCATTCTATATTCCAAAATTTTTCCACAGTGTTCATTCCCAACACACTTATTAAATACAAATATAATACATAACCCAAAAGGGAGGAAAATGCTTTATGGGATGACTGATCTGTGAACTTACTGATTGAAAACAAATTTCTGTTGACATACACTATGTTTAAAGGTCCACATTCGACAGGGCCATAATCTGAGACATCTTACAAATGCTAAAGCTTAAGAACTTTGGTGTCATTGATGTACAACCCTAAATGGCAGAGATTTACGCAGAGGTTAGACCAGTGCTCACTGTTGCACTAGAACAAAGCTACACTGGGCTGAGGAGCCTCAACCAGAACAAAATCGGTTTTGGGTTGGATGTGTTCCAGTTAAGGGAGGACCTGGCCTGGCAATTTGAGTTGGAGTTTTTCTTTTGGAGCAGGTCAAGAATGATTTACATATGACTGGGTCCAAAGTAAGGTGGCAGAATGGGCAAAAGAACAATAGACAGATATGCTACTCCGGTAACCAGTAGCTGGACTTATTCAAAGCATTCTTCCAATCACCTTTTGTTTCTGAGAGATTGACACTCAGCACAACCTACTGGCCTTAGAAGCAGTACATTCTGAAACCAAACTGGTTTATGGCAACCTGTTTAATGCAATAGACAATACTTTATCACAAAGGCACTAATATGAAATATTAATACTTTACATTTAAAGTCCCTTTTTAAAAACATTTACTGCAAAACATATTTTGCCAAAATGTAGAATTAAAATATAGTCTACCAAAATCGTGAACTTGGATACACATCTAAAAATTTGGACCTGGACTGAATCTTTAAATCCATCCAAACTCACTTATATATGTTAGAAAGGAGTTCATTTACAATTTTTGCTCTGGTCATTGTGGAACCAGAAACCTGACAGAAGATTACAGTGCATTGACCTGCCTTTAATATCAAAAGGGACTAATACCAGAAAAGCTGCTCCCATGACAACCAGCTATCTCCATGAAAAATGTGGTCATGGAGACAATAGAAGACAACTTTCATTTAAGGTCTCACACTGATGGTGAAGTAGCCAGAGTAGATTATGCCACTATCAGTGCTTATCTAATGGGGAGAGAAAAAGATTATTTCATTGAGCAACCTACTTAGAGGAGGTTGACTACATTGTGACCAAGGTGATGCTGCAAATGTCATTCAAAATGTTGTCTCAAGGGACATGGGGATCAAAATAATGACAAAGTTATAGATCAGATGCAGGGAAACAGATGAAAATGTTTTTTCTGCAACTGAGAGCTGTATGACAGCTCTTACTTGCAGAAAGTGAAGTGATTTCTCTGATTTGGTGGGAGCTGTCAAAGCTTCTGCCAAGTCAGAGAGAAAAGCTATGTCCCGGGAATTCGGCACCCCAGGACATAGCAGGGGCCTGACCTGGGTGCTGGCAGCCCCCAAGGCCATCAGTGGCTCCTTGAGGGGGGTTGCAATGGACCCCCTATCTTTTTCAAAGTTAGCCCCGGGGAGGTGGCAATCCCTTGGGCTGCGGGGGCTGGGTGGCCCCCTGCATCCATTTAGTTTCAAGACCGGGGAGAGAGTGGTCCCTGGGGCTGTGGGGGGGGGGGGGGAAGGGGAGCTGCCTACATCCATTTAGTTTCAAGCCCCAGGGAGGTGGTAGTCCCCAGTGCTGCATGGGGGGTCATGTAGTACTCTCACATCCATTTAGTTTCAAGCTCCAGAGACGTGGTGGTCCCTGGGGTTACAGGGGGGACATGTGGACCCCGCATTTTAGATGTCATAAAAGTCCCGGGAGGTGGTGCTCTCCAGGGTCACAGGTGGGCTGCACGGCCTCCCTGCATTAGTTTTCATGAAGCTCAGGAGAGGTGATGGTCACCAGGGCTGTGGGGACCATGCAGCCCCCACATTCTCTTTCATTAAAGCCCAAGGGAGGTGGTGGTGCCCAGGTGGAGATACAATCATATTCTTCTGCATCAAGAACGCAACATCAAAATCTGTGGGAAATGTGCTCAGTGTGAAGTCTTTGCATACACTATTATTTGCAGGATAGGGCCAAACAGTAGGGGCCCCTTGGTTGTTTTACATGCTCATAGTGTCACTACATAAGATATTGATCTTGAAAGATTAAGGATGCAAACACCCCTTCAAGGATTACAGATACCTTTTCAAGGTGGAACTGCTGAAAAACCATGCATGCTTTGCCTTGGCCATAAGCAGCACGTTAAGATGATGTACTTTACAAAAGTGAGAGATTCTTAGTTTGGTGGAGATGAGATCATGTTCCTGTGAATCAAGAACCCGTTCTAAAATAGGTGGGAAATGTGCTTGGAGGGGCCTTTTAGCAAGCTGCCCATCACTCTGATAGGGATGAAGGGGGTGCCTCAACGCCCCTGTGATCCTAGCTGACTCCTCGCCTCCTGCATGAGTTGGCAATTGCCCCTGCATGCAGGGAGCTGCTAAATATGCAGCTTCCTGTGTGCGGGAACAATCTTTCATCTGTTTCTCTGCCCGCAAGGCATTGGGCAAGGAAACAAATTAAAACTCCTGCTTAAGTTTGCCATGTCTCACAGGCACTCACACAAGCTATCCGCCATCCCACAGGAATCCCCCCTGTAGGGCAGGTCCTGTCAGTACTCCATCTCCTGGCCAGTGGGTCCTTCCAAACAACAGTGGCCATGGCATCAGGGAAGTCACAGCCAATGTTCTTTAACGTGTTGTCCAGAGTGTTGTCTGCCCTGCTGAAATACATGCGCAGCTACATCGTTTTCCCCCAGGTGGAGGCTTTGCCCACAGTGAAAGGTGACTTCTATGCCCTCAGACATATCCCCAACATCATTGGGGCAATTGATGGTACACATGTGGCATTTGTCCCCTCCCGCAGGAATGAACAGGTGTACAGAAACTGCAAAAGCTACCATTCTATGAATGTGCAGATGGTGTGTTTGGCAGACCAGTACATCTCCCATGTGAATGCCAAGTATCCTGGCTCTGTGCACGACCCTTACATTTTGAGGAATAGCAGCATCCCTTATGTGATGGGGCAACTCCAGAGGCACCGTGTGTGGCTAATAGGTGAGCCCAAGGTCCCAACACAGTTGACATAGGTCTCTGGGTATGGTAGAGTTCCTAAGGGTTGTGTATGTCTCACAGTTATCCTTTGATATTTGCAGATGACTCTGGTTACCCCAACCTGTCATGGCTACTGACCCCAGTAAGGAATCCCAGGACAAGGGCAGAGGAACGCTACAATGAGGCACATGGGCGAACTAGAAGGATATTTGAGCGTACTTTCGGCCTCCTGAAGGCCAGGTTCTGGTGCCTCCATCTGACAGGTGGCTCCTTATACTACTCACCGAAGAAGGTGTGCCAGATAATCGAGGCATGCTGTATGTTGCACAACCTGACTTTGTGACGCCAGGTGCCTTTGCTGCAGGAGGATGGGCCTGATGTTGGTCTTGTGGTAGCTGTGGAGCCTGTGGACAGTGAAGAAGAGGAAGCAATACTTCCAGTGAGACACAGGTAAGATACTGGCACTGGTCCTCTCATATCATACCACTATAGGACCTAACATAAATCTGCCTTTTTACCTCTGTGTATGGACCCTGACAGTTCACTTTGGCTTTCTATTTTATAGATCTGTGTACCACTTTCTGCCTTCTGCTATGTCTACTGCTGCCCAACAACTGTCTAACATTGGTATGTGGAAATGAACATTGACATTGCTATTTTTCAGATAGGTTGCAATTACACATTTGTGAAAGTACAGATTGACTCCAGATTGATTTGTGTTGTGTTGGTGTGTGTTGTATGAGGTGTGTGGATGTTGTATAAGTGATGGTGTTGTGTGCCTGTGGATGCTGGGGTTGTGTTTGCTATTCTCTCTCACGCTCTGCTTCTTCCAAGAAAATCATTGTAAGGGGTTGTGGGTAATGTGTGTGTGTGTTTTATAGTGTTGTGGGTATGTGGGTGTGGTGTGTGTATGTATATCAGGTGTGTGTATTTTGAATTGTCCAATGTGGTTGTGTATTGTAAATGTGTGTGTATTTTGAGAGCGGCGGTGTGTACCGCCAATGGATTACCGTGGTTGAATGACCGCCGCATTGATTCGTGGGTCATGATAGTGTGGGCGTAGTTCTGTTGGCGTGACAGTGTAGGTTTTCCTATCGCCAGTTTATCACTGAACTTTGGTGTGGCAGACTTGTGTGGGTGTCTGTATTGTGGCGGATTCCGAGATGTGGGTCGTAATACCTGTAGCGGATTTCCGCCATGGTATCTTGACGGCCGTCAGTACGGCGGTAAGCGGGATTTACCGCCAGGGTTGTTATGAGGGCCTTTGTCCCTATCTATCTCGGCATGCATAGCACTGTGCTGATCCTATGCTTAAAAACTTTGCTAGATAAACAGACATTTGAGGTGAGCAAATATATAGTGGTGCTGGTGTAGCAAGGTGCTCCTTACTGGAGCTGCTCTCCACCTAAACTTGGAAACTACCCAGAGTTATCTTTTCTTTTTTGCACATATATATATATATATATATATATATATATATATATATATATATATATATATATTCAATGAATAAAACCAAAGGTTACAGGGACGTTATAGTTAGGGTCTGCATTTTACACACATAAAACAACAGAAATTCCCATCACAATGCATGGTGATGGGGGTTGGAAGCAGGGCCTGGCTGGCACTGTGCTGCCCCCACGCACACTTGCTGCTCCTGCTCTCCTACTCCTTGCCGTCCATTGCCCAAGTCCATGCCCCAGATCCCACATTACAGCCCTGTGTGGCTGTTGTATTGCCACTGTCCATCCCGCCTGCCCTTAACAGTTAGCTTGCTCTCCCATCCACCTCCTACCTGCCTCTGTTGTCCAAGTCCATGAGCCAGCTTCCTTCCTTCGTGGTCCGATATGCTGCCACTGCCCCCTCTCTCCTGCCCGTCATGACCCGTTATGCTGCAACTGTCCCTCCTGTCTTTTCAGTATAGTCAGCTTGCTGCCCTTGCCTCTTTTCGCTCTGCTCTCTGTCCACATGCATGGCTCTGTCCCCTCCCTATTGCTTTTGATGGTCTGTTGTGCTGTGCTGCTGTCCTGCTTGCCATGTGGGGTGTATTGTACTGCTGAAACCCCTGACACCTTCCTTGTAAGGTCAGTTTGGTACCTCTGCCCATCTCCCTCCTGCCCTCTCTTATCCGAGTCCGTATCCCTACCCCATTCCTGTTGCCCTCCATGATCGAATGTACCATATTTGCCAACAT
Organism: Pleurodeles waltl; assembly: GCF_031143425.1. Lineage (NCBI taxonomy): Eukaryota > Metazoa > Chordata > Amphibia > Caudata > Salamandridae > Pleurodeles > Pleurodeles waltl. Next base: position 402,043,811 of record NC_090444.1, on the reverse strand, counting down.
TTTACACTTGCTGAGAGGGATATTTTGACAAAAAATATTGGGGAACTGATTTCCCCTCATTGGTTAGGAGTTTTAGTCAGGAGACAGTTAAACTAAAAACCCATTTGGGCTTACAAACATTTGGAGTCTTCTGCCTGAATCAACTCATGGCATGTATGGTAGCACTGTTGCTGCTTCTTCCTTCTGCCCTCAATGATCTGTTATATAGCCAAAGCCTCTCCTGTCTGTCCTGCATGGTTGATTTGTTGCCTCTGTCCCCCTTCCTCTGCTCTCCATGGTCCATTGTGCTGTCCCTGCCTCTCCTGCCTACCCATCATGCTCAACATGTTGCCTCTGCACCCTCCTCCCTTCCCTCAAATATCCGAGTCCGTGCCCCTGACTTCTGCCTCTCCACAGTATTCTAATGAACAACTAGATTGCTAAAATTCTACACTTATTACATCACTGTGTCTTCCGTGGCGTCATCTTGAAACAGTGTTTCTGCCCGCTGGCCCAGCAGGAAACAGGGCCTTTACATTGACGCCAGCTCCATTAAAGGAGCCAGCGCCAATGTGGCGGTGCGACAGGTGAAGCAGTACCCATTACGCTTTTCACTGCTTGTAATTCGGGCAGTGAAATGCACAATGGAGCCAAGTGCATGGGCAGTGCAGGGGCCCTCAGGGGGGGCCCGAGTCACCCATTCCACCAGCATTTCCCTGGCAGTGTAAACCACCAAGAAAGGCTGCCATAATGGGACTCATAATCCCCAGGGCAGCGCTGCTTGCAGTGCTGCCCTGTCTGATTTGAAACACTGAGACCACCAGGCTGCCTAGTGGCGGCAGCCTGGCAGTGGTGGCGTTTCCACCATGGCGTCTCTGCAGGGTTATAATATGGCGGGCCGACCGCCATTACCATGGTGGTCCGCCCAACATCCAGGAGTCTGGCGGTCCATGGACCACCAGACTCATAATGAGGGCCTAAATCTTCCCATGTCTAAATCCAAAATAAATGTGTTCTTGTGTCATGTAACTGATGCTCATGTAAAACATTCCAATACCTTCGGGTAAAGCTTCGCTATATAAAACTGCAAACAAACAAAATTTATGTCCTGATTATGTCCTTGGTGGATGAGATACTCCATTACAAACATGATGGATATCCTGTCCGCCGTTCTACAAGTTGCATTATATCCTAAGAACTTGTAGAACGTCAGGTGGGATATCCATCACGTTTGTGATGGAGTATCCAGTCTGCCAAGGTTGGAATCAGGCCCCAAGTGTTTTGCACACTTCTGTCATTGGACTATACTTGGGCTACATTTGGGTGATATTTGTGCAACATTTAGGCTCTTCTTTCAGGGGTGGCCATTATGAAGCTCTCTAATTTCCTCATTTATTGCATTATTTTGAGTAGAACATGCTTTCGGTTTTCCACTGAGATTCTATGAAGATGGTGTTCAGATGTGCTACACTTTTGGCATAAGTTCAGAATATTAACACTGTAGTTGCTCATTAGAACACTGTAGTGAAGCTGCTGAACACTAGGAGTTAACTGGCAATCTGCTACTGGTGCTGAAAGTGCACGTTGCATGCTCCATGTCAGAATTTTTTTATTAAATGGAAGAGGAAGATATTTGAGAGCTCACTTAAAACGTGTCTTAATTTTTCTTTCTACAGCACTAAACATTTTGTTCCATTCTAAATTAAGGCCCTCATTACAACCCTGGCAGTCGATGATAAAGTGGCGGTAATACCGCCAACAGGACGGCGGTAACCAAAATGGAATTATGACCACGGCGGAAATCGCTCAGAAAGACAGACACTTTAACACACTGATCGCCACGGAGGTAGCAATAATCACCACAGTGGTAACCACCAACAGCCAAGTGAAAGACAGTGTACTGCCCACTACATTATGACCAGCCTATCCGCCACCTTTTCCGTGGCGGTACCAATGACATCAAAAGCACAGCGTAAACAGAACACAGAAGTCAAAGGACTCCCCTCTAGAGACACAGGGAACAACGACCCAGCCATGGAGCCCGAGTTGCACATATTTCCCATGCTTGACTACCTTTTCCTGCATTACGAACACCAACGCCGGCATTGATGACCATGGTGAGTCATGCCGCCTTGCACACAAGGGAGGGGGGAGGAAAAAGAGAGTGACACACAGACGCAACACACCAATTCCCACCCCCAACACCATACACACAACCATTAGATATTCACCACGTACCCCTCAGGAATAATGCAAGGACAAAATGATTGGAAGAGAGTGAGTGTAATACGATTAAAGAACATGAAAAAAGTGCATTCAATTACAAACGTATATACATATTTACAAATGGAGGGACACTGCCCAGTCCTTAATATCCGTGAGCCACAGGGCCAAAACACACAGGCCAAGGCCCCAACTCACTCCTGCAACAACACGAAGAGAACACTGCAGGGGCATCAGGTCGAAAATACACAGGCACCTCAGGGGGATGGGGAATGCGGGCACCTCAGCTGGAAGATGGTACAACACCACTGATCCTGGAGGGAGCTACATGCCCTGTGTGATGTCCTGGGGCGTGCAAGGCCACAGTTGTTTTTCCCACTGCTTGTTCCTGGGGAGTGCAAAGCCACAGTCTCTCAAGTGGGTGGTTTGCCCACTGCTTGGTCCTGGGGAGTGCAAAGAGACAGTCTCTCAAGTGGATGGCTTCTCCACTGGTTCTGGGGGGGGGGCATTGTGCCCACTGTGCTTCATCCTGGGAAGGATGCGTGGAGTGGATGGCTTCTTCCACTGGTTCTGGAGGGGGCATTGTGCCCAGTGTGCTTCATCCTGGGAAGGATGGGGTGAGTGGATGTCTTCTCCACTGGTTACGGATGGGGCACTGTGCCTAGTGTGCTTCATCCTGGGAAGGATGGGGTGAGCGGATGTCTTCTCCACTGGTTCTAGAGAGGGCATTGTGCCCAGTGGGCTTCATCCTGGGAAGGTTGCGGTGAGCAGATGTCTTCTCCCATTGGCACTGGAGGTGGCATTGTGCCCAGTGTGCTTCATCCTGGGAAGGATGAGGTGAGTGAATGTCTTCTCCACTGGTTCTGGAGGGGGCTTTGTGCCCTGTGATGCAGATCTTGTGGAGTGGAAGGTCACAGTCTCTCACCTGAGTGTCATTCCCACTGGATTTGCAGGGGCAGGACGCACAACAGGCCATGGAGGCAGGACTACACACTGTCTGCCGGAGTTGATGGCTGCTCAGTGGTGGCAGTGGTGGAGCTGGTGGTGCTGGCAGCGGTGGGGGGAGGCTCCAGTCCATCCCCTGCAGCATCAGACAGATGCCCACAGAAGCTGCTGCTGCTACTGCTGGCAGTGGTGCTGGTGGCGGTGCTGGTGGTGGTGACGGTGCCTCGTGGCAGTGCTGGCAGTGGTGTGGGAGGCTCCAGCCCATCCCCTGCAGCCTCGGACGGCTGCCCACTGGGGCTGCTGCTGCTGGCAGTGGTAGTGGTGGCGGTGCTGGTGTCAGTGCTGGCAGTGGTGGGGGGAGGCTCCCGCCCTTCCACTGCTGCCTCGGATGGCTGAACCACCATGGTTGGTGGTGGGGGCTCCAAATGAGTCCCAGGACCAGGCCTCTTGTCCCTACTTCCTCCTGGTGCAGGCCCCTTGCCCTTCCTGTTAGCAGCCGGGGATTTCTCCTTGCCCTTCCCTGTCAGAGCTGGTGGTGCCTCCTTGCCCTTCCTATACGCTGCTGGTGGTGCCTCCTTGCCCTTCCCCAGTCGCAGCTGGTGGTGCCTCTTTGCCCTTCCTTGATGCACCTGGTGAAGGCACCTTGTCAGTGTTGCTTCCAGGTGCCCAGGATCCTCTCCCACCTCCAGTAGCTGTCAACACTACTGTGCCCCTGGACTGGGTGGCTGAGGTACTTGCCTGGGTTTTCGTCACCCTGGCCTGACGTTAAGGACGGGGGGAGGAGGGGGAGGAGGGGGAAGGAAGGGCTTAATGGTGGTGAGGAAAAGATTCTTAGGGACATTGTGGTGGGAAGAGGGTGAAGTTTTGGGAGTGGATGAAGAGGAAGCGGTTGTAGGAGGTGTCTGTCTGCTGTGTTTGGGTGCAGGTGCATGGGCTGGATGCTGTTGTGAGGTGGTTGGTTGTTGGGTGTCTGAGTGCTTGCATTTCTGTACAATAGGAGGAGGGGGCACAGACATAGTGGGAGAGGACACAGGGGACTTGTGCATGGTAGTGGGGGTGGTGAATGCCATTGAGGGGCATGTAGTGATAGGCATGATGGTGGAAGTGGATGAGGATGTAGTGCATGCATGTGTGAGTGTAGACGCTAATGGGATCGAGGTGGACAAGGACAAGGAGGGGGACACAGTGGAGGCAGTGGATGATGGTACGTCTGCATCTGGATGGTGTTTGTGTGAGTGCCTGTGTGATGAAGTGTGGTGCTTGTGTTTGCCTGAAGAACTCCTGTGTGTTGTCCTGGGTGCATGCTGGTCTGCCTGTGTGCTTGGGATAGGTTGGGGTTGAGGGGAATGGGACTGGGCAGAGGAGGTTGGAGGGGGAGGCTAGAAACAGGGACAATGGCTGCCATCAGGGAGGAGGCCAGAACCTGGATTGATCTCTGTTGGGCTGCCATGCCAGAGTGAATGCCCTCCAGGAATGCATTTGCTTGTTGCAATTGGGCTGCCAGCCCCTGGATGGCATTCACAATGGTTGACTGCCCAACAGAGATGGATCGGAAGAGGTCAATAGCCTCCTCACTCAGGGCAGAAGGGCTAACTGGGGAAGGGCTTGAGGTGCCTGGAGCGAAGGAGAAGCCCATCCTCCTGGGTGAGCGGAGATGGGAAACACGCTGAGGGGCTGCTGGGAGGGCGGTGCTGCTACGGGTGGAGGCAGCTGTACCTGGATTTGGGGTGGGCACAGAGGTGTCCGCCACCACCAGAGAGCTTCCATCAGAGGAGGAATCACTGTCAGAACTGTCCCCTCCAGTCTCCGCCGTGGTGCTCCCCTCGCTCTTCATCCCACCAGAGCCCTCACCGTCGGTGGATTCGGCCTCCTGGGCCCTGTGGGATGCAGCTCTCCCCGTCACCGGTGCCTCTGCTCTTCTGCCAGATGATGCTAATGCACATAAGGACAGGGTGATAAAACAAAAAGGGGGGGAGAGACAAAAGATACCCTTGGTCAATGGCGGCAACAACCCCACCGTTGGCGTACATGACACACACACACAGAACAGCCCTACGCACTAGGCAATTCACCACCAGTCACAGTGCTAGTCACCAGCCCATGGACAGGAATACCTAACACCAATAGCAGCACACCTGAGACCCACAGACCCCTGCCTAGCAGTGGAGGCCTACTAGGATGGTTGGAGGATGTTGACATCAGACTCTGCCCAACATGGGCCCTACCCTGCACAGGCCGGCCTGGCCTAGGGGCACCCACAGGCCCACATCCCCCCCGATGCCACCCCACCACGTGCAAGTAGTATATTGGGGCACTGTACTCACCCCCTAGTGGTGCTGTGATGCCCTCAAGTGCCCATCTAGCTCCGGATAGGCCACCACCAGTATGCAGGCCATCGGGAGGTCAGGGTTCGACAGGCACCCCTTCCTCATTGGGAGGCCATCCCCAGCTGGGCCTCCGCTGTCTTCCATGCCCAGCGTCTCGGGTCCTCCCACCGTTTGCGACAGTGGGTGCTCTGCCTGCCCTAGACCACCAGGGTCTGCATGTCCTTGGCCATTGCACGTCATGTACCCTTTTTTTGATGGGCGCTGACCTGCAGAGAAATACATATAGGAAAAGGTATCAGTCAGACCATCCTGCCTGTTACACTCATAGCCCTCACATCTCCTTACGCTCAGACTTTGCACATCATACATGCAGCATGCTGCCCAGGGCCCTTACCTGAACCCCCCTACACGAGGCCCTTACACTCAGCACTCTATGCATTCATGCCCCATTCATCATGCTAACAGTGTACTCACCTGTTGGTCTGGAGGCCCATACAGCATTCAGTACTGGGGTAGAACCCCATCCACCAGTCTCTTCAACTCCGCAGCGGTGAAGGCAGGGGCCCTTTCCCCAGTGACACGAGCCATGGTCGGTTCCAGACACAGGTCACAGCAACACTTGCAGTGTAGGTCCTCTCCTGTTGAAGGTCAGGGAGCAAGTGAGTGACCGGATAGAAAATGGCAGTCACGTCCGCGGCGGTGCGTACTGTCTCCGCCGGCGTACATCACCATTGGCTACTGTACCCCATAGGGACCAATAGGATCCAATGAGGATTTGCACAGCTGTTTACGACCGCCTCCCGCAATGGCGCACAACGTCAGCGAAATTACCTCATTTACACCTGTCCCTCCATATAGGACAGGCGGACGCCATTTCTGGGGGGGGGGGCAGGCCATGGCACCTATTTGCGTCACAGTACACATAGGCACCATTTGGCCCTATTCAACAATATTCTGTTAGAGTCACAACATGCAATGCAGTGTAGTGTTTGGACATATGGAATACTGACCAGCTACTCACTGTTTGCCCCCTAGATTGCAACCGCTGCAGCTGAATAGGAGATGGAGACCCCCCCCCGTGTACAGGTCCCTGGTAGACTTGGCAACAATGGAGGACAGGCACATTATCCTCACCTATAGACTGGACAGGGCCACAATCACAGAGCTGTGTGCCCAATTGGAACCTGACCTGATATCTGCAACCCGTATGCCCACCGGGATCCCCCCTCTTGTGCAAGTCCTATCTGTGCTCCATTTCCTGGTAAGTGGTCCTTCCAAGTGACAGTGGGCTTGGCAGCAGGAATGTCTCAGCGAATGTTCTCAATAGTGCTGACCAGAATACTGTCTGCCCTGATTGAACACTTGCACAGCAACATCGTTTTTCCGCAGGTGGAGAATTTGGCCACAGTGAAAGCCGATTTCTATGCTAAGGGACATATCCCCAACATTACTGGGGCAATAGATGGTACACATATTGCATTTGTGTGTTCCCCGGAGAAATGAACAGGTGTTCAGAAATCAAAAGAGCTTTCACTTCATAAATGTACAGATAGTGTGCCTGGCGGACCAGTACATCTCCCATGTCAATGTAAAGTATCCTGGGTCTGTGAATGATGGCTTTATCCTGAGGTATAGCAGCATCCCATATGTGATGGCTCAACTCCAGAGGCACCGGGTGTGGCTAATAGGTGAGCCCTGGTTCCCACCCAGGGGTTGTTGGTGTATGGCCCTAAGGGTTAGTGTGTGTTTAACAGTTGTCCCTCAATATTTTCAGGTGACTCTGGTTACCCCAACCTCCCGTGGCTGCTGACCCCTGTGAGGACTCCCAGGACAAGGGCAGAGGAACGTTACAATGAGGCACATTGGCGAACAGAAGAATAATAGAAAGGACATTCGGCATCCTGAAGGCCAGATTGCATTGCCTCCATCTAACAGGTGGATCCCTGTACTAGTCACCCAAGAAGGTGTGCCAGATCATCGTGGCATGCTTTATGTTGCACAGCCTTGCCTTATGTCACCAGGAGCCTTTTCTGCAGGAGGATGAGGCTGGAGATGGGCATGTGGCAGCAGTGGACCCTGTAGACAGTGAAGATGAGGAGGCAGAGGATGAGGATGAGGACAACAGAAGTGCTATAATACGACAGTACTTCCAATGACAAACAGGTAAGACACTGTAATTACACTTTACATTGACAGTTTTGTATTTGACATTGTCACTGGCAGGCTGATTTTCCTACTTCTATGATTCGTACTGTAGCCTTTGGCGTCTCTTTTTGCAGATATTTGTGCCCCACTATGGCTCCTGGTGTGTTGACTGCAGGTCATTCCTATGTATACATTACTGTACAGTTATATTGCCGTGTTTAAAGATTGTTAAACGAATACATGGTTAAAAGCTTTGACAGACGCCTTACTTGTATTTATTCAAATGGTGTTTATTTAAGTGCTAATGATTAGAGAGGGATGTGTAATGGGCTGGGGTGATGATGGAGGGAAGTCCAGGATAGAGTCCAGTCTATTTGTATCACAGGTGCATTGTCCAAGGGGGCATAGGAAGGGGAGAATGGCAGTTCAAGTTGGACAGGGTGACTGAGTGGGACACAAGGGTGACAATCAGGAGAGTCTTATTTCCTGGCAGGGGTCTTGGCAATAGTCTCTGGCTTCTGCCTGGATCGAAGGAACCGTCTGCGGGGTGGTTCTCCTTCTGCAGGGGGAGGGGTGCTGGTGGCCTGTTGTTCCTGTGGTGAGGCCTCATGTCAACTAACAGCAGGGGAGGTGGAAGGTTGTTCATCAGTTTGGCTAGCGTCAGGGGCCGGTGGTGTGCCACAGCCTCCCTCATAGTGTTGGCCACATCCGCCAGCACCCCTGCAATGTAGGCCAGGGTGGTGTTGATGTCCTTCAAGTCCTCCCTGATCCCCAGCTACTGCCCCTGCAGCTCCTGGGTCTCCTGCAACTTGTCCAGTATCTGGCCCATCGTCTCCTGGGAATGGTGGTATGCTCCCAGGATGTTGGTGAGTGCCTCCTGGAGAGTCAGTTCTGTGTGCCTGACCTCCCCCTGTCTCACAGCAGTCCTCCCAGCTTCCCTGTTGCCCTGTGCCACGGTCCCCTGAACCATGTGCCCACTGCCACTGACTCCAGGTTCGTCCCCGATTGTCCTGTGTTTGTGGGGTGGCCTGGGGTCCCTGTAGTTGTGGACACACTGCTGATTGACGTGTCCTGGGGACAGAGGTATGGGCCCACTGGGTGGGTACTGTGCTTGTGTTTCCTGAGCGGGGGGCTCTGTGGTGGTATGGGACTGTGCCTGGGTAACCGACTGACCGGAGATCCCTGATGGGCCAGATTGGTCACCCAGAACCAGGCGTCCAGAGCTGCTGTCATCACTGTGGGTCTCTTCTGGGGGGGGGAGGACTGGATGTTGCTGGCACCTCCTCTCTCGTGACATTGGCTGGGGGACCTGCGGGGATGTAAATGCAGTGTTAGTGTGTATGGGTGTGAAATCTTGTGCATGGGTGTGTTGCCCTCTATGGTTCTTTTTGCACTGGCAGCTTTGCCTTGTGTGAGTAGCTATTTGGTGGGCTGGCTGTTTCCCTCTAGTGTGCATGCTTTAGTGATAGGTGTCCATGCAGGTCTGTGATGGGAGTCCATGCATTGGTGTTGCATGTAGGGCTTGGTATTGGGAGGGGTGGTTTGTGATGGTGGGGTGTGTGGGAGGTGGTGGAGTGATGGGAGTGAGGGTAAGGGTGGGGGTATGTGATGGCATGCAGGTAGGGGGGTGAAAGTAGTAAAGAGTTGACCTACCAGAGTCCAGTCCTCCTGCACCTGCCAGGCCCTCAGGATGCTCCTCCCATGTTGTTAGTTGTGGGGGAGGAGGTGGGGGTTCACCGCCAGTCCGCTGTACAGTTATTTGGTGTATTGATGCCATGGAACGCACCATTCCCCGTAGGTCGTTCCACCTCTTCCTGATGTCATCCCTTGTTCTGGGGTGTTGTCCCACTGTGTTGACCCTGTCCACGATTCTTCGCCATAGCTCCATCTTCCTAGCAATGGCTGTCTGCTGCACCTGTGATCTGAATAGCTCTGGCTCTACCTGGATGATTTCCTCCTCGAGGACCCTTAGCTCCTCCTCAGAGAACCTGGGGTGTTGTTGTGGTGGCATGGGTGTAGTGTGAGTGATGTGGGTGAGGGTGTGTGGAGTGCTGTGTTGGGGTGTGGGATGTAGGGTGCGTGGAGGGTGTATAGGTGAAGATGGTGTGTAGTTGTGGTCTTGTTTGTGGTCTTGCTATCTCTCTTGTGGCACTTGTTTGTAATGGTAAAGGGTTGTGGGTAATGTGGGTGTGTGTTTTGTAGTGGTGTGGGTGTGGTGTGTCAGGTGTGTGTAGTTTGAATTGTCCAATGTGGTGTAGTTTTGTTGGGTTGTGTGTATTTTGAGTGCGGAGGTATGTAACGCCAATGGTTTACCGCCATTGAATGTCCACTGCGGTGATTGGTGAGTCATAATGCTGTGGGCTTAGTTCTGTTGGTGTAACAGTGTGGATTTTGCTATCACCAGTTTATCACTGACCTTTGGGCTGGGGGAACTTGTGTGTGTGGCTGTATAGTGACAGACTGCTACATGTGTGTCATAATATGGGTGGCGGTAATCCGCTGCGGCGGCGGTATGTTGCTGGCAGTCAGAATGGTGGTAAGTGGGATTTACTGCCAATGTCATAATGAGGGCCTAAATGTTTTGAATTTTACCAGTTTAGCTCAATCAAGACGGCTTGAGGTGTGCCACTCTTTTGACAAAGGTAAGACTTTTAGCGCTCAAAAATTGGGGAGGTGCAGTAGAACACAAGAGAATCCACTGACAGGCTGCTTCTCTTGGAAGTATATGTTTTACTGAGAATTTCAGATTTTATTCTCATATTGTGAGAAACATAGGGCCTGATTACAACTTTGGAGGACGGTGTTAAACCGTCCCAAAAGTGACGGATAGACCACCTACCGTATTACGAGTTCCATAGGAAATAATGGACTCGTAATACGGTAGGTGGTATATCCGCCACTTTTGGGACGGTTTAACACCGTCCTCCAAAGTTGTAATCAGGCCCATAGTGTGAATTTACAGAAAATATGCTCTCACTATAGCTTCTGGAGCACCTTCTAACCTCTATGGGAAAATCATGAGAAAACAGTTTTCTCTGAAACATCATTCATGAAATCCCAGCAAAAGGCTTTTTCACTCCTACTCCAGTTGCAAGTAGGTAGTAGTAATTAGGACCTAGTTTCCATAGGAAAAGCATTTTTTGTTTTGTCTATAACTTTGGACCTCCTTGACAAATCTTCACAAAATTTTCAAAACCAATATGACAGTCATTTCAGCTGCTGACTTAAAAGTTTCAGGGTGATCTGTCAAGTGGGGGCTGAGCAAAGGGGGACAGCTCAAAACACATTTTCCCAAGATTGTGCTTTTTGTGATTTGGTTTAAATCTGTTCAGTAGTTTCTGAGATATTCAAGGGGAAAAAAATCTCAATATATAGGGATGCAGATCCGGATCCTTCACAGATCTAACTGTTCCCATGCTGATATTTGATTGGTTGCCAACACTTCAACAAGGAAGTGTTGGCAGCCATTTTGTGACTCACCTTTAGCCGAATCCCACAGAAAAGACGGTAGGGATACCGTGAACCCCTAGCCATGATGCAGTGGTCCCCACGGGCCCCACCATTGCAAAAAAGTATTTTTTCAAAAACAATCTAGAGTAATTCACAGATGGATCCACAGATATTTTTGAGAATTTTTTTTTAAATGCAGTCTCCTTTGCTCTTGAATAACTCCAATTATAACTGCTGAATTTCTGTGGTTTTGTACATGTAAAATGTGATTTTAACTATAAAGTCCCTGTAACCATGGATTTGCAAGTGAGTATTTACAAAGTTAAGAAATAGAATTTTAAAAAACCCATTGAAAATACACTTTAAAAAAAGGGTTACAGGGACATTATAGTTAGGCTCACATTTTAAACGATAGAAATTCACCTGTTCTAGTTAGAGTTATCTCAAGTAACTCCAACTTGTGCCCTAAGGTTACTATAACTCGTGCCCTCACTATGCACAGTTTTTCCATCAAAAAATGTACTGCAACAATTACACTGATATTATCAATGTAGTTAATAAAGATGTCCTGTGTGTCATAAATTGTGGTGTAATTAGCAGTGCACGGTGTGAGAGCGAGTTATAATTACTTTGTGAAATTAGTTATAGCTAGGTTCCTGTGGCCAAGCTCCTATAACCACCCAACCCAGTGCATGCATGTCCTTTGGCCGTCCATGGCAGGCATTGGCCACATGGCCTGTCTTGCAGCCAGGCCCTGTGACCAGCCCCTGTAACCAGCAAACCCTGTGCCATGCTAGGCCTTTGGCCGTGGCCAGGGGGGGTTGGCTGCAGCCACCTCCTATAAGCATCCAACTGAGCGCCGTGCATGACCTTTAGCTGGGCACAGCAGGGATTGGCTGCAGGGCCTGACCTACAGCCAGGCCCTGTGGCCAACCCCTAGAACCACCTAGAGAAAAATTGAGAGAGAGCTTTTCCAGGCTTTGAAGAATGATTTAATTAGAATGGGATATTTTCAGATAAATTTGAGAAAAAATGCATTTGTAACATAAGTAGAGTGAGATCACCTTTTGGTATGTACCATATATATTTAAAGTAAAATAAAATTGTATTATAGAAATGACCATAGCACACCTCAACTAGAACCCACAACCTTCAGTGTGTGAGTCTGAGACATTAACCACTGGCGAAGCCTGACTTTGAGGACCGCGGGGGAGCCAGAAGGCCCCTGCAGTCCTAGCCTGCTCTGACTCCTGTGGGAGCCGCAATTGATCCTGCAAGCAGGGAGTTGCTTCAAATAGCAGCTCCCAGCTTGCAGGAGCAATGTTTTCATCTGTTTCCCTGCACGCAGATAGACCTCTGACTAATGGTGAGGCTTAAAGTTCAAATGTTGGTTTGTGTATCCCAGACCAGGTAAGTTGAAGGATAATTTGCACAAAGTTCCTCATTCTGAAGTGTGAAACTTAAATCAGAGAGGAACTTCACACCAATTGGACCCCAGTAGTTAGTGGGTGTATAATTTGAGCCTGCAGTGATTCCAAAATATAATCAGGGATTCAATGGAACCACAAGGCCAAGAAGAAATAACCCTTTTAGATCAAACATTTGCTTCAATGCTTGTTTGACATTAATATTCTACATTTAAATACACATAACAGCACACAGCCAATCAGAAGACATTGAACCGCCATAGAATGACATAAGGGTGACCACCCATCTGTAAATTTCACGGACTTCCCGTAATTTCGCCCTGCCCTCCGTTGTCCGTGATGAAATCCTTAACGGATGGCATTTGTCCGTAATTTTAGCCTTTCACCAAAAGGACACCGAAGGCAGGGCGAAATTACGGGTCTATTAGTTTCCCCAGCTGGATTGAAAGGCAGGGAGTCTCCTGTGCTCAGAGGGAGGAGCAGACAGATAAGAAAAGGCTTTCTTGCCAGGGTGTCTCCCCTAAAAAAATGCAAATGTGCAAACTGGTAAATCTGCAAATGTAAAGGGGCTTGAAAACCTTCACTGACTTTGAACAAAGAAGTCACTTAAAGCTTCTGATGGCAAAGATATTTTCCTTTAGAGAGGTACCTTAAGGGTGTTCCAAGGTGAGCTGGGGAGTGTGTGGTTTTAATGGAGTGTTATAAAAAAAGTTAGTACTAGGTATAAACTGTATGTTATTCAAATCTGTATTTGAGAAACAGTTTTTAATATTTAACCGAAATGTATTTGTGCATTTTGTAGCAGCCCATATTATGATGTAAGTGTATTTATATGGCGCTTACTATCCCTGACGAAGGGTCGAATGCATGTTTAAATAAAGGACTTACACATTCCTATTCGTTTCAGGGCCTCAATACCTCATAGTACTAACAAACACTGGCAAAGCCAATAGGTCTTGTCTGCACAAGAGTTATTGGCTTTGCCAATGTGTTTTAGCCATATTATACACCAGAGTGCCTGCTGTTCATGGCTAAAAATTAGTGGCACAGTGGTGTGGAATGGAGTGGAGTAGAGCGGCATAGGAGCAGTGGTGTGGAGCCCAGTGGTGCAGGGTACAGTGCAGTTTTTTAGAGTGCAGTGGTTTAGAATGCAGTGCATGGAGTGGCGTGGGACAGAGTAGAGTGGCATAGAGTGCAGTGGAGTTGAGTGGCATACAACAAAGTGACAGGGAGTGCAGTAGTGTAGAGTGGTGCAGTGGCATAGAGTGCAGAGTAGACTCATGTGGCAGAGAGTGCAGTGGCGTAGTGTAGAGTGGTGCAGTGCAGAGTATAGTGCTGTAGAGTGCAGTCGTGTAGAGTGGAGTGATGCACAGTAGAGTGGCATAGAGTGCAGTGGCATTGAGTGCAGGAGTACAGAGTAGATTGGTGTACAGTACAGTGGCGGAGAGTGCAATGTAGCAGAGTAGAATCAGTGCAGTGATGTGGAGTGGAGTAGAGTGGCACAGAGAGCAGTGGCGTAGAGCACAGTGGTGCAGAGTAGAGGGCAGTGGTGTACAGTGCAGTTGTTCAGAGTGTATTGGCACAGAGTGCAGTGGCATCAGGTAGTGTAGCCTAGAGTGCAGTGGAGTAGAGTGGCATACAATAGAGTAGCAGAGAGTGCAGTAATGCAGAGTGGTGCAGTGTCAGAGTGCAGAGTAGACTTGTGAGATAAATGTAGAGTCCCAGACATACACTCTATTGATGTGAGACTACAGACAAGTTGTGGCTACCTCACATCCTGACATTAGCTGTGAGACTGTCGGCCACACCATCTGCCCTGTCTCTTTAAATTTTCTTTATATTGAAAGTCCATGGGTGGTTGGGGTAAGCCAGATGTTTTTGTTCAATGTGTTTAAACTTACATAAGGTTAATTACCTTAATATTTCCCAAACTGTTTGCCAGGGGTTTTAAAATGTTCAGAAACATTATCGAAAATTTGTTCTTACTTTCTCCTCAAGAAAGATTGGGTAGATTTGGGGAAGGGTGTTGGCCTTGCTGCAGTACTGAAGGGCATTAATTTACTACTGAATAAGGACGTAATGTGACACCTGAATGAAGCATACCAGGAGGCAATCACAAAAAGACCACAGTGAATGAATAGTGCTATGTTAAAAAGTAAATAAATTCACTGAAAACATAGTGAGGCATGGCCTCTCTTGCGTGTGTCTGTAAAACTGACGTTTGTTCTTGAATTTGTGTCCTGAATTTTGACCCTTTGTCCTGAATTTTTGTCCTGAATTTTGACCCTTCGTCCTGAATTTTTTACAGTCCTTTCCAGAATTTGCATCAATGCCAGGTGGTCACCCTAGAATGACATGAACATCTATCTAACGAGAAGTGCGCTATCTGTTTTGGGGACCCATCCAAATGATTTGCAGGTGGACCATCAGATCGACCTTGCCTTGCTCCAGAACTGTCCCTGCTGCATACTGAAATTCTAGAAGTTAGACTACTGCCTTTGGCTCAGCAAATTCTAGCCATTAGAAATGGAGTTCTTTGTGATGCAATGCCGAAGACCCTGAGGTGAGCTAGGTGGATGATCTGTGATCACACATACTAAAAAAATCCGTTACAATCCAAAAAACATTTATCTAGCACTTACGTATCTCTGAACTCATGTTGATCCCTTCTATAAAAACATAGAGAACGAAATGCTTATTGTGAGCCTTAAGTACAAATTACCTTTTCAAATAAAAAAATAAACATTTTTAAGCGGTGGTAAGTCTCCTCTCAGGGCGGGACACAGAGACCTACAAGAACCCTTCACGGGCACCAGATTTCTTAATCCTAACCTCAGCAAAGGCCTGGTTCACAGCCTTCTCTCAACAATATAATTAGAAATATCATTTTTCGTGGGAGCATATATAAACAGGAGACTGTTTCTCCATCTAGTAAAAGACTTGTGGTAGTACTTTTCAGACAGGCCACTTTAAAAAACAAATATTTTTCAGGCACTTAATCAGCACCGAAAAAATACTTTCACGTTGATATTATCGATTTACAATACGTTGATCCCCCTGCTCAAATCATTTATTCATTATTTATCCTGCATATAGAAAAGGCTTTAGTAACTCTAGCCATAAGTGTGCTTTTGTGTTGAGAACTGTATTAATCCTAGTGCTGATGGGCTCATGGGCAGTGAAAATCAAATAAAGGTTAACACAGCTTTGTATATTCATGAGGTCACGTGCGCTTTTATTACAAAGTAAACCTGCAGAAAATCGGGGCGAAACCACAAAAAATACCTTTACATAGAAAAAAAGAGGCACTGCACATAGGTCATCTAGTAAGCACACTGCTTCTCATTGCTGCAACACAATTAAACCTATAAGCACCATGTGTTTTTTTATTGTAATACTGTAGTTTTACAATTTATATGAGTACTGAGAAAATGCGCAGGATATCTCCTACAGTTCATGTAAATAAACGTCTAAATGATAAAAAGTAACGTTAGACATCATGATAAAAATGAGGGCGATAAAAAGGATTGAATATGTAAAACTATCTCTTGCCTTTATTTATTCTTTGTTTATTCTACATACCCTTTGAAACCTCAGGTTGTAACGACGCAGAAGGGTAACCTCGACACGTGCAACAATAAATGGCTCCAGTCCATTTTCCCTGGATCTGTTTAATAATGAAAGTAAAGCATTCAAGCCACAAATACTGTTGTTAGGTATCAAACATTAGTGGACTCACTATATGATCTGGCGGGTCACCTCTTTACTGAGTTCGCTAGACCATCTGTACTTGTATTAGCTGCTCATAGAACCTATTCATATGAAAGATCACAGCAGAGTTTATTGCCCACCAAGGATTCTTGCAGTTTTACCGCTCAGACCAACAATCTTCGTGTTGATTCCCCCTGCACAATTCACCAGTTGGATAGGATGTTTGTTGGCAACACCTCAATAACCACTCTTCCCCCATAATGTTGTGTTACTTTGTATACTTTTGATGAGTAAAGTCTCCCTAATTTCATTTCTTGGGATAAGCTCCAATGAGCTTGGGACACCTTCAACATAAGGGCAGAAACAGAACTTTTGTCAGGCTGCCACATTGATATGCATTAAATGTCATGTGTGGTATTTCTGCATGTGTGTATTGATAATTGTATAGCTCGAACCTAGCTGGAGAACACCAAAGAAGAAAACCTTGGGCCTCAACCCAAGGCTCTAATTAATCATTTAACAGGGCATATGATAAGATAGGCTCCTTTGTAGGAAGGTGGAGCATTTCGAAAATACAGGTTTCAGTTTTTGGAACTAAAGGAGGAAATAGGAACCGTATTAATTGTGAAGGGGATTTTGCTTCATTAACTGGCTTGCAGATGCATAGGGCTACTTTCTGGTATTGGCATGGGCCTCTCCATTATGCAAAGTTTTTGGTTGGCTTGACTACTTAGCTTTTCTAAAATTGGGGACCAACAAAATGCCCATAGTAATATTTTTGATAGAAGGCACTGCAGTGGTAAATGAACTGTAATGATGTGTTGCGGTTGCATTTTTTTAATTAAAAAAATTAAGGAGAGGTGTATCTGGCATCTAAAAAACGTATAATGTTTTTTTCTAGCCATACCAACCACAAGTCGCATTGCTTGTTTATTGGCAATTACTATAACTCACTAGCTACACGGGAGTCGTAATGATCGTGAACCCCCTGCGTTACAGTTGGGTTACTTATGGCCTCTTCAATCTGCAACTCATCGAAAGCACACATAATGGATGCTAAAAATAATGGCTTGATGGAAATAAGAAAGAACAGAAAGTTGAAAGAAAGGATGGGTGAAATGAGTGAAAGTAAAGGATGCATGGGTGGGTGAAAGGATGCATGGATGAGTATTGGGTGAATGGATGGATGGGTGAGTGGATGATTGAAAGAAACAGTGGATAGTGGATACTAAATGTATGGATAATGGATTGTGAATTTTGGTGAAAGAAGTGAATGAGAGAAAGTAAGGCGTAAATCATGGTGGCTATGATTGAATATAGAAGGAAGCATGTAAGGATGATTGAATAATTTGCTTTGATGAATAAACAAGGGAGCTCTTCTGTAGAGGGGCATGCTGATAACCTACTTGGCTTACTTTCTGTTTTATGGTTATCAAAGCTATGGTTCAAAACAGGGAATAGTTTAATTTGTGTTATAATCCATTGACTCACTGTATTTGTTAAAGGAGGCAGATATGTACCCCACTAATCATCATCATTCATCAACCCCCTCCCTGCCCATGGCATTTCGCCACCCATGACTTAAGAAATGCAGCTTGATTCAATTCATGCCTGTAGTGTTAGCTGTGCAATGAGTGTCTGATTCAGTTAATGCAGCATTTACAAAGTTTTCAGTGCATTGCAAGCTAAACACAAAGGGGGTCATTACAACATTGGCAGTAAAAGCTGCTTAGTGCCGTGCAGAAGACCGCCAATACACCGCCGCGGCTGCGGAATTCCACCACAGCTATTATGACCCACATCTCGGAATCCGCTGAAATACAGACACCCACACAAGTCCGCCACACCAAAGGTCAGTGTTAAACTGGCGAAAATAAATCCTCCACCGTCACACCAACAGAAACACGCCCATGCTATTACGACCCACAAATCCACGCGGCGGTCTTTCAACCGCGGTATTCCATTGGCGGTGCACACCGCCGCACTCAAAATACACACACATCTCCAAAACACCGCCACATTGGACAATCCAAAAAACACATACCTGATACACATACAAACACCACTCCCACACACCCAATTCAATATAAAACACATACCCACATCACCCAGAAACCCCTACGACCAGAAATTTTGAGGAAGCCGAGAGACAGAGAGCACAGCAATTGAGAACCCCACCACACAGAGGCACACAACACCATCACCCATACAACATTCCACGCACAAAACACCACACACCACTACACATCACCACACACATCAACACTTGCACCACCCCACACATCACCCACATCACCCCATGTCACGCCAAAGACACCCCAGGTTTTCCGAGGAGGAGCTCAGGGTCATGGTGGAGGAAATCCTATGGGTAGAGCCACAGCTATTTGGCTCACAGGCGCAGCACACCTCTATAGCCAGGAAGAGGGAGCTATGGCGCAGAATCGTGGACAGGGTCAACGCTGTGGGACAGCATCCAAGAAATCGGGAGGACATCAGGAAGAGGTGGAACGACCTACGGGGGAAGGTGCATTCTGTGGTCTCCAGGCACAACATCGCGGTACAGCGGACTGGCGGGGACCCCCACCTCCTCCCCCACAACTAACAACATGGGAGGAGCAAGTCTTGACCATCATGCATCCTGAGGGCCTCGGAGGAGTCGGTGGAGGAATGGACACTGGTAAGTCAAATCTTAACTATCATATCCCCCACCCTACCTGCATGCTATCACACACCCCCACCCTCACCCCTTCCCCTATCACTACAACTCCTCACATATGTACTACTAACACAAACCACTCATCCCAACACCAAGCCCTGCATGACACAACTAAGCATGCTCACGCCACAACAAAGCATGCTCACTGTACATACCCATAACAACCCCCTAACCATCATCACACAAACTCACACACAGGAATGCTTGCACTGGGGTACACGCACACCCACCCATTGCACACCATTACACACACACATGCAATAATCATGCTCTTATATCCCTGCAGGACTACTACATAACGTCACCACACAGGAGGGTCCAGACATCTCCACTCCACCCACAGAAGAGGCCCACAGTGACGACAGCAGCTCTGCCCTACTGGATCCTGATGACCAGCCCGGACCATCGTGGGCCTAGGGACAGTCGGTTCCCATTGCACAGGTACAGCCCAACACTGACCTTCCACCGTCTGGTAACACCAGCACAGCACCCACCCAGCGGGCCCATACCTCCGTACCAAGGACACGTCAATCAGCGGTATGTCCACCACTACAGGGAACCCAGGATAACCCACCACCCCAACAACAACAGGGACCTGGGGGCAGTGGTAGTGGGCACACAGTCCAGGGGACGGAGGCACAGGAACACAGGGGAACTGGGAGGGCTGCTGTGCGACAGGGGCCGGACAGGCCAAGGGAACCCACCCTCCACGAGGCCTTCTCCTCCATCATGGGAGCATACCACCACTCCCAGGAGACGATGGCGACGCTCCTGGCCAAGTTTCAGGAGACCCAGCGCCTGCAGGACGAACAGTATTTGGGGTTCAGGGAGGAGCTCAGAACCATCAGCTCCACCCTGGGCACCATCGTTGGGGTGCTGAAGGACATACAAAAGACCATGAGGGACACCGTGGCACTCCAAGGGGCCCCTGACACTAGCATGGACGATGAACAGCCCACCACCTCCGCTGGCGCTTGTGGACAGGACGCCCCGCCACAGGACCACCACACCAGCACCCCACCCCCTGCAGATGGAGGACCACCCCGCAAGCGGTCCCTGAGATCCAGGACCAGGACAGGCCAAGATGGCAAGACCCCGCCAGGAAATGAGACCACCCTGATTGTCCTCCCCCAGTCTCACTTTGTTACCCTGTCCAGATTGGAACTGCCCCAGCTCCACCTCCTATGCCCATATGGGCAAAGCACCTGTGAGACGAATAGACTGGACTCTGCCATGGACATTCCACCACCATCCCCCATCACCATTTTACAACCCCCCTCCATTTTTGAGCACTTAAATAAACACCCTTGAAGCACAAAACAATCTGGAGTCAGTCTGTGATTTTGAAAAATTGTATTATCAATGACAGTGTCAAAATGCGTTTCCAATTGTAAAGCCAACATACCTATGTCACACATCACAAGTCCATGAAGGATGCAAGCAGATGACACACGTTGATAACCACACCTGTGAAACCGTAATGGAAAGGTATAACTGAGTTACCAAATACGACTACTAAATGACAGACAGGATAGAGGTAGACGTGTGAAAGTGAATGTAAAAGTAAAATAAAATGTTCTCACCTGTGTGTCACTGGAAATATTGCAGTATGACTGACTCCCTGTTGTCTATGTCTTCTTCCTCAGCTTCATCCTCATCACTGTCCACAGGCTCCACAGGCTCCACAACTGCCACAACACGCCATCTAGACCATCCTCCTGCAGAAAAGGCACCTGTCGTCGCAAAGCAAGATTGTGAAGCATCGAGCAGGGGATGATGATCTGGCACACCTTCCTCGGTGAGCAGAATAGGGAACCACCTGTCATATGGAGGCACCTGAACCTGGCCGTCAGGAGGCCGAAGGTGCGTTTGATCACCCTCCTAGTCCGCCCATTGGCCTCATTGCAGCGTTCCTCTGCCCTGGTCCTGGGATTCCTCACTGGGGTCAATAGCCATGACAGGTTAAGGTAACCAGAGCCCCCTAATAGCCACACACGGTGCCTCTGGAGTTGACCCATCACATACGGGATACTGCTATTCCGCAGGATGTAGGCGTCATGCACTGAGCCAGGGAACATAGCACTTACCTGTGAGATGTACTGGTGTGCCAAACATACCATCTGTACATTCATGGAATGATAACTCTTCCGGTTCCTGTACACCTGTTTACCCCTGGGGGGGGGGCCAGAGCTACATGGGTCCCATCAATAGCACCTATGACGTTGGGGATATGTCCAAGGGCATAGAAGTCACCTTTAACTGTAGCCAAATCCTCCACCTGAGGGAAAACGATGTAGCTCCTCACGTGTTTCAGCAGGGCAGACAACACTCTGGACAACACGTTGGAAAACATAGGCAGGGACATCCCTGATGCCATGGCCACAAGGAAATGGAGCACTGACAGCACCTGCACGTCAGGGGGGATTCCTGTGGGATGGCGGATTGGTGACATCAGGTCTGGCTCCAACTGGGTACATAGTTCCTGGATAGTGGCACTGTCAAACCTGTAGGTGATGATCAAATGTCGCTCCTCCATTGTCAACAGGTCCACCAGCGGTGGGTACACCGGAGGATTCTGCCATCTTCTCAAATGTCCCAGCTGACGGTGCCTAGGAAGGACAACAGCGACCACAGAGTCAACAAATTCCCAGGTATGTACCCACAGATACACAGAACACGACACAAAACACAAAACTGTTCCTGTATGTGTGTTGAGTGTAGGCCTAGGTATGTGTGACGCAGTAGTAAATGAAGCCATGTGGGCCCCTGAAATGGCAGCAGCCTGACCTCTAAACTGGGACAATGGGATGTGAGGTATCTGCGCTGGTGTTGTACAACGTCACGGTAGGCGGTCGTAGACCGGGGCGCAATGCTGCATTGGTTAACATTGGACCCTATGGGTCCCAGGAGCCAATGATGAAGTGCGCCGGCGGTGATGACACGCACCGCCGCGGACATGACCGCCATTTTCTATCTGTTGAATCACTCGATACCTGATCTTCGACAGGACAGGACCTACACTGCAAGTGCTGCTGTGACCTTGGTCTGGAAGAGACAATGGCTGCTGCGTCTGATCAAAGGGCCCCTGCCTTCACTGCTCAGGAGTTGGAGAAGCTAGTCGACGGGGTCCTCCCCCAGTACACGCTACTCTACGGTCCTACAAACCAACAGGTAAGTACACAGGGAGCACGTTGTATGGGCTATGCCTGGGTGGAGAGGGCTAGATGTGAGTTGGAAGGGGGCAGAGTTCTGGGAACATGAAGGAGTGTGAATGCATGTGCCCCACATGGCAAGGGTAGGGATGGGGGCCACTCACATCGACGGTGCAGTTGGTAATGACTTCTCTTCTTCCCCTGTACATGTCATGAAGGTCAGCGCCCAGCAGAAGAAGGACATTTGGCGTGCCATCGCCAAGGACGTCCGGACTCTGGGGGTCCACCAGAGATGGGGCACCCACTGTCGGAAAAGATGGGAGGACATTCGCCGCTGGAGCAAGAAGACGGCGGAGGCTCAGCTGGGGATGGCCTCCCAACGTGGGAGGGGTGTCCGTCGCACCGTGACCCCCCTGATGTACCGGATCCTGGCGGTGGCCTACCCTGAGTTGGATGGGCGCTTGAGGGCATCACAGCAGACACAAGAGGGTGAGTACAACATTATTCAGCGGATTTTGCGCACAGTGAAGGTGTCTGGGTGGGGGAGGAGGGCTGTGGGTTTCCCTAGGCCAGGGCGAGTTACGTAAGCTAGGCCCCTCCGTAATGCAGGCCATGTGGCACTCCACCCCACCTCAGTAGAGTGCCAAGTACAGGTATACATGTGTGGTATCTATGTGTGCAGATGTCCACCATAGCCATGTAGGCCAGATCCCAGGAATTGCATCTGTAGAGGCCAAGAGCACATCTTAGTGCAGGGGGCTGCTGTGTCTGCATTGTCCGCCAACAGTAGCGGTAAGCCATGCACTCAACCTGTCTTTCTTCTGTCGCCCTCCCCCCCTTTTGTGCTCTCCATGTTCTTTTGTGCATCAGCATCATCAGGCGGAGGTACAGTGGCACCGGAGCACGAGGGAGCTGCATCCCACATGGCCATGGAGGGCCACACCACAGACTCTGAATACACCAGTGGGACGGAGGGCGAGGGGAGCTTCACGTTGGTCACCGGATCACCAAACAGCGACACGGACTCTTCCGCCGATGGGAGCTCCCTTGTGGTGGCGGCACCATCTGTGCCCCCCACTTCTACAGGTACAGCCGCCACCTCCCCTACCAGCACCACCCTCCCAGCAGCCCCTCTGCCTTCGCTCCGTGCCCTCTCACCCAGGAGGGTGGGCATCACCTTCGCCCCAGGCACCACAGCCCCTGCCCCTGTCACCCCTGCTGCCCTCAGTGAGGAGGCCATTGACCTCCTCAGGTCACTCACTGTTGGGCAGTCTACCATTGTGAATGCCATCCAGGGTGTAGAAAGGGAGTTGCAACACGGTAATGCATTCCTGGAGGGCATTCATTCTGGTCAGGCTGCCCTTCATCGAACCCTGTAATCTCTGGCCTCAGCACTGATGGCAGCCATTGTCCCTGTGTCTAGCCTCCCCCCTCCAACTTCCTCCACCCAGACCCAATCCCCTGTACCCCAGCCTATCCAAAGCACACCATCAGACAAGCATGCATACACCTCAACACACACAAGTGGCTCAGGCAAACATAAGCACCACACAACCCACAGGCACTCACACAAGCATCACCCACATACAGACACAGCAACATCCACTGCCTCCATAAGGTCCCCCTCCTCGTCGTCTCCCTCCTCCCTCCCAGTGTCGTCTACACTCTCACCTGCATGCACTACATCTACAGGCACTAGGACTCGTACCAGAACACCCAGAACCACACCCCGCTCACCTGCACTCACCACCCCCACTACCATTTACACGTCCCCTTTGTCCACTCCCAGTGTGTCTGTGACGCCCCCTCCCAAAGTACACAAATGCGGCCACTCACACACCCAACATCCATCCACCTCACGACAGCCTCCAGTACTGCACCTGCACCCAAATCACCTAAGGTTACACCTCCTACAACCACCTCCTCTTCCTCCACTCCCAGACCCCCTCCAGCTACCCATCCCAGTCTTCTTCAGCAACTCTTCCTCAGCAACGTTGACCTCTTTGCCCCCACCCCCACCCCTCCAATTGTTAGGTCCCGTAGTAGCACCTCAGCCCAAAAAAGTCCTGTACCAGTGGTGCGTGTCAAAGGTGTGTGGAGTGCACCAGCCACCAGGGCAGCCAGTGTGACACAGAGCCAAAGCACTGCCAGTCCACCCCCTGTAAAGCACCTCAAATTGGAAAGTGGCCGACGGGACAGGGTGAAAATTCCTGGTGGAAAACCTGCTCACAAGGGTCCCAGGGGGAGTACCGAGTCAGCTGTGACTCCTCCAAAGATGGTGAAGGGCCAGAGGAAGTCTGCACAGTCTGGGAAGAGCACCGTCAGCACTGTCGTCACTGGTCAGGAGACCACCGCAAGAGTCAGTACCCAGGAGGGCAGCAGTATCGTCACTGGTCAGGAGACCACTGCCGGAGTCAGTGCCCAGGAGGGCAGCAGTATCGTCACTGGTCAGGAGACCACCGCCGGAGTCAGTGCCTAGGAGGGCAGCAGTATCGTCACTGGTCAGGAGACCACCACCAGAGTCAGTGCCTAGGAGGGCAGCAGTATCGTCACTGGTAGGGCAGCAGTATCGTCACTGGTCAGGAGACCACTGCCGGAGTCAGTGCCCAGGAGGGCAGCAGGATCGTCACTGGTCAGGAGACCACCGCCGGAGTCAGTGCCCAGGAGGGCAGCAGTATCGTCACTTGTCAGGAAACCACCGCTGGAGTCAGTGCCCAGGAGGGCCCCGGCAGCCACAGCCCCGCTGGGCAATGACAGACCATCATGCCACACACCAATGTACAGGTCAGAGACCGCCATGGCAAAGCACCACTGAACAGGGAAAAGACCGCCATGGTGAAGACCGCTGAACAGGGCAAAGCACCACTGAACAGGGCAAAGCACCGCTGAACAGGTCAGAGAGCGCCATGGTAAAGCACTGCTGAACAGGCAAAAGACCGCCATGGTGAAGACCGCTGAACAGGGCAAAGCACCGCTGAACAGGGCAAAGCACTGCTGAACAGGTCAGAGAGCGCCATGGCAAAGCACTGCTGAACAGGGAAAAGACCGCCATGGTGAAGACCGCTGAACAGGGCAAAGCACCGCTGAACAGGTCAGAGACCGCCATGGCAAAGCACCACTGAACAGGGAAAAGACCGCCATGGTGTAGACCGCTGAACAGGGCAAAGCACCGCTGAACAGGGCAAAGCACCGCTGAACAGGTCATAGACCGCCATGGCAAAGCACCGCTGAAAAGGGAAAAGACCGCCACATCAAGCATCGTTATCCCATGTGCAGCTGGGACAGTGACGGAACAGGAGCCATCAAGGGGAGCCTGATGCAGTCTGGGCACCATTCCCCCTCCAGAACCAGTGGAGAACAGCATCCACTCCGTCTGTCCTTCACAGCATGAAGCACTCTGGCCACCAGTCCCCCTCCAGAACCAGTGGAGACTGTTATCCACTTGAGAGACTGTGGCTTTGCACTCCCCAGGATGGTACAGTGGGCAACCCACCCACTGTAGAGACTTGAGAGACTGTGGCTCTGCACTCCCCAGGATTGAACAGTGGGCAACCCACCCACTGTTATCGTTTGAGAGACTGTGGCTTTGCACTCCCCAGGATGGTACAGTGGGCAACCCACCCACTGTAGAGACTTGAGAGACTGTGGCTTTGCACTCCCCAGGATGGTACAGTGGGCAACCCACCCACTGTAGTGACTTGAGAGACTGTGGCTTTGCACTCCCCAGGATTGAACAGTGGGCAACCCACCCACTGTTATCGAGTTGAGAGACTGTGGCTTTGCACTCCCCAGGATTGAACAGTGGGCAACCCACCCACTGTAGAGACTTGAGAGACTGTGGCTTTACACTCCCCAGGATGCAGCAGTGGGCAACCCACCCACTGTAGAGACTTGAGAGACTGTGGCATTGCACTCCCCAGGATAAAGCAGTGGGCAACCCACCCACTGTAGAGACTTGAGAGACTGTGGCTTTGCACTCCCCAGGATACATCAATGGGCATGGAGCCCCGTCGTGGATCTGGCGTGGTGCTGTAATCCTGCTGAGGTGCCCCCCCTTCCCTTCCCCCTGAGGTGCCTGTTGTATTTCTATCAGATGCCCATGCAGTGTTCTCTCTGTTTGTGGACAGGTATCTAGTGTGGGCCTCGCCCATGCATTTTGGGCCCAGTGGTGCACGGACATTGATATGTGCATACCTGTACTACTTCTCGTAATGTATAAAATTTGGAATGTTTATATATATCTGTATTAATTCGGTAACTGTATTTTGATACATTACAATGTTTGAACTGATTTCCTTTGGTCTTTGCATTCTTCCGTGGGGGTTGTGGTTTGTTACTGTGATGTTTGGAAATGCATTGGTGTGTGTGTTGTAATGTGTGAGGGTGGGGGTGGGGGTGGGGGTGTTGCATGTGTGTCCCCCTGACTTTTGCTTCCCCCTCCCCTATGTCGTAGGTGCAGTACTCACCGTTGTCTTCGGCGCCGCCGTTGCTGGTGTTCGTAGACGAGCAGGAAGACAAGGGCAGGGAGTATTTGTAGTTCCGGCTCCATGGTGTCCTCCTTCATCGTGGAGTGTGTTGAGGTGAGCGTTTTCCCATTGCAAAAGCTGTTTCCGCCGTGTTTTTATCCGCGGTGAATCCGCCCCGGAAAAGGTGGCGGATTGGCCTGTCATAATAGTGTGGGCGGTACATTGTCTTCCGCCTGTCTGTTGGCGGTGACCGCCGCGCTGCTTGTCTGTACTGCCGTGGCGGTCTGAGTATTAAAGTGGCTGCCTATGTTGGTGGTTTCCGCCACGGTCATAATTCCCTTTTTTTGTCCGCCAGCCTGTTTGCGGTATTGCCGCACCTTTAACACCGTCCGCCAGGGTTGTAATGACCACCATAGTGTGGTGTTTTCCCTTTGCCCACTCATTTACCTCTTAGTACTTCACTCCTTTATTCTTTCCTACGTTCTTCTGTTGCAGCTAACCAAACAAATTGAAAATGCCATTCTTGGCATGTGCCACATTTTTTGGCTATGTCAAGTGTTTCTAAAATATATATCATGGTTTCCCATAACAGGTTTATTTTACGCCTGTTCAGATTTTTCCCTTTAGACTTTCGTCTATATAGTGACTGAATAAGCCAAAGCTTAGGCTCACGATGAATCGATGATCAGTAGTGACACCACTCTATTCTGTAGCAAAAGCTCTACCTACCTTCTTAACCCCTCTGCCTTACTCTGCAGTAGAGTAAGTCAAGTTTCCTTTCTTTACTACCCAGCAAATGAATTTGTTGGAAATAATTTGTGGTGGTGGGCGAGGCCAGTGAGAAAAAGTGGGACTAGTAAGTGCCCGATTTGATTTCAAGTTTGGTGTAAAGAATACTCTGTCACAAACATGCCAAATGCAATCTAAATAGCCCATTCCTTTCTGTGTAGTGCAGTACATCATTTTCCCCATTGTCTACTTATGCAGACAGAATAAATATATCCACATTTTATAAATGACATGTAACGACCTTATGAATACCTTATTTATTCATCTGCCTCTTTGGAGTCAGGGTAGAAACTAAGTGAAAGGCATTTGGGGAAGAGGAGGGCCATTGGAATTGAATATATATAATTGTCAACTACAGGTGCCTTAGCTGCAGACAGTAGCAAAGTGCTCAAAGCACTGGCTAGCATGCCTCCATTAATTTGGCAAAACAACTTGTAATCCGTAATGCATAATGCCTTAGTCATAAATGACAGGTAACTCATTTTTATTTTTCACTGACAATGTCTGTTTAGCTACTAGAAAAGTTGTTAAAAGAAATAAAATTGAAAGCACTATTTTTGCAATCTGTTTTTTTTCTGCCTTAATTCAGTATTTTTTTATGTAAGGCATGTGTGGTTTAACAAATAACATTGCCCCTGTGACTCTCCTGATCATAATCACATCAAACTCTAATGTCCCTAAGGGTCCAGCAATGTTGAGCTACTGTGCCACCCACTGCCTACTTTTGAAGAAGTGTTTGTTCAGAACATTGTTTACAATTTTTATTTTTTATTTTTGTTTTTCTCGATATAGCTATGACTGCTGGACGACCAGCAACCAGTCAGAAGATAGTGGAGAACACGCAGGCTGAATATCTGCAGCCTGTGGTCCTGGAAGAGGGAGAAGCTGAATTAGCTGCCTCGGACCCAGCTCAGCAGAATGTCAGCCCCAGCCTCCCTGCCACTACATCACCAGTGCCGCCGCCAGCTGTCAGAGTCCCTGACTGTACCTGCTGCCACCCCCTCCCGCTCCGACAGGGCATTGCTCCACGTATCCTACAGCAGATGGACCAGGTGGAGAACTGGCTTCCTAGGATCGAGTAGAGCCTGGACCAGCTCCAGATCCAATTAGGCAGTGTCCTCTTCTGAGCCCTTTTTAAAAAATGTTGTTTTGGTGGGAGGGACTTGTTGTGAGTGGAGAGGGTGGGGAGGGAGTTAGGATGGGGTTATCACAAATTCTTCGTATTGGACTTTTCCTTGGATTTGTTGGGTATGGGGGTATGTGTTTAGGGAGAGGGTGGGCCCGCTGTGGGTGGAAATTTATTTTACTTGATTTACACCTCAAATGTTTATTTTGGTGTTTTAGTTTACACTGTTGTCTTTTAGTGTAGCCTGCTTATTTTTTTTTTTAATCTGCTAAAAAAGTATATGTCATTTACTTATACCTTTGCTCTATTGCCCTCTGCAACTATATTAACCACGAGGGGATGATTGTCATTGTCTGTTTTGCCTACAATAACCTAGATACACATAGACAACATCTTCTATAGTACTAGTTAATTAAGTAAACAAGTTCACCTTAATCCATAGTTCTTCCCTTACCTTGATAGATAAAGCAAGAGAGTCTTCTCACTGCAGGGTTTTTCCCAAGATGGCATCTTAAGGGGGTGGTAGGTAATAGTAGTAGCAGGCCAGCGTGCTAAGAGGTAAGACAGATGGTGCCACGCCCACCTATGCGAACTCCAACTGCAGGATTAATCAAAGGGTTATCCATCACTGTCAACTAGATTGTAAGAAAACAGAGAGTTAGTGGGTCATATTTTATCATACCTTTGAGAAGACTGAGACCAGACTACCACAATGGCAGGATCTGACCCACAACAAAGAAGACATGATATGATAATAAAAACTAGCATTATCATATTTTTTCGGAGCAGTGGTGGGGTGCTAGTATTTAAAAATTAAGCTTAGAAAATTAAATCATGCCATCAGGAGAAGTGGGATCTGAGTCAAGAGTGGTTGGGCAAGGTTAAGTGTTTATGCAACACACATGTCGAGGGGGCTGGTGTGAAAGATTGCTCCGGTAATAGAAGGTCATGCAGTGAGTTTGTATCACTTACATCACATCCACCCCAGCAGGTCTGTCATCCATTTAAGGTGTAAAATTAAGTCACACCTCAATAAATCACACAGCCCAGGGGAAGAGGGTTAGTGTCTCGATGAATGAATGGGAAAGAGGATTTGGGGAAAGGTGTGACGAAGACATACAATACACAAAGGAAACCACAACAGTATTCATTGGGGCTCTGAGCAGCGCACCATCATCAATCTGTTGAGGAAGGAAACGATGAAGGGATAAGTATGACACAGGTCAGCTTAATGCATTGCAAGTAGTCCTTTCGCACGGAAGAGACCCAAGATAGTATATCTTTAAATATTATGTCTTCTAGGTTTCAAAAATACAAATGATAGAGAATTGAAGTTAACCAACCCAGTTCTAAAAATGATGATTGTTAAAATGAAAATGATATTGTTTTGTCGTGTCTGCCAGTCTTAGGTGCCTGGCTGAACCTGTCCGATAGGTAAGCTGGAGTCTTGAGCTTTCACCAACTTTTGTTTGTGCAGGGAGAGGTCTAGGAGTAGGTCTGCATATTGAAAAAACAGTAAGTATATTATAGAGTAAAGGAGAAGTACGAAAGAAAGCAAGGTATGCTTCATGAAGAGTCAGGAGTGTACCAAGAAGATGCAGAGGAAGAATATAAGAGGAGCCAGCAATGCAGCAAGCACATACTCAGCAGCATTTCCCAATAGTGCACCTCTCTCCAGTCCACAGAGCAAGATTGAGCTGTGTAATCAAGTGGGCTGCTGGTGAAGAACAAATAGAGAAACAGAACTGGAACATTTTGTATAGATTTGTGTTTGGTAACTAAAGTGACTGGTCTGGTCTGAGAAACCAGAAAAAAGAAGTAAACCCTGTAGGTAAATTTCACTAAGCTTGATAGACCAATCACTTTCAGTGGAAAATGATCACCCATCAGCCCCCAAACAACACGAATCATCAGAATCAAGTTTGCACATCTGTTGAACTCCCTCCCTTACTGTCAGCCACCACATACATCATCAATCATCACTCTTCATCATTCAATATATTACCACTCATTTGTGCAATAGTTAGTAGTTACCTCTTCCAATCCAAGCTTGGTGATTGAACAAAATATTATGTCCTCCATTCGTAGCAAGTAGGAACACATTGGAATTTGGCTTTTAATTAATGATCTTCCCAGCTCTGCTAGGTGATGTAAAAAGAAGATAGGCAATGGCATATGAGGGAGAAAGGCATTGTCTCCAAAGTCCTGAAGGGAATGTGGGGCTTCTTCAATGCACACAAGTCCAACTCCAGTTTGACCATATAATATGTGACTAAAAAATGGTGGGGAAGCATAAATCTGACATAAACATAATGTTCCACTAGCTTTTTTTGTGGGCAAGAAAGAAAGACAGAATGAACAAAAGAAAGAAAGAAAGACGTTCAACAATAAATAATTAAAGAGTTCTATGGTGGCACTGGCATACTCAGTCCGGGAAGTAGAGTTCATCATCAATCTCAGGTGGTTCAACCAGAAGTTGGACAGCAAACACACTTGATTCTGACCAATTATCCTCTTCCTCCTCCTGTGGTGTTTTGGGAACAACTTAATCAGGTGGTATAAAATTATGGTTTATTTTGATCATGGTTAGTGTCTCCACTTTTTGAGGTGAGAAACGGATCCTTCTCAATGTCACAACTGCACCAGCTCCACTGAACACATGTTTAGCAGACACACTGGCTACAGGACAAGCCAGATACCTTATTGCCAGCCTACGGCGCTTTGGTGAATGGCATTTCTCCCCATACCAAGACACCAATGGGTTTTGATCCACATACACCTCTTTTTGGGTCATCAGGATACTCCTGAAACATCCTCTGAAGTGTCATTGGTGCTGCCACTTGCTCAACCTCTTTTGCCTTTGCCTCTGCACTGGACATAAGACCTGACACTTAAAACCAAGATAATGCAGAGGTTAGGTCCACTTCTTTTGAAGCTGTTGTTGCTGGTGTTTTTGTTGCTGGTTTTTGCTGCTGTGAGACAAGCTGCCCTCTCTGGAAGTTGAAGGTGCAGAGTAGGAGTCTACGTTCCAACCTCTTGTATTTTGAAACATCCCCATCAGAAAAAGGAATGAAAGTGTGAAGCATGTTTTGTAGCATGGATCAAGTAGTGTGGCACGGATGTACTCTTTGGTTCAGATGATATAATTTTTCAGCATTGCACTATAAGCCAAGCGAAGGATTAAACTTTCAACTACGGAATGCCTGTCACGTTTTCCGTTCACACCTCCGAGTGCGAACCTTTCAGATACCTTCTTAACTGCTCCTGTAGCAGATGCAGCAACAGGATAGCTTGGACCATTGTACTGCCCTCCTTGCTAGTTTTCTGCATGAACACCTCAAAAGGGAGCAGCATCTTTGTTAGGCATTTGACTAGGCTCCATTTGTCTGCACCCATGGTCTTAGCGCCGACACTGCCAGGTGCCGGCGGTCTCAATCTTCCAGGGCAGCGCTGCTTGCAGAGCTGCCCTGGGGATTACAAGTCCCCTTTCTCATAGCTCTGCCAGGCAAAGCCTGGCGGAAAGATGCTGCTGCCCATGCACTTGGTATGGACAGTGCAGAGGCCCCCATGGACAGCCCCGTCATGCTTTCCTCTGCCTGAATTACAGGCAGTGGAAAACACAACCCACCACCGCACCGCCACATTACGCTGGCTCATAATGGTCAATGTTAAGGCCCTGCAGGGAGCTCATAATAGGGCCAGCGGTGTTCTAGCTGCTATGGCGGTCAGGTGGAGTTTGGCGGGCTGCCACCGCCACCCAACAAACTGGTAATGAGGGCCTACGTCTTCTTTTTTTGGAAAGTCTTGCACAACCAGGTTGGTGCAGTGCGCCAAACACAGGACCCTAAAATAGCTACCGTCTGACAGGACCTTGACTACAGTACTGCAGTTGCCTGTGGCAATAAATCCAATTTGGAGACCTCTGTGTCGCAGCATTCAGACACCTTACTATTAAATTCATCCAAGATGTTTTCAGCTGTGTGATTTCTCCATGGCGAACATGGCTACTGTTACATACCACCAAATGCTCTTAAAAATGTTTTTGTGGACAAGACCTGTAGAAAGCTTTTGCTTTACCCTTACAAAAGAGATCTAATGCAATGATTCACATGTAATATGTACCCTGACAACTGGTCCACATGTCGTTCGTCAGATGGATAGTGTGGATAAAACTTTGCTGCAAAGCTTGTCCAACCAATTGCACCACATCATGATGCAGCACTAGAACACCAACTCAGGCAAAATAGGTCCAACTTCAAACCTTTTATTTTAGGACAGATGGCTGCCACAAAACTTAAGAATCCTACTACTTTCACAAAAGCAAAAAGTAGGA
Organism: Pleurodeles waltl; assembly: GCF_031143425.1. NCBI lineage: Eukaryota > Metazoa > Chordata > Amphibia > Caudata > Salamandridae > Pleurodeles > Pleurodeles waltl. Next base: position 402,011,022 of record NC_090444.1, on the reverse strand, counting down.
GGTCCAGTGCAAATATTTTTACCAGCTTCCCATTGTACAAACGTGCCATTGGATGGTTGCAGTCATAGGGCTCCTCCTGCCTAATGGTAATTTCGATTTTTAACATGCTTAGGGATGTTTTAAGTAGTAAAGATCCTGTCTCTACTTACCCACCCTCATTTTGGTCCTTGACAGTGCTGCCTCAGCTGACGATATCTGAAAGCCCCCCAAAAAAATAACAGTCTGAGTGACAGGCTTGGAGGCTGCACCTGATAAAAGTTATTGTGGACGGGGGCTGGGGAAGGAAGGAGTAGGACCAGTAGGAGGATGATGACAAGTAGGAGAATAAGAGCCAGCAGGTGGACCCGAAGGTGAGCTAGGACAACCAAAGCCATGAGGAGCTGGACAAGAAGAACTAGGCTCAGGAAAACCTGATCTATGAGGACCAGGGATACCAGTGCCAGGGAAACCAGGAACAAATGGACAATGAGGAACAGGACAAGGAAAACAGGACTAGATTTGATTGGACCAGGGAGAGAAGGATCAGGAGGATGTGGAGCAGGGGAATTTGAACCTAGCGATGAAGGGCCTGAAGGAACAGAAGGGTCTGGGGTAGAAGGAACAGAAGGCCCTGGACCATAACAACAAGGAGTGGTAGGAAGGTCTAAGCGCACCAACCAGGTACACAGGGACCAAGGCCAGTAATAGTAGACTAAGGTAGATAGACCAAAGAGGACCAGTACTAAGAGACACATTGAATGAATGACCAGAGACAGGAATGCTAAGACCACAGAGCTCAGATCACAGAGGACCAACGGGCCAGAAGTGAGTTGACCAAGACTGGGAATACCACGACCAGAAAGGAACAGGCTAGCAGGACCTCCTGACCTTACATTTGAATGACAAGAGAGGATAAAAAGGCCAAGAAAGCCTAGGCCCAGTGGGACCAGGATCAAAAGGCCTATGAGGAGCAGACTCAGGGAGATTCTTAAATAGGGTCACAAGAACTATATGAACCAGGGTGATCCTCAACATGGGAACTAGGGAGACCACTCCCAGAGGGATTAGAAAGACTAGACCCAAGAGGACCATTACTAGGAGGCCCGTGATAGAGGGGACCAGAGTCAGAAAGGTGGAACAGGCAAACCAGGAGAGTAGGAGGATTACAGCACTAGAATGAGACAGGAAAACTGAGGGACTCAGAGGTCTAGGGAAGCCACAGCCAGGGGGACCATTACCAGGATACCCAATACATGAGGACTACGAGCTAGGGCTACATGATCTAAGAGCAGGGCTACATCAACCAGGAGAATCCGGAGCAGAAGGATTAGAAAGAAGCAAACTAGGGGAATGAAAAAACCACAGCAACAGGGCCAGGAAGACTAATGGATGAGAATTAGGATGAGGAGGGCTAAAAGGTCCAGGAGCGGGAGCCTGTGAAACAGTACAGGGCAATGCTGACCAGACAGGCCAGGTCTTACAGGGCCTGGAAATTCTAAGGCTAGCCTGTACCCAATGTCAAGGAACATCAGAGCTAAGAAAGGCTGCGATGATCTGTGGTGGGCCAGGATAGTTTATTGGAGAACCGTGAGGGCAAAAAGCAGGAGGACTATGGCCAGATTTTTCTTCCTTCCATCATAGCATTGTAATGAAGCCTCTCAATTACACTGTGTTGGTGACTTCATAGGAGGCCTTATGCAATTGTTTCTATTGTGATAAGATCTTTGTATATATCTGATGGCACTATGTCACTGGGGTATAACATTTACAGTTCCAGCCCCTCCTTATACATTGTTTTCAGTTGTTTTAGTCTATTTGTTGAATTGAATTGAACCAAATGATTTGTTCTATGATGCACTGATTTGCTGCAGAAACATGGCTGATAACATGGAGCCTTTTGGTACTCTTATATCTGCCCGTGGTACGTTCCCATGGCTTTGTGAGTAAGAGCAATAAATATAACTGTTGAAGAGTAAACAGCTTCAACTAGTCTTGCAAAGGTTCTAATCATCTTTATCATTAGCCACCACTGCAGGTCAGCTTAAAGGAGTAGGAACATGTGTGGAGCACAACACAACTACATTAGAGGGTCACTAAGTCCATGTTTCTGGCCCATGACGCAATGGAGTGGCGTTCTATGCCATGTCTGTCAAACATTCAAACATTTGGGACATTTAGGCCCTCATTACAACCCTGGCATTCGGTGTTAAAGTAGCGGTAATACCGCCAACAGGCCAGCGGAAAGAAAAATGGAATCACGACCATGGTGGAAACCGCCAACATAGACAGACACTTTAACACTCCGACCGCCACGGCGGTAGAAACAAACACCGCGGTGGTCACCGCCAACAGACAGGCAGAAGACAAGGTTCCACCCACTGTATTTCAACACGCCTATCTGCCACCTTTTCCGGGGCGGTACCAATGCCATCGGAAGGATGGCGGAAACAGTCTTTGGAAAGTAAACCACTCACCTTTTGACACTTTACGAACAACCAGGACATCATGGAGCCGAGTTACAGGTCCTGCAGATGCTGGTCTACCTGTATCAGGAGCAGCAAAGACGCCGGCGACGACCAAAGTGAGTACTGCACCTAGCACACAGGGGAGGTGGGGAGGGAAAAGAGAGTGACACACACACGCAACAATCAACACCCCCAGCCTCATCCACAACACCATACACACAAATACATGCAGCAACATTACATATACACCCCGTAACCCCCTGGAAGAACGCCATGACAAAAGGAAATTATTGTAACAAGTGTAATCATTGAAATATCAGATAGACCAAATTCAAATATCAGTATATACAAATATGTACACCAACTACACAAGTCCGGGTATGAATGAAATCATTTTCTGTGGATCAGTGTCCCAAAATGCATGGGCGAAACCCACACAAGATACCTGACTCGAAACGGAGAGAACACAGCAGGGGCATCAGATGGAAAATAAACAGGCACCTCATGGGGATGGGGGGCACCTCAGCTGGATGAACGGACGACGCCACTGCTCCACGAGGGGGCTCCATGCCCACTGATTGGTCCTGGGGTGTGCAAAGCCACAGTCTCTCAAGTCTCTCCAGTGGGTGGTTTGCCCACTGCTCTATCCTATGGAGTGAAAAGCCACAGTCTCTCAAGTCTCTCCAGCAGGTGGTTTGCCCACTGCTTTATCCTGGGGAGTGCAAAGCCACAGTCTCTCAAGTCTCTCCAGTGGGTGGTTTGCCCACTGCTTTATCCTGGGGAGTGCAAAGCCACAAACTCTCAAGTCTCTCAAGTGGGTGGGTTGCCCACTAATTTATCCTGGGGAGTGCAAAGCCTCAGTCTCACAAGTGGATGTCAGTCTCCACTGGTTCTGGAGGGGGCTATGTGCCCAGAGTGCTTCATCCTGCCAACGACTGAAGTAGTGGATGCCTTTCTCCACTGGTTCTGGAGGGGGCTTTGTGCCCAGAGTGCTTCATACTGCTGACGACTGAGGTAGTGGAAGCCTTTCTCCACTGGTTCTGGAGGGGGCTTTGTGCCCAGAGTGTTTCATCCTGCCAAAGACAGAGGTAGTGGATGTGAATCTCCACTGGTTCTGGAGGGGGCTTTGTGCCCAGAGTGCTTCATCCTGCTAAGGACTGGGGTAGTGGATGTGAATCTCCACTGGTTCTGGAGGGGGCTTTGTGCCCAGAGTTCTTCTTCCTGCCAAGGACTGAGGTAGTGGATCCCTTTCTCCACTGGTTCTGGAGGGGGCTTTGTGCCCAGAGTGCTTCACATGCAGTGTGGCAGGTCCCATTCCCTCACCTGGGTGTGTGTGCCACAAGATTGCCTTGGAACAGATAGCATGACACTGCATGGAGGCAGAGACATACTCCACCCTGCTGCGACTTCGCCTACCACCTGCAGGTACAAACAGTGTTGGGAGTCATGCCTCATGGACGCTGGGCAGGGTTGATTGCCATGTCAGCTGTGATGGCACTGTCTGAGCACATCGCGGGGATGGTGGCAGTGGTTGCGGCGGTGTCTGTGGTGGAGGTGTTGGCGGTGGTGCATGTGTCTGCACCTGTTGAGGGACACAGCAGGACGTCTCCTGCAGCCTCGGACGGCTGCCAACTGGGGATGATGCAGGGGACTGTTGCTGAGGCAGCAGACGTGCAGGTGGCGGTGCTGGTGGCGGTGCAGGTGGCGGTGTCCACCGCCGTACAGGTTAGTGTTGTGGTTGACAGAAGGGGTGACTCTGGTCCCTCAGCCAGAGCCTCTGTGCCCTGTCCTGACCTGCTCTTCGGCTTGTGTCCCTTCCCCACCTTTGATGTCGCTGCTGGGGTCTTGCCACTGTCCCCTTTTGGTTTGAATGAGTCCTTTCTTGCTGGTAGGTGCGGCTTCTCACTCTGGCATGTGCGCACCTTCTTCACCTTGGCAGGTGGCGGAATGGCCTGCTCCTTGGCCTTGCTAGGTGGCACACTGGCAGCCCTAATGGGTGGCGCCCATGATAAGACCGGAGCTGCTGGGACCACTGTGCTTGCGATTTGGTGGCTGAGGTACTAGGCTGGGACCTGGACAGCTTGGCACTAGTGGAAGGACCGGGGGGGGAGGTGTAGGGAAGAGGTCAATGTTAGCCAGTAAAAGTTTCTTAGATGCACTGGGAAGGGAAGATGGAGGGGGTTTGGGAGTGGAGGAAGAGGTAGTGGTTGTAGGAGGTGTATGTCTGCTGAATTTGGGTGAAGGTACAGGGGCCGGAGGCTGTTGTGAGGTGGATAGCTGTTGGGTGGGTGTGTGTCTGCATTTGTGTACTTTGGGAGGAGGGCTCACAGACACACTGGGAGAGGACACAGGGGAGGGATCTCAGGAGGTCAATAGCCTCCCCACTGAGGGCAGCAGGGCTGACTGGGGCAGGGCCTGAGATGCCTGGGGCGAAGGAGATGCCCACCCTCCTGGGTGAGCGGGCACAGGAAACTCGATGAGGGGCTGTTGGAGGGAGGTGTGGTAGGGGGGATGGCAGCTGTACCTGTTGATGCGGTGGGCACAAAGGTACCTGCCACCGCAAGGGAGCTCCCATCAGAGGAGAAGTCGCTGTCGCTGGTGTCTGCTCCTGTCCCGTCGTTGAGCTCCCCTCATGCTCTGTCCCACTGGTGCCTTTGGACTCCGTTACTTCACCCTCCAGGGCCATGTGGGATGCAGCTCCCTCCTGCTCTGGTGTCTCTGCTCCTCCGCCAGATGATGCTAATGCACACAAGAACAGGGTGACAAAACAAAAAGGGGGGAAAGACAGAAGAGACACATAGTCAATGCCAGCAACACCACTGCCGTTGGCGGACACAACACACAGGGAGCAGCCCTATGCACTAAGCCATGCACTGACAGGGCAAGGGAAAAGCACATGCCCATAGGGGACTCTGTCGAGAACCATTTTATGCACAGCTGGAAGCCATAGGAGCCTGACTAGGTGTAGAGGGCAACTACTACCTTTGGGATTGGACTGGGAATGAGGCTGCAAATCAATGGATCTACCTTTGCGCGTCTGCCCTGGCCTAGGGGAACCCACAGCCCACCTACCCCACCTAGACACCTCGTCAAGTGCACAGAGTCAGCTGAATGAGAGTGTACTCACCCCTTTGTGGCTGCTGTGATGCCCTCAAGCACCCATCCAACTCAGGATATGCCACCGCCAAGATCCGGCACATCAGGAGGTCAGGGTGTGACGGGCACCCCTTCCGCGTTGGGAGGCCATCCAGCGACGCAGGTCCTCCCATCTTTTCCAGCAGTGGGTGCTCTGTCTTTTGTAGACCCCCAGGGTCTGCACTTCCTCGGCGATGGCACGCTAAATCTCCTTCTTCTAGGGGGCGCTGACCTAGAGGAAAAGTGAAGTAAGAATGGATGTTACTCCCCCATACATTTCTTCTCACACACTGGCCACAAACCTCCCACCCTGGCCCAGAAATACATACACACACCGTCCTCACATGCTGGCCTGTCACCCACCCCTGTCTCTTCCATCCACAACACTCCATACAATCATGTGCCATCCACCATGCACACAGTTTACTCACCTGTTTATCTGGAGGACCGTACAGTTGCGTGTACTGGGGGAGGACCCCATTCACCAATTTCTCCAACTCCTCCACAGTGAAGGCAGGGGCCCTTTCCCCAGACACGGTAGCCATTGTTGCTTCCAGACGCAGGTCACAGCAGCACTTGCAGTGTAGGTCCTCTCCTGTTGAAGGTCAGGTATCAAGTGAGGGAACTGATAGAGATGGTGGTCACGTCTGCGGCGGTGCATACCGTCACCGCCGGCGTACATCATCATTGGCTCCTGGAACCCATAGGGCCCAATGATAACCAATGCTAAATTGTGCTGCGGTCTTCGACCACCTACTGCGACGGTGTACAATGCCAGCGCAGTTACCTCATTTCCCTGTATCCCACCTTACAGGTCAGGCAGCCGCCATTTCAGGGGGCCACATGGAAGGCCAACTAACTGTGTCACACCTATTTAGGCCAGGAATATGGACAGACAAAGGCACATAGAGAACATTTAATGATTGTGCTAAACAGCCTTCTGAATCCTATGTGGTGTATGACCCTCTGCTCACCGTTCTCCTCCATAGGGCACGTCCGCTGGGGCAGGGGATGAGATGGCGTCATCCTCTGATGTACAGACCCCTGGTGGACCTGTCGACAATGGAAGACAGACACATCATTATCACTTACAGACTTGATCGTGCAATAATCCCGGAACTGTGTGACCAGTTGGTGCCATCTCACAGGAATCCCCCCTCTAGTGCAGGTCCTGTCAGTACTCCATTTCCTGGCCCGTGGGTCTTTTCAAACAACAGTAGCCATGGCATCAGGGATGTCACAGCCAATGTTCTCTAATGTGTTGTCCAGAGTGTTATCTGCCCTGCTGAAACACATGCGCAGCTACATCATTTTCCCTCAGGTGGAGGATCTGCCCACAGTGAAAGGTGACTTTTATGCCCTGGGACATATCTCTAACATCATTGGTGCCATTGATGGGGCACATGTGGCCTTTGTCCCCCCAGCAGGAATGAACAGGTGTACAGAAACCGCAAAAGCTACCATTCTGTGAATGTGCAGATGGTGTGTTTGGCAGACCAGTACATATCCCATGTGAATGCCAAGTATCCTGGCCAAGTGCATGACGCTTACATTTTGAGGAATAGCAGCATCCCTTATGTGATGGGGCAACTCCAGAGGCACCGTGTGTGGTTAATAGGTGAGCCTAAAGTCCCCACACAGTTTCATTTGCTGTCTCGGTATGGAGATTCCCTAATGTTTGGAGGATGTCTAACAGTTGTCCCTCGATATTAGCAGGTGACTCTGGTTACCCCAACCTGTCATGGCTACTGACCGCAGTGAAGAATGCCAGGACAAGGGCAGAGGAACACTACAATGAGGCACATGGGCAAACTAGGAGGATAATAGAGCGCACCTTCGGCCTCCTGAAGGCCAGGTTCCTGTGTACCCATCTGACAGGTGGCTCCCTATACAGTACTACTCACCGAAGAAGATGTGCCAGATCATAACGGCCTGCTGTATGTTGCACAACCTGGCTTTGCGACGCCAGGTGCCTTTTCGGCAGGAGGATGGGCCTGATGGTGGTCTTGTGACATCTGTGGAGCCTGTGGACAGTGAAGAAGAGGAGGCAGAAGAAGAAGATGTAGACAACCGAAACAACATCATCATGCAATACTTCCAGTGAGACACACGTAAGAGGATGGAACTGCTTCCCACATCTCATACTATTGTAGGACCTAGCATAAATCTGCATTTGTACCTCTGTGTATGGACCCTGACTTGTCACTTTGGCTTTCCATTTCACAGATCTGGGTCCCACTTTGTGCCCTCTGCTATGTTTACTGCTGGCCTACAACTGTGTAACATTGGTATGTGAACAAGTACATTGACATTGCTACATTTCAGAGATGTTGCAATTACACATTTGTGAAAGCACAGACTGACTCCAGATTGTTTTGTGATGTAAGGATGTTCATTTCTGTGCTAATAAGTGGAGGGGGCTCTGCAATGGGCTGGGGTGATGGTGGAGGAATGTCCATGGTAGAGCCAGTCTCTTGGTCTCACAGGTGCATTGTCCAATGGGGCATAGGAACGGGAGCAATGGCAGTTTAAGGTGGACAGGGTGACAAAGTGGGACAGAAGGGTGACATTCAGGAGGGTCTTATTTCCTGGTGGGGGTCTTGGCAATGTTCTCTGTCTTGTTCCTGGATCTCAGGGACCGTTTGCGGGCTGGTTCTTCTTCTGCAGGGAATGGGGTGCTGGTGGCCTGTTGGTCCTGTGGCGGTGCCTCCTGTCCACTACCGCCGGCGGAGGTGGAGGGCTGTTCATCGTCCAGGCTAGTGTCAGCATCCAGGCTAGTGTCAGGGGCCCGTTTGTGTGACACTGTGTCCCTCAGGGTGTTGACAAGGTCTGCCAGCACCCCTTCAATGGTGACCAGGGTGTTGTTAATGGACTTAAGTCCTCCCTGATCCCAAGGTAGTGTTCCTCCTGCAGCCGCTGAGTCTCCTGAAACTTGGCCAGTACTGTGCCCATGGTCTCCTGGGAATGGTGGTATGCTCCAATGAATCTGGAGAGTGTGCCTCGTGGAGTGTTGGTTCCCTGGGCCAGTCCTCCCCCTGTCGCACAGCAGTCCTCCCAGCTTCCCTGTTATCCTGTACCTTTGTCCCCTGAACCGTGTGCCCACTACCACTGAGCCCAGGTCGATGATTTTCTTGGGTTGGTGGGTTTGCCTGAGTTCCCTGTAGTGGGGTACACACTGCAGATTGACGTGTCCTGGGGACAGAGGGATGGGCCACCTGGGTGGGTGCTGTGGTGGTGTTTCCTGAGAGGGGAGGCTCTGTGGTGGCTTGTGACAGTGACAGTGACAGGGGAACCGACTGTCAAGAGGTCCCTGATGGGCCGGGCTGGTCATCTTGATCCAGGTGTGCAGAGCTGCTGTCATCACTTTGGGCCTCTTCTGTGGGGAGACTGGATATGTCTGGCACCTCCTGTCCGGTGACGTTTGGTATGGGTCCTGTTAGGGTGTAAATGCATAGTTTTAGTATTTGTGTGTGCCATCTTGTGCATTGGGTGAGGTACCCTCTACTCCTGTGCTTGCATCATTGTGTTTGCCCTTTTATGATAGTTGGTTTGGGGTCTGTGTGGGTATCTGTACTGGATATGCTTTGGTGATGGTGGTCCATGCATAGGTGTTGCATGCAGGGCCTTGGTATTGGGATGTGTGGGTTGTGCTAGTGGGACATATGTGAGATGATGGAGTGATGGGAGTGAGGGTAAGGTTGGGGGTATGTGATGGCATGCAGGTGGGGTGGCGGGGATATAGTAGTAAAGATATGACTAACCAGAGTCCAGTCCTCCTGCTACTCCTGCGAGGCCCTCAGGATTCAGTATTGCCAAGACTTGCTCCTCCAATGTTGTTAGTTGTGGGGGAGGATGTGGGGTCCACTGCCAGTCCTCTGTATAGCAATCTGGTGTCTGGATACCACTGAACGCACTTTCCCCCGTAGGTCATTCCACCTCTTCCTGATGTCAGCCTGTGTTCTTGGATGCTGTCCCACTGCATTGACCCTGTCAACAATTCTCCGCCATAGCTCCATCTTCCTAGCAATGGAGGTGTGCTGCACCTGTGATCCGAAAAGCTGTGGCTCTACCCAGATGATTTCCTCCACCATAACCCTGAGCTCCTCCTCTGAAAACCTGGGGTGTCTTTGATGTGCCATGAGGTTGTGTGGGTGATGTGTGAGGTGCTGTTTATTGTGCTGTGTGAAGTGTTGTGTTGGTGTGTGTTGTTTGAGGTGCGTGGATGTTGTATGAGTGATGGTGTTGTGTGCCTGTGTCGATGCTGGTGTTGTGTTTGCAATTCTCTCTCTCTCTCTTCATTTTGAAAACATTTAGTTGTAAGGGTTTGTAGGTAATGTGGGTGTGTGTTTTATAGTGGTGTGTGTATGTGGGTGTGGTGTGTGTATGTGTATTAGGTGTGTGTATTTTGAATAGTCCAATGTGGTTGTGTTTTGTAAATCTGTGTGTATTTTGAGTGCAGCGGTGTTTACCGCCAATGGATTACCGCGGTTGACAGACGGCCGCATTGATTCGTGGGTCATGATAGTGTGGGCATATTCTTGTTGGCGTGACGTGTAGGTTTTAGTATTGCCAGTTTATCACTGACCTTTGGTGTGGCAGACTTGTGTGGGTGTCTGTATTGTGGGGGATTTCGAAATGTGGGTCGTAATACCTGTAGGAGAATTCTGCCGCCGCAACGGTATGGTGGCAGTCTTCAGCACGGCGGAAAGCGGGATTTACCGCCAGGGTTGTAATGAGGGCCTTAGACCTTCAAATATGGGTAGGTATAAATTGGGTAATGTGCTGTAGCTAATTTACATGGAATTGCAGCAGAATTATGCAGAATTACATGAGGAGCATAACCCAGCATTTAAAGCTATTTTCTTAGTGCAGAATGCACCCTTGCACCCCAAAATGTATGATAGGATGCTTTTGTGCTAAGAAAATAATGTTAAATGCAACAGAACAGGAAAAGCAGCAGCCAGAAGCCACTTGTGCTAGCTAATTTAGATGTTCCTACACTCCTGCAGTAGGACTTTTGTCCCAAATTACTCTTGATTATATGAGAGGGCTTAATCGTGTAATTTTCAGTAATCTCACCTTGCAAAAGTAATGTAACATTTTAGGGTTTTAGGGTTTTGGGCATAAGATCGGGGTTGGGGTAGTTGTTAGGGTGGGTGGGATGGTTTTTACGACAGGATAGGTTTTAGGGTTTAGGGTGGGGGGTCAGGGTAGGTTTTAGTACAGGGCAGGGTATCTTTTAGGGTTTAGGGTGGGGGTCAGGTTAATTTTTAGGACAGGGCGTGGTAGGTTTTAGGTTTCAGGGCAAGTGGTTCAGGGTAGTTTTTAGGACAGGGAGGGATAGTTTTTCTGACACAGTAGGTTTTACGGTTTAGGGTGGAGGGCTCAGTAGTTTTTAGGACAGGGAGGGGTAGTTTTTAGGACAGGGTAGGTTTTTTATGGTTTAGGGTGGAGGGCTGGTTATTTTTTAGGACAGGGTAGGGTAGGTTTTATGACATGGCAGTTAGCTTTTAGGGTTTAGGATGGGGAAAGGGGGTCAGGGTTGTTTTTATGACAAGGTACAGTATGTTTTAGGGTTTAGGGTGGGGTAGTTTTTAGGACAGGGTGGGGTAGTTTTTAAGACAGGGTAGGTTTTGGAGTTTACTGTGGGGTGGGATCAGGTAGTTTGTAGGACAGGGCAGGGTAGGTTTTAGGACAGGGTAGTGTAGGGTGGGGTTTAGGGCTCAGGGCTCAGGGCAGGGGGTAGAAGGGGCAGTTTTAAGGGCTTGTGTGGGTGGAATATGAGGTCAGGTGTAGGGGACAGGGCAGGGGAGAATTTACCATGCCTGTTCCTTGACCAAACATGCTTTTACAACAGAATTCATTGTAAAGGCATCCGTGCTAAAGGCATGTATGGTAAAGACACTGTTGTTGTAGAGCTCATGTTGTAAAGGCATGAGTGATATACGCATGCGTTGTTCCATCATACATCTCATTCTGCATACTGCCTGCTATTTACCAAGCCACCAGGGGAATAATTACATTTTTTCTCTATTTGCAAGGCCACTGGCCACAGAGTACACCATTTCTGCTTTTGAGTCAACAGCTAGGTAAATAGTGAAATTTCTCTGCTGTAATATCTGTAGTGTCACTGGCCAAATAGTACATAATTACTGCTACTTTATCAGCAGCCAGACAAATAATGAAGTTTATTTGTTATTTGCATGGCTGTTGGGCAAATTGTAAATAATTCCTGCTGATTTGCTAGCAGCCAGTTGAGTGAAGTTTATTTTCTGTTTTCTTGACTGCTGGCCAAATAGTACATATTCTATGCTAATTAGCCAGTGGCCATGGAAACAGTGAAGTTTCCTTGTTATTTGCATGACTGCTGACCAAGCAGAGTAGAATCTCTACTAAGTAGCCAGCGGCTCAGTAAGTAGTGAAATTGTTCTGCTCTTTACACAGCTGCCAGTCAAGCTGTGAAGAATCAGTATCATTTAGCCAGCGACCCACTGATTGAAATAGTGATCAATGTGCCCCTAAATATGAGATGGTGGAGCACGTATGAGCTGGAACAATCACTAAACTGAAAAGGATCGGAGGTGGCCTATACTTGTGAAAAAAGGCATCATATGCAGAGACTGCCAGGGACAGCCTGAGTTGGTAGGAAGCCAAATTAATTCCAAAAATACAGAAGCATTACAATGAACAAACACTGGGGAAATATTAGGGAACACACTGTATAGTAGTGTAGGTGAAACAGAAACACAAGACAGTTTCAGGCTCAGGATATTTGTATCTCTGTCTTCACCACTGGTCACATGGACCTTTGTTCATCAACAAGGAGAATTTAAAAAGAGAAATTATTTAAATATAATCTTCGTAACCAGCAAATTCCATTTAGGGCTTTCTAATAGTCTAAAAAGAGAATTTTGTGTGGGTTAAAGTGTTTCATTAGCAATCCATTAAGTTTCTATTGTTTTATTCAACAAATATTAATCATATAGTCATTATCATAATTAATTCAAAGAATTCATTAGTCGGTATTTCAAACAAGGTGAAATACCAAATTAGTAAATATTACAAATAAAATAGAGATAATACAGCATGCATGTTCCATAAAGGTAATTCCCTAATCTAAAGTAAGCATAAAGATGGCAATTTCTTAATTAATCCAAAGTAAAGGTGTTAGTTCAGTAATCAAAAAAGGGGGTTTGTATTGAGATTAAAATACATTAGCATAAAGCCTATGCACTTAAGCGATAAGGAATTTTGAAGCTGGAAATTCTTCTCAGCTATAAATCAGCAGGCATCTTTCGAAAAGTAAAAGGCTCAAAAGGGATCTCTCCTAAAGAGATATGATCCCAAGATCTGGAAGTCTTAACTTACTCTAGGAACACATGCTAATATAAATGTGGTAAATCATAAATTAAAACAATTGACACGTTCCCCATATTCGGCATCCAAACAGATTTCAGCAAGTCCCTGGGAGCAGGTAACCTCTCTAGTTTCTCAAGTCTTCCCCAAAAGACCGCAGTACCAAGTCCTTCATAAAATATGTTATCCAAATCATGGTGTTCAGACAGTTCTTCTCATGAATCATGCTTCCTGTCATCTCCTCTTCTTCTAGTAAGAAGCACACTATCACTTGTCTAATACATAACAAATGCCTATTCAGTAACTAACAGAAGGCTTTTGGAAAGTTACAACATCTGCAATAGAAGAGAAAAACATCTTGTGCAAAACAGTGGTCCAATGTGATGAACAGTCCTTTCAATGCTAAGGTATGAATCAATGTTAATATGGCATCAGTAGATAAGCTAACTTAAATTAGTTAATTATTATTTCTTTTGTATACTTGTAATACCTAAACACGGCTACCTGATACAAAATTTGCATTTGCAAACATGTTATTTTGCAAAGACTTTTGCATTTTCTATTTGAATGCATTTCTATTTTCAAAAACTTAGGAACAATCACTCCAACTCTGTAATAGAGAGATTGAAAAATTGCAAAGATGTACAGGGATCGCCAGAGGCTATAGGAAGCAGAAGCAGACAGAGGCCTGCAGAAGAAGAGCAGTGATCAAACAGGAATGAAGAACCCAAGGCTGCCAGTCATGTGCATCATGCCCCAGCATGTATCATAGTCACCAAGTGCACGTAGACCACAGTGAAACTTCAGTTGTTATCTGGCAATTTGCCTACTAGTTCAGAATGCATAAATTGTAAGTTTTATTCATCAAAAAGTTCTTATGGCCTCATTACAACATTGGTGTTCGGACCAGCCGACCGCCAATGCCGCAGGGAGGATGCCACCGTTATACCAGTAAACCTTAAGGCAACCGAGTCATATACTGTAGCACAGAGGGGGCTGACCAGCACCCTCAGAACACACACTGTCTACAACGCACACAATGTGCATTCCAACGGTCCTGGGAAGGGGGGGCCCTGCCCATGGGCATGGCAGTGCATGGGCTCCCCTGTGGCCCCTTGCACTGGTGGAATGTTAGGTCATAATCAGTCAGGTAGCAACGGCTTTAGCACTGCCCTGCCGGTTACAACTCAGACCACGTCACCCCATCAGGAACAATGTTCATCGTGGGAATGATGGACTCCTGGTGGGTCCACCCACCAGGGTTGTAATGTGGTGGTTGGACCATCACCATAAGGCTGGCGGTCAGTCCTAGGACTGCCAGCCTCGTAATAAGGACCTTAGTCTCTGCTATTAGGTTAGTGTTCAGGTAAATATTGATGCTTCTCTGCTATTTGCACAGCTGCCAGCCAAATAATACATGAGCTCTGTCATTTAACCAGCACCCAGGAAAATAGTGAATTGTATTTGCTGTTTGCCCTGGTGCCAGTGAGCTGGTGCATGATCTTTGCTATTTAGTCTGCAGTTGTGTAAATAGGAAACTTTCTTTGCTATTTGCAAGGCCATTGGCAAATAGTTTATAGTTTCTGCTATTTATTCAGAGGCCAGGAAAACTGTAAAGTTTCTTAGCTGTCTGCATAGTCACTGGTGGAATAGTCCATGATCTCTACTATTTTAGTTGGCAGCTGGATACATTGTGAAGTCTATTTGTTATTTGCACAGTGCTGGCCAAATAGTTCATGCTCAAACCTATCTAGCCAGCAACTCAAATAGTACATGATCTCTGCTATTTCATTGGTGGCCGCTTAAATAGTGAAGCTTCTTTACTATTTGAAGGGCAACGTTAACTAGTCAGCTGCTGGGTAAACACTGAAGTTTGTTTGCTGTTTTCACACCAGCTGGCCGAGTATACATAATCTCCCTCCCTAGTCGGCAGGCAGCTAAACAGTGAAATTTCTTTGCACGGCCACTGGCCAAATAGTACATAATATCTGTTGTTTATATATGTGTCAAACACTGCATCATCTTTGCTATTTAGCCAACAGTAAATAGGAGCAGAAATGTACTATTCTGTGGCCAGGTAAGTAGCCCCTACCTATTATAATATATATTTATATAACACACAAAGTAAATGCTTTTCTGTCAAACTCTCAGAAAGGTAGTTTTGTGCACTCTATCACATCTCCATTCCCAAAGTGTATTTAATGTTAGCCTAAAAGATGTATTCTTTATTCAGATCTTTAAAAAATCAAGAAACAAAGGTTGTAAAATACTAATTCACATGTTAATGCTAAAAATTGACAAAATACTTCATAGAAATATTATTTTAACACATGATGCTCATTTTAGAGGGCTGATTTTAGCTACATCCACTGTTTTTGATTTTATTTTATCATGGACCATACTACACAACCTGCCCTAGGGGCACACAGGTGTGTGTGCCTGCTTTCTGTGTCCTAGGTTACTTTGGCATTAGAGACTGGGCCACAGACACTTGTGTGGCCCCTTCTGTAATGAAGATTGTTCCAACACACATGTTGCACTGAGATGATCTCAATGGCCATTACTTTGTTTGCATCACGGTGTAGTCTCATGCAAATGAGGAAACGCTTTTCATCTGCACCAACACAGTATTAAAGACATGGGCACAAAGTCAGAGGCAAAGGAATTGTCTGGCGGTGCACTGACTTTGCAGCACAAAAAAGTTGCCACAGTCCGTGCAACCCCCAACCTCACAAGCACACTGCCTGAAAGGGGGGATTGGGGTTCCATGGACCCCCTCCTCCCCAGATCACTCCGTACAGTGGTTTCACAATCGGTTTCCTGAGCAAGAGGGAGACCTTGTTCTTTCTCCCACAAATTAAGAGCCAGATGTATTGTTTTATTAAATTACGATCCACTAATTGTGATTCCCTGCAAATCCCAATTAAGGAATCGCTCTTCAAATGTATGAAACTCATGGAGTTTCAATTTGCATTGCGTTTCCTAATGGGTCACAAAGCGACCTACCTCATTAATATTCATAAGGTTGTTTGCAATCTGCAACCCCTTAGGAAATGATAAAGTTACAGGGATGGTGGCCTGCTGAGCTCAGCAGACTACCATGTCTTTGATTGCTTTCAATAAAGCAATCAGTTTTTTTTTTTTTCTTTTTGCAGACTGTTTTCCTTAAAGGAAAACAGGATGCATTTAAAAAAGAAAAATGAAAAGTTTTCTTTTCAATTTTTAAGAGTATGCTGTGGGACATGGGACCATTGCCTGCTCTTAAAAAATGTTGTTGCATCCATTCACGATGGGGAAGGGGTCCGATGGGGAACCCTTCCCCTTTGTGAATGGATTGCCACCTACCTGAAGTAGGTGGTAAAATGCGAATATTTCACAACCGGATTTCAGTCATACAACATTCCTGCATACCGCTGCGATTCTGTATTGGGAAGGGACGCCCTTGACACACCCCTCCCTAATACCGAATCGGCATGTAGTCGCAATTCCTATTTGTGGTTCGGTAACAAGTTACCGAATCGCAAATTGGAATTGATCCATGCCAAAATGCATTTTCCAGGTCGCAAACGGCCCGATCGGGCTGTTTGTGACCGCAAAAATGCATGATGCATCTGGCCCCAAACTCCAGAATGAGCGCACCTCCGTCAATCAAAGTTTGTCAGATCAAAGTTTGTCAGCTAGCCAGATTTTTTTCCTACATGTTAGAATTAGTCAAAAACGGTGACCTGCCAACAGTAAACAAATGATTCTTCCTGCCACTGAATCTTACATTGTACCCTCTAGTCAGAGTGTTTCTGTCATTTTGAATCGGGGTACCAGGCTGGCACCTACCTACACTGAGGGTTAGATACTGATCACAGTGGGTTTTTCTTAGGTTCCCGTTTACTCTGCTCAAAATCACACATCGGTGTGTGAGTGTGACTTTGAGCAGATAGGATTCATCTCTCGTAAACACATTAAATGGCAGGCCACTACCTTTGCTCTTATTGGTTGCTTTGTACCAACAAGACTTATCAGAACAGTCAGAATCACATAAGTGTGATGTAATGTGCAAGGGTGATAAGTGCAAAAGACAAATAAGAAAGAAGAGCCTTGAGGATAAGTCAGGAGTAAGAAAGCCAAAGACAAATGACTGGAGTGAAGGATGAGAACAATTATTGAGTGAGATGTATGAGTTCTAAGTAAGGAGAAGAGTGGATTTATGATGATGATGAGTAATAAGTAAGGAAGACTAATGTCGAGGGCAAGAGAAGAGGATGGTAAGTGACAAGAGGAAGGACGTGGGTAAGAGCTAATTGAGGATCACATGTTATGTGCGGGACAGGTGATGAGATGGCTGATAGGGAACAGTGAGACCAAATGAGAATTGGCCCTGAGAAGCAAGAGCGACAAGCCCACGTCCAGGGTGGAGGACAAGTCAAGAGAATAAATAATAACATGTAAGAGGAGGGAAGGCTGGTTTTGGGGTACAAAAAGTAAACTCAGGTGAACTGAAGCAGTGTTACCCACCCAAAAGGTTAACATTAACTGGAAATATAATTCTGGTCCCTTACGCATAAGACCTGGTAAACCAATTTCAATATACAGTGTATTTCCAATAGCAAAGATATTAGATTTTGTCCCATCCCAGTATAGCATGTGCAGCCATCCTTACGTGAGGGAAATGCTGTGTTTGGCACACACAGACCCAACCGATAGCCAGCAGAGTTGCAGGGTGCCATAGGCAGTAAAGCAGGTGGTGAAAATATACCCTTTCCCTGGTTAGTAAAAAAGTCTTCCTTTGGATGCAGGGACCCCTAAATGTCCCTGGGTGCCTGTGCCCCTGCACCTGCTCAATTAATGAGCTGTGCTGATAATCACGCTAAAAATGGCTGGAAAATCGAGTCACAAATGTGATTTACAAATCAATTATTGCGAACAACAAAGACTAATTGATAAATAAACACAATATTGTGACAAAAGATTCGCATAGTAAAGCCGGGGTTTCACACACAGCTGTGTGATTTTGTGTGTAGCTCTCATGTATTTGGAAAAAACTGCAGTGCCTAGTTCGGCAACAGTTGACACACTGTGCGGCCCTTTAACTGTGCAAGGTTCCATTTTAGCTTCCACTTTGCCCGCTTCAGTTTTTCTCTCCAGCTCTTTTGAAAAAAGCAGGTGTTTGACTGAAAAATCCTCGAACAGGTAGTGCTAATCTGCGCTTTTCACAAATGGATCTTTTGTGCTGCCTGCTGCCTTTGGATTTGCAGGAGCAAGCACTGTTTTCAATCAAACAATGACAAAGAACGACAGCGGTGGGGTGGGGGAGGCTAGGGCTGGACACATTCCGCACACGCAGTTGGCTCAAGGTGATGACATCACCTATTGGATTTAGAGGACACAGCACTCGAGGGATGAGATTAAGGGAGAGCCCCCCATTCCCTTTTCTTTCAGGGATATAATATGGTTATGGCCAAGGGCTAAGTGCATGAGACATCACAAAGTCGGGACAATGCAAAGTTCATTGGTGCACAGACCCTGACTCTCAGGTGCAGTGAAAGAGAATAGGGCCTCATTGTTAGAGCAGGATCAGGACACTGCTTTGTTCATTTCTCTCTTGGCACAACAATAATAATATCTTGTCAATCTTGAAGCCTGTTGGCATAGATCTCGCCCACTGATGGATATTCGGCCATTGAACAGGATGAAATGGTTTGCTCCTGTTGACGTACGTCTTTGTAGAATCCCCTAATGGGAATGAACATAACTGAAACCTTCCTCTCATTGAGGCGTTCAATGGAGCCAGTGTTAACCCCTAATCTCTCGGATGGATGTGGCCTATATTAAGTTTCAAAGGGCTGTCTTTCAATTGTTTTTATTTTTTAGCTAGTGCAATGATATACATGCAGGTGGAGATAAGATAAGGAAAGCCAACAACAATACTTGAGATTACAAGATGCTTATCTGTATTGTTGCAATTAATTGAAATCAAATGGTGATGTCCCACAAAATAAAATAGTGAACGGTGACTTAATACCACATGTTGCATGTCTGTAGTTCCTGTAATCGCTTGCTTTCCGATTTGCCTCCTTTCGTTTGTGAGTTTAGGCCCAGAGACCATCTTTTTAAAGAGGTAGTTTTGAAATGCGTTCAGTGTTTCTGTTGTATATTCAATGACAGCTGCTAACTCTGGTGAAAGTCATTTATATTCATTAATATTTTGTGTTTCCCATGAATTTTTTAGTTGCCCGTTTTGTAAAATAGGCAACCGAGATGTAAGTGCGAAAAACATTTACAATCCACTGTCAGTACATCAGATCCTCTCGCGCTTTACGTCATTATCAAGACAGACAGACAAAACGTCAAAGGTGCAAGTAGAAGAGGTTACAGTCTAAGCTTTTGGGGTGTTTTGGTGTGAAATCTTTGGTAGTGCACCCCGATCTGATAAAGGTGGCGGAGACCTACAGGCAGTAGTACCTGTAGTAGACGTGCTTACCACCCAGAAGTTACTTTTACCCATGAAGGTTCAGCAACGCTTTGAAATATTGTCTGAAAGGGAATTTCCCTCCCATAAAAATGCACTCTATCACTGATAGAACCCCCTATGCTTCAAAGATGCATCAGAGACGCACTGATGTGTACCTCATCGGTGCAAGTGCCCAAGGTTTAGTCTGTGCTGTGGAGGGAGGGTAGAATTTAACCATTTTCTGGAGGGGGAAGTCAATATTCAGCTGCTCATCGCGTTTGTTTCCCTGTGTGTATTTCCACGCCAGACTAAGCCTTTTAATGGGCTTATTAAGGAGGTCTGACCACTAGGTAGATGCTCAACAGGTGACCGTGGGTCAATGTGAGGTTATAAAGTCAACTGGAACTGGTACTTTAGCCCTTTTCCACCTGCAGACTATGCCCGCCCCGTTTCAAGAATTTGTTTTCAAACATTGTTTTCAAAGGTCAAAGTACTGTAAGTGGTGGAAAAGGCTGAAATAAGAAATTGTTTAGCACCATGGTGAACTAACTGTCACTATTGTAAGTTACCCTTAGTGGTGGTTTGGATTGATTTGACAAAGAAATATGGCTTCCAGCGCTTCCCTGGGATTGCTCATATCAAGGGGAATGTGAAGTAAGCGAGGGAAATCAAAGTTGCGGCAGACTTAGTAAGTTTTATCAAAGATAAAATGTGCCCCCAATCACCAAACGCGTATGAGGCGGCACACGAACAGCAACCGTTTACTGTTTCTGGCCGCGCTCACTCCGCTCGCTCTCCTGGAGTCGCGCTAGGCAACACCAGAACGCTGCTCGCGACTAGCGAGTACAACATTGATTTTTTTTATTTTTTTTAAAACCATCACAACCCCCATCCCAACAGAAAAAATACACCAATATTTACAAATACTACAAACCACAATTAAAAATAAACACATAAGAAATTAACGTTGCCAGAAAGTACATCGAAATTACCTGTTGTCTCATAAATACAGTTTTCAAGACAAAACTCATACGTTAACTCATTGACACAGTTTCCAAGGCAATTTTCTTACTCTGTTACTCCTGCGCACGACCAAACCTTCACCAGCACTGTCACGCAAATCAGACTGTTTCACTAAACCAGCCCCGCTTACATTCAAGTCAGACTGTCTTACTAAATCACCCTTGCATTCGACCTGAGGATCCGATCTCCCTTTCAGTTTGACAACCTTGGATTTGTTCCACCACTTATTGCCCTGAACCCTTACAGCATTACCCAAAACCAGTTCAACCCTAACCGTTTCAGAAAATGTGGGATTGCCCTTCTTAACAAAAGTAGGCAATTTTACTGCAACCCAATCACCTACTGCAATAAGCAACTCTTTTGCCCCTTTCTTGTTGTCAAAATATCTCTTTTGTGCACACTGTTTGTTTTCCACATTAGTTTTGATGAGATCAGTACGGTCTCCAACCTGCATATTATTGAAAAACTTGGACATCCACCCAGGTTTGATTTGCGTAATGGGCTTTCTACCTTTCAAAGCTTCAAAAGGAGATACCCCGTGTTGGAATGAGGAGTTGTTCTGTAAAACCACAGCATTGCTTGGACCGACGCCTGCACATCACACCCATTCTTCAACACTCACCTGACACAGTCCCCCAACACACGGTTGAATCTCTCCACCAAACCATTCGTTTGGGGTTGATAAAGAGAACATCTCAGATGTTTAACATTACCTTGCTCCAAAAATGTTTTAAACTCTTCAGACATGAATTGAACTCCATTGTCCGAAATGACTTCCTCTGGAAACCCTTCACTCATAAACACTTCCCTCAGGAATATCACAAGAGTCTTTGCATTTGGGTCCTGAACAAATTTGACATAAGGCCACTTAGAAAAATAGTCAACAACAACATACGCGTACTGCAACTTACAATTTAGTGAGTGGAAAGGTCCTACCATATCAACCCCCAATTTACGCCAAGGACCACCAGGACACAATATAGGCATTAGGGGTGGTGTCACAGGTTTCAAACTCTTGTCGGCGTTGGAACACACTACACAATTCCTTATTAATTGTTCAATTTCATTGTCCATGCAAGGCCACCAAAAGCTGTCTCTCACTCGTCTTTTTGTCAATGTGGCCCCCAAATGACCATCATGCGCTTTCTTCAATAGAGAACACCTCAAACCCTCCGGGGGAATTAATTTGTCGTTCCTCAAAAGAATACCATCCTCAATTGTCAACTCATCAGAAACTTTCCAAAATGGCTCAATGGCCGTCGTCAAGTCCCTCTCATACGGCCAGCCCTCAACTATACACTTCATAACTGTGCACAAGTCAATATCAGCAGCCATCTTATCCTTCCACTCTGACTCAGAACATACACACACTTGTTCATCCTCAACTGCTGCAATCATACAACATTCATCATCCACAAAATCACCAAACATCGGGCTACACTGACTGGGAAATCTTGACAGAAAATCTGCCCTCACGTTACGCCCCCCAGGTATATGCATGACTTCAAAATCATACTGCATCAATCTCGCTACAAATCTAGCAATTCTGGGTGTACCTGTTTTGTCATTAGTCCCTTTCAAAATTGAGACTAACGGTTTATGATCTGTTTTCAACAGAAAGTGTCTCCCCCACACATAACACCTGAATTTTTCAATGGCCCAAACACAAGCCAACAGCTCCTTTTCGATAACAGAATAATGCACTTCTGGTGTTCTTAATACTCTAGAGGCAAAACCAATGGTGTTTTCAACACCATCAATCATTTGGGTCAACACTGCACCCAAACCAACATTGCTGGCATCAACAGTGAGACAACATTGAAAGCGTGGATCATACGGTTTCAACACCTTGGCCTGTGTCAACTGGATTTTGATGTTCTCAAATGCTTTTTCACATTCTGAACACCACACAAAACTGGTCTTGTCTTTCAATAAATTGGATAGAACTCTCACTGGCCTCGCATACTCCGGTATAAATCGAGAGTAAAACTCACACATACCCAAAAACGCTTTAACTCCAGCCTTGTCTGTAGGCTGAGGAGCGGCTGTGATCGCATCAATCAAACCGGGCTTGGGACTAACACCCTCCTGACTAATTACATCACCCAAATACTCAACCAACGACTTCATGAAATTACATTTTTCTCTCCTAAGAACCACGCCATGAGTCATAAATTTCTGTAAAACCTGTCGTAGAATATTGTCATGCACTTGCTGGTCAGGTGCATGAATTAATATGTCATCCTGGAAAACCACCACGTTGGAAATCCCCTTTAACAATGTACACATGATTCTTTGAAACACCGAAGCCGCCGATGCCAGCCCAAACGGCATACGGCTAAACTGGAAAACACCAAAAGGCGACACAAAAGCTGTTAAAAACCTGGACTCCGGATCAAGTTCTACCTGATGGTACGCACTAGCCAAGTCTAACTTCGTAAAAATCTTCGCACCTTTGATAGCGGACAACAATTCGTTGATATTGGGGAGGGGATGTGAGTCTACCCAAATTTCCCTGTTGAGTGCTCTCAAGTCCACACAAATTCTTAAATCCCCATTTTTTTCCCTATCCACTACTAATGGAGAGAGCCACAAAGAGGATTCAATTGGTTCTATAATCCCCTTGTTCTGTAAATTTTCCAGTTCCCTTTCTAAATCTTCTCTCATGCTAAAAGGAACAGATCTTAGTTTGTGCTTGACTGGAATGGCATTGGCTTTCACTTTTATTTTATATTTAAACCCATGCAACTTTCCCAATTCACCTGAAAAGACCTTAGGGAAATCATTAAGAAGGCCTTCAATCTCCCCCGAATCTCTTAGTACTGCAACCTGCTCAGACGTACCAGGTCTCAACACCATTCCAAACAGGCCCTGATGGAACCAGCCTAAAATGTTCAACCCTCTAGCCGCTACATAGACTTTACCAAATATGCGTTTCCCCTTAAACTCGAGAATGTCCTCAAAGAAACCTTGAAGTTCAATCTTCCTCCCTTCGTAGGGCACTGGAGCCCTGTCTGGCGGTTCAAGGACACGCTCTCCCCAATTCAGCTTGAACAATTCCAGAGTAATCATGGTGATCCTAGCCCCTGAGTCTGCTAGCAAACGCAACGACTTGTCTCCCACTCTTATGCAAACATAGGGATCCACACAATTATCCGGATCACCAGTCTTAACCGCTCCCTCAACCACACTCAAAACCATGTCCTGAACCTCTCCCATAAGATGCTCCACCGCTTCATCATTCTCTTCCATCACTGTCGTGACAGATTCTCGTTTACCACCTTGACAAACTTTTGCAAAACGCCCTAACCTGCCACAACTCCTACATTGGACACCCAAGGCTGGGCAACTCCTAAATCCTTTTTGATGCATAGAATTACCACATCTAAAACAAACATTTTTTTGTTTAAAGAACACATTGGATTTGGCAAACTTATTGTTCTTCTGTCCACACGATTTGAACCCAGTCTTTTTGTCATCCTTGTTGACAACAGCATTGACTCTGCTGGACGTTGCCAATTCTTTACTGTTCCTTGACAAATTAACTGGTCTCTAATAAGATGATCACCCAGCACTCCAGACTGGCATTCTGCAGCTAGAACGCGCAACGCCGAAATATATGTGTCTACATCTTCACTTGAGCGTTGTTCTCTTTTAAAAAATTTGTGTCTAGCCACTACCAAGCTGGTAGGAGCATCAAATCTGTTGCTCATTTTCTTCACCGCAGATTCATACTCATCCATTTCATCATCCTCCATTTGTACTTCAGGTAGATGCTTGAAAATCGCTCTACCCTCAAAACCAATAGAATGGAGCAGCAGACACTTTTTCCGTTCCGGCCTGTAACGTGATGCACCAATCGCCCCTAAATATGTTTCGAAGGCATCAAACCATTGTTTCCAACATATAGCTGGTTCACCTGGACTGTCTAAAAATGGAGGTGGGGGCAGAACCGATTGCATGGTGAGGCTACTCAAAAATATGTTTAAAAAAAATATAACTGAGAATTATTTTTTTTTGGGATGAATTATCCACAACACACCAGAATTAAAAATTGAGTTTTTTCTTTTCACTTCAATTTTTAGATTTCCAACAACAACTGTTCGCTACACAGTCTTAAAAGCTTCTGAGAAACATTGTCTTAAGTCTGTTAAACGCTGTCTGTAGACATATACTGTCACAACGTAAAGTAGCAAAGCTCTAATCATCAGTAGACCAGATCCATACCTCTGTTTAAATTTAGTAGTAAATAAACTCCTTAGTTTGCGTTGGGCTTATTTTTGCATGCAGTTGGAGTATATCCATGAAGCAAAGCCAATCCCTCCAGGTGCTGAAATCACTTTTTTTTCCTACTTCCTGGTGTTTCCGAAGTCGTCACTGCCTCCAACGGTGAAGAACCACAAAGAAGAAATTTGCTGCGCAGGTCCGCAGCGTTTGGAGATGACCCTCGTCGCCAAATGAAGTAAGCGAGGGAAATCAAAGTTGCAGCAGACTTAGTAAGTTTTATTAAAGATAAAATGTGCCCCCAATCTCCAAATGCGTCCGAGGCGGCACACGAACAGCAACCGTTTACTGTTTACGGCTGCGCTCGCTCCGCTCACTCTCCTGGTGTCGCGCTAGGCAACACCAGAACACTGCTCGTGACTAGCGAGTACAACAGAATGTCTTCCTGCTATTCTGTTTGGAGGGATGCAATTGAGCACAATTACAGAGAGCACTCCCTGGTACAATGATGATGTCATCTGACTTCAGTTTTGCTACTGTTATTGGATAATATTCAGATCATCCCATGTGAATGTCTTATGTGTTAAGTACACAAAATTAATCTATTTTCTTGCCACGTTATTCATGTCTGTACCAAAGATGACTACAGACTTTATATTCCACCTTTTGATAATTTGCTATGTGTTAGACCTGCCAGCCTTAGGGTGGTCTTCTCCAAAACCTTTTGCCCCCCCCATCACCCTAATTTTCTGATCTCATTTTTGCTGGCCTTAGGACTCTGTCCACTTTACCACTGCCAACTAGTGTTAAAGTGCATATGCTTACTTCTTGAAACATGGTAACATTGACTTATCTCCAATTAGCACATTTAGTTTACCAATAAGACCTTAGTAAAGTGGTACTGCAGGTACCCAGGACTTGTAACTCAAATGCTACAAGTGGCCTGTAGCACTTATTGTGCCAACCACTCAAGTAGCCCTTTAAACATGAATCAGCGCTGCTTTGTGTGTAGTTTTCAATGTTCATTTCAACCTGGTAAAACAAATCTTTTGCCAGGCCCCCATTTTTGCTTACATCACTCCTAATGGAGGCCCTGGACTACACAGAGGGAAGGGTGCAGTGTATTTAAAATGTTGGACTTGTACTTTTATGCTTTACGTTCTTGTTAGTGAAACACTCTTACATTTGTTTTTCACTACTGCAAGGCCTACCTCTCCTGTACGATAACATTGGGGTTTCCTTATTACATTTAATAAGCTGTAATTTCCAAGAGGGAACAGGCAGGTAAACAGATCATGTTTGGTGTCTTTGATGAAAAATCAACTCCTATGGTAAAGTCATATTTTAAGTAACAGTTTTGAAAATGATGCTTTTAGAAAGTTGACATTAATCACTTAGTACCTGTACCCTACCTACCCATGACTGGTTGTAGATGGCAGTTGGGTTTTGTATATTCCTCCTAGACAGCCACACACAATAGAGAGCCTAGGTGTGCAAGGATGGGACATCTGGAAGGATGAGAAGGCGGAGCTGGGCACAGAACTACTTACACTTGAATAGGTTGTGCCCTGTCTCCACACAAAGACCTGAATACCCCCTGAGTTAGTCTGGAGCTAGGGCTGGGGAGACAGGAAGCCTGTGCACCCCAAGGGAAAACTTCCAGAAGCTCCTACCACTTCAGAAGAAGCCCCAAGTATCAATATTGGTCACCAACACTTCAGTACACTCCTGCACGTGGGGATGCTCTGCAAGGAAGAATGACTGCAGTGCTGCTCAAAGAACTGCTGCTCCGAAGGACTGCTGTCCTGTATTACTGACCGGGTGCCCTCTTTCCTGTGTGAAAAGGACTGGGTCTTCATCTGTTGAATCCAGGACCCTAACCTGACTCGAAGGGCTAGTAGGTGACCTCCTGACTACAGCCTCAGGGACAGAAGGATCCAACAACCTTGAACCCAGCACCTGGACTCTGCTATCTATGTGTCCTACCCTGACAAGCAGTACAACCCCAGTCCTGGATTCTTGGAAGCAGGCCTGAATGTGCTCTGCCAGCCTACCTCTGGGTCAAGGAGAACCAGCACATCATGTCTGCTGCCTGGCACAATCCTGAGCAGAACTGAAGCATTGTCTATGCTGCGAGGTTTCTCAAAGCACAAGGACTCCACATTGACGATACAGTCTGCATCTGAACTGCCGCTGTGCAAAGCATCATCGATACAGGCCCTTGCATTGTAAATCTCTTGTCAACGACAGCCTTGACGATAACACATGTTTTTGAATCGCAGCCTCTCAACTCTTCAGAACTGACAAATCTCCTTATTCGTGTGATGCATTCTCGATGCTGGAGTTCGCATCGCAAACCCTCGTCAATGGGATATTCGATGACGATGCAGGACCTTGCATCATCACTTCACAGCACCTCAGAAAACATGCATCACTTCAGCTGTGTGACGCACCCTCTGCACAGTACCTTACAATGCTGCACAACCAGGATTAAAGGTACTTTTATTCAGTGAGCCTAAGTGGAACCCTGAGGCCACTCCGTGTTCCATTGCAGTTGGCCTGAACTTGTAACTTTTTCCTGGTTGGTCACAATCAGATATACACAGTTGTCTACCAAATGTAGGCGGGTGCTCAAATAACTCCATGATACCTGGGCTGCAAATACTAGAAAAAACACAGTGGTATCCTGCAGGGGTGAATTATATACCTAATTTTTGTCACAACGAAATCATTAAATTTGACACCAGGATTTTTGATTCAATCATTCTGACACCTTTGATTCAACATTTGTAATTAGTAGTCTATGGCCTATCTCCTGTTGGAGTCTCTGAAGCACCATTAAGAAAAAAGTACATAAATAATATATAAATATCACACAGCCCGTCACCTTTCCCCATAAATGTCATAAACCCATAAGAAAATTCAACTTTTGAGGATGTTTCCTTTCTTCCTTGTATTTACAAAAGTAGTTGCACCATTCATTCATGTGCGTTTACCAAGGAGGTAGTCCATGAAAACCATTTTGCGCAACCATGCCCTATCTTATTTTTAAGTCTGTATTATTTTCCTGTTTCTTTTTTATGTACAAGGCTCCTCCTGCTGATATTATCAATGCATTTTGGCCCACTTTAATTGTCAGGCCTTTTCAGGACTTGGAAAACAGAGTGCCTATTAATCAAATACACCATCCCATCAAATTATATTCATGTTATACTTTATAATATATAACCCTTTCACCAAAAGTGCGCCATCGGGGCTGCAATCATATTGTGAAAAACCTGTATGTTAAAACCAAAGATTAAAATGAGTAGGTAGCAGGGAAAGAAGGTGAAAGGTGACCATAATATGTCATTCGAGTATTAGCCACCAGCAAGTCAAAAGGGCCCTCTCTCCTACCATCTCTACTAGTGACACAGGGGTGAGGGGAAGTCAGTGCAGCCTGCTGTCCATTTTCTCACTTAAAACCCAGGAAGGACTAGCCCAAGTTGTCAGTCTGATCGAATCACCTCTAAACAACCAATTGAACCAAACAAACTGCCCTAGAGTAGTTAAGATAGACCAGATGGCGTCTGATTCAAATGACCCAGTCCTTGATTAAGTGCAAAAGCCGAATTCAAGACTACATTGTGGACATAGCCTCCCAAAACTGCACTACCTACAACTCAAACTTAAGAAATCATAAACTTTGGAATTTCAGTGGTCAGCCCCAGGGACAGGTGTATTTGGATCTGTTCCTACCTTTTGTCTTGGGAGGGATCACATCAGTCAGACCCTGTCTCCTGAATGGAACACATTTGTTGGTGTACCCGCAGAACCAGAACTTGTACTACTTCTGAGTCCTGTATCGCCAACTCGCTTGTCGGCGTTACTGCACAGTCAACCCAGGTCCCCTTAAAAAACTCCTTCCACAACCAGCCAAGAAAGGTCACATGATCCAAAGGCTCAGCCGGGGCTGCTGTTAAACCTGACAGCCTTAGGGTGGTCACCCCTAACTTTTTGCCTGCCTCCCTCCACTTTTGAGATACTGTCTTTGCTGGTTCCTAGACTCTGCACACTTTACCACTGCTAACCAGTGCTAAAGTGCGTATGCTCTCTCCCTTTAAACATGGTAACATTGGATCACACCCAATTGGGCTATTTAATTTACTTATACCTAGTAGAGTGCACTATATGTGCCCATGGCCTGTAGATTAAAAGCTACTAGTGGGCCTGCAGCACTGATTGTGCCACCCAGTTCAGTAGCCCCTTAACTTTGTCTCAAGCCTGCCGTTGCAAGGCCTGTGTGTGCAGTTTCACTGCCAATTCGACTTGGCATTTAAAAGTACTTGCCAAGCCTAAAACTCCCCTTTCTCTACATATAAGTCACCCCTAAGTTGTGCCCTAGGTAACCCCTAGGGCAGGGTGCTGTGTAGGTAAAAGGAAGGAAATGTACCTGCGTAGTTTACATGTCCTGGTAATGTAAAACTCCTACATTCGTTTTTACACTACTATGAGGCCTACTCCCTTCATTGGCTAACATTGGAGCTGCCCTCATATATTGGTTGAGTGGTAGCTGCTGATCTGAAAGGAGTAGGAAGGTCATATTTAGTATGGCCAAAATGGTAATACAAAATCCAGCTGACTGGTGAAGTAGTATTTAATATTACTATTTTAGAAATGTCACTTTTAGTAAGTGAGCATTTCTCTGCACTTAAATCTTTTTGTGCCTTATAATCCACGTCTGGCTGGGTTTAGTTGACAGCTCCTTGTGCATTCACTCAGACACATCCCAAACAGAGGATGCTCAGCCTCACTTGCATACATCTGCATTTTGAATTGGTCTTCCTGGGCTGGGAGGGTGGAGGGCTTGCTGTCACACAAAGGACTGCCACACGCCCTACTGGGACCCTGGCAGACAGGATTGAACTGAAAGGGGACCTGGTGCACTTCTAAGCCACTCTTTGAAGTCTCCCATACTTCAGAGGCATATTTGGGTCTAAAAACAGAGCCTCTGCCCTACCACCCCAGACACTTCCTGGAGAAGAAACCTGAACCAGAACCTGCACCCTGACAAGAATAACTGCTGGCTGCCTAAAGGACTCACCTGACTGCTTTCTGAAGAGACCTGCTGCCTTGCTGTTGCCCTGCTGTCTTGCTGCTCTCTTGCCCTGCTGCAGAAGTGCTCTCCAGGGGCTTGGATAGAGCTTGCCCCCTCTTCCCTGAAGTCTCAGGACCATAAAGACTTTTCTCCTGCAGCTGAAATCCCCGTGCAGCGAAAATTCTACATACCGCCTGCCAAGAATGACACACAGCCTGCTTGTGGTGAAAATTTCACCACAGGCCGAGTCCGGAATGACGCAGCCCGACTTCGCAACAGAAGATCGTCTCAGCTCCAGCGACGTGACCAGAACTTCAATGCACAGACCTACTGGATCAACACAAGCCAACTCAGAATGACGCTGCCCGACTTCCTGAGAGGAATCAACGCAGCGCCTGCCGTTCGGAAGAAAATTCCACGCATCACCTTCCGGAATCAACGTGGCTGCAGTGACTTCGCTCTGCAAGCCCAGGATTCCATGCATCGTCCCCGGGGGGTCTGAAAACCCCACAACTTCAAGAGGATCCAAGTCCATGTGCCAGAAATCGATGCAACGTCTTCCCCGCGTGGAAAATAACGACAGAAGTCCATGTGCGAAGGGGTGAAACCGACGCACACTCAAGGTTTTCTACTCATCTCCTCCTCTGCGGTCCCTTGCGAAGACTTTTTCAACGCAAACCAGGTACTTTGCCCTGCAAGAGACACTTGTTGTTTCTAGGGGAACTTAAGACACTTTCTATTGCTTTTACAGTAATATTTCAACTCTAAGACACTTGATATCACCTTCAGTGATATCCCTACATTTGCCTAATTCATCTTTAATCATTTTGACCTGCATTTATCAAGATAAATATTATATATTTTTCTAAACACTGTGTGGTGTATTTTTGTGGTGTTATATTGTGGTATTGTATGATTTATTGCACAAATACTTTACACATTGCCTTCTAAGTTAAGCCTGACTGCTCAGTGCCAAGCTACCAGAGGGTGGGCACAGGATTATTTGGATTGTGTGTGACTTACCCTGACTAGAGTGAGGGTCCTTGCTTGGACAAGGGGTAACCTGACTGCCAACCAAAGACCCCATTTCTAACATTGGTGATCAGCCGTGAGAATAGGACTTGTATTTGCGCAGTGACATATAGTAGCTAAGTATTTCACTACCTACCCACAGTTGAAGGTCAACTTGATTTTTATCTCTTTTTACAAATTCATTTTTCCTGACAATTTTCTAAACCAAATCCTCACTCAACATGTCTCAGGCTGGGTCTCAAGCAGGAGATTTTGACCTAGCCCTATTGAAGACATATACTATAAAACAACTAAAATGGTTCTGCAATGAGATGAGTGTACCCACCCAAGGGGCCTCCAGGAAGGAGGACTTTCAAGTGGTGCTGAGGGCCTGGGCAGAAGCCCATTTACATGATGATGCTGAGGATGAGGAGCCAGAAGATGGCCCCTCAGAGGATTTCATACCATCAGTGGATGATGTTACCACTGCAATTATGCCCCCTGCCAGACCAGGGAGCAGTGTCTCTGATCAAGGTCTGACCGCTGAGGAAAGGGGAGAGGGAGTTCCAATTGCAAATGGCAAGTTTGAAAATTGAGGCTCAACAGGAGGAAAGGACGGCAGAGAGAGAAGCGCAAGCAGCTGAGATAGCCTTGGCTGAAAATAAACTTTTGTTGGCTCAGGAACTGAGTCTCAAGGAGCTGGATCTTAAGGCGAAGCAGTCTGAATCCAGCAGTAATGGTGGCAGCATACAGGCAGGACCTGCTGGAGAAAAGAAGGTTCATATACCCAAACATTTTGTGCCCAGTTTTGTGGTGGGAGATGACATAGATACATGGCTAGCTGCTTGTGAAGTTGCACTAAGGGCTCATGAGGTTCCTGAAGGGCAATGGGGTACAGCTATGTGGAGTTATGTGCCAGCACTGGGGAGGGACACACTTCTCACATTGGACCTAAAGGATCAAAACACATATCCACTTATGAAAGCCATTTTATTTGCCAAGTTTGGGCTGACCCCTGAGAAATACTATCAGAGGTTCAGGGACAGCACCAAACAGTCCACACAAACATGGGTAAATTTCTTTGACTTTTCCAGTAAGGCACTGAATGGATGGGTGTGGGGCTGCAAAGTAGAGAGCATATGCTCAGTATTTGTTTTACAGAGTTGTGCCAGCACCTAGTAGACAGTAAGCTGACTGATCCCAGGAAGCTTGCTGAGGAGGCGGACCTCTCGACTAGCACCAGAGTGTCCTGAAAGGTATCTGGGAGGACACCCACAAAGGTGGTCAGGGTTCCAATCAGAAGAAAGAGGAGGGAGAAAAACTTAAAAACAAGGAGTTCTCAAAAGGCCCCCAAAATAGTTACCAAGGGAATAGTGGTAACCAGTCCCGGTCTGATTCCAAAAGGAGAGGTTTTACTGGCCATAAGACAGGGAGGTTTGTACCCCAATGTGCAGAGTACAATAAGTATGGGCACTCTGAGGGCGACTCCAAGTGTCCCAAGAGTGCACAGCCCCCCAAAGGGGGGCAGACACCTGGGTTGGCTAGTGTAGCATTCAGGGAGTAGATGGTCCCAGACAGTTTTGGGGAGCAGATAGAGGTAACCCTAGTGTCCCTGGGGGATGCTGAGATGGTGCCAAAAACCCACATGCCTGCCAATACTTCCAAATATAGGCAGTGGGTCACCATCAATGGGCAAGGAGTGGAGGTTTTGCGTGACACAGGAGCCAGCATGACTACTGTCAAGGTTCAGCTGGTGTCAGCAGAGCAGGTCCTCCCAAATACATTCCACCAAGTCATAGTCGCCGACAATCATGAGAGCCACCTACCAGTAGATCTGGTTCCCTTTGAGTGTGGAGGGGGTCTCTGGTACTCTGAAAGTAGCTGTGAGTCCTGCCATGCCTGTAGATTGTCTGTTAGGCAACAACCTTGAGCACACTACCTGGAAGGAGTTAGAGCTAAGGTCTCAGTTGGAATTGATAGGATTGCCTGAGTAGGTCTGCATGACCACACAGTCCATGGCTTCCTGGGAGGGAAGTCAAGGGCGTCTGGAGCCTGGAACAATGGCCCAGACAACTGCCAAGAGGAGGGGTAAAGGGTGCGAGAAACCGGTCCCAAAGGTTTCCGCAGTGGTTGACGGGGTTCCTGAGGAGGAGGCCCCCAAGCCAACTGGGGAAGACATTGCCGCCCTAGGTGACCTACCTGAGTTTGCTGGCAAGTTGAGGGTGGGCCCACCAGGGAGGAATTCTGCAAGGCGCAGAAAGAATGTCCCACTCTAGAGGGCTTGAGGAAGCAAGCCTCAGCCCAGGCAGCAGGTGAAGCCTCTGGCGATCACCACATACATTGGGAGAATGATCTCCTCTACAGTGAGCCTGAGGTTCCGGCCATTGGGGCAGCACGTGCGCTGGTGGTCCCCCAGTGTTGCCAAACCTTCCTACTGGTTCTGGCTCACAACATTCCCCTGGCAGAACATTTGGGGCAACACAAGACCTTTGCCAGGCTTGTCACCCACTTCTATTGGCCCCGAATGAGGACAAACTCAGAAACGTTCTGCAGGTCCTGTCCTAACTGCCAGGCCAGTGGTAAAACAGGAAAAAGGGTTAAGGCCCCCCTGATTCCACTTCCCGTCATTGGCACCCCCTTTGAAAGGGTGGGCATCGACATTGTTGGTTCATTGGACCCCAAAACTGCCCTAGGCAACAGGTTCATCCTGGTTTTGATGTACCATGCCACCCGTTACCCAGAGGCAATCTCTCTGAGGACCGTAACTGCATCGGTGGTGACCAGAACTCTGATGGGGATATTTACCCGTGTGGGATTCCCAAAGGAGATAGTGTCTGACAGAGGCACTAACTTCATGTCTGCACACATGAAGTCTATGTGCGATGCGTGTGGTGTAACCTACAAGTTCACCACACCTTATCACCCCCAATCTAATGGTCTTGTGGAGAGACTCAACAAGACCTTGAAAGGCATGATCACAGGCCTCCCTGAGGCCCTGAGATGTAAGTGGGACGTCCTCTTACCATGCCTTCTCTTTGCTTACAGAGAGGTACCCCAGAAGGGGGTAGGGTTCAGTCCATTTGAGCTTCTCTATGGGTACCCTGTCAGGGGACCCTTAAGCATTGTCAAAGAGGGGTTGGAGAAAGCTCAAAAGGCACCCCCTCAGGATGTGGTCAGCTACATGCTGGCCCTCCACAACCAGATACACCGCTTCTGGAAACAGCCAAAAGTAACCTTGAGGCCAGTCAAGAGGTAATGGAGCGCTGGTATGACCAGAAGGCAACCTTGGTAGAGTTTCAACCTGGAGACAAAGTGTGGGTAATGGAGCCAGTAGAGCCTAGAGCTCTCTAGGACTGCTGGTCTGGCCCATTTGAAGTGAAGGAGCGGAAAGGGGAGGCCACTTACCTAGTGGACCTCTAATCCCCTAGGAACCCCCTAAGGGTGCTCCATGTCAACTGACTGAAGCCTCACTTTGAGATGTCTGAAGTCAACATGCTGCTGGTGACAGATGAGGGTATGGAGGAGGAGAGTGAACCTCTCCCCGACCTCCTCGCTGCCAAGGAAGGTGATGGGTCAGTGGAGGGTGTCGTCTCTGACTCCCTGATCCTAGATCAGCGAGGGGGCTGCTACCAGTTACTGGAACAGTACTACTCCCTGTTTTCTCTCACCCCTGGACTCACACACTTGTGTGTCCATGACATTGACACAGGAGACAGTCCCCCTGTAAAGATAAAAATTTACAGGTTGTCAGACAAGGTGAAGGCCAGGATCAAAGAGGAAGTCACCCAGATGTAGGCTCTTGGGGTTATTGAGAAGTCCAGTAGTCTGTAGGCCAGCCCTGTGGTGCTGGTACCCAAGGCTGCTGCTCCCGGTGCCAAGCCAGAACATCGGTTTTGCGTGGACTACCGGGGTCTCAATTCAGTCACACGGACTGATGCTCAACCCAACCCCTGAGCTGATGAGCTCGTAGACAGACTAGGTGCTGCCAAATTCCTCAGTACTTTTGATCTCACATCAGGGTACTGGCAGATCGCCTTGACTGAGGAGGCTAAAGAGAGATCGTCATTTTCCACACCTGAGGGCCATTACCAATTCCAGGTGATGCCCTTTGGGTTGAAAAATGCCTGCTACCTTCCAAATGTTGGTTAACGGGGTCCTAGCTGGCAAGGACGCCTTCTGCACAGCCTACCTGGACGACATTACCTTCTACAGTGACAGCTGAGAGGAACACCTGCTCCACTTCAAGGAGGTATTTCAGGCACTGCAACAGGCAGGCCTGACCATCAAGGCCAGTAAGTGCCAGACTGGGCAGGGTTCCGTGGTGTACTTGGGACACCTAGTAGGTGGTGGCAAGGTGCAGCCACTCCAGGCCAAGATTGAAACTATCAAGGCCTGGCAACCACCTAGAACCCAAACAGAGGTGAGAGCCTTCTTAGGCCTCACTGGGTATTACCACAGATTTGTCAAGGGATATGGAACCATGGTGACACCCTTGACAGAACTTACATCCAAAAAGAAACTACGTTGGTGAATTGGACAGAGGCTTGTCAGAAAGCCTTTGACTCCCTGAAGGAAGCCATGTGCACGGCCCCATGCTCAAGGCTCCTGACTACTCCAAGGAATTTATCGTGCAGACAGACGCTTCAGAGCATGGCATAGGGGTGGTCCTAGCACAGCTAAATGAGGGAGACCTAGACCAACCAGTAGTCTTTATTAGCAGACTATTACCACTGGAACAGAGGTGGAGTGCTATTGAAAGAGAAGCATTTGCTGTGGTCTGGGCACTGAAGAAGCTGAGACCATACCTGTTTATTACTCACTTCCGGGTTCAGACAGACCACAGGCCCCTCAGATGGCTCATGCAGATGAGGGGTGAGAATCCTAAACTCTTGAGGTGGTCCATTTCCCTACAGGGGATGGACTTTATGGTGGAGCATCGCCCGGGGATTGCCCACGCCAATGCTGATGGTCTCTCCAGATACTTCTGCCTTAGCGATGAGAGCTCCCAGGAGGTTGGGTAGCTCTCCCCACTTTCAGCTGGGGGGACACATGTTAGAACTGACAGCCTTAGGGTGGTCACCCCTAACTTTTTGCCTGCCTCCCTCCACTTTTGAGATACTGTTTTTGCTGGTTTTTAGACTCTGCGCACTTTACCACTGCTAACCAATACTAAAGTGCATATGCTCTCTCCCTTTAAACATGGAAACATGGGATCACACCCAATTGGGCTATTGAATTAACTTATAAGGCCCTAGTAGAGTGCACTATATGTGCCCAGGGCCTGTAGATTAAAAGCTACTAGTGGGCCTGCAGCACTGATTGTGCCACCCACTTCAGTAGCCCCTTAACCTCTTCTCAGGCCTGCCGTTGCAAGGCCTGTGTGTGCAGTTTCACTGCCAATTCGACTTGGCATTTAAAAGTACTTGCCAAGCCTAAAACTCCCCTTTCTCTACATATAAGTCACCCCTAAGGTGTGCCCTAGGTAACCCCTAGGGCAGGGTGCTGTGTAGGTAAAAGGCAGGACATGTACCTGTGTAGTTTACATGTCCTGGTAGTGTAAAACTCCTACATTTGTTTTTATACTACTATGAGGTCTGCTACCTTCATAGGCTAACACTGGGGCTGCCCTCATACATTGTTTGAGTGGTAGCTGCTGACCTGAAAGGAGTAGGAAGGTCATATTTAGTACGGCCAGAATGGTAGTACAAAATCCAGCTGACTGGTGAAGTTGTATTAAATATTACTATTTTAGAAATGCCACTTTTAGAAAGTGAGCATTTCTCTGCACTTAAATCTTTTTGTGCCTTACAATCCACATCTGGCTGGGTTTAGTTGACAGCTCCTTGTGCATTCACTCAGACACACACCAAGCACAAGATACTCAGCCTCACTTGCATATATCTGCATTTTGAATGGGTCTTCCTGGGCTGGAAGGGTGGAGGACCTGCTCTCACACAAAGGACTGCCACACCCCCTACTGGGACCCTGGCAGATAGGATTAAACTGATAGGGGACCTGGTGCACTTCTAAGCCACTCTTTGAAGTCTACCGCACTTCAAAGGCACAATTGCGTATAAAAACAGGGCCTCTGCCCTACCACCTCAGACACTTCCTGGAGAAGAAACCTGAACCAGAACCCTGACAAGAACTGCTAGCTGCCTAAAGGACTCACCTGACAGCTTTCTGGAGGGGACTGCTGCCTTGCTGTAGCCCTGTTGTCTTGCTGCTCTCTTGCCCTGCTGCAGAAGTGCTCTCCAAGGGCTTGGATAGAGCTTGCCCCCTGATCCCTGAAGTCTCAGGACCAGAAAGACTTCTCTCCTGCAGCTGAAATCCCTGTGAGGCGAAAATTCTACACACCGCATGCCAAGAACAATGCACAGCCTGCTTGCGATGCAAATTTCACTGCACGCCGAGTCTGGAATGACACAGCCCAACTTCGCAACAGAAGAATGATGCAGCGCCAGCGACACGACTGGAACTTCAATGCACAGCCCTACTGGATCGACACAAGCTGACTCAGAACGACGAGCCTGACCCCCTGAATTAATGCAGCACCTCCCGCGCAGAAGAAAATTTCAAGCATCGCTGTTACTTCGCTCTGCAAGCCCAGGATTCCACGCATTGTCCCTGGGGCATCTGAAAACCCTGCAACCCGAAGAGGATCCAAGTCCACACACCGGAAATCGATGCAACGTCTTCCCCACGTGGAAAATAACGACGCAAGTCTGTGTGTGAAGGGGCGAAACTGACACACACTCACCGTTTTCCACACATCTCCTCCTCTGCGGTCCCTTGCGAGGATTTTTCAATGCAAACCAGGTACTTTGCCCTGCAAGAGACACTTGTTGTTTCTAGGAGACCTTAAGACACTTTTTATTGATTTACAGTAATATTTAAACTCTAAGACACTTGATATCACTTTCAGTGATATCCCTACATTTGCTTATTTCATCTTTAATCATTTTGACCTGCATTTATCCAGATAAATGTAATATACTTTTCTAAATACTGTGTGGTGTATTTTTGTGATGTTATATTGTGGTATTGTATGATTTATTGTACAAATACTTTACACATTGCCTTCTAAGTTAAGCCTGACTGCTCAGTGCCAAGCTACCATAGGGGGGGCACAGGATAATTTGGATTGTATGTGACATACGTTGACTAGAGTGAGGGTCCTTGCTTGGACAGGGGGTAACCTGACTGCCAACCAAAGACCCCATTTCTAACAGCTGCCATCTTGGCACAGAAGCTTATGATTGAAATCCAGTCAACAGGTCCAAAATTTCAGTGGAAATTAAGATGGAATGATCTGTGCTGAGTCCATATTCTACTAATCTAAGACTTCCTCAAAATTACTACGAACTGCAATTTGTGCTCCATCCAACATCTTTCACGAAAGGCAGGGGGATGGGGAAAAAACTAGTGATCAGGGGCTAGCCGGGTCACTCTGCTTAGGGTGAGGATTGCTCACATCTACAAAACATTAGTGAGTGTGGCAACTTCACTCTGAACTAAAAGCCCTGTTTATCAAGCAGATGCTGCATATTTTCTCTGTCTCAATAATTCTGCACTCATAACCTCAAAGATGCCTAACGGTATGTGCTTACTATTATTTGAATGCTGGGACACTGTGGGAAAACATTTGTGACCCCGGGCCACTTAGGGCACTACGTTTGAAGGGTAAAAAAAGCCAGGAGGAAATAGATTGCTTGCATCTATAACCAAATGATGAGTTGGGGACCTTCACTGCAAAATAAATGCCCTCTTTATCCAGTACACATACAACGCTTTCTCTGGAAGTATACATTCTCAGTCTCACTATATATGCACCTGTCATCTCTAGGCTGCCTAGCAGAATGTGGTGGCTATGAATGGCATACTGAGTCATATGGTGGACCTTGAAAAAACTAGCCCCGCTCAAAGCATAGACACCTACCACCACTTAGCTAGTGCAGAGGATTGAATAGAGCTCCCACCACACAAAAGTTGGCACTATTCTCCAAATCTTTTTTTGTTACATCATCATCTCAACACTATGCATATTGCCGCTCATCTATC
Source organism: Pleurodeles waltl (assembly GCF_031143425.1). Taxonomy (NCBI): domain Eukaryota; kingdom Metazoa; phylum Chordata; class Amphibia; order Caudata; family Salamandridae; genus Pleurodeles; species Pleurodeles waltl. The sequence continues at coordinate 401,972,246 of NC_090444.1, read as the reverse complement.
CCAATAGTAACACATCCTGTTGTTAGGAAATCTTGCTGTTACATATAGTTGCATCTCGAGGACCCAATCCATATACATTGCACATTTTTTGTTGAAAAAACATGCTTTAACATAAGTTATCATATTCAGGATCAGATCTTGTTAAGATCATTCAGACCCTTGGGAACCAGTAATGCCTCTCACAGTGCACACCAAGCTCTTTTAGCTAAAAAAATAAACATTATGGCCCTCATTATGACATTGGCGGTAAGTACCGCTCATCGCCATGCTGACTGCGGCCAACAAACCACCGCAGCAGCGGATTACTGCTACCCATATAATGACACACACATAGCAATCCGTCACTATACAGCCATACACACAAGTCCCCCAGCCCAAAGGCCGGTGATAAACTGGCGGTATCCAAAACCACACTGTTACGCAAACAGAACTACGCCTGCAATGTTATGACCCACGAATCACCACGGCGGACATTCAATGGTGGTAAACCATTGGCGGTACATACTGATGAGCTTAACCTGTTCTGTGCCTTGGACGAGATGATCTCGTCCAAGGCTACAGTTCCCCTGTGCCTTGGACGAGATCATCTAGTCCATGGCACAGGGGAACTTGGGGGAGCGCTAGCGCGCCCCCCGTGCACCCCCTCCCCCCCCCAAACCGGGGATGGAAGGGGAAGACCTTCCCCTTCCACCCCCGGCCCCCCCCACCCCCCCCTGTGACATCAACGCGCGAGCGCGCGCTGATTAGTCACAGGGGCCTCCCCCATCGCGCTTGAAGCAGAGCTTCCAGCGCGATTGACAGAGAAATGCTAAGCATTTCTCTTTCAATCACGTGGGGGAGGCCCGGAGGGGCTTCAAAGGGAAGGAAATGTATTTCCTTCCCTTTGAAGTCTCTCCGAGGGTTGCTTGCAATCCAGCTTTTAAAACCCCACTAGACACCAGGGATTTTTTTTTTTTTACTGATACTGACAAAAGGGAGCGACCCCTTGGGCAAGGGTCGCTCCCAGGGGGGGCATGTTTTCGGGAAGGCCTTTTCTGCCCCCCCTGGCCTTTTTTTAGGTGGGGAGCGACCCCTTAGGCAAGGGTCGCTCCCCTTAGGGGAAAATTATATTTTGGCCATTTCTGGGCAGATTGGCCTATTTTGATGAGGCCAATCTGCCCCCAAGGGGGGTATAAACCACTAGACACCAGGGAGTTTTTTCTTTGCGTGAATTTCACGCAAGGGGAGCGACCCCTTAGGCAAGGGTCGCTCCCTGGGGGGGGGGGGGCAATTTATTTTAGGCCATTTCTGCCCCCCCTGGGGGCAGATCAGCCTATTATTAGGCCGATCAGCCCCCGGGGGGGGCAGAAACCTCTAGGCGCCAGGGCAATTTTGTTTTTTTTAAATTATTTTTTTCTTCTTCTTTTTTTAGAGATGGGGAGCGACCCATCAGGCAAGGGTCGCTCTCCTGGGGAGCAAATTGTATTTAGACCATTTCTGGCCCCCTGGGGGCAGATTGGCCGATTTTAGGTCAATCTGCCCCCAAGGGGGCAGAAACCACTAGGCACCGGGGATTTATTTTTTGGTGCCAATGTCACGCAGGGGGAGCGACCCCGTAGGTAAGGGTCGCTCCCGGGGAGGGGGGTCTGGGGGGGCAAATTTATTTTAGGCCATTTCTGCCCCCCCGGAGGCAGATCGGCCTATTATTAGGCCGATCTGCCCCCAGGGGGGGCACAACCCTCTAGGCGCCAGGGCAAATTTTTTTTGTGTGTTTTTTTTTTTTTTTTTTAGAGATGGGTAGCGACCCATCAGGCAAGGGTCGCTGCCCTGGGGGGCAAATTGTATTTAGGCCATTTCTGCCCCCCTTGGGGGCAGATTGGCCGACTAGGCACCTGGGATTTGTTTTTTGGTGCCAATGTCACGCAGGGGGAGCGACCCCATAGGCAAGGGTCGCTCCGGGGGGGGGGTTGGGGGTTGGGGGGGCAAATTTATTTTAGGCCATTTCTGCCGCCCCTGGGGGCAGATCGGCCTATTATTAAGCCGATCTGCCCCTGGGGGGGGGCAGAACCCTCTAGGCGCCAGGGCAAAAACATTTTTTTTTTTTTTTTTTTTGTTTGTTTGTTTTTTTAGAGATGGGTAGCGACCCATCAGGCAAGGGTCGCTGCCCTGGGGGGCAAATTGTATTTAGGCCATTTCTGCCCCCCTTGGGGGCAGATTGGCAGATTTTAGGTCAATCTGCCCCCAAGGGGGCAGAAACCACCAGGCACCGGGGATTTGTTTTTTGGCGCCAATGTCACGCAGGGGGAGCGACCCCGTAGGCAAGAGTCGTTCCCGGGCAGGGGGGGCTTGGGGGGGGTGGGGGTGGGTCAAATTTATTTTAGGGCATTTCTGCCCCCCCCTCCTGGGTTCGGCTGAGCTAGAGGCCAAACTCCACAGGTAGGCACTTTGCAAAAAACACCTCTGTTTTCTGTGAAAAAATATGTTGTGTCCACGTTGTGTTTTGGGCCATTTCCTTTCGTGGGCGCTAGGCCTACCTACAGAAGTGAGGTACCATTTTTATCGAGAGACTTAGGGGAACGCTGGGTGGAAGGAAATTTGTGGCTCCTCTCAGATTCCAGAACTTTCTGCCACAGAAATGTGAGGAACATGTGTTTTTTAGCCAAATTTTGAGGTTTGCAAAGGATTCTGGGTAACAGAACCTGGTCCGAGCCCCACAAGTCACCCCTCCTGGGATTCCCCTAGGTCTCTAGTTTTCAGAAATGTACAGGTTTGGTGGGTTTCCCTAGGTGCCGGCTGAGCTAGAGGCCAAAATCTACAGGTAGGCACTTCGCAAAAAACACCTCTGTTTTCTTCCAAAAATTTGGATGTGTCCACGTTGCGCTTTGGGGCATTTCCTGTCGCGGGCGCTAGGGCTACCCACACAAGTGAGGTATCATTTTTATTGGGAGACTTGGGGGAACGCTGGGTGGAAGGAAATTTGTGGCTCCTCTCAGATTCCAGAACTTTCTGCCACAGAAATGTGAGGAACATGTGTTTTTTTAGCCAAATTTTGAGGTTTGCAAAGGATTCTGGGTAACAGAACCTGGTCCGAGCCCTGCAAGTCACCCCATCTTGGATTCCCCTAGGTCTCTAGTTTTCATAAATGCACAGGTTTGGTAGGTTTCCCTAGGTGCCGGCTAAGCTAGAGGCCAAAATCTACAGGTAGGCACTTCGCAAGAAACACCTCTGTTTTCTTTCAAAAAATTGGATGTGTCCACGTTGCGCTTTGGGGCGTTTCCTGTCGTGGGCGCTAGGCCTACCCACACAAGTGAGGTATCATTTTTATCGGGAGACTTGGGGGAACATACATTAGCAAAACAAGTGTTATTGCCCCTTGTCTTTCTCTACATTTTTTCCTTCCAAATATAGGAGAGTGTGTAAAAAAGACATCTATTTGAGAAATGCCCTGTAATTCACATGCTAGTATGGTCACCCCGGAATTCAGAGATGTGCAAATAACCACTGCTCCTCAACACCTTATCTTGTGCCCTTTTTGGAAATACAAAGGTTTTCTTGATAGCAATTTTTTACTCTTTATATTTCAGCAAATGAATTGCTGTATACCCTGTATAGAATGAAAACGCACTGCAGAGTGCAGCTCATTTATTGGCTCTGGGTTCCTTGGGTTCTTGATGAACCTACAAGGCCTATATATCCCCGCAACCAGAGGAGTCCAGCAGACGTAACGGTATATTGCTTTCGATAATCTGACATTGCAGGGAAAAGTTACAGAGTAAAACGTAGAAAAACATTTATGTTTTTTTCACCTCAATTTTAATATTTTTCTTTTTCAGTTGTTATTTTCTGTAGGAAACCCTTGTAGGATCTACACAAATGACCCCTTGCTGAATTCAGAATTTTGTCTACTTTTCAGAAATGTTTAGGTTTCTGGGATCCAGCATTGGTTTCATGCCCATTTCCGTCACTGACTGGAAGGAGGCTAAAAGCACAAAAAATTGCAAAAATGGGGTATGTCCCAGTAAAATGCCAAAATTGTGTTGAAAAATTGGGTTTTCTGATTCAAGTCTGCATGTTCCTGAAAGCAGGAAAGCTGCTGAGTTTAGCACCGCAAACCCTTTGTTGATGCCATTTTCAGGGGAAAAACCACAAGCCTTCTTCTGCAGCCACTTTTTCCAATTTTTTTGAAAAAAATGAAATTTTCCCTGTATTTTGGCCAATTTCTTGGCGTCCTTCAGGGGAACCCACAAAGTCTGGGTACCTCTAGAATCCCTAGGATGTTGGAAAAAAAGGAAGCAAATTTGGCTTGGTTAGCTTATGTGGACAAAAAGTTATGAGGGCCTAAGCGCGAACTGCCCAAAATAGGCAAAAAAAGGCCTGGCACAGGAGGGGGAAAAGGCCTGGCAGCGAAGGGGTTAAAATACACACACACAAACAAAACAACACCACATTGGACAATTCAAACTACATAAACCTGACACACATTCACACACCACACCCACACCACTATAAAACACCCACATTACCCACAACCCTTTACAACTACAAACAAGTGCCACAAGAGAGATAGCAAGACCACAGACAAGACCACAGCCACATACCTCCATCACCTATACACCATCCACACACCTTACATCACACACCCCAACCCATCACCCTACACACCCTCACCCACACTACTCACACTAAACACGCACCACCACAACGATACCCCAGGTTCTCTGAGGAGGAGCTAAGGGTCATGGTGGAGGAAATCATCTGGGTAGAGCCACAGCTATTCGGATCACAGGTGCAGCAGACATCCATTGCTAGGAAGATGGAGCTATGGCGGAGAATCGTGGACAGGGTCAACGGCGTGGGATAGCACCTAAGAACAAGAGATGACATCAGGAAGAGGTGGTACGACCTACAGAGGAAGGTGTGTTCCATGGCAGCAAGACACAAAATAGCTGTACAGAGGACTTGCGGTGGACCCCCACCTCCTCCCCCACAACTAACAACATGGGAGGCGCAAGTCTTGGCAATCATGCATCCTAAGGGCCTGGCAGGGGTAGCAAGAGGACTGGACTCTGGTAAGTCAACTCTTTACTACTTTCACCCCCCCTTCCTGCATGCCATCACATACCCCCACCCTTACTCTCACTCACTTTGACGGATTTCACCAACAACAGGCTGGCGGTGAAATCCTGGGGATTCCGACCGCTGTGGAAGCGCTGCGGTCGCACCGCCGGGACCGGTGGTTTCCCGCCACTTTTGTCCCAGGGGATTACGAGTCCCCCTCCCGGCAGCCTTTTCATGGTGGTTTGCACCGCCATGAAAAGGCTGGTGGAAAGGGGAGTCGCAGGGCCCCTGGGGGCCCCTGCCACGACCCGTGCAGCTTTTCACTGTCTGCTACGCAGACAGTGAAATGCGCGACGGGTGCAACTATACCCGTCGCACAGCCGCACAGCCACACAGCTGCACAGCCGCAACACCGCCGGCTCCATTTGGAGCCGGCTCCTGTGTTGCGGCCCAGCGGGGATCTCATAATGGCCGTGGCGCGAGTACGGCCGCATTGGCAGCCGCCCGGCGGTCAAACCTTGGCGGGCAGCTTCAGCCACCCGCCAAGGTTGTAATGACCCCACTCTCTTACCTGTGTGTCATTGGAAATAATGACGAATTAGTGCACTTCTGTTGTCCTCATCCTCATCCTCTGCCTCCTCATCTTCACTGTCCACAAGGTCCACTGCTGCCACACACCCATTTCCAGCCTTATCATCTGGCAAAAAAGGCACCTGGCAACGTGAGGCAAGGCTGTGCAACATACAACATGCCATGATGATCTGGCAGACTTTCTTGGGTGAGTAGCACAGGGATCCACCTGTGAGATGGAAGCAACGATACTTAGCCTTCAGGAGGCCGAATGTCCTCTCTATAATTATTCTTGTTCGCCCATGTGCCTCACTGTAACGTTCCTCTGCCCTTGTCCTGGGATTCCTCACAGGGGTCAGTAGCCATGAGAGGTTGGGGTAACCAGAGTCACCTGCAAATATCGAGGGACACCTGTTAGACACACACTAACCTTTAGGGCCCACACCATACCCATACACCAACATCCACTGGGTGGGAACCAGGGCATACCTATTAGCCACACCCAGTGCCTCCGGAGTTGTGCCATCAAACATGGGATGCTGCTATTCCTCAGGATAAAGGCATCATGCACAGACCCAGGATACTTTGCATTGACATGGGAGATGTACTGGTCCACCAGTCACTCTATCTGCACATTCATTGAGTGAAAGCTCTTTTGATTTCTGACCACCTGTTCATTTCTCTGGGGGGGGAGGGGACAAATGCAATATGTGTACCATCTATTGCCCCAATAATGTTGGGTATATGTCCCGTTGCATAGAAATCAGCTTTCACTGTGGCCAAATCCTCCACCAGGGGAAAATGATGTAGCTGTGCATGGGTTTAATCAGGGCAGACAACACTCTGGTATGCACTATTGAGAACATTTGCTGAGACATTCCTGCTGCCAAGGCCACTGTCACTTGGAAGGAGCCAGTTGCCAGGTAATGGAGCACATATAGGACTTGCACAAGAAGGGGGATCCCGGTGGGGTGACGAATAGCAGATATCAGGTCGGGCTCCAATTGGGCACACAGCTCTGTGATTGTGGCCCTGTCCAGTCTATAGGTGAGGATAATGTGCTTGTCCTCCATTGTTGCCAAGTCCACCAGGGGTCTGTACATGGGGGATGTCTCCATCTCCTATTCATCTGCAACCGTTGCAATCTATGGGGCAAAACGGTGAGCAGCTAGTCAGTATCCCATATTTCCAAACACTACACTTCATTGCATGTTGTGATTGTAACAGTATATTGTTGGAGAGGTTCAACTGGTGCTTATGTGTACTGTGATGCAGTTAGGTGCCATGGCCTGCCCCCCTGAAATGGCATCCGCCTGTCCTGTATCAAGGGACATGTAGAAATTAGGTAATTCTGCTGACATTGTGCGCCATTGCGGGACGCAGTAGAGAACTGCCGTGCAACTCCTCATTGGTTGTCATTTGGCCCTATGGATTACAGTGGCCAATGGTGATGTACGCCGTTGATGACGGCATGCACTGCCGCAGACGTGACCGCAATTTTCTATCTGTTCACTCACTTGCTACCTGACCTTCAACAGGAGAAGACCTACACTGCTTGTGCTGCTGTGACCTGTATCTGGAACCGACCTTGGCTCGTGTCACTGGAGAAAGGCCCCCTGCCTTCACCGCAGCGGAGTTGGAGGGACTGGTGGATGGGATCCTGCCTCAGTACTGAATGCTGTATGGGCCTCCAGACCAACAGGTGAGTACACTGTGAGCACGATGAATGGGCTATGAAGTGGTGTGTGTGAAGGCCTCGTGTAGGGGAGGTTGGTGAAAGGTCCCTGGGCATTGTGCCGCATGTATGGTTGGCCATTTCTGTGCGTAAGGGGATGTGGAGTGCTATGGTGGGCCATGAGTGTAACAAGCAGGACGGTCTGACTGATACAGTTTCCTATGTGTATTTCTCTGTAGGTCAGCGCCCATCAGAAAAAGGGTATATGATGTGCCATTGCCAAGGACGTGCGGACCCTGGTGGTCTACATCAGGTGCAGCACCCATTGACTGAAACAGTGGGAGGACCTGAGACGCTGGGCATGGAAGACGGTGGAGGCACAGCTGGGGATGGCCTACCAATGAGGAAGGAGTGTCCGTCAAACCCTGACCCCCTGATGGCCTGCATAATGGCAGTGGCCTATCCAGAGCTGGATGGGTGCTTGGGGGCATCACAACAGCCACAGGGGGATGGGTACAGTGCCCCAATATACTACTTGCGTGTGGTGGGGTAGTATACAGGTGGGGGATGTGGGCCTCTGGGTGCCCCTAGGCTAGGCCAGACATTGCCGGGTAGGTCCCATGTTGTGCAGGATTCTGATGTGAAAGTCCTACAACCAAGCTAATAGGCATCGACTACTGGACAGGGGTCTGTGGGTCTCAGGTATGCTGCAATTGGCGTAAGGTGACCCTTTCCATGGGCTGGTGACTAGCATTGCGACTGGTAGTGCATTGCCTTGTGCGTAGGACTGTTCCCTGTGTGTGTGTTTCATGTACGCCAACGGTGGTGTCATTGCCGCCATTGACCAAGTGTATCCCTTGTCTCTTCCCCCCCTTTTTGTTTTGTCACCCTGCACTTATGTGCATTAGCATCATCTGGCGGAGGAGCAGATGCACTGGTGATGGAGGGAGCTGCATCCCACAGGGCCCAGGAGGCGGAATCCACCAACGGTAAGGGCACCAGTGGGACGGAGGGCGAGGGGAGCACCACAGCGGAGACTGGAGGGGACAGTTCGGACAGTGAAACATCCTCCGATGGAAGCTCCCTGGTGGTGTCGGACACCTCTGTGTCCACCCCAACTATAGGTACAGCTGCCACCCCTTGTACCAGCACCGCCCTCCTCCCAGCAGCCCCTCAGTGAGGTTCCTGTGTCCGCTCACCCAGGAAGGTGGGCATCTCCTTCGCCCCAGGCACCTCAGGCCTGCTCCAGTTAGCCATGCTGCCCTGAGTAAGGAGGCTATTGACCTCCTGCGATTCATCTCTGTTGGGCAGTCAACCATTGTGAATGTCATCCAGGGGCTGGCAGCCCAAATGCATTAGACAAATGCATTCCTGGAAGGCATTTACACTGGCATGGCGGACCAACAGAGATCAATCCAGGCTTTGGCCTCCTCTCTGATGGCAGCCATTGTCCCTGTTTCTAGCCGCCCCCCTCCAACTTCCTTTACCCAATCCCATTCCCCTCAACCTCAACCTATCCCAAGCACACAGGCAGACCAGCATGGACACAAGACAACACACAGGAGTGGTTCAGACAACCACAAGCACCACACATCATCCCACAGGCACTCACACAAACACTATCCAGATGCAGACATACCAACCATCCACTGCCTCCACGGTGACCCCCTCCTCATCCACCTCCCTCCCAGTTGTGTCTACTCTCACACATGCATGCACTACATCTTCGTCCATTACCACCATCACCATCATACCTATCACTACACGCCCCTCACTGGCAGTCACCACCCCCACATCCATGCACATGTCCCCTGTGTCCTCTCCCACTGTGTCTGTGCCCCTCCTCCCAAAGTAAACAAACACAAGCAATCAGATACCCAACAGCCATCCACCTCACAACAGCATCCAGCCCATACACCGAAAATCAGCAGACACATCCTACAACCACTTCCTCTTCCTCTGCTCCCAAACCTTCACGCTCTTCCCACCCCAATGTCCCTAAGAAGCTTTTCCTCTCCACCGTTGACCTCTTACCTACCACTCCCCCCGTACTTCACGTCGAGCCAGGGTGGTCAGAACCCAGGCGAGTACCTCAGCCACCCAGTCCACGGCCACAGTAGTGTTGACAGCTATTCCAGGTGGGAGAGGATATCGTGCACCAGGCACCCACACTGAAGGGGTGCCTGCACCAGGTGCTGCAAGGAAGGCCAAGGAGGCACCACCAGCTGCGTCAAGGAAGTGCAAGGAGGTACCCCCAGCTGCGTCAAGGAAGGGCAAGGAGGCACCCCCAGCTGCTTCAAGGAAGGGCAAGGAGGCACCACCAGCTGCTTCAAGGAAGGGCAAGGAGGCACCATCAGCTGCATCAAGGAAGGGCAAGGAGGCACCCCCAGATGCTACAGGGAAGGGCAAGGAGCAATCACCGGCTGCTGACAGGAAGGGAAAGGGGCCTGCACCAGCAGGCAGGAAGGGCAGAGGCCTGGTGCTGTGACTCATTTGGAGCCGCCACCTCCAACCATGGGGGTTCAGCTGTCCGAGGCTGCAGGGGATGGGCTGGCGCCTCCCCCACCACTGCAGCACCACCACCAGCACTGCCGCCAGCACCAGCACCGCCACCAGCACCACTGCACCAGCAGCAGCCCCAGTGGGCAGCCGTCCGAGGCTGCAGGGAGTGGGCTGGAGCCTCCCCCCACCACTGCCAGCACCGCCACCAGCACCACTGCCACCACTGAGCAGCCAACAGTGCTGGCTGACAGTGTGTAGTCCTGCATCAATGGGCTGTTGTGCGGCCTGGCCCCTGCAAATTCTGTGGGTCTGACACCCAGGTGAGAGACTGTGACCTTGCACTCCATAAAATCTGCATCACAGGGAACAATGCCCTCTCCAGAACCAGTGGAGAAGCAATCCACTCACCCCATCCTTCCCAGGATGAAGCACATTGGGCACTATGTCCCCTCCAGAACCAGTGGAAGAAGCCATCCACTCACCCCATCCTTCCCAGGATGAAGCACACTGGGCACTATCCCCCCTCCAGAACCAGTGGAGAACCATCCACTCACCCTATTCTTCACAGGATGAAGAGCACAGGGCACTATGCCCCCTCCAGAACCAGTGGAGAAGCCATCCACTCACCCCATCCTTCCCAGGATGAAGCACACTGGGCACTATGCCCCCTCCAGAACCAGTGGAGAAGCCATCCACTCACCACATGCTTCTCAGGATGAAGAGCACAGGGCACGATGCACCCTCCAGAACTAGTGGGTCAGACACCCACCAGAGAGACTGTGGCCTTGCACTCCCCAGGACCAAGCAGTGGGCAACCCACCCACTTGAGAGACTGTGGCCTTGCACTCCCCAGGACAGCGCACAGGGCATGTTGGCCCCCAGGACCAGTGGTGTTGTACCGTCTTCCAGCTGAGGTGCCCCCCATTCCCTTTCTCCCTGAGGTGCCTGTCTATTTTCGACCTGATGCCCCTGCAGTGTTCTCTCCGTGTTGTTGCAGGAGTGAGGTGGGGCCTTGGCCTATGTGTTGTGGCCCTGTGGCCGACGGACATTGAGGACTGGGCAGTGTCCCTACATTTGTAAATATGTATATACGTTTGGATTTTGATGCACTTATTCATAGTATTTTATCGTATTACACTCACTTTCTTCAAATCATTCTGTCCTTGCATTATTCCTGGAGGGTACGGGGTAAATATGTTATGTTGATGCATCTGGTTGTGTGTATGGTGATAGGGGTAGAGGTGTGTGTGTTGCGTGTGTGTGTGTCAATCTCTTTTTCCTCCGCCCTCCCTTGTGTCCTAGGCGGAAGTACTCAGCGTGGTCGACTTCGCCACCGTAGGTGTTCATAATAAAGCAGAAGGTGGATGAGAATGGGGAAAGCTTGCAGCTCAGGCTCCATGGTGTGGTGGTTGTTCCCTGAGTCTCCACAGGTGAGTCCTTTGACTTTTGAGATCTGGTTCCACCAGGCTTTTGATGTCGTTGGTACCGCCCCGGAAAAGGTGGCGAATAGGCCGATCATAATAGAGTGGGTGGTACATTGTCTTCTGCCTGGCTGTTGGTGGTTACCGCTGTGGTGCCTCTTGATTCCGCCCTGGTGGTCGGTGTGTTAAAGTGGCTGTTTGTCTGAGCGGTTTCCGCTGTGGTCATAATCTCATATTTATTACTGTCGGCCTGTTGGCATTATTACCGCCGTTTTATCACCGACCGCCTGGGTTGTAATGGCGGCCTATATGCCTTGGATTACAAATAAAAAATGTCTTGGTATTGTTTATCCAAGATAAAAAATACTTACTACAGTTCAGTTGTGTTGGAACTAAATACTCACATGACTGGACAGCTTTGCGCATAAGTGAATTAGATTTAAAAGATCATGAGAACCTAAAGAAAAAAATCCTAGATGATCCCAATCAAATAGGTGTAACTGTTGTTGGAAAGTGTAGAAAAGACTATTGTAAATTTCAAGACTTTTCCTGTGAATCAAAAATCTACTAAAGTTTCAAGAGACATAAACATTTTTAAGATTGAGAATGTATATTCTGGAGAGGATTTTGGTCATAAGCTTCTGTTCCAAGATGGCAGTCCCAGGTGGGCCTTTAGATCATGTGACCTTTCTCGTTTGATTGCGGAAGGAGTTTATTAAGGGGGTGTGGGCCGGCTGTACGGTAACACCGACAAGTGAGTTGGAAGTACGGTACTCAGAAGCAGCATAAGTTTTGGCTCAGCCTGTGCTGCAGGTACGCCACCAGCATTTGTTCCAATCAGGAGAGAGGATCTGACCAGTGTGAACCCTCTTAAGAATAAGGTAGGAACTGACCATAGTACAAAAGTGACTGCTACTGTCACATCCAAATATGTGTCAATGAATGGGACAACATCAACAGCAATTGCCAAATTGTGATCATTCCAACATGTATGACGTCAGAAATGCCAACAGAAATACCCAAAAGAAACAATTTTGAAGTTCGATAGAAGTGTTAGCTCAATTGCCAACTGACTATCCATAAGATTACTGACTCGCCATGGTCATGGCATTGACACTCACAAGTTAGACAAATAGTAAATATAACACCAGTACACTTGTATGTGTAGTGCAGTGTCAGTCATACCAAAAATCAATACGTGTGCATGTCAAACAACGTCAGTGCACCTCCTCTACTATGTGAAATAGTGATTGAGTCAATCATGACATAAAACAGTATGTAAATGAATTTGGGCACAGCAAACATTGCAAACATTGTCTGACTGTTCCTCTCCTTTCTTTACAGCTGACCAAGGATATGGTCTTCAGCCATGGGTCATTACTCCAAATGCACATCCCCTGACGGAGGCACAGTACAACTACTATAATGCCCTCAGCAGGAACTGGTCCATTGTTGAGCGCACTTTCAGTATTCTGAAATAAAACTTTTTGTTTGCCTTGATTTGTCCGGGAGGAGATTGTTCTACTTACCCCTACAATCCGTAAATTCATCCTGGTCTGCTGCATACTGTGCAAAATTTTAGTGGAAACCAATGTACCATGGGATGTTGGAAATGTGAAACAAGAAGGCCTGCTTAGGATCAAGATGAAGAAGAGGGCCAAAATCAAGATGTTACATCAATTGCCAGTACACACCGGAGAGTACAGATTGTAAATAGTTTTTTCACAGAGGCATGAGAACATTGAAGCCAATAATAAATGCATGGTGTACTTGACAAAAGGAAAATAACCTCAAAAATGGTTTATAACACTTATAATGTTTTAGCATTTTTTAATCCAAGTTACTGTAAGCCACTAAAACATCTATTCATGTCTGCTAGCCATTTGCACACAAAAAGGTATGCTGCAATAGTAACAAACAGGGCTGGAGAACTTCTTGTAATACAAAAATAGTGTCCATGCTGTGACGGAGTATCCCACCCACCAAGGTCATAATAAGGCCCTATGTGTGTGTTGTTCAGCTATCCATTCGTACTGCTGCATACTTGTGAAGGATAGTAGAGCAAACTCATAGTTGGATGCCTGCCAGCTGAAGCACTTAGTATGTGCTTGGGAACCCAATAAAAACTATATATTAGACATATGCTTCATCAATGTTTGCAGGGAAATATGAAATACTTTGTCACATATCACAACACACATATCACCTAAAAATACAGAAGCATTTGCATTACAAGATTGTCTATCTACTACCAATGATGCCATGTTAGCCCCACTAGGCGATAATGGAAATAGACCCATCAGGGATGTCTTATACCATGTGTTGCATTGAGATACAAGCAATAGGCTAGCTCCTCTAACAACCTTTCATGTGTGAATGTTAAAGTACAACACAAAGGCACTCATTACGACCCTGGCGGTCAGTGATAAAGTGGCTGTAATACTGCCAACAAGCCAGCGGTAACTACTGCCAAATTATGGTGGAAAGATCTCTGAAAGACAGCCAATGCACCACACAAACTGCCTCGGTGGAAACAACAGGCACCACGGTGGTAGCCACCTACACCCAGGCGGATGTCAAAGTTCCGCCCACCATATTATGACTACACAATCCACCACCTTTCCTGGGGTGGTACCAATGACATCAAAAGCCTGGCAGAAACACTGCACAGAAGTGAAAGGACTCGCCATTGGAGATGCAGGGAAGAACCACGCCGCCATGGAACCAGAACTGCAAGTCTTTCAGATAATATTCTACGTTATGCTCCACCACAAACACCTATGCTGGTGAAGACGATGATGGTGAGTACAGCCACCTAGCACACAAGGGAGGGGGAAGAAAACAACAGTGACACACACACGCACCATACACACCCCACACACCATACACACAACCAGCTGCCCAAGAAAACAAGTTAATCCCCCTAAATTGGCTGAAAAATGCAAGGACACAGGAATCTACTAAAGTGATTGTAATAAGATCAACACAGTATAAATAATAATTTAGCCAATGCTACAGATATATACAAATGTACAGAAAAAGAGACACTGCCCAGTCCGCTGTTCGCGTGAGCCACATGGCCACAGGACAAAGTCCAAGGCCCCACTTGTCACCTGCATCAATCCCTCGGGGGAGCATCTCAGCCAGAAGCGGAAACAAGACCACTGGTTCTGGAGGGGGCAACATGCTCTATGCTTTGTCCTGGGGAGTGCGAGGCCACATTCTCTCAAGTGGATGTCTTCACCACTGGTTCTGGAGGGGGCAACGTGCCCTGTGCTTTGTCCTGGGGAGTGATAGGCCACATTCTCTCAAGTGGGTGTCTTCCCCACTGGTTCTGGAGGGGGAAACATGTCCTGTGCTTGGTCCTGGGGAGTGGTAGGCCACAGTCTCTCCTGTGGGTGTCTTCCCCTCTGGTTCTGGAGGGAGCAACATGCCTGTGCTTGGTCCTGGGGAATGATAGGCCACAGTCTCTCACGTGAGTGTCTTGCCCACTGCTCCTGGAGTGGACAGGCCATACAGCAGCCCATGGAGGCAGGTTCACATTGCGTCTGCCGGCGGTGACGGCTGCACTGTGGTGGTAATGGTGGTGGTGGTGGGAGGTTCCTGCACAGCCCCTGCACCCTCCAATGGCTGCACTGTGGTGGTGCTGGTGGTTGGAGGCTCCTGAATAGCCCCTGCACCCTCCAATGGCTGTAGTGTGGTGGTGCTGGTGGTGGTGGTGGGAGGCTCCTGCACAGCCCCTGCACCCTCTGATGGTTGCACAGCCACGGTTGGTGGTGGGGGCTCCGTGACAGCTGCTGGTGTGGGCTCCTTCCCCTTCTTGCCTGCTGGTGCAGGCTCCTTCCCCATTCAGATGGCAGGTGCAGGCTCCTTGCCCTTCCTGCCTGCTGGTGCAGGCTCCTTCTCCTTTTGGATGGCACGTGCAGGCTCCTTCCCCTTTCAGCTGGCTGCTGCAGGCTCCTCCCCCTTCAGTATATGTGGCCTGGAATCCTTTCCACCATAAGAAGGTGCGGATGGAACTGGGCCCGTGGAGTGTGTTGCTTGGCTGGGTTCTTGATACCCTGGCCATACATGCAGGACGGGGGAGGGGTAAGGAAGGGGTCAATGGTGGAAAGGAAAAGCTTTTTAGGGACATTGGGGCGGGAGGAGGGAGAAATAATGGGAGTGGAGGATGAGGGAGTGGTTGTTGGAGGTGTTTGCTGGATTTGGGTGCACGTGCATGGGCTGTATGCTGTTGTGAGGTGGATGGCAGTTGGGTGTCTGAGTGCTTGCATTTGTGTACTTTCGGAGGGGGGTACAGACACAGTGGGAGAGGACACAGGGGACGTGTACATGGCTGTTATGGAGGTGTCTGCCAGTGAGTTGTGTGTTCTGCTTGGTGTGGTGATGATGCAGGTAGTAGATGATGATGTAGTGCATGCAGGTGTGAGTGTGGACGTAACTGGGTAGGAGGTGTAGGATGAGGAAGAGGGGAAGACAGTGGAAATAGTGGATGTTGTTGTGTCTGCAACTGTATGGTGTTTGTGTGAGTGCCTGTGGGATGAAGTGTGGTGCTTGTGTTTGCCCATGACACTCTTGGGTGTTGTCCCGTGTGCATGCTCATCTGGCTGTGTGCTTGGGATGGGTTGTTGTTGAGGGGAATGGGACTAGGATGTGGTAGTTGGAGGGAGAGCGGTTGAAACAGGGACAATGGCTGCCATCAGAAAGAAGGCCAGAGCCTGGATCGATCTCTGTTGGGCCGCCAATCCAGTGTGAATGCCCTCCAGGAATGCATTAGATTGTTGCATCGGGCTGCCAGCCCCTGGATGGCATTCACAATGGTTGACTGCCCTACAGAGAAGGATCTCAGGAGGTCAATAGCCTCCTCACTCAGGGCAGCATGGCTCACCAGGGCAGGGCCTGAGGTGCCTGGAGCGAAGGAGATTGCTACATTGCTTTCCCCCAGGTTGAGGATTTGGCTACAGTGAAGACCAAGTTGTATGCAATGGGACATATCCCCAACATAATTGGGGTGATTGATGGTACACGTATTGCATTTGTGCCCCCCCCAGAATGAACAGGTGTTCAGGAATCGTAAGAGTTTCCACCCCATGAATGTTCAGATGGTGTGCTTGGCAGACCAGTACATCTCCCACGTCAATGCTAAGTATCTTGGGTTGGTGCATGATGCCTTTGTCCTAAGGAATTGCAGCATCCCAAATGTGATGGACCAACTACAGAGGCACAGGGTGTGGCTAATAGCTGAGCCCTGGTTCCCACCCAGTATATGTTGGTGTATGCCTATGGTGTTGGCCATATAGGATAGTGTGTGGCTAAATGTTGTCCCTCAATATTTGCAGGTGACTCTGGTTACCCAAACCTATCATGGCCGCTGACCTCAGTGAGAAATGCCAGGACAAGGGCAGAAGAACGTTATAATGAGCCACATGGGTGAACCAGAAGGATAATTGAGAGAATCAGGTTCCGGGACCTCCATCTAACAGGTGGATCCCTGTGCTACTCACCCAAGAATGTCTGCCGGATAGGAGGGGAATCCTGCATGTTGCACAACCTGGCCCTCAGATGCCATGTACCTTTTCTGCAGGAGGAGGAGACTGGAGATGCCCCTGTGGCTGCAGTAGACCCTGTGGACAGTGAGGATGAGGAGGCAGAGGATGAGGATGAGGACAACAGAACATCTGTGATCTGTCAATACTTCCAATGACACACAGGTAAGACAGTGTAATCTGGGTGGCAGTGACATGCTGATATTTCCCAATTCTATGCCCACTTACTGTTCCCTCTGGCAATTCAATTTGCAGATGTTGGTGATTTGACAAATACTCTTGGTGTGATAACTACAGCCAGCTACAGGTCATTAATCTATGCTCATTCTATGTACAGTTCATTTGCTATGTTTGTACCTGTTTCAGAAAATACAGATTTGATGCATGACATACTCCAAATGGATTTTTTTCAAAGGGTGTTTATTGAAGAGCTAACATATAGGGGGAAAGTGCAGTGGGATGGGGTGATGATGCAGGGTATTGTTCCAGTCTGTTTGTAGCAGCGGTGCATTGTCCAAGGGGACATAGGAAGGGGAGCAATGGCAGTTTGAAGGTGGACAGGGTGACTGAGTGGGACACAAGGGGGACAATCAGGAAAGTCTCATTTCCTGGCAGGGGTCTTGGCATGTGTCTCTGGCTTCTGTCTGGATCACAGGGGACGTTTGCGGTTGGTTCACCTTCTGCAGGGGGAGGGGTGCTGGTGGCATGTGAGTCCTGTGGCAGTGCCTCCTGGCCACTAGCAGCAGTGGAAGTAGAAGGCTGTTCAGATGTCTGGCTAGTGACAGGGGCCCCTTGGTGTGAGACTGCCTCCCTCATAATGCTGGCCATGTCTGCCAGCACCCCTGCTATGGAGATCCGGGTGTTGTTGATGGCCTGCAAGTCCTCCCTGATCCCCTGGTACTGTTCCTCCTGCAGTCACCTGTCTTCCTGCACATTGTCCAAGATCTGGCCCATCGGTCCTGTGAATGTTGGTAGGCTCCCAGGATCTCAGAGAGTGCCTCCTGGAGAGTCGGTTCACTGGGCCTGTCCTCCCCCTGGCGCACAGCACTCTAGTTTCCCTGTTGGTCAGTGCCTAAGTCCCCTGAGCCGTATGCCCACTGCCACTGACCCCAGGTCCCTGATTGTCTTGTGTGCAAAGTGTGGCCTGGGGTCCCTGTAGAGGTGGACACACTGCTGATTGAGGTGTCCTGGGGACAGACGTGTGGGTACGCTGGGTGGGTGTTGTTGTGTTGTTTCCTGATGGGGAGGCTCTGTGGTGGTTTGTGACTGGGCTTGGTAACCGGTTGTCCAGTGGTCCCTGATGGGCCAGGTAGATTGTCCAAATCCTGAGGACCAGAGTTACTGTCATCACTGTGGGCCTCTTCTGTTGGGGGACTGGATAGTGCTGGCACCTCCTCTCCGGTGACATTGGCTGGGGTACCTGTGGGGATGTAAATAATGTGTTATGATTGATGTGCATGACATATAGTACATCCCTGGCTTCCCCTCTATGGTTAGATTTGCCCTGCCAGCTTTCACTTTTGTATGTTAGTATATGGTTGGATTGTTAGTTCTCTATGTTGTGCATGCTTTAGTGATGAGTGTCCATGCAGGGCTGTGAGGGGTGTCCATGCATTGGTACAGCATGAAGGGCTTGGCATTGGGATAAGTGAGATGTGATGGTGAAGTGTGTGGGATGTAGTGGAGTGATGGGAGTGAGGGTGAGGGTGAGGGTATGTGATGGCATGCAGGTTGGGGGTGATAATGGTAGTGAGTTGGCTTACCAGAGTCCAGTCCTCATCCGACTCTGGCCAGTCCCTCAGGATGCACTATTGCCAGGACTTGCTCCTCCCATGCTGTGAGTTGTGGGGGAGGAAGTGGGGGATCCACCGCCAGTCCTCTGGATAGCGAGCTGGTATCTTGCTGCTATGGAATGTGCCTTCCCCCGTAGGTCATTCCACCTCTTCCTGGTGTCATCCCTAATTCTGGGGTGCTGTCTCACGGCATTGACCCTGTCCACGATTCTCCGCCATAGCTCCATCTTCCTGGCTATTGATATCTGCTGCACCTGTGCTCCAAATAGCTGTGGCTCTATCCTGACAATTTCCTCCACCATGACCCTCAGCTCCTCCTCTGTGAAACAGGGGTGTCTTTGTGGTGCCATGGGTGTTATGCGAGGTGTGTTGGTGAGGGTGTGTTTTGGGTAATGTGTTGGAGTGTGTGATGTGGAGTGCGTGAGTGGTGTATAGGTGTGAGTAGTGTGTGACTCTAGTTGTCTCAGTGGTCTTGGTGTCTCTCTGGTGGTAATGATTTGTAATCGAAAGGGTTGTGGGTAATGTGGATGTGTGTTTCATAGTGGTGTGGGTGTGTGGTGTGTGTATGGGTGTCAGGTGTGTTTTGTTTGAATTGTCCAATGTGGAGTTGTTTTGTCTGTGGGTGTCCATTGTGAGCGCAGCGGTATGTACTGCCAATGGTTTACCACCGCTGAATGTCCGTCATGGTGATTTGTGGGTCACAATGTGATGGGTATTTTTCTGTTGGTGTAACAGTGTGGGCTTTGATACTGCCAATTAATCACTGACCTTTGGTCTGACGGATTTGTGTATGTGGCTGAATTCTGTCAGATTGGTGTGTGTGTCATAATATGGTGAACAGATATCTGCCGCTGTAAGTTGGCGACCGTCAGCGTGGCGGTAAGTGGGATTTACCGCCAATGTCATAATGAGGGCCAAAGAGTCTGATCATGTTACTTTTACACAGAAGCAAGGACAACATGCAAGCTAAATACACCCAAGGTAACATGCGCTGAGTGATTTCAACCCAGAGTGGCATAGTGTGACAGTAAATACACAGCTCAGCAGCTTGTGAGAATGCATACCCACATCTGAAGTACAAGTTAGCCATCATTTTGTTCACATATACTCATGCCTGCCAATAGCAAACAGACCCCTCCTTGTAATAAATCAGACCCCTTGTTGGCTAGCCAACTGGCTTTGCCAACACAAAAATAATGAGAAAAATATTAGTTCTAAAATATTTGGACTTTTCCCATGCAACACATATCCTTCCAGGCTCAAGTTCATAAAGCAGATGTATGTGTACTAAGAGGTGTTATGGTGGTTGTCCAACATGACACTCTGGTACTTGTTGGTATGCATATGTCAACATGGACCACAGGTGGCACAAACATCTCATACATATCCACGAGGCCATGCCAAATCACCCTGAGTGGCTTATCCTAGCCTCACAGCTATCAGGTAAATCAAGGCACATCAATAGGCTGCCTTGACCTACTCTGTGTCACATGTGTGTTCCTTGTGACTTGCAGAGTATTCTGGCAGTCAACATACCTGGATATCCAGGATGAGTAAATTACATTTTAGGATTAAAACATGGAGTAGCTGAATAGTCTTATGCCTTCATCAATCTGATGTCAAATTCCATTGAAAACACCCATGTATCTTCATGTACATAATCCAGAAATTATTTTGATTAGCATGTACCATGTGTGCTGCATGTTGGAGCACACATGGTAAATTGTAGGACAACTATGTTTTATGAAGATTCACCTTGTTACACCTCTTCTGGGGATATGTAAAGGTTTGGCCCTACACCTGGCTAATGTGAGCCTAAGATCCTGGGTTACTGTCAAAATCCATGGATATTTATTGTAAACAGACACTGCAACGCACATGCCACGCCTCCATTTCCTCAGCTCAAGCTGTGCTATTCTTCATGTTTTCTTGCTTTACTCAATAACCATGAGGTCACGCACAGCTATGCATGCTTGCTTTGCATAGCTAGAACCGTATAAATGAGAGTCCTGTGCATCACAACATTTAAGAAAGTACGTTTTCTGTGGGGCAGGATCCTTCGATATGAACAGCATGATGTCAAGAAATGTAGAACATTCATGCCTCAATCTCGCACCATTTTGTGTCAACATTGCACCACTGTTGTTACGCATCCATTGGCTAAAAGGTGGCAACTCAATCCAAAAACCAGGAAAGTGCATTCTGTCACCCCTTGTGGGTGTCTAAAATCAATTTACACAAACCTGTGTCCAGTTATGCAACGCTTCACATCTCATTCAGGAAGGTGTTCCAAGTAGGGAACATGGCTTTTATTATACATTCAACCATGGATGTCAGGCAATAACTGATTACAAAATGTATGTAGCCAAGGGATTGAAATTTAAAAATGCATCACAGAGGATGGTGTTGCCATGAGAGAAATATGTCTGTGACATTATCATTGACGTTTTCCACATGTGCGGTATTATGCGGCACACATAGGTAAAAGGAAATAACTGTATTTGTGCTTTTTGTGCAGGAAAGTGACCCTCTACATAAACAATCATCCTTTTAATGCGGATACGTAAGGGTGTCTGCATTGGTGCATGACAGCCCATTGTGCCCCAGCTCAGGGTAAATGTTCAGGAATGCACTGCATCTTATAGTTAAGCCGCATTCCTGCCCTTTTCTTTTGACACAGGGCAGTGCAGTAAGAAGGCTTGTGGTGCTGCCCTGTGCCAATAACTTGCAAATATGTCCCCAAGCATGTTCCCTCCACTAGTACTATGCAATACACTGTTCTAGTATTTGTTAACATGCATTTCAAAACACACAGCACTGAAAAAAACACATTTGTACCATTGCTTTAAAAAAGTTGCACTGACGTAATGCAAGATTTTTTGCAGCCATCGCATTAGGCGGATGTGACACATCCCAGCCGATGAGTCAGAATTACCACAGTTGTCCTTGTCAGGCAGGAGTGAAAATCACACATTGGCTATGTATCCATTCGAAGCATAAAAAAAACAATGCGTTAGCTAAAAACGTGAGGCATCTGCCCAGGAAATGCTGCAATGACTCTGGCATACTGCAAACCAAAACCTATGAAGTTACTTTCACTTTGCCTCACAGTCTCTCTGTCTGTGCTTGGTGGAGGTTTTTTCTGGCTGTGATGGAGAGTGTCTTGGTGTATTTTTACAATTGTTGTAGTGTTTGCTGTCCCTGTAGGGTCACTAAAGTTTTATTGGTGCTTTGTATTTTTTTATTGTATTGTTTTGTGCTGTGTATTGTTGGGTGTGTCTTCCGAGGTGTTAAAGTTTTTAGGGGAAGTTGTCTGTTATTTGGGTAGTTTAAGGATTGTTGTGGGTCAGATTGTTGTAGGCGATGGACGTGTCTGGGAAGGGCATGTAATGTGAATCCCAAGGATTTTGAAGGCCTTCCTGTGGCTCATTAGCCACTATCTGCCCAACATGATTGCTAGTGGTGGACAGGTGATCCAAGGATACACCACACAGGAGTGGAAGACCAGGTGGGAGAAGGTGCAGTAACATATGATTCCCCTCTACAATATAGATCGGAAGCTTTAACAACTCAAACATCGCTGGGCAGATGTGGTCAGCTGAGAGGGTTACCTCCTGAGCTGCATTGGAGAGCTAGTTGGTGAAGAAGTTGGTAAGTACACATATTCTGTGAGTGCTTCCCTGTGTCCCCTTTGCCTACAGATGATGTATGTGAACACTTATTGTGGCTCATGTATGTTTGTGCAAAACTGTCATGCCCCCACAAAACATATGTTTTATAGATGAAGCATGCCACATAGGCATTAACATAATGCACTGTCGTTAGCCTATCTAATGGGGTGCACCCAGGGCAGCCGCACAATTATGCTGCCCGGTAGGCAATGCTGCTACATGCAAAAATGGAGCACGCTTAAAGCAGCAGTTCTGTGTTTCACTGTGCATGCGTCAACCTGTTTGCACTTTTTATTGTTTTAGACATTAACTTGTAGGCAGGTGCAGTGAGTGACTTCTGGGGGATACAGAATAGCCCCTTTCACCCCTCCAGAGGTTGACAATCAAGGGAAACACTGAAAGTGCACCTCCTTTTAGGTGATGGCCTGTTAGTGCACCTTCTGACAGGTTATTTGCCTCTTTTCTCATGTCTAATTTAAAGCAGAAACAGAGAGACAAAGGGGTTCGCTCATTTGCATGTGGCCATAAACCCATGCAAATGAGGGCACATGCTGGAATGATAGCACTGGCGCTATATGTGCCCCATTGCTATCTGTGTCACAGACAGTCCCACATAAATATATGTGGCCCTTTTGTTAATACGAAAGTGCTCCAGGGAAGCATAAAGCAGGCACACATGCCTGTAACACCCCTGGGCCACCTCTGATACTGAGATGGGTAGTGCAGGGCAGCTTCAAAGGTGCTTTTTGCATCACAGGCATGTGGCAGGTACTGTTGTAATGGGGCATTGCAGAACATAAGTGACACACAAAGGTGTCAGCAAAACTTTGTGGAAGTGGAATTCACAAGTTATTGTGCAGGGCAGTTCAACAAGTCTTCTGTCTATGCTGGCTGGCTGAAAGTGCAGAATTGGTCAGAAGTAATGAAATGTGGGGCATACCATTGCTTTCTGCCTGCACAGGTGCCCTAATTGGTGTCTCGCGCGAACCTAGGCACCCTTGCCCTATGATGCCGGTGTGTCATCATTGTTGACACAATTGTTTTTGTACTGGATGGGACACCTTTCTGTACTAAGGCATTCAATGGAGGGTTATTTCATTTTTGATGTGTGTAGTGTAATGCAGTACATGTACAATACTGAAACTCACAAAGATAAGTGTCAATGATCCTCCTTGTTATGCCTCCACTGGGTAGGTATGCAGTAATGAGATCTTCCATGCTGCACATAGATTTGCAATTCTGGGAAGATGTAAATACACATTTATTTTTTTGGAACAGCAATTAAATGGAACATGAATAGCTCCTTGTGGTAGAGTGTGGCTAAGCTGTGATATACACTGCCTTGCCTTGCCTCACTCAATCAATCAATCAATCAATCATAGTATTTATAAAGCGCGCTATGTACCCGTCAGGGTTTCGAGGCGCTGAGGGGGGGGGGGGGAGTGCTGCTGATTTAGCGGTCGAAGAGCCAGGTCTTGAGGAGCCTTCTGAATGCGAGGAGGTCCTGGGTCTGGCGAAGAGATGTGGGGAGAGAGTTCCAGGTCTTGGCGGCGAGGAAGGAGAAGGATCTGCCGCCGGATGTCTTGCGCTGGATTCGGGGTACGATGGCGAGGGCGAGGTTGGCGGATCGGAGTTGACGTGTTGGAGTGTAGAAGTTAAGTCTGGTGTTGAGGTAGGAGGGTCCGGTGTTGTGAAGTGCCTTGTGAGCGTGGGTCAGGAGTTTAAAGGTGATCCTCTTGTCTACCGGGAGCCAGTGGAGTTCCTTTAGGTGAGGGGAGATGTGACTTCGGCGGGGTATGTCGAGGATCAGTCGGGCGGAGGCATTTTGGATACGTTGGAGTCGTTTGATGTCTTTGGTTGGGATGCCTGTGTAGAGTGCGTTGCCGTAGTCAAGTCTGCTGCTGACGAGGGCCTGGGTCACCGTCTTTCTGGTTTCTGTTGGAATCCACTTGAAGATTCTGCGGAGCATTCGAAGGGTGTTGAAACAGGAGGAGGAGACGGCGCTGACCTGTTTGGACATGGTGAGGGCGGAGTCCAGGATGAAGCCGAGGTTTCTTGCGTGGCTGGCAGGGGTGGGCGGGGGTCCGAGGACGGAGGGCCACCATGAGTCGTTCCAGGCCGAGGGAGTGCGCCCGAGGATGAGGACTTCCGTCTTGTCGGAGTTGAGTTTCAGGCGACTGTTGTTCATCCAATCGGCGATGGATTTTAGTCCCTCGTGGAGGTTTGTTTTGGCGGTGAGCGGGTCTTTGGTCAGGGAGAGGACGAGCTGGGTGTCGTCGGCGTAGGAAATGATGCTGAGATGATGTTGGCGGGCCAGTTGAGCGAGGGGGGCCATGTAGACGTTGAACAACGTAGGGCTGAGGGAGGATCCTTGGGGGACGCCGCAGATGAGGTTGGTGGCTTTGGAGCGGAAAGGGGAGAGACGGACTCTCTGCGTTCTGTCGGAGAGGAAGGATGAGATCCAGTGGAGGGCTTTGTCTTGGATGCCGGCTTCCTGGAGGCGGGTCAGTAGGGTGCGGTGGCAGACGGTGTCAAAGGCGGCTGATAGGTCGAGGAGGATGAGGGCTGAGGTTTCGCCGTTGTCCACCCTCCATACCTCTGAATGCATGCCAAGTAATACAGGGTGGCTTTGCATGAGCTCATACAAAACATTGAGAGTGATAAGCCTCTAGAATGGTTCTTATAAATGACACTCCAGTTGTTCATCCCTTTTGTGAATGAGGCCCAATGTATGTTACAGTGAACCCTACTCACATGTGACCAAATGTTAAACAGGCTGAATTGGACATATCTAAACATATCTCAAACATGTTGGTGTTCATTTTGTCTAATATCATGTTTGGGCTGCACAGGACTTGTATCGACAATATCTGGTACTATGCAGCACTTACAAGTACTGATCTCAGTTAAGTGAAGGAACAGGTATGGCGACTGTGTGCTGAATATAACATAGTGATGGACATGTAAAGATATAAGAAAGACACCAGTATTGCAGTACCTTGCAGAGTGTGGTATATGAGTACTTGAGGTGCCGGTGTGTCATCATTGTTGACACAATTGCTTTTGTACTGGAAGGGACACTTTTCTGTACTCAGGCATTCAATGGAGGTGTATTTCATTTTTGATGTGTGTAGTGTAATGCAGCACATGTACAATACTGAAGCCCACAAAGATAAGTGTCAATGATCCTCCTTGTTATGCCTCCCCTGGGTAGGTATGCAGTAGTGAGATCTTCCATGCTTCACATAGATTTGCAATTCTGGGAAGATGTAAAAGCACATTTCTTTTTTTGGAACAGCAATTAAATGGAACATGAATTGCTCCTTGTGGTAGAGTGTGGCTAAGCTGTGATATACACTGCCTTGCCTCACTCCACACCTCTGAATGCATGCCAAGCAATACAGGGTGGCTTTGTATGGGCTCATACAAAACAGTGAGAGGGATAAGGCACTAGAATGGTTCTTATAAATGACACTCCAGTTGTTCATCCCTTTTGTAAATGAGGCCCAATGTATGTTACGGGGGACCCTACTCACATGCGACCAAATATTAGACAGGCTGAATTGGACACATCTAAACATATCTCAAACATGTTGGTGTTCATTTTGTCTAATATCATGTTTGGGCTGCACAGGACTTATATGGACAATGTCTGGGCCTATGCAGCACTTACAAGTACTGATCTCAGTTAAGTGAAGGAACAGGTATGGCGACTGTGTGCTGAATATAACATA
The DNA here is from genome assembly GCF_031143425.1 of Pleurodeles waltl. Lineage (NCBI taxonomy): Eukaryota > Metazoa > Chordata > Amphibia > Caudata > Salamandridae > Pleurodeles > Pleurodeles waltl. The sequence continues at coordinate 401,946,297 of NC_090444.1, read as the reverse complement.
GTGATGGACATGTAAAGCTATCATAAAGACACCAGTATTGCAGTACCTTTCAGAGTGTGGTACATGAGTACTTGAGGTGCACAGAGCCGTAAGTCAGCTACCCTTGTGACATTTTGTAGGATTGAGTTATTTGAACTGGTTCCACATTCTGGCCACCAGATGCATGTTTTGGTTCACCATATGTGTGTACACTTCAGCCTGCCTTACCAATGTGGATCATTAAGGCATGTCAACTGTGCCATTTTAATCAGTACAACCTGAAGAGTTACATTTCCAATTGCTATTCATATGTACTGTTCCTCACTTACCCACAGAGTATGTGTTCTACATTCACAGTGGAATGTATCATGTGCAATGTCTTGTAGGTGCACGTGCCTGATACACATTTGGTGAGGTGGAGAGCTTCAAGGGTTCAGATATTACCAGTGAGTCATCCTTAGTGCTTATTGTGTAATGCAAGGATTGTGTGGGATGTAGATGCTGTGTGCAATGCCATTTCCAATGTGCATCCCTCACACAAAAATCATATGTCATATGGATAGTTCAGAAAGCTCTATCATGATGACTGAACCAGTTCTCAGTTACCGTACCAACACATCGGTCTCATTGCCAAAGCCTGGAAGGCAATGGGAAAGCAATTTTCTAAGGAGAGGGCATCAGGAAAATGGTGGCTAACACCACAAGGACCACCAAAAGCAGACAAGCCTTCCCAAGTCCATGATGTCAATGCAAAACACATTCTACTTTGGGTTCTTCAGAGTCCAGTGCAGGTGTTCTTTGTTGTGTGCTGGATGGATCCTCTGGAGACCCCCCAACACTGTTGTCCCTTCCCTCAACCAGAGATGATATGTCAAGGGAGCCCAGGATTTCTGGGAAGTGTCTTGATCAAGGGTGGGCAGGCTGTCATCCTCAGCCAGCTCATTATCCCGGACAGTCAGCTGCTCAGGAGGTGTAGGTACATCCTCTGCACTGAGAGAGTGCAATGTTGACGGTGTCCTTTGTGAGATGTTGACATGGGTAAACTGTTTGACAATCTGACTTGGTAAGGTTTGACTTTCAAAACAACATTTTTGTTTAGGATGTCTGTTACATTGAGTCATTTGAGTCTAGGTTACACCGTACTTGCCTCTCAAATGGTAGTATATCTCTGCATTATCTCTACAAGTACTGTGTGATCAGACATACTTTTGGACTCATAGCACATCTTGCAACACTGTTACATCGGTCACTGGGACTACCATTCCTAGCCATATGTTAAGAAATCTTGTCCACATCTGTCAAGTTGATTTGCATTGGTTCACATGATGCCTATAGTGATGGTGTTCTGACATGTTGAATCCACTACTTTTTGGATTGTAACTATTCCTCAGGGTTGCTGCATTCCCTGTGCCAATATTCACCCCATTGCTTATGTGCATGACGTGGCTCTCGTCATGATGTTGTTGAACTTATTACACTTATCCTGCACAACCCTACATACATAAGATAAGTGATAGACTGCAGGAATGTGTGTAGGCATGTACTTCCCATGTAGTACCTATTTCTGTTTCATCATTTGTAATGCTTACATACAGGGAGTGCAGAATTATTAGGCAAATGAGTATTTTGACCACATCATCCTCTTTATGCATGTTGTCTTACTCCAAGCTGTATAGGCTCGAAAGCCTACTACCAATTAAGCATATTAGGTGATGTGCATCTCTGTAATGAGAAGGGGTGTGGTCTAATGACATCAACACCCTATATCAGGTGTGCATAATTATTAGGCAACTTCCTTTCCTTTGGCAAAATGGGTCAAAAGAAGGACTTGACAGGCTCAGAAAAGTCAAAAATAGTGAGATATCTTGCAGAGGGATGCAGCACTCTTAAAATTGCAAAGCTTCTGCAGCGTGATCATCGAACAATCAAGCGTTTCATTCAAAATAGTCAACAGGGTCGCAAGAAGCGTGTGGAAAAACCAAGGCGCAAAATAACTGCCCATGAACTGAGAAAAGTCAAGCGTGCAGCTGCCACGATGCCACTTGCCACCAGTTTGGCCATATTTCAGAGCTGCAACATCACTGGAGTGCCCAACAGCACAAGGTGTGCAATACTCAGAGACATGGCCAAGGTAAGAAAGGCTGAAAGACGACCACCACTGAACAAGACACACAAGCTGAAATGTCAAGACTGGGCCAAGAAATATCTCAAGACTGATTTTTCTAAGGTTTTATGGACTGATGAAATGAGAGTGAGTCTTGATGGGCCAGATGGATGGGCCTGTGGCTGGATTGGTAAAGGGCAGAGAGCTCCAGTCCGACTCAGACGCCAGCAAGGTGGAGGTGGAGTACTGGTTTGGGCTGGTATCATCAAAGATGAGCTTGTGGGGCCTTTTCGGGTTGAGGATGGAGTCAAGCTCAACTCCCAGTCCTACTGCCAGTTCCTGGAAGACACCTTCTTCAAGCAGTGGTACAGGAAGAAGTCTGCATCCTTCAAGAAAAACATGATTTTCATGCAGGACAATGCTCCATCACACGCGTCCAAGTACTCCACAGCGTGGCTGGCAAGAAAGGGTATAAAAGAAGGAAATCTAATGATATGGCCTCCTTGTTCACCTGATCCAAACCCCATTGAGAACCTGTGGTCCATCATCAAATGTGAGATTTACAAGGAGGGAAAACAGTACACCTCTCTGAACAGTGTCTGGGAGGCTGTGGTTGCTGCTGCACGCAATGTTGATGGTGAACAGATCAAAACACTGACAGAATCCATGGATGGCAGGCTTTTGAGTGTCCTTGCAAAGAAAGGTGGCTATATTGGTCACTGATTTGTTTTTGTTTTGTTTTTGAATGTCAGAAATGTATATTTGTGAATGTTGAGATGTTATATTGGTTTCACTGGTAATAATAAATAATTGAAATGGGTATATATTTTTTTTTGTTAAGTTGCCTAATAATTATGCACAGTAATAGTCACCTGCACACACAGATATCCCCCTAACATAGCTAAAACTAAAAACAAACTAAAAACTACTTCCAAAAATATTCAGCTTTGATATTAATGAGTTTTTTGGGTTCATTGAGAACATGGTTGTTGTTCAATAATAAAATTAATCCTCAAAAATACAACTTGCCTAATAATTCTGCACTCCCTGTACATTTTTTGGGCCAACATTGTGGACAGTGGGCACTACTTACCAAATCAGAGGCCGTGGTCAATGTCACGCTAGGTAGTTTGCTAGCACTGACACTCAAGTTTATACTTGCCATATTTGAGTATCTGCATAGGGTGACACATCATTCAACTGAGGTCTATTCACTTGTACATGCCTCCTCTATCACTCCTCACTTTGTGCCAGGGGCACATCTTACTGCCACAGTGATATCACCCAGTTCATACATTGACTTGTTTGTGCTTACAACACCAACAATATGTGTGACCATATCCAATATACTGACATGTCTGGCTTTTATTATGGGCCATGGTTCAAGCTGTACCCCACATAGTAGTATTTCTGGAAATGGTGACATGTATATAACTGGTTTTGCAACATGACTGATAGCATCATCCCCAGTCTCCTGCCCATGTCCCATTCCAGAGCCAAATTACACATGCTCCAACCAGAAAATATGTGGCAAGATGACAGAATTTCCCTTCGGACTCCCTTCAGCCTGATGCTGCTTCTTCACCCAGGACCACATGACATGTAGGCTGTTGTACCCCAATGGCCTATTCTCTCTCATCCATTCCCAGCTGCAACACAAGTGTGTGACCCTGTCAGATACAGCAGTGAATGTGTATTGTTTATGTTACACTTTCAGAACACACCTCCATTCTGATATCCTTGAGACCAACAATATGTATGACCATGTCCAATATACAGACATGTATGGCTTTTATTATGGGCTATGGTTCAAGCTGTACCCCACATGGTAGTAGTGTTGAAAATGGTGACATGTATGTAACTGGTTTTGCAACATGATTGATATAATCCAGCAGACTATTTTGACATGTCCCTTGACAGATCGAGATTTCACATGCTCCAACCAGGAAGTATGTTGGCAAGGTAACACAATTTCCCTTCAGACTTCCTCCAGCCTGATGCTACTTCTTCACCCAGGACCAAATGACATGTAGGCTGTTGTACCCCAACTGCATATTCCCTGTAATCTGTTCTCAGTTGCAACACGTGTGATACTGTCAGATACAGCAGTGCGTCTGTATTGTTTATGTTACCTTTTAGAACACGTATCCATTCTGATATCCTTGCTTTGCAATGTGTCCCAATTAGGACATAATGGCAGTTCCACCTACACAGACATAATTTCTAAGATTTTGTGACTCTGATATTGCCAAGAAGTATAACACCTCCTCAGGGGACCCATAACAAGGAGTAGTATCATTTAGTATCCTGTTTTAATCTTTTTTTTTTCAATGTGTGCTGCATCTGCCACACACATAGGAATAAGACAAAACCTGACATGATTGATTTTGTGCATGAAGGTGTCTCTTCCTGCACAGGGACAATCCTGTCTGCAATGCAGGCATCCTTGTGTTCTGTGCAAGCCACTCACCTGAATTCCAGGCATTCCGATGGGAGGATGACACCCCCCCATCCCGGTGGGGACTAATGTGACCGCAATGAAGAGTACATTGCACTCTCACAAGTCCTCAGGGGGAAGAGGCATTGGGAAAATAAAACAAGAAAATACCAGCTTCTGCTTCGTGGACTGCAGAATCAGACTGCTGGATCCTGGACTGCATGCCGTGTTGGGCACCAGGATTTCTGATTTCTCAAAATACTAGTTTCTTGGTTTTTAGGATTCTGGGTTGCAAAATAATTACTTCATTAATACATTGAACGTGCATAAAATATTGCAAAATTGTACATTGCATGTTATTGTTGACACATTGTGAATACGTTTTAATAAAGCTGAACAAGTCTCTTCTTGTTTTTACAATACTTTCAGAGTCTCTGAAGCAAAGTCCAAACTAAAATAAAATAAACTTGACTAAAGGGCTTCTTTGTGTTCTGGCATAATCTCTTGCCAATAATAGTTTTGATAAACTTTCTCTATTTCCAATCACCTAATTCTTAGAAGTGCGCCTGTTACAGGAAATACATCTTTTCTTAATGTCTGGATTCTCACCCAAACAATAAATCACACTAGTTCTTATTGTCCTAAATCATTTAAAAGACAGGGCTCTGTTTTGTTTCGTTTAAGCGATTAATCTTTCTTTACCTTGAAATGAAGTTGCTTGCTTGAGAATTTCAGAAGAACCCAAACTGGGTTTTTCCACCTTTCTTATTTTCTATCTTTTACAGGAAATATGGGATAGTCAGCAGAAGATGGAAGAGGAGAGCCAGGACTCCGCAGGAAGCCGACGGAGGGCAAGGATCATTGGAACTTGACAGTAGGCTGTCTGGAGGATGAGAAATGCTGGGACTCGACTGGAAGCTGGTCGGAGAATGAGGAACACTTGAACTCGACTGCAGGCAGGCTGGAGAACAAGGTACTTGACCTAACTGGAACAAGTGAGCAGAGCAGTAGGTATGAAGCCAAGCAAGGCCTCAGACACACAGGCATTCTTAAACAATCAAATGTGTACATGTGCCTTTTGGCAGTTGTTTGCTTGTTAAGGAAATGAGCAATGATCCTCCTGATTGTGGCACATGTTCAATACAGATCACATTTTAAAGAGCACCTGTTTTGGCAGTTACAGTTGGAGCAGGTGGAATATAATGTGCATAATCAACACGCAATGGTTATAATAAATGAGACATTTAACACGCATTGGTTATTGCAAACTTTATATTCAAGAATGTAATGAATATACCCAAATACGTTTGAATTTTGCAAGCAACAGCATCCTACTGTACTCAAGCTCTTGGATGTGCTAGTGTACCAACAGCACCCTGCAACATGGATGGCATGGTGCTTGCACCAGGCTCTCAGCAGCCCAGTGTGCATCAGCGCACCTGTTTACAGGTATACATGTCATATTGTTAGTACAGGACATTCCTCACCTTTCCATGTGGCACAGGACAGGGGAGACAGTTTTTGTGACACACCGGCAGAGCAGACTGCAGGCCTATGTCTACCAGACCACACAAAGCCACTCTGCATGGCTTTACATGGCCTTTAGAAACTGTGTAAGGCAATGCAGTGCAAGTCGCTGTGTTGCCTCACTCGGTGTCAAAGAGGTGTTCAGTGAGTGTTGCAGTGGGTACTCCCACCCAGCAACCATGGATTTTTACACATTCCCAGATCTACACGGATTTGTAAACCAGGGAATGTGTCAACAGCCAACAGCTGCCCTGGGAAGGTGTAAGGGAGGCGCAACAAGGAGAAATACCTTTATTTCTCCTTGTTTTTAAATCTTTCTCTGTGTGCTGCATTCTGCACAGTATGCATGCATTCTGCACCATACAAAAGATGTAAACACCTCTTGTGATTGTGTTTGTGCAAGAAGGTGTCCCTCTCTGCACAAAAGTAATTTTCCCTGCAAAACAGACACATTTGCACCGTGTTGCAGGGGTGCCTGCACTGGCACCTGGCAGCCCATTATGAGCCAGCACAGGTAAAAGGACTGGAATGTGCCCTAAGTCGTTGACATGCCACATTCTTGCCATTTTCTTTTGACAGAGGGCAGTGCAATAAGAAGGCCTGCAGTGCTGCCCTGTGGACAGAAATAGCAAATATGACCCCCCCCCCATGTTTTGGAATTTGTATTGTGAGACTTGTAGTTTTGTAGACTCATGTTGTGTATTGCACTACATGTGACATGATACACAGATTGGGCTGTATTGGTGCAGCACTTTACAAATGGAATGGATACATGTGACGAAGCCTGACTGAGTTGTGCAACATTTTACTGCGTAGAATGAGTGACCTTTCAGTGGCATTTGATGGGACATGATCCAGATTCCTGCCCTGCAGGCAGCGCAACAGAACACTGAGCCAGAGCTAGCAGAACTGTAAAACCTGACATCTGTTGCACCCATTGGCTCTTATTGATACTTAACCTGTGCTGGTGGTAGTTCCTCATGTGCTACACTATCTTGTCTGGGGAATCCAGCCACTAACTCATCTGGGATGGCAGCTGCCACCTGCTCCTCCAAGGCATCCAGCTCCTCCTGGGGCACGGGGCTCTCTCCTCTAGTCTGCTTTGCTGTCTTCAAATTCTTAGCTGAATTCTCCTTTGTCCCCTGCTTATAATTGTGCCAGCACTTCTTTCAATAAGTAATGGACCTTTTCACATGTCCCACACTGTTGACTTTCTCCACGATGGCCTGCCAAATGGCCTCTTTCCTCTCTAGAGGCAATTTTGAGGTGACAAAGCAGAAGTTGGTGCTTTGTCACCTCAGTGATCAAGAAGTAATTCTCCTCATCACTGAAGTTACACTTCCTCTTCTCCTGTGAGTCTGTCTGGACATCCTGGTTGGTGCTGCGGTTGTTGTCTCTGCCGCTACTGCCTGCTGCCTGGTTCATGGCTGCCTTTTTGTAAGTGTGCCCTTTTTTTATAGAAAGCATCATTGTTTTCACTTCTTTGGCTCATTCAGCAATAAAAAGTGACGCAGGGCCAATTTGCATCAATTTAGGTGCCGCAAGTCAGCCTTGAGTCACTTTTGCATCAGTAGCATCTGATTTCCTTATGACATGGCGGAAATGGATGTGCCAGGTTTTTTTAAGCTAGCAGGATCCTTACGCCATGGTGTACCATGTTGTAAATACAATTAATCCATGGCGTAGGATTCTGTCATAGCGGGGTGCAAGCTGACAACTCTCTGCAGCAATGCAGAAATGAGTCATTTCTTGTAAATATGGCCCTGAGCATATAATTCATCCTTGCAAGATTCCATTGTGTATTTCCAGATGTCCACAGTTAGAGTTTTTTCGCACTATATTCAATGAATCTTTAAAACTACATATCCCTGGTTCTACTGGTTGGATTTTTGTCATACTGGTCTTGTTTTATAAATCAATCAATTTTTATAGTCTGGTGTGGGATCCTTTTGTGGTGTGGTTTTACTTTGTTACTCAGTAAAGTGTTGCACAAATACTTGACACATTTCCTGTTAGTTAAGCCTGTCTGCTCTGTGCCAAGCTACCCAGGTGATGGGCATAGGTTAATTTAAAGTTTGCTTCTTTCTCAATTTGACAAGTATTGCGGTTGCTGCTTGAGTAGGGTTTCACCTTCCCCAACCTGTAATCCAATTTCTTAAACAATTTGTTGAGCGAGTTCCCTCATGCACAGTTTATGAACAGATGGTCCATGCAGCATACTATCTGCAGAAAACTGTAAACAGCAAGAAACTATAATCAGAGAAAAAATATATCTTTGATAGTGAGTTAGAAACTATTAACAAAATCTTGGGGACGTGCTATCTGTTTGAGGAAGCGGCAGGGGCAGGAGCCACGCCCCCGTGCCGATTGGTTGGCAGAAAGGGGCTGGAAACGGCCCCTTTAAAGAACATTCACGCGCCCGCTGCCGCGGGACGCGCTATCTGTTTGAGGAAGTGGCAGGGGCAGGAGCCAAGCCCCTGTGCGATTGGTTGGCAGAAAGTGGCGGGAAGCGGCCCCTTTAAAGAACATTCACGCGCCCGCTGCCGCGGGACGTGCTATCTGTTTGAGGAAGCGGCAGGAGCCTAGCCCCTGTGCCGATTAGTTGGCAGAAAGGGGCGGGAAGCGGCCCCTTTAAAGAACATTTGTGCGCCTGCGGCCGCTGGATGCACGCGGGACACGTCCGGGCGAGGCCGGGCCGGGCCACATCTCTTTATTTTCACTCTTTGCACCCATGATTGCCACTGCTGGCCGATAGCAGAGGGTCTGAGGAGCCTACAGTCTTATCCCTGTTGAGGGGTTTCCAGCTGAATATCTGTGGGTGGGGCTAGTAGGCTAGTAGGCCAATTGCAATATCAACGAAATGTTTAAACAAGGTGCCCGAAAACGAGAGGAAAGATGGGTAGACGGAAAGGGGGGGGTGGAAGAAAAACATGGGTCTAGCAAAACCCTAGATGGATTACTACAAAAAGCCTCCGGGGCACTGGAAAAAGAGATAGAGTTGGATGAGCGTTGTTTAGCTGTCCCCTCTTCTATAGCCAACAGTTCAACCTATGTTGGCTCTGACTCACAGCCCCCCTGCCAACAGTCTCCCAGCCTGTGTCATCTACCCCCCCACCTCACCCTCTAGCAACCCCCAGGTGCACCAGGCAGAAATTCTGAACAATTCCAATGCCCTCATTGTACCAACCCTGTTGATTCGGAGCCCTTCCAAAGGAGGGTTCCCAACTGCAGCAGATCCCAATAGTAAAGGTAAAAGGAAACAAAGGGAGCCCGTCAGAATAAATAAGCGCACTAGGATCTTGAGCCCCCCCTACCCAGGACGGCCTTCTAATAAAGACGAGACCCCAACCTCCTCCAATGGTCGACAGGCTACCGATCATATAAGGGATCTTATAAGTGAAGAGCTTACGAAGCTGGTCCTTCCCATTGCATCCCGCCTCCAAACGATTGAGGATAAACTGGAAAGTTTTATTAAGAACCAGCTGCCAGTTCCTCCTCCAACCGCAGAAACCCAATCTTTCCCTCACCATTGCCATCTTAACCAAACCCATGCTAATCTCTGTAGATCTCCTGCTCAAAGGGTTAAGAGTCTTCTTCTTCCCATAAATCAGGAAGGAAATATACCCGTTAGAGCAGCCAACAACCCACAGAACAACCCTGCTAAGATTTCAGACTCCCTTTTAGAAGGAATTGCTCCCTCTACCAGCACAGCATCTAATGTCGGTGCTGCCCATCCAACGCATGACTATCCTTCAATAGGTCACTTGAAGAGGGCCCAGACCAATGTTAGGTCTGGATTGAGAGCGCTGCATCTTCCACCGGAGGCTTGCCCATACGTCCTTATCATTACCAATGTCCCCGAACTTAAAACGAAAACCCCGGAATCTTTTACTGAACTTAAAAACAAGGTCACACATTGGCTACATGCAAACGCAGGGTTCGCATTTTCTATGATACCCTCGATACTAATGGTGAGAAGGGTGGGGTGGGTGGGTTCTTTGGAAAAGATTGGTACAGGGGATTGCATTGTTATCAATTTCATTTCACCTGGTCTTGTTCAGCTGCTCCTCTCAAATGCAAATAGACCCTATCCTTTAGTAATGGCTGTTTCTCTATGCAGATTACAAGCGTTTTATCCTCCACCCCGACATTGGCAAATAGCAAGCCCCCATTGGTGCACAGAGTCTCCCCCGGCTCCCTGTCACAGTCTAACCTTGAATTAGGCCCTAGTTGCTCCCCAGCCCCTCTCTCTGAGATAGATTGATTAAGTGACGGATTACGGGGAGTGGTCATGAGTAGCCATGAAACTGAGCACACTGTTTACCCGGCCCTTAGTGCCTTTACTCCATCCACACCATTGACCTTGACAGATCACAGTAATCTGGGAATCTCCGAGAGCACCATATGCCCAGCCAATGAGGAGGGAGATTCACCCACGACAAATGCCCCCTGCAACTCTGGGCCTACCCCCTATGTCAATTTAACAGATATGAATAGGAATGGCGTAGCACGCAGCGGGCGATCAATTCATAGGGTAAGGTAAAAAAGGGTCATTGTATGCTTGTGGGGAACAGTAAGGCTACTGGCCACACCTCCCCTTTCAGGGTGCAATCCCCGAGAGAAGTTGGTCATGCTAAAACAAATATTCTTAACACAGTTCTTAGCTGGAACGTAGCTGGGCTGGAGAGTAAACTGCAAAGTCCAGGATGGGGCCAATTTATTGACGAACATCAGATCTGTTTATTCCAAGAAACCTGGGCACTGGGACCCAAACACAGATCAGGCTTTAAAAGTTATTGGGTGGCAGCACGTAAGACGTCCTCTGGGAGACCATCGGGAGGGCTACTAATATGGCTAAGTAGTTCTCTTAGGTGCAAAGTTGAAGTCATAGATATGGGCTGCCCTGATCTACAGGCTTTACTAGTTTCAATTCTTGAGGAGAGATCCTTACTAATAATTAATATCTATAACAGAAGTGTGGGCAGTCATTTCGACTCTGATGCCCTTTCCTCATTGGATAGCTTTCTTCACAATAATATCTCTTACTATTTTATCCTGATTGTAGGGGACCTCAATGTTACATTTGAGCCCAATTCCTTGGTCCAAGAGCTATACAAAGAAGAGGATGCCTATTGGGGTATCCCTCAGATAGCCGCAAACAAAAGACCGAGATTGAATAAAACAGGGTGTCTAGTGGCTGGTATTACACTAACACATGGTCTCCAAGCTTGCAATGGTCGCTCCGGCTCTGATACTAACTTGCACCCCACTTTTAGGCGTGGAGTGCACAGGAGCCAGATTGATTATATACTTCTTGACAGTTGACTGTGGGGCCACATGTCTGATATGAGGGTACAAGAGCACGATGAGAGTGACCACGACCCGTTGATTCTATCGATCAGAGGCCTCTTCTCTTCGCTTGAATCGCCCCATCCAAAGGCATATGCACAACAGCTCGTCTTATCAAAAAACAGACGCAATGTAAAATGGGAGTCTGTTATCACATCCCCTGAACACCTTTCAGTAATATATAACTTACTAGCTGACCAAATGGAACGTATGATTCTACACAATGAGGACGGTGATGGTGAAGGGCTACTAGCAGCCCACACTGAACTGTTTAATTCTTTAAAGCATCTCTTCACAAAAGAGATTATTAGTAAACCTAAGAAAAAGGGCTGTGCACAGTGGTTCAGTGACACATGCAGGGAAGCACAGCTTAACTTATTGAGATCACTAAAAGAAGGCCACGCAGAGCTCATAAGAAAAGCAAGGAAGGATTATAAACAGGAATGCTCTAAGGCGCGTAGAAGCTGGGAAGAGGCCAGATGGGCAGCTATCTTGGAGACTGCCAAAACAAATGACACTTCCAAGTTCTGGAAACTGATAGCAGATGACTGTAGAGATCCCGCCTCCTTACCCGGTTCCTCAATTCTCTCTGCAGTATGGCCGGAGCATTTTGGTCAACTATACGAAGGCCCATCGGAAGTTTCTTTTAGGACCCCCGACGATCCCATAACCCACGGGGCCATCACGATTAAATTTACTTTAGCCGAAACTAGAGCTGCAATTGATTAATTGAATTAGGGAAAGGCCCCTGGCCCTGATAAGATCCCGGGTGATTTATATAAGACAAGACCTAATATATGGGCACCTTATTTCAACCTAATCTGCAATGCAGTTGCAGCAGGAGCTCCTGCCCCATATCTCCTGGAAAGGGGCCGAGATAGTTCCCATCTTCAAGAAAGGTAGTTCCAATAATCCTGCCAACTATCGACCGATATGTTTACTTGATAACTCCCAAAAAATCTATGCAAAACAGCTTCTGCTCCATCTTGACAAATGGATCTCGGAGTCTGAAGCCTTATCTGATTTACAAGCGGGGTTTAGACCTGCTGTTAGCGCCATAGACCAAGCCCTAAGATTTCTGGCAATCAAATGGAAGAATGTGGACCTGGGGGGGGGAATTTGTATGTGGTTTTCATCGACCTTAGAGCCGCTTTTGATTTGATCCCCAGGAATATGCTATGGTTAACACTCTCCAATATGGGGGTCCCATCCGGCCTTTTGAAACTAATCACTAGACTACATGATAACACTTATGCACAAATCAGATGCGGCAAGGAGGGTGAACTGACAGACCCTGTAGCTATCCAAAGAGGAGTCAGACAGGGTTGTGTCCTGGCCCCCACTCTCTTTCTGCTTTACATAAACAACTGCATCCACTATTTAGAGAATTGTATGAACGACTCGCCCAAACTGGCTGGAAAGAAAATTCCGTGTCTGCTTTATGCAGACGATACAATTCTACTAGCTAAATCACCAATGGGAATTCAAAATCTGGTCAACCAATTCTGTGTTTTTGCTGAGACTATGGGCTGGATGTCAACGTCAAGAAAACGAAACTTATGATTTACAGCACCTCAAGGAAACAATTTTGTGCAAGAATAGTAATGAACTCAATCCCGTTGGAAAAAGTGGAAGAATTTGATTACCTAGGTATCAGGCTAACTAATACAGGTAACTGGGAGACAGCTATTGACAAAGGGGCACTTATCATAAGTCAAAGAGGTGGGGCACTAGTACGCAGATCTAGAAAGGCACCGAGCCCCCCCGAATACAATTGCGGAGATTTACAATGTCCAAATCCGTGCGGCAGCCCTGTATGGAGCAGAACTTTGGGGTTCGCATAGAAAACTGGACCTTTTACAAACCAAAGAAAACCATTTCCTCAGACAGGTTTCCAGGTTAGGGAAAGGCACACCAATGACCCCTCTCAGGCTCAACCTAGGATTAAATAGTATTAAAACCGCAGCAGCCTTGAGACCCCTCTCCTACTGGATCCGTCTATGGAAAACTAACAAACTTGAACCATTCAGGGTGGCGATAAGAGATCTTATAGCATCGCCCCAAGGACCAAAAAAAAATCCTTTGGCTGAAGGAGATGAAAGCTGCCTGGGACAAATTAGGTTTTCCCCACTATTGGAAACACCCTGAACTGATCCCTACTAATGCAAGGCAACTTGTTAAAAGGAGATATTGGGAGAAAACCAATAAAGATTTTCTGCATCGCAATAGGGCGGGCAGGCTAACATCAGAATTCCTCCAGCTTAAACACAAACCCCGGCCCGAGTTCTTCATGGATCTCCCTATGCCTGCATATGCTAGTGCCCTACTCCTCCAGCTAAGATATGGTACCCTGCCTATTAATAGTTACACGGCTCGCTGGCCTTCAAGTATCTCTCTGTCTGACAGATGTATATTCTGCCATCATTGTAAGGAAACAACTGAGCACATGCTGTTTTTCTGCCCCTATATAAGATCCCTAGAGGGAGGTGGATTATTCCTCTCTGCAAAAACTTATTATTGCAGGACCGAGCTAACGCCATCAGAATATGCAGATATGATTCTTCTATATTGGTAGTTAGCTCAGTCACCAAATATCTATCTGAAGCCTGGTCCATCCGTCGCAGGTATTTCTTAGCCACGGGTCCCTGAGTCAGCTAGGCACTTCTCTTTGTTTACAGAAGGAGGTTTTAACAAGAAATATTTATTCCTGATTCTTAACCCTTAATTTTCAGATATGTAATGTACTATGATATTGAAGTGAATTTTATTCAACACTCATGCGGTTTCTTCAGGAACCTTTTTAAGAGCTTGTGGTCCCTTACAGGAGAAGCTGAGACCCCACAAGCTTATCAAGATGTTCTTTTAGTCTAATTGCTATGATACTTTATACATATCTGCATGAGGGACACAAGTCTTTTATTTAAGTATTTATTATACTGTATGACTCATTTTGTATGCGCCAAGGAGCACATTGTCGATATTCATCTGATTGCCGGCTACTACGTTTTACTAGTACTATGTATGTTTTGTTAGTGCAAATTTTAATGGCTCAAATGTTATTATGTAAGATTGTCATTTTGTATTTTAATGGTCTAAACTTTTAGACCAAATGAATATAAATAAAAAAAAATAACGAAATCTTGTTTATGAGTATATTGGAGAGACGAAAGAACATTATGGGCTTTCTGCCAAATAGTAGAGGATGACCCAGCCGCTTTATTAAAGAATTCAGGCTGGAAATAAAGGCCTATGTTTCACAGTGTTGTTTAGTTGAGACAAAGGTTAAAATGCATCCAAAACTGTTAGCATATTTACATTTTACTCGATGTAGAGTTACTGAAGTGAAATAGTGACAATAATATTCTTTAGAAGGTTCAGGTTGATGAGCCCCCTTAATTAATAAACTTAAACATTGTCATCTATTTCAGTCTTATTATTGCACCTAACGTCTCATGTAACAATTTTCAATGAATATGGGCAAGTGAACTCCCCATTTTAGAGACTCGGTTCATTCGTTGACCAACATCACATCAAGATGGCGACATTGATAACAGACATGACTGATACCAGAGAGGAACATATTACCTTTCCCTCAGTCACTCAAATAGTGATATGACTTAGCACTATCTTTGGCAAACTAAAAATTGACACCAACTGAACAGACCACAGTTGCTCCAAGCTGCTTAGCAGAGACGATGAAGAAAACAGAAAGGTAAGCTGGTAAGCTACCAAACAAGGATCCTACTGAGCTCTCATTTTAGCTGCTTTTGACAAGAAAGTTTTACCCCTCTCCAACATCTCATATACCCCAACCTACCTTTTCCTTTAAACCTTTTCCAACAATGACACTGTTTTATGTGTTTTACTTCCATTTTAAGATATCTGAAACCTATAAACCAAATAATCTAAAGTCACTGTATTGACACATTATACATATTAACGAAGCACGTTTTTTCCCAGCGATAAGATATATACATTTACATTAGTGTAACGTCATATAAAGAAAGAGCGCATTGTTTGTCATTGTGTGCCCAGTTTTACGCTGTATGCAGTGACCACTACACGACTGCGATGATTACCAAGTGCAACCTAATAATATTAGATAGTATGTTCAAGAAGAAAAAAAGTCTCACTTTCATCTGTGTCATTATACTAATTAACTACTTGGGTCCTTACACTAGTAATTCTTGTCATTCCTAGCTATTATCTGCAGGAAATTGTTCAGGGGAATAGAGTAGAAAGGGACTGATGAGAAGTGTTGAAAATGGCCCTTTCTGACTTCCTGTTTTTTTTTATCCTGTGCTGAATTTCGTTTTTGCTGGCTTTATGACTCTGGGCACTTTACCACTGTAAAGTGCTCTCTGTCTAAACTGTACTGAAAATTGATTTGTCCATGATTGGAATAGTTGAGGCACAGAATGGTTAAGTAAGAAAATCTCCACTTTCTAAAAGTGGCATATCCAAACTTAAAATTTAAAAAACAACTTCACTAAAATATGTATTTTTAAATTGTGAGTTCAGAGACCCCACATTCCATTTCTCTATCTGCTCCCAATAGGAAATTACACTTAAAAGATATTTCAAGGCAAACCCCATGTTAACCTAAGGTAGAGGTAGGCTTTGCAATAGTGAAAAACAAATTTAGCAGTATTTCACCATTTGGATATGTAAAACACACCAATACAGGTTCTTCCTTTGGCGGTCTCACCACCATGAAAAGCCTGGCGTAAATGAACAACATAAAAGGGAACACTCACCTTCAGGAACACCGGCAGGTCCGTAGGCACCATGGCACGCAAATTGCAAGTCTTCCCAATGCTTCCATTTGCCATTGACCTCCAGGACCAGCGACACCGACCAAGACATCAACCTTAAGTACACCAGCCTAGCACACCCTGGAGGGAAGGACATTAGCACAAACAAAATCGCACATTCACCACACATATATGTTGAAGGAAAGCCAGGACTAGATCATTACCATTGACACCAATGGTACAGTTGTGCAGATATATTAAAAAATGAATAAAATAGGCAGAACTATGTACAAAGAGGCCCAAGGGTCAGTCCAAATGTCTTGCGGTGCTCCGAGCACACTGGGCACAGAATGACACCCCAACTTGACTCCTGATTGCAAAGTGATGGCCGCCACAGGGCAGGAGCATCAATGGGGCATGCAGGCACCTCAGGGGTGAGGTGGGGTGGGGTGGGGTGGGGTGGGGGGATTGGGCTTGGAGGGGTCCTTTGGTTTGAGCTTTGAAGGGGAGTCCTTGGGATGGATTTGGATGGGGGGTCCTTAGTCTTGTCTTTGGAAGGTGGTGGTTTAGCCAGGAAGTGGGGGGTTGCGCTTGGCCTTGGAAGTGGAGGGAGGGGGCTTGGCCTTGGGTTTGGGAGGGGTAACTGTGGACTTGGTGGGGGTGGAAGTCTTATTTGGGGGAGGGACATGGCAAGGACCAGAAGAGGACTTTGAGGTGGAAGGCAGGGCTGTGGGGAGGGTAGCAGGGCACTTGGGGGGAACGGGGAATGCGTCAGTGGTGAGAAATATGGAAAACTCTTGAAAACTATTGAAGGAAATGATTCTTAGAGACACAAGGTAGGTCATCAGAAGGACGTTTGGGAGTGGAGGGAGAGGGAATTGTTGAGAGGTATGTACATAGAGGTGCCTTTGGTGCAGGTGCGTGAGTGGATGACGTGTGTGTTGGGCGATTGCTGGGTGGGTGAGTGTGGGTGTTTAGGTGTACTGGGTGGAGGGGGGGAGATGTAGGGAGATGGTAGGGGGTTATGTGAGTCAATGTTGGGGTGGTGTCTGCAGGTAGGGAGGATGTGCTGCATGTGGGGTGTTGATTGTTGTGGTGCGTGCGCATGTGGTATATGGTGCGCATGTATGGGGGTGTGATATTGTGGGGATGGTGGCAGTGAGAGCACTCATGCCAGAATCTGGGACTGATGAGGTGGTGACTGCAGGTGTGAGTGGTGTTATGACTGTAAGGGGAAGGTGGTGGGAGAGTGGATTTTGGCATGTCTGCATCTCAATGTGGTTTGTGTGCATGGAGGTGGTGGCATTTGTGGCTCTTATGTCTGTACCGTATCTATTGATGTGGATGCATATGGGTCAGTAAGTGTGCCATGGATGGGTGAGGGGAGAGGGATGTGGGTTTTGGAACAGGTAGATGGAGGGGGGACGGAAGAAGAAGGGTCACTGGCTGCCATCAAGGAAGATGCCAGACCTCTGCAGGCCAGCCAGGGCATCATGAATGCCTTCCAGGAACACATTGGTCTGATGCATCTGGTATGCCAGTCCCTGGATGGCACTCACAATGTTTGACTGCTACACAGAAATGTACCACAGGAGGTCAATAGCTTCCTTAAAGAGGGCAGCAGGGCTGACTGGGGCAGGGGCAGAGGTGCCTGTGGCGAAGGAGATTCCCACCCGCCTGGGTGAGTGGGCAGGGGCAACTGGGTGGGGAGCTACACGGAGGGTGGTGCTGGTAAGGGGGGGGTGGACAAGGATGATGCAGGCATGGGCTCAGATGGGTCCGACATTCCTAGGGTGCCCCCATCAAAGGAGGAATCTGAATATGGTGTGGTCGATCCTGTCTCCCCGTGGCACTCCCCTAGCCCTCCTTCCCACTGGTCCCCTCAGCTCCGCTGGTATCAGCCTCCGGGGTCCTGTGGGCTGCAGCTTCCCCACTTGCCAGTGCCACTTCTCCTTCGCCAAATGATGCTGATATATTCAAAGACAGAGGAGGAGAGGGAGGAAAGGAGGGTGGTAGAGAGAGAGAGAGAGAGAGAGACAGGGTGCAATCGGTCAATGCCAGCACAACAGTCACACATAGTAACTACATCATCCTCCGATTCCACGCCATGACATGCCATGCCCTCACCTACACATGCTATAACTATGGATCACCATGGGGGACACCACAGCAATGTACATGCATACCGCTGATGGTGACACAGATGCAATCGTGTACATGATGAGAGGCATACCCACCACACCTGCCCAGTACCTGCCCACTTCCTATGGCCATTGAGACACACAATTCCTAGACTACCAAACCAACTGAATCCTGCATGGGAAGTTGGCATGCCAACTAGGCCATTGTCAAATTGCATAGTGACATCTTGGCCAACCTTACCTCACTACACATACAATACCTGCCAGCAGATTGAGGACTCTATATTTATCCCTGGCACAGTGGTTGGCAAGAACTGATTACAATGGCCTGACACCCCAGATGCAATGATCCTGTTGGCATGAGTTGCTTAGCTCATCTTGGTAGTAGGTGACAACACAGACACCATATTGGAGGTAACTGCCCCTCAATTCACTGACTGTATGGCATGGCCACACACCTATGATGCCAATCCTACCCAGTTGTCTAATACCCATAATGGACATGAATCTACCAAGTACCCACACGACAGCTTTCCAATAGTGTTCACCCAGAGCCACTATGGCATCACATATTGTAAGTGAAAGTGTGTACTCACCCCCTTGTGGCTGCTGTGCTGCCCTCAAGCGCCCATCCACCTCAGGGTATGCCACTGCTAAAATGCAGGGTACTAGGGGGGTCAGGGTCCGACAGGCACTCCTCCCTCATTGGGAGGATGTCCCTAGCTGGGTCTCCGCGGTCTTCCAGGCCCAAAGTCTCAGGTCCTCCCACCTCTTTCTGCAATGGGTGGTCCGCTGGGCATGGACCCCCAGGGTACACACTTGCTTGCCGATTGTATGCCATATCCCCTTTCTCCTGATGGGCGCTGACCTGCATGGTTGACACAGATAGAAGGACAAATTCATGTAGAGTGGCATCACAGGGACAGCAGTGGACAACACACACCTCACTACCACACTCACATATCATTGATCACGTTTGCTCAGACTCCTCACCCATGTCCATTATCCAGTTACACTGACTCGTCCCAAGGCCCCCATCCCCATACGCACCACTCACAGACAGGACAGCAACATTGGCCTCACCTGCTGTTCTGGTGCTACATACAACTGTCCATACAGGGATGGGACCCCATCCACGAGATACTCCAATTCCTCCTGGGTGAAAGCTGGGCCCTATCTCCTGCAGGACAGGGCATCTTGGCTACCAGAGTCAGAACACAGCAGCATATGCAGTAGAGTTCTTCTGTGCATGTGTCAGGAGTCAAGTGAGTAAGAGCACAGGAAATTATATTCACGGCCTCCCCAGACATCAACGTCACCGCCTGCGGCGATCACCATTGACTCCCGTCTTGTATAGGCAACCACGTTAACTAATGAGGAGTTGCACGGCGGTTACAACCACCTCCCACCATGACATGTTACGCCAGTGAGATGGGCTCACTTCCATCTGTCCTGTGCATGCAGGACAGGCAGAAAAAGAAAAACAACCCACCTCCTAATTGGTTTCAATACTGGAATCCTTATAGTGATTCTCTAAACGTCGAGCATAAATTTGTTCTTGCAAAAAATTACATGGAACATGATTATTTTTATTTGTATCTATACACATTATTATTCACTGTCATTGTATATATATATATATATATATTTCTATATCACAAGTAGAAGGACCTACATTAATACAATGACAGACGGCTGCCATTTTACATGTGCAATGTGTATTGAGGGTGCATTGAAGGTGCATCATGGGTGACATTTGTTGACCTGGGCACAGCTCAACTCTGTTCACACAGTCAATGCTGCACATCATGATTCTTACTCCCTCCTATTACCAGGCATGGTGGAAGGTTGGGGATGATGAATGCTCTGGTTTACAGGCCCCTAGTTGATCTTGCCACTCTGGAAGAGCGACATTCAGACCTATTCTCTGAACCGTCAGACCAATATGGAGCTGGTGACCCGGTTGGAACTGGATCAGTTGCCTGCTATTCGCCATCCCAATGCCATCCCTCCCAAAGTAGAGGTGTTGTCAGTCCTCCACTTCTTGCCTCAGGGTTGTTCCAGATTACAGTGGGCTTGGCAGCAGGGTTACAGCCCATGTTCAGCAACGTCCTGTAGGACGTACTATGTGCCCTGCTAAAACATCTGCCCAGCTCTATCAGGTTTCCCGAAAGTGCTGATTTGGGCACTGTCAACGCTGCCTTCTACAATTTGGCACATGTACCTCTTGTGATAGGGGCCATTGATGGCACCCACATTGCCTTGGTACTACCTAAGAGGAATGAACAAGTGTAAAAACTTATATTCCACCAATGTGCAGGTGGTGGGCCTCGCTGACCAATCTAACAAAAGATGCTTCTGTGCATGACTCCTACATTCTGCAGAAGAGCACTGTCACACACATGATGGCACTACTACAGAGGGACCAGGCCTGGCTCATTTGTATCTATCCTTTCATATGTATGCCCCTCTGCTCTCAACACTCTTCACAACCTGCCCTTTCACCCTCCTGGTCTTGATATGGCTCTTACCTCTGTGCACACAGGCGACTCTGGTTATCCCAGCCTTCCATTGCTACGTCTGGCATCCTACTACAGCTGCTTAAAACCATTTCAAGAAGGCCACGATAGGACAAGATGGGTCATTGAGAGGACCTTTGGCCTGATGAATGCCAGATTCCTGTCTCTGCACATCTCCGGAGGTGCCCTACTCTACAAACCACAGAAAGTGTACCAGATCATTGTTGCCTGCTGCATGCTACACAGTCTGGCCCTGAGACGTTACATTCCATTGCTGAATGCAAAGGAGGTGGCAGCTGTACCAGTGGCTGATGAAGGGGACATGGGGAGTGATGAGGAGGAAGTTGATGAGGATGCAGCTGACTCCAGAGCAGAGCTGATACAACAATACTTCCACTGAGATACAGGTATGTGTCAAATGTATGGTGTGTAACCTGTACAACTGTCTGCCTTGTGCCATGCTACCACCTGGCATCTGTAATTACTGGAGGTATTGGGTTCTTACTGTGCACAGGTCAGTGCTATTCTCAGCCTGCTGTTGTATTGCTGCACCTGTGACATCTATGTGCTTGATCATTGTTCCCTGAACTGCCAGATCCAGTGGAATATGTGTGCTACACTAGGTGGTTTCCTCTGTACTGCATCCTATTCTGGGAGTCGACACTGGGGGGCTGCGCAATATTACTGTTCGTGGCAATGGGAACTGCTTCATGTCTTGCTCTGTTGGTTGTGAGGAAGGGACCATTGGGGAGGTATCTTTTGGGAATGTGGGTTTATTATGGTCATATGGTTTGGGACTTGACTTGTAATCTCAGCCTCGGCTTTCTGTTCTTACAGTGCCTGCGTGTTGAGTTGGCATATGTGACACTTATAGTGATTGATGTCCCTGTCTTCTTCTACTTTCAGGACATTGTTGTGGTGCACTCTGGTTGCTGCCTCGCCTGTTACCTCCTTTGACACATGTCTCCAGTCACTGCCTGCTCCACTCTAATCTTTGCTGCATATTACTCCCCCTTCTTTCACTCTCACATACATTGGCAGGACAATGGGTTGACTGTTGCACATGTAGTGGCAGTATCTTTCGTACTCTTGGCAATTAAAGATGTAGTCAGTAACTGTGCTCAATAGTGTTTATTTGGGAGGGACAAGTGCAAGGGGAGATGAGTGGGGTCATGGCAGGTGGGATCATCAGAGTACATAGGCCAGCTGTGGGTAGTTGAAGTCCAGTATGGTGCCCATGGGACAACAGAGAGATGACTGTGGACAGTCAACAGGGTGTCTCAGTGACACACAAGTGAGAATGTGCAAATGAGGGTCACTTACTGGCGTTGGTCTTGGTCTTGGCATCAGTTTCGGCTGGATGTCTGGTTGGACATCCTCACTTGCAAGGGGGCTCCTCAGCTTCAGGGGGAGGGGTGCTGGTGTCCTGTGGGTCCTGTGGCAGGGCCTCCATTCTACTAGTTGCCGCTGATGTGAAGGGCTCAGATGGGATGTGGCTATTGGAAGGGGCCTGCTGGTGGGAGGTAGACTCACGCAGGATGATGGTGAGTTCATTCAGCACCCCTGCTATGGAGGCCATGTTGGCATTATGGGTCTGCCACTGCTGCATGGCCTCCTGATGGTGTTCCCTCTGCAGCCTCTGGGTATCCTGTATGGTGGCGAGGATCTTGGCCATGGTGTCATGGGTTTGGTGGTATGCACCCAGGACTTGGGTGAGGGCCATCTGGCCAGTCTGGTATTGTGACTGCCCTGTCCCTTGGACCACAGCTCCCCTCCAACTATCCCTAGCCCCCTGTGCCAATGCCCCTGGCACAGTTTGCCCACTCCCAGTTGCACCAGGCCCTTTATTGTCTGGGGTATGTGCCCTTGACTCTGGCTCCTGTACTGTGGGGCACACTTCTGATTGAAAGGTTCCTGGGGGACAGGTATGGGGGGGGGGTTGGCTGAGGTATTGTAGCCACATGGGAGGGGAGTCCCGAGTGTCCAGGGTGGGGCTGCTGGGAGTGGACTGACCAGTCACCCCAAATGGCCCAGGCAAATCATCCCAATCCAGACCTTCACTGGGACCTTCATCATGGGAAGGGCTGTCTGACCCTGACATCCTCTGCAGGGTGGCAGTGGCAGAGTTACCTGTGGATGGAAAGGGGGAGAGTTTGTATGTGGATGTGTAGTTGTCATTTATTTTCATGGTGTGGTGCATGCAGTGGTTCAACTTGTTTCCCAGTGATGGCAATGACAGCTGCAGAACTGGAGACATTGATTTGGTTATGGGATTGTGCCATGGTTTCTATGTGCCACGGTTGGTTGTGAATGGTGGTTGGCATTGCTGTCATTGCCATGTGTTGGGAAGCTGTCATAGCAACCAGTAGGTGTGGGCTGTGGTATGGTTTCCCATGCAGGTATTCCACTGTGAAGTAGGACTGATTTTTTTCTGTGTGGGGAGTGATGCATTGCCAGAGTTGTGGTTCTTCACATTGTGTTTGTTCTCTGTGTATTGGGTGGAGTGTGTGGGGATGGTGGAAGAGGGGTGGTATGGCATGCAGGGGAGGGTCATGAGTTGATTAGGGTGCAGTAGTGTGGGTTGGTGGAGATTGGCGAGTATTGGGGAGGCATGCTGAACAGGAGTGGTTGGTGCCTGGGGGAGTATTGTTGACTTACCAGGGTCAAGACCTCCGATAATGCCACTAAGGCCCTCTGGATGCACGGTGTCCAAGACCTTCCCCTCCCAAGATTTTACCTCAAGGGTAGGAGGTGGGGGCCTGCCTCCCTCCAGTTTCTGGGTAATGTTTTTGCCGGTTTTTAGACTGCTAACCAGTGATAACGTGCATATGCTCTTTCCCTTTGAACATGATGACTTTGGATCATACCCAAATGGATTATTTAATTTACTTATGAGTCCCTAGTAAAGTGTAGTCTATGTGCCCAGGGCCTGTAGAATAAATGCTTCTAGTTGGCCTGCAGCACTGATTGTGCCACCCACTTAAGTAGCCTCTTAACCATGTCTCAGGTCTGCCATTACAAGGCGTGTGTGTGCAGTTTCACTGCCAATTCGACTTGGCCTTTAAAAGTACTTGCCAAGCCTAAAACTCCCCTTTTTCTACATATAAGTCACCCCTAAGGTAGGCCTTAGGTAATCCATTGGACAGGGTGCTGTGTAGACAAAAGGCAGGACATGTACCTGTGTAGTTTACATGTCCTGGTAGTATAAAACTCCTAAATTTGCTTTTGACTGCCGTGAGGCCTGCTACTTCATAGGTTAACATTAGGGCTACCCTCATAGACTGGTTGAGTGGTAGCTGCTGATGTGAAAGGAGTAGGAAAGTCATATTTAGTATGCCAGAATGGTAATACAAAATCCTGCTGACTGGTGAAGTTGGATTTAATATTACTCATTAAGAAATGCCACTTTCAGAAAGTGAACATTTCTCTGCACTTAAATCTTTCTGTGCCGTACAATCCAAGTCTGGCTAGGTTCAGTTGACAGCTCCCTTGTGCATTCACTCAGACAAACCCAAAACACAGGATGCTCAGTCTCACTTACATACATCTGCATTTTGAATTGGTCTTCCTGGGCTGTGAGGGTGGAGGCCTGACACTTACATGTCAAATGACAGTAGCCTGCCCTCACACAAAGGACTGCCACACTCCCTACTGGGACCCTGGCAGACGGATTGAACTGAAATGGGACCTTGTGCACTTCTAAGCCACTCTTTGAAGTCTCCCCCACTTCAAAGGCACATTTGGGTATTTAAACAGTGCCTCTGCCCCTACCAACTCTGAGACTTCCTGGAGAAGAGAACCTGAACCAGAACCTGCAACCTGCCAAGAAGAACCGCTTGGCTCCCCTAAGGACTCACCTGACTGCTTTCTGTGAAGGACTGCTGCCTTGCTGTTGCCCTGCTGCCTTGCTGCTCTCTGGCTATGCTGAGAAGTGCTCTCCAAGGGGTTGGATAGAGCTTGCCCCCTGTTCCCTGAAGTCTCAGGACCAAAAAGACTTCCTCTCTGCAAGAAGAACTCCTTGTGTGATAAAAATCGACCTACAGCCTGCCCAGAAACAACGCACAGCCTGCATCACGGTGAAATATTCACTACACGCCGAACCGGAATGATGCAGCCCGAACTCGCAATGAGAAGATTGGCCCAGCACCAGCGTAGCAACTGGAAATTCAATGCACGGCCCACTGGATTGATGCACAGTCGAGCCAGAACAATGCAGCCGACTTTCAGGCAGAAATCGATGCAGTGCCTGCCGTGCGGTAGAAATTTAAACGCAACGCCCACCAGATCGACGCAGCCCCTGTGACTTTGTCCTGTCAATGCCGGATTTCAACGCATCATCCCCAGGGCATCCGAAAACCCCGCAACCCGAAGAGGAACTAAGACCGAGCACCGGAAATTGACGCAAAGCCTTCCCTGCGTGAAAAATAAATGATGCATCGCTTGTGCGGCCTGAGAAATTGACGCACACCTCCCTGTTTTCCAGGCATCTCCTCCTCTGTGGTGCCTTGCGGAGAATTTGAATGCAAACCAGGTACTTTTTGCTTGCAAGAGACATTTATTGCTTTTAAGAGACTAAGGACACTTTCTATAATTTTTACAGTGATATCTCAAAATATACTTTTTGCATTTTAATCGTTTTGACCTGCATCCTATCAGATAAATATTATATATTTTTCTAAACACTGTGTGGTGTGTTTCTGTGGTGCTCTACTGTGTTATTGCATGATTTATTGCACAAATATTTTACACATTGCCTTCTAAGCTAAGCCTGACTGCTTAGTGCCAAGCCACCAGAGGGTGGGCACAGGATAATTTGGATTGTGTGTGACTTACCCTGACTAGAGTGAGGTTCCTTGCTTGGACAGGGGGTGACCTGACTGCCAACCATAGAACCCATTTCTAACAGGGGACACAGCAGCCCTCATCCTCCTTGCCTTCCCAGCAGCATTTGACATGGCCTAACACCCAATCCTCATCAGGCGCCCTCAGGAGATTGGCATTCAAGGACCCGCTCTTCGCTGGACCTGCTTCTTCTTGACAAATAGAACCCAAGCTGTTAGACTGGCATCTTACACTTTGGATGCCTGCAAACTCGTGTGGAGTGCCTCAGGGTTCATCGCTCAGCCCGCCCTCCTAAACAGATGCATGATCCCTATGCCCAATGTCATCCGCTCATGTTATCAACATTCTCTCCTATACTGAAGACATGCAACTCATACTCTCCTTCTCAGACAAGACCCCCAGCATAAGAAACAAGTTCACTGCCTGCATGATCAAAGTCGCCAACTGGAGGAAATCCAATTGTCTCAATGTTAAAAGTTGGGTTTCTGGTCGGTATGCTTCCTATCCAGGGTAAGCTTCCACACACCCTAAGTTAACCTGTGCTCAACCCTGGTAGCTTGGCACAGAGCAGTCAGGCTTAACTTAAAAGGCAGTGTGTTACGTATTTGTGCAACACTTTCAGTAAAACCATCACACAAAAATATACCCCACCTGGTTAGAGGAAAATAGTTTAATTTAATGAACAAAACAAGACCAAAATGACAAAAATACAGTAAGTAAAACCAGGTATGAATGTTTGAAGAATAAATTGAAATGTAGTGCTTAAAGTGCCAACTGGGCTGATCTGGCCATACTGGGCAGGTGAAATCTGAAATGTTAGGCCGACTGGAATGGAGCGTAGGTTGAATATAGGGTTCAGACCTGGCCTGCTGAAACAGTACCTTGTTTTCGTCAACATTGAAGAGAATGCGAGGAGCAGAGGAGTGGATGCATCATCATCGATCCTTGGGATGGAGGCTATGCACCGGTTCCAAGCTGCACAAAAGCAGAGATGTGGTAGGAATGGTGGTAATGCACCGAGCAGCTAGAGATGCGATGTTCTTGATTCTTACACATGCAGCGAAGCATCAGCTTTGATGGAGATGCAACAGCGTTGATGCATTAAATCTTGCATGGAGCAGCACTTTATACCCACTTCCTTCGGCCCACAACTGGAATTGCATTAATTGGTAGGGCATGACTCACAGTTGGTAGAGTCCATCTGCTGTAGTTGATGAGTTGGAAGTCTTTTGTGTCCCTGAGACTTCAGAAAACAGGAGGCAAACCTGTAAGCCCTTGGAGTCAATCTCATTCTGGGTTCAGGTGATGTGGGTCCAGTCCTTCTCACCCAGACAAGAAGGCAGCAGGCTGCAAGTCAGCACAGCAAGAAAGCAGAAAACAGTTAATC
Organism: Pleurodeles waltl; assembly: GCF_031143425.1. Classification (NCBI taxonomy): domain Eukaryota; kingdom Metazoa; phylum Chordata; class Amphibia; order Caudata; family Salamandridae; genus Pleurodeles; species Pleurodeles waltl. The sequence goes on along the minus strand of NC_090444.1, from coordinate 401,919,258 downwards.
CAGAGCAGCAGTCCAGCAGAATGGCAGTCCTTGTAGCAGCACAGCAGGCCTTCTCCCTCACAGAATACAAACAGGTCTAGAAGTGTACTGAAGTGGTAGGGTCTAAGGTCCAGTTCTTACACCCAGTGGTGCCTTTGAAGTAGGGGAGACTTAAAAGAAGGGTCTTTGAAGTGCACAGAGGCCTTCTCTTCCTGCCCTGGCTCCAGACTCACTGCAGGGGGGTATGCAGTCCTTAGTCTGGAGTCAGGACACAGTCAATTCAAGTGTAAGAGAGGTATTGCTCAGCTCTGCCCTCATCAAGTAAGTTAACAGGCAACCGAGACCAATCAAGTCACACGTAAGCTCTCATTGTGTGTGGCTGTCCAGAAGGAGTACGCAAAGACCAGCCGTTACCCAAACTAGGCATGCAGTCAGAGGCAGGCTGCAGGTACACAGGGCTAAGAGCAGTGACATTTCTAATGCCAGCATTTTCAGAATTGTAACAATAAATATTACATTGCCATTAAAGAGGATTTATCATTACAAATCCCTAGGTGCCAAACAAAGAATCTACCTCTTCTCAATTAGGAATTATAGCTTACTAATTGTAATAAGGAATCCCCAATGTTATTCTATGAGAGGCCTCACAGTAGTGAAATATGTATTTGGGAGTTGTTCATTATCAGGACATGTAAAACCGAAATGTACATGCTCTACCTTTCACCTACACAGCATCCTGCCCTGGGGGTGGCTTATATGTAATAAAAGCGGAGTTCAAGACTTGGCAAGGGGTTTTAAATGACAGGTTGACATGGCAGTGTAACATAGCATTGTGGCCCTCATTATGACATTGGAGATCTTTTCAGAAGACTGCTGTGGTGACAGCCTCCCACAACAGACCGCCGTAGAGGCGTCAAACTGCCCTCCAGATAATGACACACAAACACAAACCCGCCAGAAAGCAGCCAAAACACCAATTCTGCCAGACTTAACAAGGGCGTAAAACAGTCATTCCCACCACCCTCCCACCACACCTGAAACACAACGCTCCCCAAATAATGACCTACGAATCACCACAGATTGAAAAACCCACACCTGACACAAATACACACACCGTACACACCCACCAACAGCACTATAAAACACACCCCCACACAACCCACAAGTCTTTGCAAAGGCGAAAACCTAGCAAGGCATTGCCAGCCCAAACGTTTACAGAAATGCACACACAAACCACTACCACTTATAAACTTGTCACGCATCACACACCACACACCATACCTCAACACTTAACACACAACACTGGACACAATGACTACTCCACAGCATCCCACATACACACGCACCTTGCATCCTAACAAAACATCCCACCCTCTGCACAACACACACATTACTCCCGCTGCAAAATAGGCATGTCCCAACAATAGAACCCCCGTTTCACTGATGAGGAGTTGCGGGTCATGGTAGATGAAATTGTAAGGGTTGAGCCACATCTCTTCGGTGCACAGGTCCAGTAGATATCCATTGCTAGGAAAATGAAGCTAAGGTGGAGGATTGTGGACAAGGTGAACTCCGTGGAGACCCAGCCATGCACAAGGGACAACATAAGAAAGAGGTGGAACGGCCTACGGGGGATGGTGTGTGCAATGGCATCCAGTCACTACATTGTCGTCATGAAGACTGGCAGAGGACCCCCACCTCTCCCCCCTCAGTTGTCAACATTGGAGGAGAAAGTCATGGCTACCTGCATCCAGAGGGCCTCACTGGAATCACTGGAGGGCTGGACACTGGAAAGATACCATTACTACCCCACCTCCACCTATACCTGCATGCCAGGTCACACTGACTCCCTTCACCCCATTCCATCTCAAACACAGAATCACCCCCATAAGCACCACAACTGTGTACCCCTGTATGCCCGACTCACTGCAAGCACACCCTTCCAAGCTCAGCATGCAAACACATCAGTAATGCACTTCCAATCCCACAATCCATCACCATACACAAACCAAAGGTGGAAGAACAACACCCATCCCACAGGGAAAACCAGAAATGCTGAATATGTAGCTGACAATGATTGTAACACATCTCATACATATCCACAGGTACCCCAGCCAATGTCAGCGGCCAGCATGGGCCACGTCAACCCAGTCCTCCACCAGAAGAAGGCTCCAGTGATGACAGGAACTCTGGATGTCTGCATCTGGATGATCTCCCTGGCCATTAAGGGACCACTGGTCAGTCGGGCACCACAGCCAACACCCAGTCCACCACAGTGCACCCCACCTTGGACTCCAATTCCACAGCAGCCACCCAACATCTTCAAACCTCTGTCCCTAGGACACATTAGTCAACAGTGTGCCCACCTGTACCGGGACCCGAGTTGACACAACACAGGAAAGACGATGAAGGCCCTGGTGTCAGTGGGAGTGGGCACACTGTTCAGGGGACACAGGCACAGGGGTCCATGGCCAGTGGGAGGATAGCTGTGCCCCCAGGGGTGGTCCAACCCAGGGAACTGACTGCCCAGGAGGCACTCACACATATCCTGGGACCATACCAGAAATCACAGGACAGGATGGGCCAGGCACTTACCATCTTGCAGGAGAACTAGAGGCTACAGAGGGAACACCACCAGGAGAGCATGCAGCAGCTGTAGGCATTAAATACCAACATGGCCACCATTGCAGGGGTGCTGAGTGACATGGCTACCATCATGCGTGAGTACACAACACACCAGAAGTCTCCTTCCACTAGCCAGTGTACTGACCAGCCCTCTACATCTGCGGCAGCTAGTGGACAGGAGGACCTGCCACAGGACTCACAGGCCACCAGCATCCCTCCCTCTGCAGCAGAAAAACCAACCTGCAAACATTCCCTGTGACCCAGACAGACACCAGAGACTGTAGCCAAGACCAAAACCACTGCCAGGAAGTGAGCCCCTCCTAAATGTCTCCATTGTGTGCCACTGAGATACAACAATACGTAATTTCTGTATTATACTGTGCATATGTAACATAAAGTGTAAATCCATCCAATGGACAGTCAGTTTGAAGTACACATAACCAGTGTGAGAGCATACCACAAGTCACCATCCACCAAACTGTGTGAAAGCAGTCTGTAGGCATCACATGAGTTCACAGTAGTGACCACACCAACATCTGCAAAAAGGGAAACCATTAGTGACATCCAAATGAGAAGTAAAGGAAGTAGAGCAACATGAGCCCCTGTAACAGAACAGCTTACTTTACGCTGGTCACTTCAACCTAGAAATTTGCACAGCAATTGACTCCAAACACCATGAGTGAGGAGAATCAACTCATCTGAGGCCCTCGCACAAGATACCACAGTATTAGCTATGCCATGTAGTCAGTACGCCAATCCCTCCTCTGGACTACCTAGTCTGGGACACATTGTCAGGGAAAATTAAGTCACAGAGTGGTTGTGTAAGCACATTGTAACTCACATAACAATACCAGCAACAAATGCTAAGTACTGTATGGAATGAGGACACAGTTTGCAGTGGGCATGTATTTGAAGATGTTAAACTACTGATACATTGCATGGGCTGAATAAGCTTGATCACTATCACCATGACAATGGCACAACTGACCACAGATGGAACAGTGCCAGGTCAAATAATGCACACATTTGTGCTTCGCGCAACACAGCACCCATGCAGCACTATGTTGTAATGGAGAAATGAACAGAAGTACAGTCTTACCTGAGTGTCATTGGAAGTACTGGTGTATCAGATGTGTCCTGTTGTCCACATCCTCCTCCTCTCCATCCTCATCACTGTCTTCAGTGTCCTCTGCTGCCACAGGTGCATTATCTCCCCCTCCTCCTGCAGGAATGGCACATGGCGTCTGAGGGCCAAATTGTGCAGCAGGCCACCACTATCTGACAGACCTTCCCAGGGGTGTAGAGTAGGGATCCACCAGAAATATGAAGGCACCTGAACCTGGCTTTCAGTAGGACAAAAGTTATTTTGATTACTATTCTGGTCCGACCATGTGCTTCATTGTAATGATTCTCTGGTCCTGTCCTTGGATTCCTCACTGGTGTCAACAGCCAGGATATGTTGGGGTAGCCGGAGTCACCTGGAAGTAGTGAGAGACACACATTACTCATGTACAATAGCACAGAGGAAAACTCCAGGTGGCATACAGTGACATACATTGTGTGAAACCTCAAACTCACCTATGAGCCACACTCTCTCTCTCTCTGTATGTGCCATCATCTGTGGGACGCTGCTATTCCTCAATACATAGGCATCATGCACAGATCTTGGAAACTTGGCAGTAATGTGGGAAATGTACTGATCAGCAAGGCACACCATCTGGACATTTACTGAATGGTAATTCGTCCTATTTTTGTAGACCTGCTCATTTGTCCTGGAAGGGACTAAGGCAATATGGGTCTTGTCAATAGCCCCAATCACATGTGGTACGTGTCCCATGGTGTAGAATGCAGCCTTCACAGTGAACAAATCATCACTGTGGGGGAATGAGATATAGCTGCTCATGTGTTTCAGCAAGGCAGCCAAAACTCCACTCAGGACATTTGAAAACATTGGCAGTGACATACCTGTAGCCAAGCCCACAGTCATCTGGGAAGAACTACTGTCCAGGAAGTGGAGCACTGACAGCACCTGTACTGCAGGGGGTATTGCCGTAGTACTACAAATAGCAGGAATTAGATCTGGCTCCAATTGTTGACACAGTTCAGTGATTGTGGCCCTGCCCAGATGATAGGTGAGTATAATGTAGCATTCCTCCAGTGTAGCCAAGTTGACTAGGGGTATGTACATGGATGCATGCCTTTTCCTGTCCTCCGCAGTTGTTGGTATCTAATTAAACCAAACATCAGAAGTATGTGACAACAAGAAGGATGGACACAAAACATCACAGTACACAAAGATGTCACATCCAATTCACACAACCAATGATTGTAATTTGCACGGTGTATTTTACATGCAAGCGGACTACCTTATTGATACATAATATTCATTTGCCATTGTGTCTCTCAGATGTAGTCTGAGTCATGTGTCGTGATTTGCAGCATCTCTTTGTACATGTTCTGTCAAATACTCATCTGAAATAAGTGCACTTGTATGAGATGTAATGTGAGTGCCAGAGTCTACAACCAAACCAAAGTATATAGTGGATTTGACTTGCCTTGGTGTGTACCACTGGTACGAATGACGCATATTGAATTGACCGCCATGAGTACCAGCATCAGGAAATGATAACCGCCTGTCCTGCATGCAGGGATAGGTGAAAGTGACCTTATTCCGCTGGCGTTCTGCATCATGGTGCGGGAGGTCTGCACCACTGTGCAACTCCTCATTGGTTAACATTGAAGTCTATGGAACACAGGGGCCAATGATGATCAAAGCCGGCGGTGATGGTGTTCACCGGCGCAGATGTGAGTGCCATTTTCTGTAACCCACTTCACTTGATTCCTGACTCTCACCATAACAACACCTCCAATCCGTGTGCTGCTGTGTCCTGTGTCTGGAACCCACAATGGCCTGTGCTACAGGGGATAGGGCCCCAGCCTTCATATCTGAAGAACTTGAGAAGCTTGTGGATGGGGTCCTACCCTTGTATAGACAGTTGTATGGGCCTCCAGATCAACAGGTGAGCACCTTTTGGGTACTTTGAATGCAACATGGTTGTATGTAGATGTATGTGCATGCAGGCAGTGTGTCATTTGGGGAGTGTATTTATGCTGCATGCAGTGTGTATGCAGAGGTACGAGTAATGTGTAAGGTTAATGTGGTAGCTATGCAGTATGTAAGACATTGCTGTAACAGAATGTGGTATGGAGTTCATGGTGTCCTTTCTCTGTTCCCTATGCAGGTCAGCGCCCATCAGAAGAAAGGGTTATGGCATGCCATAACCAAGGATGTGTGGACCCTGGGGGTACATATCCGGTGGAGCACCCACTACAGAAAGAGGTGGGAGGACCTCTGAACTTGGGCCCGGAAGACTATGGAGGCCCAGCTGGGGACGTCCTCCCAACGAGGGAGGGGTGCCCGTCAGACCCTGATCTCCCCAATGGCTTGAATACTGGCAGTGGCCAATCCGGATTTGGATGGGCACTTAAAGACAGCACAGCACCCAGAAAGGGGTGAGTACACACTGTGTTGAATTATTTCCTGCTGCCTGCCATGGTGTTGGGTGCAAGGTTGTAGTCAGTGTATGGCCCTAAATGCCCGTGTAGCTAATCTTGTAGAGTCCTTCTTGGCAATGGTGAGTGGTATGTACATTTGGTATTGATAATTAACTGGTATTCCATCTTCATCTGAGACATACATCCTTGCTCACCGGTGTTGTTGTGATGCTCTGATGTCCACTGCCTAGGTGGTGTGACCTGGCAATTGCATGTTGTGCAGTCACTTGGTTGGAATTGTGTAGCTGTGCCTTTGTCCCAGCCATATGCAAAGCAGCCTTGACCCTGCTCTCCAAGGGAGCAGTCCAGCCCAAACTGCCAAGCAAGGTCCTCCATGGACGAGAATGCAGCTAGTTGCGAGAATTTGTGTGAATTGAAGGACACATTGATCATCGACACTTCGAACGCACCTTTTCGGGGTCCCTAGATGCTTGTTTCCGGTCCAAGGATTACCGGGCCTGGCATTCCAGACTAAACTTTTTCCATGGGGAGCAGGGTCAAGACTTATTTGCATATGGTTTGATCCAAACTGGGGTGGTGTGGTGAGCAAAAGAATGATGGATTAAACCCAGATCTGTCACTGGGGGTGAATGTTGGTTTGTTCAGCATTCCATCCATCATCTGCTCTTTTTTGCTTTGGTCGCACTAAGTGGGAAGGGTATGCCTATACATGGGTCCTGTGCTCACTGTGCCACTGGATTCACGCTAGCCTGGCTGATGAAGGGTGATACCCCAAAACCAGTCCCAGTGTGCTTGTTTCTGGTCCATGGAGGACCTGGCCTAGCGGTCTGGTCTGAACTGTTCCCATAGGGAATAGAGTCAAGAGTTGTTTACATATGGCTGAATCCAAACTAGGACGGTGAAGTGAGCAAACAAAATGATGGATTAAACCCAGTCCTGTGACTGAGAGTGAATGTTTGATTTGTTCAGCATTCCTGTCATAATTCTTTTTTTTTTTTTGCTTGTGTGGCTCTAAGTAGGAATGGTAGGCTCAGAGGTGAGTCTGGTGCTTACTGTAACACTGGATTCAAGCTATCCTGGCTGATGAGGGATGACACCCCAAAAGTGCTCCCTAGGTGCTTGTTTGCAGTCAAGGGGGGACCTGCCCTGGCAGTTCAGACTGGACTGTTCTCATGGGGAGTAGGGTCAAGGCTGATTTGCATATGGTTGCTTCCTAACTGGGGTGATGTGGTGAGAAAAGGAAACAATGAATTAAACCCAGATCTGTGACTGGGGGTGAATGTTTGATTTTTTCAGCATTCCGTCCATCATCTATTCCCCTTTGCTCTTGACCGATACATGGGCAGAAATATATCAGCATGTGAAAGGTTTGCAGAGTACAGACCCTTAGGATCATTGCTTTAACAGATGTAAAGAAAAAGTCTGTAGTTGTTTTATTTAACAACATCCTCTTATAAATGTTTAGCATTAATTTGACTCCATAAAGGAAACTCGCTTAATCTTGGATCATCTCTGACAACATAATAATGAGTTAGAAGAAAGTACTTCCACTTTGTGAGTGTGTATCACATACTTTTCATTAATTGCAAAAAAGCCTCCACCTTGCTGGTGATTGGTAAATACCTGATTCATTGGTGGTAGCAAGAAGGGTACCCAATGTGAAGCATGCCACTGGAAGTGGGTGATGGTAACCATCTTTTAAAATAAAGATCTAGGGAAGGATGTTTTTTTCTCCTGTTCTTGTGTCCTTATAACTGCAATCTCTTCTGTTCACACCAATCTTTCAGGCACTGTGATATGTAAAGGACACTAATATCAGCGGAACCTCAGGGCTACATTTTTGAAGAAATGATGCAGTGTGGTACTGCAAACCAACTTGCTGCGTCACTCTGTGCCATTTTGAAAGTGCAGGGATGTGGCTTATTTGCAGAAATATGATGTATCCCTGTACATTCCTCAGTGCTGGTGTACAAACTTCTGCCTATCACCATTGAAGGCATGAGCCATGGTGCAAGGGTACATGCATTGCAGGGATGATTGTTTATGTGTAGGAAAAAAGACCTTACTCCATATAAACAATCATTATTGGTGGCCACTTTAATGCCACCCCTGAGGTGTCCTAGGAATATGTTGCATTGACGGCCTTGTAATTTTGGGAATGTGTCAGATTCTGTCAGGTTCCACCGGTGCTGCGTGGGAACAGCCACAGGAACACCAATGAAACACACCTTTCATGCAGAGTTATGTGTGAAAGGGGGCAATATGTACAAGGCCATGAAAAGCCACGCAAGGTGGTTCTGCATGGACTTGTAAATATGGTCTGGCACACTGCGCCACCAGAGAGTAAAAAAGAATGACACTTCAGTGGCGCAGTGTGCCGCAAGGGACTTGTAAATGAGTCCCTCAATATATTCCAACCTATGTGTAGTACCTTTCATTCTGCTTTTTGTCATGCCAAGATCCCTGCTGTTGAAAATGTTCCTTGTGGAGAGAGGAGGTGAGGCATTGAGAGTAGCAGAGTAAGACAGGGAAGGCATAGGAGAGGGTGTGGGAGAAAGTCAGTGTCTGCAGAAGCCAAAGGGAGAGTATTGTATCAAGGGGAGCTAGGGAAGACAGACACCTTATTACCCTATGCACAATGGAAAACTCCCCCTATTTTAAGGAAGTTTTCTACTCGTGTATCCGGACTATTGCCATTCACAACTTTCTCACTTCATTCTTTCTCAAGTCACCTATGTGTAGTACCTTTCATTCTGCTTTTTGTCATGCCAAGATCCCTGCTGTTGAAAATGTTCCTTGTGGAGAGAGGAGGTGAGGCATTGAGAGTAGCAGAGTAAGACAGGGAAGGCATAGGAGGGGGTGTGGGAGAAAGGCAGTGTCTGCAGAAGCCAAAGGGAGAGTATTGTATCAAGGGGAGCTAGGGAAGACAGACACCTTATTACCCTGTGCACAATGGAAAACTCTCCCTATTTTAAGGAAGTCTTCTACTCATGTATCCAGACTATTGCCATTCACAACTTTCTCACTTCATTCTTTCTCAAGTCACCTTTAACCGCAATTCTTTTTTGTTTTTGTAACCTCCTATCCTGGATCACTCTTTCATCCTCGCTCTCTGCCCTTAGGGAGGTATTACAAATCTTGTGACCTTGAGATTCACTTTGGGGCTTACATGGGATATGAGGCTTAGTGATTACAAAAATTACTAGATTTTAAAGACCCTACCTCTGTCTTGACCTACTCGTAGTCGGTATCTGTGGCCCACGGGAAGTGTGGCAAGGTTTTTATTCTTGTAGGTTCTGCTTTGGCCCAAATAGGGGCGACCCTTTCTGGTAGCCATGGTACTGCTGACGGAGAGAATACCAAAGGCAGTCCGTGCCCTCCAGAAAGAGTCCCTCAGAGAAAAAAAGCCCAAAGGGGAAAAGACCTAAACAATAGGAACTCCTGAAACAAAAACAAGGGTAAAGGAAAATTAGAACCAAAAGGTTAAATGACCAGGAAAAGCTGCAACAAAATTAGAAATCCAATATCCGACACAGAACAGGAGCGAAGATCACCAACCAAAGGAAGTGTTGCAGCGCAAAGAGAAAAAGGAATCAAAAACCTTTTATACCCAAAGAACAGGAAGTAAAAAGTGGCCATATTGAATTGGGATCAAGTTCAAGAATATAATAGGAAAAGCACCATAGTAAATAGGGACCCAGTGCATGCAGGGAATAAGGAAGGCATTCTGGGAAGAAAAAGGAAATATGGTTAGGAAAGGAAAGTTTAAGTTAAGGAGGCAAGCAAGGATGACAGAAAGAAGAAAAGAAAATAGAAGGTGAGTGGGGGAGTCTGAAACTTCCGGGGTTGCACCTCACACAGGCAAAAACGATGCCCCGTGCCCAATTTGGGGCCTCGTGAAATGTAAGAAAGGCTCGGGTGTGGCGCATCCTCCTGCCGCGCACTGCGTCACAAGCCGAACATTCGGCTCGCGCAGCGGCAAGCTGCACGACAGTAGGTGTCCCCCCCGGAACCCCTGGTTTGTGAGGAAACAGCTGGAAAAATTGACAAATCAGAAGAGGGGGGTGAACAGAAGAAGCATCCTCCCAAGAACGTTCACTAAGAGGATAGCCTTTCCAATGAATCAGATACTGAAGACGGTTATGGAATATATGAGAGTCACATATTTCCTGTACTTCATATTCAAGTTCATCATCCACCAACAAAGGGGGAGGACAAGTGTAATGTCGAGAAAAAGGATCAGGTATATAGGGTTTCAACTGAGAGACATGAAAGACTAGATGGATTTTCCTAGTTCGAGGTAAACGGAGACGGAAAGTGACAGGATTCATTTTCTGTAGAATACAAAAGGGTCCGTAGAACCGAGGTTTGAACTTATTTTGGGAAAGACGTAGAAGCAAAAAATTTGAAGATAGCCAGTCTTCAGCCTGGATGTGATACGCAGGAGCCTCACTGCGTTTCTTATCAGCCAGTCTTTTCATGTATCTTTTAGTGACCAATAAATTGGATCGATCTAGTCTTTAAATCTTTTGTAGTCGTTTGGAAAGAAAGGTGATAGCGGGAAGAGCAGAGGAAGTCTTAGGAGTAGTAGGAAAAGAAGTAGGATGGAATCCATATGAACAGAAAAAAGGAGTGACCTTGGAGGCGGTATGAATGGTATTATTGTAAGAAAACTCTGCAATAGGAAGATAAGTGCTCCAGTTACTCTGAGTGGAGTTACAGAAACAACAAAGATATTGCTCTAGTCCCTGATTGAGACGTTCGGTCTGCCCATTGGTTTGAGGGTGAAATCCAGATGATAACGCTACATTGATGTTGAAGATCTTACAGAAGTGTTTCCAGAACCGTGAAATGTATTGAGGTCCCCTGTCTGACACAATACTTTGGGGGAGACCATGGAGGCGAAAAATGTGTTGAATAAAGATCTGACTTAATTCTTGTGAGGTGGGTAATTTCTTCAGAGCGGTAAAATGAGCAATCTTAGTAAAGGAATCTACTGTTACCATTATAACCCGATTTCCAGCTGAGGGGGGTAATGAAGACATAAAGGGGGTCATTCGGAACCGCCAGAAGACCGTACCACGGTCAAAAGACCGCAGCGGTCATTCTGAGTTTCCCGCTGGGCTGGCGGGCGACCGCCAGAAGGCCGCCCGCCCGCCCGCCCAGCGGGAAACCCCCTTCCACGAGGATGCCGGCTCCGAATGGAGCCGGCGGAGTGGAAGGGGTGCGACGGGTGCAGTTGCACCCGTCTCGATTTTCAGTGTCTGCCACGCAGACACTGAAAATCTATGTGGGGCCCTGTTAGGGGGCCCCACGACACCCGTTCCCGCCAGCCAGGTTCTGGCGGTGAAACCCGCCAGAACCAGGCTGGCGGGAAGGGGGTCGGAATCCCCATGGCGGCGCTGCTTGCAGCGCCGCCGTGGAGGATTCCCTGGGGCAGCGGGAAGCCGGCGGGAAACCGCCGGCTTCACTTTTCTGACCGCGGCTTTACCGCCGCGGTCAGAATGCCCCCGGAAGCACCGCCAGCCTGTTGGCGGTGCTTCCGCGGTCGTTGGCCCTGGCGGTCCATGACCGCCAGGGTCAGAATGACCCCCAAAGTCAGTTGATATTGTGTGCCAAGGACCTGGTGGGACTGGTAATGGTTGAAGTAATTCTGCAGGCCTGGTACGGGGTACTTTTGTTTGAGCACAAATCGGGCGAGCTTTCACGTATCTTTTGGTGTCTTGTTTCAATGTAGGCCACCAGAAAGATCGAAGAATTAATTCCTGCGTTGCTTTAATACCTCAATGGCCAGCTACCGGGGAATCATGACACATCTGAAGTGCCTTTTCTTGGACTTTCTTCGACGGGAGAAATAAGGTGTCCTTCTGATACTAGTATCCTTTATGTTCACGTATTTTGGGATACAGAGCCATTAATTCTTGTTCTGGAAGGGTTGAGTATTCTGATTGTACTTCATCCAAGAATGCCTGAACTACACCAATGATCTTGTCTGGTTCAAGTAGATATGGAAACTGGGTATGAACACTATCGGGATAACCGCAAGATAGGGCATCGGCCAGAATGTTTTGAGATCCTGGAATATAGGTAACGTAGAAATCGTACTGACTAAAGAAAAAGGCCCAACAAGACTGACAACTGTTTCGGCGTTGAAAATTGCGTAAACATTGCAGATTTTGATGATCCGTTTGTACTTCAAAAGGCTCCTTAGAACCCATGAAAAATTGTCTCCACTCTTGGCAGGCAGTCTTTAGAGCCAACAGTTCCCTTTCCAGTACTGAATAATGTTGTTCCGAATCAGAGAGCACATGGAAAGGTAAAAGATTGGATGTTCTAAACCATTGTCGTCTTGTTGTTGTAATAATACTGTCCCAATGGCTCTTTTGGAAGCATCTGTTACAACAATAAATTGTTAATTGGTGTCTGGATGTCTCAATACGGGTGCTTGGGGGAAGGCCAGTTTTAGGTTTTGAAAAGCCTTCTCAGCCGTGTCTGTCCAGATTAACCCGTTTCGCACACTCTCTTTTTTGAGAGTTTTTGTAATTAGACTGGTTTGTTTCGCAAAGTCCGAGATAAATTGATAGTAGAAGTTGGCCAGCCCTAAGAAACATTGAGTTACCTTGATTGATGAAGGGGATGGCCATTCTAGAATGGCTTGTACCTTTTCCGGATCCATAGAGATACCAATTGGACTGATATGGTAACCCAAATATTTCACTTCATTTTTATCAAATTTGCATTTCTCTAGTTAACAGTAAAGTTACTGTTGCCTGAGTCTCTTAAAGACTTGCTTAACATGTGTGGAATTAAGTTCAGGGCATCTGGAATAAATGAGGATACCGTCCAAATAGATCACTACAGTATGGTTTAACAAATCGGAGAATATGGAATCCATAAATCTTTGAAATACTAAGGGGGCGTTCGTTAAGCCAAAAGGCATTACCTTATATTCATAATGTCCAAAAGGAGTCCGAAATGCAGTCTTCCACTCATCTCCCTCTTTAATATGTAAGAGATGATGCGCTCCGCGAAGATCTAACTTTGTAAACTTTTGTGCCCCTCTAACCGCCTCCAGGATATCTTTGATTAGGGGTAGTGGATAACGATCCTACGGAAGTCTATGCAGGGGCAAAGATCTTTTGTCTTTTTAGGTACGAAGAAGAGGGGAGCTCCCTCCGGAGAGGAGGATGGAGATAAGGGGAGATAAGACCACTGTGTAGATTTTATTGCAGATAATCCTTGAGAATCTTTCTTTCTGGTTCGGTGAGAGAATACATTCTCCCAAAAGGAACAATTGCTCAAGGTTCCAGGGGAATGGCACAATCATAGTCTCTGTGTGGAGGTAATATGGGTTTAGATGGTTTTTAAAAGACGTCTTGAAATTCCAAATAGTGGCTTGGTACGTCCTGGACTATGTTTATAGAAAGCCCTACATTTGGTTCCGAGGTTATTATCTTTTTGGGAGACCAATAGGTGTCCGAGGCATAACAATGATTATGGCAGAACTGAGAAGACAAAGAGATAGTTCTGGTTTTTCAATTAATATACGGATTGTGTCTTATGAACCATGGAATCCCCAAGATTATGGAATGATTGGGGGAGGAAATTAAATCAAAGGAGACATGTTCCTGATGTTTCCCAAATTGTAGACCTAAACTCAAGGTGGTAGTCAAAACAGGACCGGAGGATAATAAGAATCCATCTACTGTGTGCACTTGTTCGGGAACCTCTTTTGGCAAGGTTGGAATTTGTAGTGTTTTAGCCCAGGTCATATCCATATAAATGCCACTAGCTCCACAATTCAATAATGCCAGGGTTCTTTCTTCTTGACCATCAGGTAATTGCAGGATAACAGGTAACAAAAATAAAATAGTGGCATGTTCCTTGGAAGAACTGATGGAAGGTATTGAAGATGATCCCGTCCCCTCCCTTCTCAAAGAGGACGGGAAGTAGCGTTTCCCGAAGACTTCATTGGACGAATTGGACAAGTATGAAGCAGATGACGTGCGGCACCACAATAAAGGCACAATCCTCTTCTCCGTCTATCTTCACGTTCGCGGGATGAGAGAGGACCACGAGCAGTGTCTACCTGCATAGGTTCTCCTTCAGGCTCTCTAGATATAGGTTGAGGTTCTTCAAGAAGAGGTACAAAAACACGTGAGGTGCTTGGCTGAGAAGGTCCTCGATTCTTTTGTTTCTCTAAACGACGTTCTTGGAGACGATATCCTATATAGAGAGCTAAATCCATCAAACCTCGAAGATCTTCTACTGGGGTAGAGTGTACTAATTTGTCTGTGATTTCTTCTCGCAGCCCTCTGCGAAACAGAGTTACCAGAGTACGCTCTACCCATGTTGTCTCAGCCGCCCATTGTCTGAAGCGTGTGATATATTGGAGAACGTCTTGAGTGCCTTGTTGAATATCACAAAGCGCTTCTTTGGCTGATGCTTCCAATCCTGGGCGTTCAAACATTTGTTTGAATCTGTTCACAAAGGCTGAGTAATCAGAAAAAAACGGGTCATTGGAAGCTACTATCGGGGTTGTAGTGTAGCCATTTTTAATGTAGCTTCATGCGCGTTTGCTCAAAGTATTAGGCCTCTGTGCACTTTGCCCTAGATGCATTTTATTTAGCCTCGCACTGTTATTTTACCTTAACCAGTTTCACTGTCTTGTTTTATTTTCTTCTATCACACTGTTTAGCTTACTTCAGCACTGAAGTTCTCAAACAATACATTCTTGCTCGCTCTGTGCTTCAGTCAAGGATACAGGGCCAGATGTAGCAAAAAGCTAAATTGCGACTTGCAATTTGCGAGTCCATCCGACTCGCAAATTGCAAGTCGCAATTTGCTATGCAGTACGGTGTCTCAGACACCGACTGCGACTCGCAATGGGGTCGCAATGACCCACCTCATGAATATTCATGAGGTGGGTCGCAAATTGCGGCCCCATTGCGAGTATAGGCACTCGCTAACATGGAGGCCTGCTGACGTCAGCAGACCTCCATGTTCGCGACCTGCTTTTAAATAAAGCAGTTTTTTTTTTTTTAAATGTAGCCCGTTTTCCTGACAGGAAAACGAGCTGCACTGCAAAAAAAACCGAAACCTTTTGTTTCGGTATTTTTTCAGGGCAGGGAGTGGTAACTTGGACCACTCCCTGCCCTGAAAAAATATTTTGTGGTCCAGTCACAAACTGGAAGTGGTCCCATGGGGACCTCTTCCAATTTGCGAGTGGGTTACCATCCACTTGAAGTGGATGGTAACTGCGATGCCATTTGCGACCGCGTACGCGGTCGCAAATGGTATTGCATCCCACAGCGACTCGCAAATAGGAAGGGAACACCCCTTCCTATTTGCGAGTCGCAAATGCATATTGCGAGTCGGTAACGACTCGCAATATGCATTTCTGCATGCCAAACCCCCGTTTGCGACTCGCAAACGGGTTGCTACATGTGGCCCACAGTCTGGTACATTGCCGATGGACGTGGTAGAAGTTTAGTCTTTAGGGTTCGTAGACAGTACACATTCTTACGTAGGGACGTTTCTTAGAACACCGGCGTGTTAGTTATAAAAACACTTTCTAGTCCTGGTACACGTAAGAGGGAGATTCCAACCAGGAACCCACAACTAGATGCTGACTGCCCTGTTGCAGATGCTGATCCAGATCACAGGCTTTTGCTCAGGTATGAGGGTTGATGTCCTCCCGGGGGAACCTGAAAGGCAGGCTTAGACCTTAACATGCTGTGCTCAAAATATAACTTAGAGAGAGAATGTAACCTAGTTGCAATATGATAGCATTATTCTTATGTTTCACTCTCCTTGTTACTATTTCAATCCTACTGTGTTGTATGGTTCTGGTTATTGCGGCTCACACCTTGTTATCTAAAATGCAGTTGTTTTATTAAACCAATCTTTAAAACTCAAACTGCTTTTGTCATTTATATATGAGACCGCACTGTGTATGAGAGAACTGGTTGTGACCTGAGTGACCACGACTTCCCTGGGAAGCACTAAGATGTCATGCGCTCGGCTGCCCAATTGTCTCTTCCCTTTAAGAAAGACAAGGCACTGCTAGTTAGCCGGAGCTTACCCCGGATTTGGGGTGACAAGGTTCCTTCGCCGTGGGTCAGACTTAGTCCCCCACACTGTGAACAATCTTGCCGCCCAAAAATCCAGTAGTCTCATTAGGATAATGAGAGCCTACGCGACATGGCGTCGCCAACGTTTGGTCTGGCTCTAATTTTCGGGTCCACCAGTTTCTCTCGGTCTCATATAATATAATGATCCCTCAGTTCCTTTAGCGGAGACGTCCGTGGCACTGAGGACTTCCGCCACTACAGTATAGGTAACCCTAATTACAGAGGATGGTTGTTCAAGCTTGAACCTTTAAAGGAAAGACCCCGTCTTGGTTTGCCTTCTCTGAACTCTCGCTGTTTTTCTAATGGCGAATCCCCAGGCAATACAAATAGCTCCTAACATGAGACAACCGCTCACAGCACATTTGCTTGCACATGGTCTTACGATCCAGGGTGGTCCAGTCACATTTGTGGTGGTCGCCCACGCAGCCTATAGAACTGAACTTTTTTACTCTTGGGTCACATTTCCAGCAGTTGATGGGAACACAAATACATTTCATACATATACTGTTGCGAACATGCCTGGACAGTACAGGGCGTACGCATACCTAGAGATACCTCTATCTTATCAAGACCATAAGAATTGGCTTGATGGCACCCTACCCCATACAATATTACCAGTAAGGTTAGGTCCACTAAGTAATGATGGTCCACCTGGCCTTTATTGGCTACATATACACCACATCCTGCGGTTGCAAATATGGCGGTGGCTGAAGTTCGACCTTTATATACAGACTTAACGGCTACATGTAGAAGCTTAGTACAGTTTGTGATGCAGACACTAAATACAAACCCATTGCGTTCTGCTCCAGCACAACCACATGCAGTAACACCAGGTATAAACCCGCTGACTGGTTTTTGGGTAAAGTTCCAGCAAAATGAGAGGAGACTACGTTTTGGCTGGCACAAAAAATAAATACGCTGGAGGCGGTATTTCCCCATACGGGACCTCAGGACAAACATAGAATACTAACTATGTGTTTGCCATTTGGAATGGTTCCCACAGTGGAACATTGTAATACATGGGGCACGGTGTTTACCGTGCTCTATACAACGGCACACGGTACACCAACATTGGCCAACCTACCGGAAGTGTTTAAACAAATTCAGGATGAATACGGGGCTGCCCCGGCCTTAGATTTAGGAATGCAACTGATGGGCAACTTTGCCACGGTTTCTTCAATAATCCTAAGTAATCTTAAAGGGGAAGCAGTTGCACTTGCGGTGCGTATGCGTTTTCGTGACGTCCCGCAACAAGATCAGGAGCGGGAACTGCCAAAAATAATAGCGGAAACATATTCCAGTATCGGTCGAGATAGCCTAGGGGCTAGACCACAAAAACCTCAATTTCATGGAAAAATTAGTAAAGAAAATGCTAAACAGCAACCTGAGGGTAATAAGAAGCGCTGGGAGAAAAAACAACAGACACCTAAAAAAGAAAGGGGAGAATCTCCACGTACGGAGACCCCGCAGAATAGGTATAATCTCAGAAATAGGGATAATATAAAAACACCTGATAGATATCAATATACTGATACACGCCAATCTCGTTCCTTTCAAGACTCAAATGAAAAGAGAAATGAGAGAGGTGGGCGGTCAGAGCGGAGAACAGAGTACGTGAAACTGAGACAGGAATCACAACGCTCTTCGGAGGTTTCTGTCAAGAAGGAAGAGAAACCGGTACAACCTAAACAATAGTTTAAAAAGAAAAAGGTGGCGGCAGTCTCAGTTAGATATGCCACTCAGGAAGAGAGTTCTCTTGAAGAACAAGACATGGGCATTAGCACTGCTAGACAGCGCGGCAGAGGTCACAATAGTTCGCCTGAATCTTCTAGAGCATCTGGAGATGAAAGCAACTGATGACTTCATACAAGTAGAAACAGCAGATATGCGTGTCTCTGAACCCGATAGGGTATACACAGTGACTTTACAATTGGAAGGAGACATTGAACGCACTATACACTCAATCTTTTGGGATCATGTAGTTAAGATATATGACATTTTGCTGGCTGAACAAGATTGGCCGCCTGACTTTGTCCACACCTGCCCAGTTGGGGAGGAGGTTATTAAGCCTTCGTTCTCGCCCCTTGTTCCAGGGGAACTCGCAGAGTCCTATTGCATCAAATGGGCTCTAGCACAAGCACCTGCCTTATATAGAAATCACGTAGGGTGGGATAGGGATTCTCCATATCATGTAATTCCGATTAAAGGTGAACCTCAGCCACAACCGCAATATCCCATAAAACATGAAGCAAGGGCACCGGTGAGGGAAATACTTACACAACTGGAATACCAGGGGGTGATTGAACCCTGTGTCTCACCGAATAATAATCCCTTATTCCCTCTAGCTAAACCGGACCATTCATGTAAAATAGTCTTAGACTACAGACATTTGAACAGACATACACGTACATATGCTATACAAAATTCACATTGCGCCTCACTGATGAACAACATTGTGCGGAAAAAATATAAAACAACTTTAGACATCTCGAATGGATTCTTCTGCCAGAATATAGCAGCCGAAAGCAGGGATTTGACAAGCTTTAGCGCGTTAGACTCCCAGAAAAAATTCTGTTGTTTGCCTCAGGGGTATAAGAACAGCCCGGGACTGTTCGCGGCTCGTGTGACTGCAATTTTACACGAGTTAGATCCTGAAGCATTGTCATATGTAGATGATATATATCTCACGGATGATGAGTTGTTACAACATTTAAGACGAGTAGCCCGCATTGTTGTAGGGTTTGCCGAAGTCGGCTACAAATTTAACTTTGAAAAATCTAAAATTGCCTTCCTCAGCGCCATATTCCTGGGATACGAGCTGTTGTATGAAGGTAAGAGCCTAGCGCCCCAATTCTTAGAAAAGTGTGCACAATTGCAACCACCTAATACGATTAAGAAACTCCAATCATTGTTGGGCTTTCTAAATTTTGGCAGAACGTACATTCCTGAATATGCTACAAGCATTAAACCATTCTATGAATTAATCCATCCTGATTTTCAAAGCAAATTCTGGACAAGTGAACATACACATACTCTTCGGGAGTTGCAAGCAGACCTACTAGCCACAAAACATTTACATACACGGGACAATAAGATGCATTTGGTCATCCGGGGGATAGCTGGGGCCATTGGGTTTACGTATGTCACATTTAATGAAGGTGAGACAGTCCCAATTGGATACAAGTCCCACTTGTATTCCGTTGCTAAACAACGATTTGCACCCACAGAGAAGATTCTCACAGCTGTACAGATGGCTGTTATTAAAGAAAGACCTCTTGCCCAGGGAAAATGCATTATTGTCGTTTCCTCTATTCCGGCCCTCGAGGCTGTTACAAAAGCTAGCGTTCCGAATGCAAAACCACTGCACCCGCGATGGATACAATGGGCTACGTCTTTAACAGCCACTGATGTAGATTACATTTTTGACCCAAAGTTACAAACACAGGAATTTCTACAATATGAAGTTGAATATCCAGTTCCCGCTGGCACGTTGCCTATTGATCAATATCAAGTAGTCATGTACACCGATGGCTCTGCGCAACTGGCGGTTGGAACAAAACACCAATATTCGTCTGCATGTACAATAGTGAGCGGCCATATGGAAGGGGAGAAATTCTGCCCCCAACATACTTATACACAGACCTTAGGGGATTGTACGGCACAATTGGCTGAGCAAAAAGCTCTAGTGATGGCATTAGAACATACAGATCAGACACAGCTTACACTGATTGTTTGTGATTCGTATTATTGCGTCCAGTCTTTTAATGAATACCTACATTACTGGCGCTTGAATGGGTTCAGAGATTCAAAAGGCAACACCATAAAACACAGGCTACTGTGGGGGAAGGTAGCAGACCTGAAAGAGACGCTACCAAAAGTCCATGTTGTACATACACTTGGACACCAGCACGTTGGAATACACAATGCTGGGAATACTTTGGCTGATGAAGCCGCAAAGTCGGCAGTGGCGGTTGCCACTGTAGCTGCAGTGACTCGTTTGAGTTCCAAACCAGACACAGAGATTATGGCTGCCATAAGGGCTACGGTTGATGGCACGCCTTATCCTAAAGGATTTCCTAATAAATATCAATACTTCATGGGAAGTATGCTGAACGCTGAAGTTAAAATCCCTAGCGTCAGCATACGCGACATCCCCAATAAGAATGTAAGACCACAATTGATTAAAGCAGGGGCATTCCATTCGGACCAGGGCCCTGCTTTTGCCTCAATGGCATTCAGGAACACCATGGCTTCGTTAGGGGTCCAGCTCCAGTACTCATCTCCATTTCATCCTGAGGGAAATTCTGTCATGGAGCGATTAAACCACGATTTAAAGCAATCCTTAACAGCCAGAGTCATAGGTACGGGTCGTAGTTGGCTAACCCACCTGTATGGAGTTCAGAGAGCACTAAATAACCTGCCTAGAAGTTCCCTGGGGGGTCATAATTCATATGAGTGCCTGTTCGGAACACAAATGTTTGTTCCGGATCTTGATGGTCCTGGTGTGGAGGTGGCAGAAACGCCTTTTGACATAAATGATTGTGTCACTGTTCTGCAGGAATTACAGCAGTTCCGTGAAGATAACTCTTCTAAAAGTGCCGCCTCCACAGGAATTAAGGATCTGCCAGTAACACCTACCGGCTGGATTCCCAGGGTTGGGGATCTTGTGCGTGAATAGGTCACAGTGAAAAAAGAATTTGGCCCTTCTTATCGTGCACCAGTCCCTGTGTTGGGGATACACGGACAAGAACTGTTATTCTACCACCGCTGCCGGGTGCCAAAGAAAATCGCTTTGTTTCCATTGACAATGTCAAGTTACAACATGTGGTCGATTCTACACAGCAGACCAAGAGGAATGTCCAGTAGTTCCCGAATCCCTCTCACTACTGGGGAAGATGTTCCGCTTCAAGTTATCTATACCAACACTGTTGCCTCTCCGAGCTTGGGGAGGGTGGATGATGGTCTCGCATTAGTTCCACTGACAACAAATAACTTAGAAACTTTTGATCAAGTCACCATGACTACTGACGTGACAGATGGTGCTATCTACAGTGTACCACCGCGAGAAACACCAACTCCTCCATTGAATACGGCGACACCTTTTGTACGAACTGCCTCTGGTTACTTTGCCAACAACAACGATGGTATATCGGACTTGTTTGCCTCTTCGACTTCTGACCTATCAGGTCCACGTAAGCTGATGTGTTGGCTTAAAGATACGTATTTTGTTTTTCCATGGAACTATCTCTGGCTCTTGTTGACTATGCTAGCATTTTTTCTTTGGTTAGGGTTTGTCATTACCTTTTTTTCTGTTGATACATGGTCATTTTCTTCCTATGAGGTCAGAGGTTGAACAGGTGGAGGAGGTGTTGAAGCCACATTTTTCATCACATAGGGTTCGAAGAGACTTATCCTTTGTGAACATTTCTGCAGTACCGATTCCAGATGGGATTGTGTGGGATAAAGTAATGTTTGATATATACGGTCCCACTGAGATAATTCAAATACCGTATGTCCTAAAGTTATCTATGAATGATATAGTAATACCAGGCATTGTATCTGATGATTGAGATGTGAAGACAGTTGATTCCATGATGACTAAAATACAATATTATACTGTCTATGAAAATGAAGATGTTTACCAGTTTAAAGACAATTATGGTGACATGTTTTGCTATAATTATTATGGATCACCATTTTATACATAAAGCAAGTAGTCCAAAAACGAAATTTGACTATACTCAATGGGAGCATTGCCCTACTCCCCGCAAGGGAGTTCCAAAACGTATTCTGACAAATTTTCTTATTTTTCTGGGCATCATCAAATAAATGCTAAGTCATATTATTTTAGGTTAACGCCGTTTAAAGATAATAAAATGTTGTTGACTAATTTGAAATTCATACACTCAGATTCTTTTGTTTCCCGACTGTCAATTGAAAGTTATGAATATTGGTCAAATAATTTTGATTTGAAAAGTGTTTGGGGAACAAAACATTGGCAGACAAGGGGTAGAGAAACATTGTTTAGAGCATGTCTCATTCCAGTCCAAATGATTTTTTTAAATGAAACAGTACAACAGACTAGCTGTTTAGCCTTAGCAACAATCAGAGAATTTAATATGCCTAGTATACCTGTCCCTGCAAAAATTAATAACTGGCAGAAATACATAAATGCCACTTTTAGTGAGCTTACAGACTGGGTCCAGAATGGTACATTTAACACTTCATTGACACGTCCGGGCGGGTGGTTATTGTGGCCCATAGACACCAACGGGTGTCATCAACGTTTTGTCACCTCCTCGGGGGGTTTCCGGACGAGTAGGTCAGAACCTCGCTATATATCACCAGAACATGCTGATATAATTACTACATATAGTGTGGAAAAATTGTGCCAACAATGGTTAAAATCATCCTCGCTAGATGCAGTTAAGACACATCTCACTCTATTGTCTAATAACACTGACTTGCAAGTTTTTTGTCAGGCCAAAAGACACCACGTAGGAAGCGTTTCTTGTATGAAGTATACAATGAAATATGGAAACTTTCCCAGCAGGAGGCTGCAGCCCGGTTACAGCAGATAGATCAGGAAAATTTGAAAAAAGCATTAGCTGTTGTGGATAATATAATTCACACCTTGTCCGACCAAATATATACGATTAACAACATTGTATCTTCTGCGATAGACATAATACGATCTGATATGTCTTCTTTATATCATGGACAAAGTCAGACCTGGTCCATTATGCAGTTGGGATGGACACTTCAGACATTGAAGGCGGGTAGCGTTCCGTGGCAGCACATCAGAGCCAGGGAGATCTTTTTTCCTTTAATTTAACGCAACAACAACAACTAATGGCTAAGATGAGGCGACTTATGTCATGCTCAACATTGAAACTTTGAAAGATTGCCTTTTATCGTGGCCGAGATCCCCTCTGCAGAGTGGTTGATACACAGGGTTTTTAATCTGCCCATTTCTACGTTACAGTTCACTTCCTGTTTGAAACATGTTCCGGTAGGCAGACATGAGAAGTTGGGAGATAGTTATATCCATGAGGTGTGGGAGCTTCCCTTCTTGTACAAATGCCTCAATGGCATGAAAGAGGTCTTTCTTAGCGTAGTAAATGCGATACTTCAGTCAGCCATTCGATGATTTGTAAGCAGCTGTCCTTGCATGGGGCATGTAATGCCTCGGTTGCAATCTTGGCTTGCTATCTGAAGGGAGTTCTGGTCCCCTTGATTAAACGCACATTCCAGGTGCTTTCAAACGGCAGCTACGTCCTCCTCAATAGTGAAGACTGTTGTGGCATGCGGCCCGGAATAGTTTACGTTGTTTCGGTCACTAATGTCGTTACTTTCTGCAGGAGTGTGTTGTTTCCCCCCGCTAAATTAAGGGAGGTAGCAGATATCTGGCCTCACATTGCTACTTCCAAGGTGAATTTCGACAAGTTAAGTAGACTAAAGGCTTTATTGTTTCAGAAGCATGTGGTCCTTACATCTGCACGCGAGACCTACGCACTTCAGGTGGCAAGGTCATCAGCAGAAATACAGTCCCTGTTAAATACCAACTTTCCGAGCCACTTTGGTGAACTCGTGGGACGTATATTTAATGCATCCAGCACGGGTGGATTAGCACATTTTTTCAAAGCCGTTGGTGTTGGTTTTGTTCACACCTTCTCTTCCATATTCGGTTTAATACCTTTGGCTATTCATTCAATTTTCGGAAGCATTTTTGGGGGATTTCCGATAACTTTGGCCTTATTAGCCGGCATTTTGCTGTTGCTGTTGTTTTTCCGCAATGGCTGTCCCGCTGCAACAAGGACGAATGTGGGCGCTCCCATCAGCACAGCTGTGTCATGAACGCATGAGGCAGCACTTTGGAGCAACACTCTTGGGACATTTGGAGTGTGACTGGTCTCTGTCATTCAGACCGGTTTTGGATTGTGTGCAGCCCGTGTGTCGGTGCCGTTGGTGCGATTTGGAACATGCACTGAACGCCTGTCTCTCACAGCAATACCCCCCAGTGGTTGATGCTGATCTGTTGATGTTCCCGATGAGGGCTCATTAACAGACATGCGCGCTGCGGCTGCGTTTGCTTCGTGAGGCTGATTATGAGATACACTTCCTGCAGGAAGTTGATATTAACTCGTTCACAGGCTCTGTATGGGATGCCGTCCTGGTTGACACTGGGGCTTCAGAACACACCTGCTCCTTGATAGTCTTTGGTGTGGATTTTCCGGTTTTGTCATCGGCCGAAGTGGAGAATCTCCTGCTTTCCATGACCAATGTTTGAATTGAATCTAGTCTAAATTGACACTGTTATATGAATTCGGCATTCAGCCACATGCTTATTTTTAAATTGAGGATTAGTGTGCTTTGATGTCCTCTTGACTTGTTGAAATTCTGTAGGTTTTTAATTATGTTTTACCTTAGGGCACTTTTAGCTTTGACTTAAACCACTTTCTACCGACATGGGGAGGGTGTAGTGTAGCCATTTTTAATGTAGCTTTTTGCGCGGTTGTTAAAGTATTAGGCCTCTGTGCACTTTGCCCTAGATGCATTTTATTTAGCCTCGCACTGTTATTTTACAATAACCAGTTTCACAGTCTTGTTTTATTTTCTTCTATCACACTGTTTAGCTTACTTCAGCACTGAAGTTCTCAAACAATACATTCTTGCTCGCTTTGTGCTTCAGTCAAGGATACAGTCTGGTACATTGCTGATAGATGTGGTAGAAGTTTAGTCTTTAGGGTTCGTAGACAGTACACATTCTTACATAGAGACGTTTCTCAGAACACCGGCGTGTTAGTTATAAAAACACTTTCTAGTCCTGGTACACGTAAGAGGGAGATTCCGACCAGGAACCCATAACTAGATGCTGACTGCCCTGTTGCAGATCCTGATCCAGATCACAGGCTTTTGCTAAGGTGTGAGGGTTGATGTCCTCCCGGGGGAACCTGAAAGGCAGTCTTAGAGCTTAACATGCTGTGCTCAAAATATAACTTAGAGAGAGAACGTAACCTAGTTGCAATATGATAGCATTATTCTTATGTTTCACTCTCCTCGTTACTATTTCAATCCTACTGTGTTGTATGGTTCTGGTTATTGCGGCTCACGCCTTGTTATCTAAAATGAAGTTGTTTTATTAAACCAATCTTTAAAACTCAAACTGCTTTTGTCATTTACATATAAGACTGCACTGTGTATGAGAGAACTGGTTGTGACCTGAGTGACCACGACTTCCCTGGGAAGCACTAAGATGTCATGCGCTCGGCTGCCCAATTGTCTCTTCCATTTGGGAAAGATAAGGCACTGCTAGTTAGCCGGAGCTTACCCCGGATTTGAGGTGACAAGGTTGCTTCGCCGTGGGTCAGACTTAGTCCCCCACACTGTGAACGATCTTGCCGCCCAAAAATCCAGTAGTCTCATTAGGATAATGAGAGCCTACGCGACAGGGTCTCCCAGGCCAAGGCAGGGCCTGATAATGCACTAATGAGATAACCCACCTTTGTCTTATCTTGTGAAAATTGTGTGGGTCTGAAATCAAAGTAGACAGTCAGAGCATCCAGAAATTCTCGCAGCTTATGTGGGTCTCCTGAAAACCAAGGAGTTGTAGTAGAGACAGTAGGAACATCAGTACCTTGGGATGCCAAGGTGTGTCGTAAAGCCACATTTTTATTTCTTAATTGTTGCAGTTCCTGGGCCTGTTGTTGAATAGTTACGAGTAGGGATTGGTCAGGGTCTGCAGCCGCCATTACAGTATCTTCCATTCTGCTTGACGAGGTCTGGTTTGTTTGGCACTGCAATCTGTCATGACCTACTCGTGGTCGGTATCTGTGGCCCATGCGAAGTGTGGCGAGGTTCTTATTTTGTAGGTTCTGCCTTAGCCCAAATAGCGGCGAACCTTTCTGATATCCACGGTGCTGCTGATGGAGGGAACACCAAAGGCAGTCTGTGCCCTCTAGAAGGAGTCCCCGAGGGAAAAAACCCCAAATGGGAAAAAACCTCAACAATAGGAACTCCTGAAACAAAAACAAGGGTAAAAGAAAATCAGAACAAAAAGGTAAAATGACCAGGAAAAAGCTGGAACAAAATCAGAAATCCAATATCTGACACAGAAGAACAGGAGCGAAGATCACCATCCAAAGGAAGTGTTGCAGCGCAAAGAGAAAAAGGAATCAAAAACCTTATATACCCAAAGAACAGGAAGTGACCAACAGGAAGTACAAAGTGGCCATATTGAATTGGGATCAAGTTTAAGAATACAATAGGAAAAGCACCATAGTAAATAGGGACCCAGTGCATGCAGGGAATAAGGAAGGCATTCTGAGAAGAAAGAGGAAATATGGGTAGGAAAGGAAAGTATAAGTTAAGGAGAGAAGCAAGGACGACGGAAAGAAAAAAAGAAAAAAGAAGGTGAGTGGGGGAGTCCGAAACTACTGGGGTTGCGCCAAGCAAAGGCAAAAACGAGGCCCCATGACCAATTTGGGGCCTTGTGAAGTGTAAGAAAGGCTCGGGCGCAGCGAGTCTGCGCAACAAGCTCATATTAACACGCAGTTCACTTTACTTAAAAAGTTTTATGAAAGCAATTTATTGTCAAAACTACTAGAACCACCAGGTTTTTGGAGAAGTTTAATACTCATGAAATACATTGTTATGATGGTGTGAGTGTAAAATTTAACAAAGCTTGAGTTATTAAATGCATCCAATAATTATCGGATACAAATAATACCTTTTAACTCATGATTTCAAACCATGCATAAACAGTAGTTTACCCCCGGGTCGGAATTAACGGACCTACTCATAACCAAGCCGTATGTGTTACATAAAAAATAAGTTATGATTATCTACAGTCTGTGATGGTAGAAGTTGCTTGCTTGCACACGGTTGCAGAAGGGGTTCTATATACTCTTCCTTAAATGTGATTGCTGATAGTTTTAGGATATTCGTTTAGAAAGCTGCTTAGAAAAATTGAGGAATTCTGAATCTGGTTTGCTTTTGACTTTTAGAAAACACTAATTTTCTCTTTTCTTTGCTTAGATAGTCCTATTTCACTCCACTTTTCAATAATAAACCTCAAATCTATTTCAGTATTTATAGGCCAAAAAAGTGGGATCATAGCAAGATATACATCACAGAAGCACAACAACGAGATTGGACGAATTCAATTTGGGAAAAAATGCGTATTTGTGGTCGCTGGATTTAGCAGGGTTAGACCACTGTTAGTACTCTCCCTCCTCCAAACTTGGCACGCACAGATAAAGTGGAACATTAAGCCAGTGAAGCATATGGTATTTTTGGCAGCAGTACTGAGTTGTTCAGTCACCCCTTTGAGGCCTTAAACACACAGAATTTAACAGTTTACTTGAGTTAATTGCCAAAGATGGCTACAGTTTTAGTTGCATCAACAATGGTGCGGAATCTTTGCTATTTGTAGTAAAAGGCCAGTGCCAGAGATAGGGGAAGTGAGTTTGATTCATTAGTGGATTAAATATATTATTTTATTGCATGTTTCATTGTTGGTGAAATTGATGGGTACCATGTGCGCAGTGTTTGCTTTCCAAAAAAAACCAAAACCAAATAACTGAACAGATTATCTACCCAAGAGAGAAGGGACACAAACTGCACAATGTACGCCAGAAAAGACTATTCTTCAACGTCTCAGTTTTTTAAATCAAGCATTTTACACTGGCTAAAATAAAGCACAAAAAATAAGCAAGTGACCAAGTTACCTCATGATATGATCAATTCTTAAATTCTTGTTCTACTTCCTAATCTTGGTCTTTACATTTGTAGGGGCTGTGACGAGGAAGACTAGGACTTGGACTAATGATACCAGGTCCGACCATGCAGCCATTAGTATGCAGGCAAGTTCTACGGAGGTGTTTGTATCTTGGCCACACATGCATTTACCACGCAGGTAAATACATATTTTATTAAACAACATCTTTTTTAGGTGGGATAGTAAAGGGAGAGGTAAGGGTAATTTTACGTGCTGGTATGCATTATCATTTTTAACAAAAATATTTTGCTGCACTTAGAAGACAAGCATGTGAACGAAGGTCTATACCGATGAAATGTCACCATTTTGTCTGATAATTAAAAGCAGGGAAGTTTCAAAAGGACTGAGCACCCCCAACAGATGTCTGCCCGCCATAGAGAATTAAAAAGCACAGGTAGAAAGCAAATTCTGATCTGTAGAATGCGGAGCTCTCCTCAGAATATAGGAGCAAATTATCTGCAAAAGGTAGCTAGGCACCAACCAGTGTAAGAATATATGTAGCATGATAATGTAATAAAAATAGATACTAAATATACAAATAAAACACAATTTTTTAATGATTAGCTGTGTGTCTGTATATATGGAATATTTAGAGTGCAAATATAGCAGCAAAACAAATGAGTTGCCTGTGGTGTTCATATTTGACAAGAAAGAATCCATATGTATTTTTTTAACGGTTTTATATAGCGCTCATGTACAATATGGTACAGGGTCCGACTGACCTAAAGGGAAATCTGGCAGTGCACAAAGGGATTGTCTGAAAGATCAGTGTGTGGGCCAGTTGTCTTCTTTTCATCAATCAATCAATCAATCAATAAAAAAAAAAAATTATAGAGCACGCTACTCACCAGTGAGGGTCTCAAGGTGCTTGTGGAGGGGGGCCCAAGGGGGGTTACTGTTCAAACAGCCATGTCTTGAGATTTTTTCTGAAGAGTAGGAGGTCTTTGGTTTTGGGGAGGTTGGTGAGGAGGGAGTTCCAGGTTGAGGGGGCGAGATAGGAGAAGGCCCTGCTCCTGTGGTGGTTCATTGGATGCGGGGGACTGTAGCTAGTGCAAGGTCAGCTGATTGGAGGTTGCAGGTGGGAGTGTGGAAGTTCACTCTTTCGTTGAGGTAGGTCGGGCCGGTGTTGTGGAGGGATTTGTGTGCATGGATGAGGATCTTGAAAGTGATTCTCTTGTCTATGGGGAGCCAGTGAAGGGATTTGAGGTGTGGTGAGATTTGTTCGTGGCGGGGGAAGCCAAGGACAAGGCGTGCGGCTGTGTTCTGGATTCTCTGGTGTTTGCGTTTGAGTTTGAGTGTGGTGCCGGCGTAAACTGTAAACTTCGTACTTGTATAGCACACTACTCACCCGTTAGGGTCTCAAGGCGCTGTACTCATACCACTGTGGAACCCCTCCTGGCTTTTCCCTGTGAGGTGCCCACTCCTGGGCAACCTCCAAGGTGAAGCCAGGCATCCCAGCGCTGTTGGGGCAGTTGTGGAGATTAAGCAAGCTATTGCCCAGAGTTACAGAGTGGGACCCATGAATTAGATTATGCACCGATGCGAGAATTATCAGGTCCGAGGAAATGGAGCCCAAGACGGAAATTGAACCCTGGTCCCAGGCCAGATTTCTGCATCAGGGTCTGCCGCTCTAATCATTGAGCCACACTTCTCCACTAGAGGGTGTTACCGTAGTCTAGTCTGCTGCTGGTGAGTGCATGGGTGACTGCCTCCCTGGTCTCTGGGGAAATCCATTTGAAGGATTTTTTTAGAGTGCGGAGTGTGTGGAAGCAGGAGGAGGTTAGTGCATTGATTTGCTGTGTCATGGAGAGGGAGGGGTCCAGGATTTTTAAGAGCCCTTTGGCCAGTTTTAAGGTCAAGCCTGCACTAGCTCATGCTTATCGCTTGCAAGATGCTGTTGTAGCTAGAAAATGGCTTGGAGCCTGCCTGTCACTCACCATTTGTTGGCTTGTGCAGCACTCTTCTTTACAGCCTCGTAATTCATCCACTTCAGGCCTGCCATAATTTCTGGTCTATCCATGGAGTGCTGACCAAGCCCTGATTGATTTAACTTAATTAGTGCTTCCGATGTGACTTTTTCTTCCACTCACCCCCTCCCGCTGCTCCCTCATTGGTGTTTCTTTCTTGTTATTGTTAGCTGCTAATACCAACAGTTGCTTCTCATGCAGGCCCTTGCTGCAACAAGGCGGGTGAAGAAGTGAGGCCGGTGGGTGGGCTTGGGCGAAACTGCAGATCCCCACGCCAGGCACCACAGAGAGCCATGCACCATCATCAAGGATGCTTCTTCACTTCTGGGCTTTTTGCTTATTAGTGCTATGGGTATGATCATATAATGAGTGCAATGATACCAAATCAAGACCTCAACAGTCAGACTGCAGTCCATATTTAAATCCAGGACTGGTGCTCAGCCAGGTCATGGCATGAGATGGTCATACCCTGCTCTTATATTTGACATGCTATCCATGTGAGGCACCAGGACTGGCTGTAGATCTCACTGCTGTTGGTGTCTCTGACCCACTCTCTCCCAGCTTTTTAGAAGGAGGGGTCCTAGAAAATTGTCCAATTTACCACTGCTGTTACCATAACCTCGCTGGCCTTTTGGTGCTAAAACCACATCTCAGACTACCAATTTGCTTATTTATTTACTTTTTTTTTTAATTAAACACCAACTGTCATATCTTAATAAAGTCAGAGTGCTAAAGACCAGTTTAGCGGCCAACTTTTCTTTAACCCTAAAGGCACTGTCAACTGGTGGAATTCAGGAAGGTTTCTAGAGTGTCAGGACCCTGATGCCACTGCGCTTGCTGCACCAATTGATGCAATACCTCTGGTCAACGAGCTATCCTCTGCACCTGCCTCCCTCACATGATGGATGCTATGTATTGGGGGAGGGGCAAATATGTTCCTGGTACCAGCCATCCCTTCCACCCAGACTTCCCCTGCCAGAGACTCGAGCCCCGCATACTTCACCCAGGTCAGGCCACAGTAGATGTTCCGATTGCTTCAATCCCCATTGCACAAATGTTCAAAGGGAAGTGGGCAGCCCCCCTTCCTTGCCCTCCTGGCACAGATGGCATCCTCCCACCCTCTCACCATGCAGCCTTATACCAGTGCCGCTGGCTGTTAAGCTTTAGATTTGCACAGGTAGCATTTGATTTCATGCCACCAACCAAGGACAGAAGAACACAAAGATCGAGATTGCATAGATTCACACAAATGCAATGCACTTTTGTCCAAAACAGCCTATGGATCTTTATGCAAACTAGCCACTTGGCTGTTTGTCCACAAACCATTGCAATTCACTTCCTTAGTACTGTTAGTCTTCACTGATGGGGATCAACAGCACAGCTACCAGAGTGCTTTGTACTGTCAAAAAGAAGCTTTTCACTGCAGCATTACATCCTTGATAACGTGGAGTCATTTGGTAACATGCAAAGAACACAACATGATTGCCATAGTAGCCAAAGGGCATCATCACATGTGTGACATGAGGCTAGATCAAAGGGTTCATGTGCCTACTGTACAAAGGTTGTATTACTAGTACAGGAACCAGAAAGCAGGCTTGTCTTGAAACAGTTAGGATAATGCTGTTTACCTTCAGAGGCAAGATGAAATGCAAAGATGCTCCACAGTGACTTACTAATGATTATAGATGCTACATAAGTACAAATAAAATAAGAAAAAGCCTTTAGAAATATAAGACTTCTTTCTAAGTCACATTAAAACATATGCACAAACACAGTATATTTAGAGGAGGCAGGTTTTATGGGTTTGGACAAGTTTGGCATCACGCTGACATTTATTACATTTGTATTTATGTTTGCAGTATTTGTAGGACATGATATTATTCACATAATTCCTCAGTACACCGTGTCACATATTTCCACTACAAAATTCCACACCACTCAATCCCACACCACACAATTCCACAACAAACGATTCCAATGCAACCCATTTCTACATCACACTTCCAACAACCCTGTCATCTCTTCCCCACACACCCACTGACCCTCCCATCTCTCCCTCACACTTCCACTACCCTCTCTCCTTGCAATTCAACTGCCCCCTTTCATCTGTCCCTCACACTCCTTGTTGACTCTCTATAATGCCTGCTCACATATGCTACCTTCCTGTACTTCCTAGTACTGTGCACTGGTCCATCTCTGCCCCCCGGATGCCCTTCCCTCTCGTCTCTCTCTCTCTCTCTCTCTCTCTATCTCGCTCTCTTGTATTCTCTCTCACACTTCTCTCTCTTCCTCTCTCACACACTTCTCTAGCATCTCTCATATTGGTTCACTTCAAGTCTTCGAGCACTGTTACTTTCTTGTGCCTAATTTCTGTCCCTCAAACCCACATCCTCCTCCTCTTCTTGGGGTCTTTTCTGCGTGCACAGGCACATCCTCTTCATGTGTCTGTGGCCTGCTCTCCCTTTGTTTTTCTTTCTCACACACTCTTTCTGATCCTCTGTCTGGAATTCATTCAGCTTTGTGTACAAACTACCTATCCCTCTCTATCTTCCTTTCTATCTATTCCACGCAGCTCTCACCCCTCTCTATTCACCATGCCACTTAATACCATTACTAAATACATAAATGCACTACACATGCACAATTCCACCTGGGTCAACCAGAAGCCTGGGATAAAGGAGGAAAATCCTTCCACCACAACCAATGCAGCAGACTGCTGGAGTTGGCTTTGTGGAGCTGCTGCCATGCCAGCTAGTTGATTTTGGAGTGATGGATGCTGGGTAGCCCGAATGAGTCCTGGTGAGCACAACAGCTCACCCATGCCTAGTCTACCAGCAAAACTGCGCTTGGTGATCCCAAGTGCACACTGCCTTGGGTAATTCCATATGCCTCAGAGGGATTGACAATTATATTTTGGCTGGCAGAGTTTGGTGGAACAATTTATCAAACATTGCAATCCACCCAAAGAAGTGAATAGTTATTTACTGTGTGCTGACCTATGGGTCACAGAATTCGAGGAAGCTCCTCTACTGAAACATACTGAACCTGTACCTGAGCTTTAGCCATGATTACTTTCATGTTTTCGTTCTGTATAGGTTTCCATAAATTATGTAATGTATCCTTGTTGAGATGCATTCTCTGTGTGTACTGTATTAAGTTACTTATCAGCTTTGGGACTGATATTTCATTTTTTAATCAAATGAGTGAGTGTTTGAGTTCTGAGATATATATATGACCTCCCTAAGATGCTTTGATTGTTATTTCTCACAACCTTGAGAGGCAAGTGTAGAAAGGTTGTACTTGGCCCAGTTTGCAGGTTCATAGTGAGATGGGTGCCAGGACACGAGGGGCAAATGACCTTAACATCCACGATAGCCCCTGTCTGCCCCATGGCCCCCAGAATGGGTATTGACACTACTCTTTGTTGCTCCCAATGTATCTATGTTTATGTATCTGTCAATTGGGCTGCAAGAACCCAGCCAAAAGGCAGCAGAGTGGTGTACAGTGTCAAAGGCAAACATACAGTCGGTGTGTGTTTCGAGCGGCTGCTAGGTTTGAGCGCAGAAGTAGATCTTTAACATATTGTAATGTAACGTTGTTTAAGAGAAATGTGTCTTCAGCTCTTTCCTAAACTGGTGCAGGGTTGTGGTGCTCCTGATGTATACAGGGATGTTGTTTCAAATCCTGGTTGCATAAGTTAACCTTTTCTGTACTTCTTTGCCACCAGTGCAATGGTCTGTAGGTCTGCAGAAAGCCATCAGAGATGGTGAGCTTGTTTGCCAGATACAGTGCTTAATTGGAGCTTGTTGCTGCTGGTGAGGGCCACTGGCACTTCATTATGTTCCCTTATCAAACGTGTCGAGAATGCAAGAGAAAGAAAACACATAAATGCAGAAAAGGTGGAAAAGAAAGATGGAAAAAATGCTACCAGGGTAGAAAGCAGGAACCTGCAAGAGTGACATAAAAGGATAGGCAGTGTCTGGCACTGGATAAAAAAGTCTGAAGTGAATTCAGGACTATGCAGCCTTTCTCGCAGGTGTGCTGACATTTAATAGCCCTGGCCACTGGCTTCTGAGCAGCGCTTTGGGCACCAGCACTCATTATTTTACTAACTAAGCACTGGCCAGGTATGCAGGGGTGCTGGTTGTGATGGCTTTCTAAGAGGTGCAGTTGCTTTTGAAGATCATGGATGCTTTTAAGGGGAGCCAATGCAGTACCATCAGGATGCTGCGGTGTGCATGGCGCATTTAAGGGAACACCAATGTGGTGTCTGGATGTCCATGGAGTTGGGCATTGCCACCACCTAAATGGGCAGGAACACGTGCTTGAACAGTAGTTCTGATTTAGCTTTCTAGAAGGAACTGTTTCACTTTCTTTACAAGAGCGGATTAGCAAAACTAACAGAAAAGGTGGGGCCTTTAACTGAATGGCTTTGTATGTTAGACAACAAATCTTGGCATTAATTCTGAAATCAGTGATTAGCCATTGTAGGTCTTTTTGCTTGTAGATTATAACAGTGTAGTAGTGAAGTGATGATCTGCTCTCAGATGGTCAAATCTAGGCTTTGATGTATGTGCTAATATGGCATTTTCAGAGTCAACCCAGGAATTGTTTAAGGTCTAGACTGCAGTTCATGAGTAGATGAGAGCTAGTAAAAGTATTATTTTTTAAGTAAATTAAGGTGACAGCAGAAAAAATTCATTTGCACTTCCAATTCACTACTAAGGGCAAAGTCAAATTTGTTTTTGTGTAAGGAACAATGGGCCAGATGTCTGAAACTTTTTTGCATTCGCAAACGGTGCAAATCGCAAAAACGTGGTCTGCGATGCATGAAAGACCAAAAATAAGAAATGGCAAAAATTGCTATTTTTTGCGTTGCAACCTGGTTTTGCGAGTCGCATTTTGCGATTCGGTATTTCCAGTAGGAAATTGCAAGGCGCAAAATGCGATTCGCAAAATCCAAGTCGCAAATCGATGCATCAAAAAATTGTAAATTGCGATTTTTCGCAGAATGGCATTTTGCACATGCAAAATACCACTAAGTGAAACCAGGTGGTAACCAGGTGCAACCTATATAAAGAGGCCCAGAATGCCTCAGACTCTTTTCCAAAATGGCTGCACTCTACGTCATGGCAAGGAGGATGAGGATCATGGCAGGTTTGAGGAGAGGGAGGAGGAGACAGGAGTGCATTTTCAGAGTGCGCATTACACTTTTTGACCAGACTGAGGAGGAAATATTTGAGAGGTATAGGTTGAACTCAGTCATGATACTTGATCTGATAGCTGAGCTACAACCCATACTGCAGCGCAGAACACATAGGACACATAGTATCCCTACCCATGTGCAGGTATTATGCTCCCTCCACCTACTTGCCTCAGGGAGCTATCAAAGGGTCATAGCAGCAGCTGGAGGGGTATCACAGAGTACCCTCTTTAGATTTTTCAATGCATTTATTAACGCCATGCTGAGCAGGATACACCAGTACATCAGATTCCTCCACACCCCCAGGATATACAGCAGACAAAAATAGATTTTTACCAGATAGCACAGTTCCCCCACGTCCTAGGTGCCATAGATGGTACACATATTGCAATCTGTCCACCATCAGCCGCAGAGTATGTGTGCCGCAACCGTAAATACCAACATTCAGTGAATATACAGGTGATATGCAATGCCTCATACATCATTACTGATCTCGTGGCCAGGTACCCACGGAGCACACATGATTCGTACATCTTTCGCCATAGCGGGATTCACACAAGACTGCTAGCTGGGGAGTTTGGAGAAGGATATCTACTAGGTATTGTCCCTCTGTACAGTGGCGCATTGATGGTGTGCTGATGTCAGATGGCTCACTTACTCATCATTCCCTCTGTCCCTTCCAGGAGACAGTGCCTACGCAGTGCACACCTACATGATGACGCCCTATCTAAATCCTGCAACACCAGCAGAACGGAGATACAATGCAGCACACAGGGCGACCCGCAACGTGGTGGAGCGCACTTTTGGACTGCTGAAGAGTCGCTTCCGGTGCCTCCACAAAAGTGGAGGGGCATTACAGTACAGCCCAGAGACGACATGTAGAATAGTGGCCACATGTGCAAATTTTGCACAATATAGCTACCACCAGGGGCATACCTGTGGAAATATCGGAGCCAGACTCAGATGAGGATGATGATCCCATACCACCCCTACAGCCAGCAGACAGGACCAGTGCAGCAGAGGGAAGGCTGACATCACACACAACCATTTCAGATGTAAGTATAAATAAGACAAATGCACTGACAAATGTACCTGAAGTGGAGTAAATTTATTACCTTAATGTCAGGTAATGTTAGTCCAACGAATACCAACAAAAGTGAGTTAAAAAATAGAAACAATAGAATTTCAGAGTTAAGCACTATTGCTTCATAGTGTACTCATTACCCCTCTGGCCGCTACAGTTACTTCTTGCGGCCACGCACCCCACTCGGTGCCCAGTTGCCTCACTGGCACCTCAATTGTCTGCCTCAGTGGCAGTGCTGTACATGGCACTGTGCCGTCTGGTGTCCATTGTGGGCACAGCTAGGCTTCTGAGGCTGAAAGTGTCCTCCGTGTCCCCCAGTCCCATCTCGCTAGGTGTGGCTGACCTGTGTCCCATGATGTTGTCAATCACATTTGTGATTTGGACTAGTCCTTGATCTGCCTCCCTGCTGCTGTGTGCTGCCTCCACCTGTGCAGCCACTGCACAACATGAAATCTGTGAGGTTGAATTAGCTAGCCTAGTGACAGAGCGACAAAATCCCCCGAACATGTTCATGAAGCATCGCTCCTGCCTGCGGTGGCTCACCCTGTCATGGCGCAGCTCGTGGCATAGTTCCCGCACAGCAGAAGTGAGCTCCCTTGTGTCCTGCGATGCCTAGACCTGTCCCTCATGCAGCTGTTCTATATTTGCATTCAGGCACTCCAGCTGGCGATGCAGGCCCCCCATGTTGGCATTATGTTGCTGCATCTGTTTTTGTAAAGCAGTGATCTTTTGATTCTGCAGGCGCTGCTGCTGCAACATAGCCGTTTCCAGGTCACCAAAAAAGGAGGTTCCCTCAACTCCCTCATACGCCTGTGCACCTGCATTTGTAGCCATCCTGTGGGGTGCTGTGGTCTGCTGCGAACTGGCCTCCTGCATTTGG
Organism: Pleurodeles waltl; assembly: GCF_031143425.1. Classification (NCBI taxonomy): domain Eukaryota; kingdom Metazoa; phylum Chordata; class Amphibia; order Caudata; family Salamandridae; genus Pleurodeles; species Pleurodeles waltl. The sequence goes on along the minus strand of NC_090444.1, from coordinate 401,882,092 downwards.
GTGCATCTGCCAGTTGGGGATGGTGTATGTGGGCCTTCCTGCTGCTCATCGGAGTCCTGACTGAGCTATGGCAGTGGCAGTGCCCTGGGCCTGCGTCGGAGTGGCGCTATGGTCAGAGACCCACTCGTGTTGGAGTCTGAGGCTGGATGGGTGTCAGTCTCCACTAAGCTGGCACATGCTGTGGCTGCTGGGCCTGGCCCACCTGTAACGACAATATGCAGCATGTCAGTTATGTTTGTTACAAGTAAGGGAACACAATGGCAATAAAGGTACAGGTACTTCTCTTCACTGTGTTGTGGGTTTTGTGTTCTTCTGGGTGTCGCTCTACTTAATTACATTGTATGTGCTACTTTCAGCTCTGGGTTGTGGACTGCCACTCCCATAATGCATTGTTGTGCTGCTTGTAAAATGTGTAATGGACTACTTCTCACAATGTTTTACATTACTTGCTAATTCCTAAGGGGCTTTTGTGCATACACATATGGGGTTACAATTCAATATTGCACTTACCTTTGCTGGTACTTGGTGTGCTGGAGGTGTCTATCTCTGTGACCCCACTGACTGCTTCAGGGAGGAGTGAGGACTCCACTAGGTCCTCTAACGGGGTGGATGGTGACTCTGTGGGTTGACCGCCTCCTGTGCTCCTGGCCTACTGCAGTCGTCTTGCCACCCTCTCCTTGGCACTGGACCGCAGGTCGTACCACCTTTTCTTAATTTCTTCGACCGAGCGCTGTGCCAGTCCAATAGCGCAGATCTATGTTTGTATGTCTGCCCAGAGTCTCCTTTTCTCACTCTCTGGCACCTGGAGTGAGCTTTTGCCAAAAAGCTGGTCATGGCTCCTGACCACCTCCTCTGTCAGCACCTCCAGCTCTTGCTCGCTGAATTTGAGCTTCCGTTTTCTTTCTACCTTCTCCTCTCCTTGGGCTGAGGTGTCCATGGTTGTTCAGGTGTGCTGCCTCCTTCAGAGTGTTGCTCAGTGTGGCTGGGCTCACTCTCTCTGGATGCTGGTTCGGGTGTGGCACCTGAAACTGCCTGGGATGACTCACTTCCTGCTTGTGATGTCATCAGGCTCCTCCAGGTGTGCTTTCTCGCAATTTCTCACAATTTGCGATTTTCAATTACCGAATCGCAATTTGCGAAAATGCAAATTATGATTCGGTAAATCGGCCCCGCAAACCACAAATAGCGATTTTTAAGAAATCGCTAATTCCGAATCGCAATTATGGTACATGGCCTATTGCGACTTGGAAATAGCGATTTCCTAAAAATCGCTATTTGCGATTCGCGAAGACATTTCTTCATACATATGGCGCAATGACTTGTAAACACATAGCTCATTAAGCATCAATAAATTGTTCAATATCCCTGTCTGAAACTTTATGAAGCAGAGATTCATTCATTATATTTTGAAATATTTCCATGTTGTCAGTATACATATGGATAGAGATGCCCTCCACCTCAAATATGGAACTCAATATCTCAACATGGAAGTTTAAACGTGTGAGTGCATGTATCATGAAACATCACATGACGTTAACACTTTTTCATACGTGAGCTTTCCAATCCTTACCAGCTGATGAATGATTAACAGAGGATGCAAGATATCTTGATACTTGGCCTGAGACACTCACAGAGTGCTCTAGGGTTTAGATTAGTCTGTTATTATCAAGTTTGGCCAAAACACATCAAGTATGCAATGGAAGTCATTCATTGTTTTTAAAGTGGCTGATTAATGCTGTAGCTCGTACAAAAGCCATCTTTGTACTATGTAAGGTGTTCCTTATTGACAAATAAAGCACTACATGGTTGGAGATGAATCTTTCAATTGATTTCCCTAGTCATAGTAAGATTTTGAGTGGTCTAACATCGGATAGAAAGGCTGTGAACAATTATTTTTTTAGCAGTGAGCGTGGTTTGGCCAGGTCTTAGTAGATCTGGAACAATTCAGTGCTGTGTGAAATATTGATCATGGAGCACTAGTAATATTCAAAGAGGTGAAAAGGGTTTTATTGTGTGTAAAGGGAGGTAGTTTAAATATTAGTTTGTAGGCTTGGAGTGTTTTATGATCATAAGAGTTCATCTTTGCTGACCAGAGAAAAAGTATGCATTGTTACTTTTTAAGTGCATGTATCCCATTGATGTGATCAAGGAGGCAATGAGCTTGCATGTATGCAACTGAATAATTTATATAATTGAATAATGTATGTATTTACCTATTATTTTATTCAAAGTGTTAATTTAATCTTGATTATAGATGCCTTTTCTAGTGAGAAATGATTATGTGTGCTCTTGCCTTACACATTTCAACTTGGTGTGGATAATTTTCAGAGGCACATATTTCTCTCCCTCTTTGTAGAGCTTCAGGGAACTTCCGTTGACTCTGCCTTCTTGAGCGGTAGTCATTGTTGGGCTGCTGGGTCAATTGCTGAGAGAATGATGTTGATATATTTACCATTGAGGCAATGTTTGCTTGTCTGTATCTGGACTTCACGTTGATGCTCCACATGAAGTAGGTATTGCTCATTTATTTATATCATAATTGCCTTGACTCTCCTAATGCTCATTCCCTTGGGGGTTCGGGAATGTGCCCCATTGCTTCATGGAATGAGTGTGTGTCAGAATGCATGCATTATCAAACGTTGTGCTTGTCTTTGCTGTCCGTTGAGCAAAAAAGGGTCCAGCCAGTACACCTGAGTCAGTTTCAAACTAAAAAGATGTAGATGAGTCAGTTAAGAATTTAAACAGATGTAGGACCACAGTACACGGTCTTATTACTTTTGTGCATTGGCCATCTTTGACTATTTGTCTGTAAGCAGCAGTAGTCGATCGCTATGGGCTCAGTGGCCACGCGACCACATTTTTCATGACATCAAGAGTATCTGGCAGACTGAACAAAAGTCAGAAGGACAGACACTGTTCTGGTTCAGGTCAGGCTGCCAGGAGCTGGACATGCGCTAAATGTGCAGACTCCTGGCTGCCTGAGCTGAACGTTGCTGGGCTGAAGAAGTCACAGCTCCTGTGGGCGTGACCGCTTCAGCTTGGCAAAGGTGCCTCGAGGCCCTCCCCCTCATGACAAGGGGGAGCGTTACTGGTTTCTTAAGACCTGGGCACTTCAGTTTTAAACCCTGAAGTGCCCAGGGTTGAGTGTCAATCAGTAAAGCCTCGCCACAGAGTGGGGCGGGGTCAACACTCTCACAGAACTCATCTCACTCTGCGATGCGATTTAGGACCCTAGGTCAGCCAATGAGGGACGGCAGCAGCCCCAACCCTCCTGGGACCTCCAAGGCTTGGGACTGCTGCTTTCCACAATCAAGGAAGACAGCAGTCCAAATCCTCTTGGGACTGCCGAGTCCTCTCTGTCAGACCTGCTGCTCTTGAAGTAAGGTTTTTTATGTTTGGTGTGTGCATGCGTGCATGTATGAATGTATGTGTATTTGTTAGTGAGTGTTGTGAATGGATATGTGAGTGTGTGTGTGTGTGAATGGGCATGAGTGAGGTGTATGTGTGCATGTACAACACCCCTGCCCCCCTCCCTCATACAATTACTGGCTGCCGCTCTCTGTGAGTCCTGTCCATCCTCAAATAAAAGAATGCTTTCAACTAAAGCAATAGGGGTTACCTTTTCTGAAACGAATGTTGATTCATTCAAAAAATATTGTTTCATAGAGAGCAGTGGTTTCTGTACTAGCTCTCATCAGCTATGGTGTCTCCAGGAAGGCTAATGAACCAATTGGAAAATTGCATTCTGTTAGCCTTCAAAAAGGGAACGGTAATTACAGGTTTCATCTGTATGACACTCAGCTTGTATTGCCTTGGATGCATAGATACCCCTCGACTCTCATAATATTCTAATTTCCATCAAAATATGGATCTGATCTGAATAAATAAATATATGAAATGCAATCGGGAGTACCTAAATAGAAAAACAAACGTGAAGATTATATCAGTAGGTGACTTCTTTGGTGATTGGTAGCCAATGCAACCAAGTAAGCACAGAGAATGAGGATAAGGAAGTTCACATGGGAAGCTGTAATATGAGTTGAGCAGGTGAATGCTCTATAAGCTAAAGATGGTAAAGGATAAACACTTACTGTAAAAAGGAGTTGCAGTAGTTGCAGTTAATACAATGATCTGAATTACCAGTTTGCGAATGTAAGTGAGCACAAACATGTGAATATCACCTACGAATTCAGCAGCAGAAAGATAAAAAAAATAATTTGCTGACATTAGCCAATAGAAATAGATCCTGGTACAGATAGAATACCAAATTGTGGTCTAAGGATGCACGGGGTAGAGGTGCAGCCTAACTCCAAAGGCTAACGACCAGAAGTAAGAACAGATGGAGAGTTGCTGCAGGAAATTAAAAGGATATCAGTATAGCCAATGTTGAGTTTGAGGAAATTGTGACTCATCCACTCTGCAACAGAAATCGTGCAGTTTTGAAAATGCAGATGGTCATCTTCATCATTACAGAACTAGCGTATCAGAATAACTCATCTATTTCAAAGTGTAAGAATGAACTTGCTGAGCAAGAGGCGGGGCATAGTGGTATAAAAAGAGTGGGGCTCAGGTAAAGGTGTGGGGAACCCCAGCTGAAAGGTCTTCATAGCAGAAAGGGGGCTGGATAGACTGCTTTAGATGTATTTGCTAAATAGAACTCAATCTATGTGAGGTCAAATCCCTGAATACAATCTTCAAATAGGCACCATAGCAGATTGTCATGGGAGACTCTAGCGAATGCTGCTGAAACATTTAACAGGCTCAAGGCAGAGGCTCTGCTCTGCTCAGCCTGCATCTGCAGGTTGTTAAACACCAATATCAAAGTGGGCTCAATGCTGTAAATTGGTTGGAAGCTGGATTATGCAGCACCAAAGATATCACTGGACTCAAGGAATGAAGAAAGCTGCTTATTGATTGCTTTTTCAAGCAGTCTGCTCGACAAAGAAAGCAAACAAATGCATCAAACATTACTTGAGATGGAGAGGCAGCCATTCTGTTTATATAAGAGGGATTACATGCACCTTCTTACAGGACTCGGAGACTGTAGCTGTAGAAATTAACGTGTTGTAAACGGTTCAAAGAGCTTGAGAAGGGTGATCCAGTTTGGATGCTCTGAGGAGGATAAAAGTCAAAAGGAGAACCCAAAAAGACAGAAAGACAGGAGGTCATGATTGTCCTTTGAGGAATGTGGAAGAAATTCACTTAGACGAGGGCCACAAAAGGACAGAGACAGAATCAGCAGTTCAAAATTATTGTCATTACTAATGACTAGCTAAAAAAGGTTTTACAGATTGAGCTGAATTTGTGAAAGAAGCAGTCTGATACCTCATCACTAGGTTCTTGGGGGGCTCTTTTACAACAACTGTGCAACCCAGAGTAGACAATGAATTTGCAATTGTTAAACCCTCTTTAAAATGAATTCCTAGCAAAAATAAGTTTTTCTATGTAAATGTTGGTCTTAGTGAAGCAGACCAGGTTTTATTAGTCTCTAAGCGCTTCCTTCCTACTGAACTTATATTAAGATGCATAATCTTTCTTCCAATCATGCTTCTAATTTCTGCCATTGGGTATTGGCTTCTCTTTACCCCGTGTTAAACCATGGAGTAGTAGGGTGAGTCGGATCAGAGAAGTAATAAGAAATAGGAAGTGCAATGTCAAGAGCCTGGTTTACCCCATGGTAAAACGCAGAAATATTATCATCAGGACATGAACTGAGGACACCATAGTAGCAGAAGGAAGCGCTATCTAGAAGTATTCCAAAGAGAGCTTGGGAAAGGTATGTTTATGCACTGAGAAAGTCTCTGCTATTGTTGAAGCATGAGGAAATCTAATCAAGAAAGATACCAAGACATGGTCAGACCAAAGTAGCGGAATAGGTTGACATCATATGGACAGTGCTTAATTTGAGCTGGTGATTGCTGGTGGGGACCACCAACACTTATTTTTCTGCATCTGACATTTACCAACAGCAAAAGAGGAAAAAACACACAAAGTAGAAAGACAGAAGACGCGAAAGGTAGCACCACCAGTCACAAAGGCCGAAAGTAGGAACCTGAAATGAAAGGCGGAGGGATTGTTTGGTAGTGGAAAAGATGCCAGATGTGAACTGAAGACTATGCAGGTTAGAAATTTGGTGCACTGACATTTTATTGCACCAACCGCAGGCTCTGGGGACCAGCACTCCTTCATTTTGATATTAAGCACTGAATATAGAGGGCCAAAACTAAAGTCTAAGCTGTGTCCTGAAACGTGTGGGACCTTTAACATGTTGACGCATGTTGAGGCCCTCTCTGCACTCCAGCACAGAAGAAGAGGTTGGATGGCCCGGAGCTTCTGCCCAAAAATTAATGTCTAACAAAACTAGAAACAAAGAAGGACTAGGAAAAAGTGATGCAAGAAATTTACCAAAATAGTTGACAAAGCTAGGACCACAGGAAAAAGGCAGACTGTAGAAAAGTAAACCCAAGCTGGTACAAGATGTGGATATGGCAATGGAGAAGCCAAGTAATTCGGCCTCAATGAAAAATGAAATTTAAATTATTTTTGAATATAGTAGAGAGGCCATGGCCTGTCCTACATGTAAGGGGCAGATGGAATACTTTGCAATCGGGATGGCAATTAGTGGCTAGGTGCGGAAGCGTTAGTGATCAGTCAGTATAAAATAGAAAATCCATATCAGAGTTGAGCATAGTATCATGTACTTTGAACAGGTGTTTAACAAAGGAACAGGTATTGATCAACACAGAATTGAGGGAGAGGCCTCAGCAAGGCTTAACCAGCTGGGAGGATTAATATTTTAACTTTTGGAGTCAAGTGAGGGAGACACATGAAGAGTCATAACTTTGGCTATTCAGGGCGATTGGGAGGTAAGAGCGACCATAGACAAATCCTTGGAAAAACTGCTAAAATAAGTACTAAATGAAGTCAAGAGAGTATACTTTACAATTATTACTTACTCTAGCGTTTGCATTATTGTAAGGGAGCCTACAGTCAGCGAGTGTTGGTGGTGCAAAAATGGGCTTACCTTTGGTGTATTCAGTGGCATGCCTCTGCTCCCAGCAGCTTGATAGAGCCAACTGACATAAAGCATGATGGTGGGCATGCCAAAAGTCATATACGTGCAAAGTGGTGTCCGCCTTATCAGAACCAGGGTCAAAGGACGAACCAAACCTAACAGCTCCTCATGTCAGTGCCAATCTTCCAAGATGCCACGCCTACCGGAAATAACATAACAACTAAAATAAGAAGTTAAACCAAGCGTGTCAACAGAAAACCCATAATATTAAAAATAAAAGCAAAGAATTGATGAACTTAGATTCTGCGACCCAGGCACTTTGTTTCAAGGAAATCAAATGGGATCAATAGGGGCCTCTGCTCAGTAATCAAGTCAAACCCAAATTGTCTAAACACTCAGCAGCCTTAATTGGCCACTCTTCATGAAGTGGGTATGCCCAAAAGTAATTTCTAGACAACACAACAAGCATTAGCCTGAGCAATACTATGGACAAAAAAACAGAAAAGCAGAGGCCATACAATGGCCTTATACTTTTGAAGGTGTGTGATTTGTATGAGTGGGGCCCTTCTAAAATTCCCATAAACCCCAACCGTTTTTGAGGGCTGTCGTGACAGTGCAACTCTCACTAGACAATTATGTGATCATCACTGGAGAGGGAATTTGGCTCCATTCACATGTTGGAAGCCAAGAGTAGGTGTTTTGATTGGGAAGGCATCATCCAAAATTGTACCTATTTTCAAAAAGTGAATTGATCCTCTCCCATATGTTACCATCAGATTTCCCTCATAGATATTCCAGCTACAATTTTGGGAGGTGTCTTATTCAGTACAATCATTGAGTGGGTGGAGAAGAAAAAGATTTAAGAACCCATGCCAATATGGTTTCTGTAAACATATCAGAACACAGTAACTGTGCCTGCATCTCCATCTAATTTGGGCAAATACAGTGTGGCAAAACATACCCCCATGTATTTAGAGTTAATCTGTCAAAGCTATCGCAAATAATATTGGAAATGGGGAAGGAGGAATCACTTGTACATCTCTTGGTGTTCATGCACATAAATACAAGGGCCAGAGTGAGGTTTGGACAAAGCAGTGAACTCACAAGGGAGATTCATACTGGGTGTAGGGTGCACCAGCGGTGAATACAGGTGCCTTTACTGTTCATTTTGTATATAAATGAACTTGGCATCATTTAAAAGCATGCACACCGGACGTCCCCATGGTGTTTGGCACCCCATGCCCTGCTTTGTCATGTGCAGATGACGTGGTTCTGTTGCCTGAGCTCTCAAACTACTGGTACATTCATTTGTGGAGTTCATGGGTGGCCTCAGCTTGGTGACTAACTTTTCTAAATCTTTCGTTATGGCTTGCGGCTCAAACTGCATCCCATAACACAGGCATTTTGGTAGGATCAAATCACCTCTTTAGTACTAACACATTCTCTTACGAGGGGTTGGTCTTTAGCTCCACTGGGTCATGGATACCTAATATAGTTCAGTGGGGAACAAAGATCTCTAGGGCGGTCGGATCACTCTGGCCTGCCATCCCCCTCCTCAGGGAGTACTCGTGTGTACTGGTCTCTACTTACAGGGTAGGAATTTAGTCATTAGGGACTCAAGCAACTCAAATAGAGGAACATCGCTTTTATTGAAAGCTTTTATCTGTCTTCCTGTCTGCCCAATATTTCATCTGCCATAGTGAGCCGGGTCAATGACAGCATTGAAATATGTCCCAGTTGTTAAGGCTATCAGTTTGGAAAAATGAGGGGACATCATTAACAAGAGATATAATAAACGATTGCTCAGTTTGTCATAAAGGCCTTGAAATTCCATGGTTAGCATTTGTAAAACAATATTTAGATTCTATTGGCATTCCACAGGCATTTACCAATACTGAAACATGCTCAGCGATGGGCAGGAAGTAAGTCAAAATGTTATCATTAACTCATGCCCAAGCAAAAAGGTTAAGTGCTGAAACTTAAATCTTCCTTTTTGACATACCTATTAGTAAATCACAACAAGACTCTCAGCAATTATTCATGTGCTAGGAGAGGAAGGTGGGAATGCTCCATATTGTTTCACATCCGAGCAGACACCATAAAATGTTTACTCTGCTTCACGCCAGGCTTTCAGCACAATTTACAACCTATGCCCACCCAACAATATTTTTAAACAATCAATGCTGCATTTTACTTTTTTCTGTGTTTTTCATCAAACATATTTTAAAATGTTTTTAATGCCCCTTACTAAATCTAAAACATTGATGCATTGCAAGCAGTCATTGTTATTTTTCGAGGCAACTTCACAATGATGAAACATGTTTTTATGTAAGTTTGTTTCTACGGGCTGCTGTACGATCAAGAAATTCGTTGCTCCTGGATTAAAACTACTGTATATCATCTATGTGGGTGCATGACTAGAATAATGTACTAAAGCTGTGCGCTAGATGCACATAACACTTTAGATAGGATATCATAATGATGTTTCTATTTGGTACTCATTTTTACATTTGTACATGATTATTGCAGCTAAATTGGTGCATGAGAAAGTCTTTTTGACAGAACCATGGTAGTTACACGTATCATGGATAGTTCTGTATTTTCATGGTTGCTCGGCAACTGAATAAAGTTTTTTTGAATTTAATTGCATTGATTGGGAGGAAGTTGTGTACTTCCACAAAGGAAAAATGCTTACCCTCTAGCAGCTGTGATCAATTTGTTTATTTATACAGCTTGAACTTTCAGGGGCACATACATGACAGTGGAATGAGTGTTTTTTAATTGTCTTAGATAACTAGATAATTTATATTGTTTTCTTCTGACAGCAGCACAGAAAAGAGAAGGGCAACCATTATTCTCTATTTTATTACCACTCCCAAGGTGCCTTCCACATTTACTGCAAGAATGTATACTTACTTATACAGAGATCTTCGACCCCGTAGTGTAGAACTCTGCACAGAAAAACATAGGAGATGCAGATTCAGGGGCCCCTGGCTTTAGGCTTTTGAAATGCATTTTGTAATATGTGAATAGGACTACTGCAATATTACTTTAGGTACTACAAAACACAGTGTGGGAATCGGGCCTTACGATTTTACTCTCTGTTGGTTTAACAACTCCAATTAGATGTGTTCTACAATAGATTTTAATTTTAACTTCAGAGGTTGGACTTTGTTTGATTTTTCGGTATAATCAAGAAGAGAATTTCACAAAGTTCATTTCATACATCTATCAATTGAGGTGTATTGTGTTCTAGCCCTTTTAAAGAAAATACCTTCTAAGTAGTCTCAAAATAGAGTAAGAGCACTGTTCATACGAGAAAAGACTGATTCGGAGCCAGATGGCAGTAGGTGCCAAGCATCACAGAGGAGACCAGAGTGCCTATCCTGTGCCAAGCTAAGTAATGTCTAGCAAGCGGCATGGCACCGAGTCAGTGCTTCTGCTCGAATTAATGGACAGCTTCTTTTAACAGTGGTCGCCTGTGTGGCTTTCTGTCAAATACAAAAACAATTCCAAACCCTGTCCCTATTGTGCTGGCATTGGTTCTGCTACTGGCAATAGACACTTTCTGGCTGCATTGGCACACAAGGAGTTAACAACAGAGCAAAAATGCCGACGTTTGCAAGCATGAGCTTCGCTATCTAGCAAAAACTTTAAAACCTGCAGACCAAAAGAAGCATTGGATTGGACAATCAGAGAATTTGACCTCTGACATGCACTTTTGTCATGGGCAACACTGCACGAGAATGCAGTCAGAGAGCAGCACAGACTTTTTAGACACGGGTCTTTGCTAAAGCAATCATTTCTAGCCTTTCTTCATGGCAGCTGAAAGAACGTGTGAATGTGAATTGTTTTTCATTCTGCATGTTGAAAGCGCTGCTCCCTCCTGTGTGAGAGGGCTTTGAAAAGATTAGACAGTTTATGGTTCCATGGTTCCAGTGGCGCACAGACTTCCCAGACTCAAGCTTGCCTACTTCACCCCAGCACCACTGTGATCTGGAACGTTATGCAGCGGGTTACCTGAAAGCGGGCATTAATGCCACTCTTCAATAGAAACATGGCCTATTTAGCTTATTTAGTTGACTCGGTTACACCGGCCATGAGGTGTCAAATCTCATCACTACCAAATATGTTGCCACTATGCGCACATTATGTGCAGCTCATTGCAAGGATATTACTTGGATCGTACTTGATATTTGTCATTGACATAACTATTTTTTATTTGACTGGCTTTTTGAGACATGTATTGTAGACTGCCAGCTGGCATGCCCTGCCATGACAACTACCTTTTCATGTACATAAACATCTCTTCTAGTCTCCCATGTCAGCACCTGATTACATCTCTGGCAATGGTTCTTTTTTTCATTTGGCAACAATTCAGAACCATTTCGCCAAGTTCACAATCCTGTGTCATAACTAGGCTTTTCATTTTCGAGGTATGAAGGGCTGCATTTTCTCTCCTTTGCTTCATAGTAACACAACACAAGTTAAAACAGATTTCTTGAAAGTAAACCCTAACAGCTATAAAAAACAACTACACTATGTGTTTTGGTTTTAGGACTTAAGTGAAAATAGAAATACCAGAAAACATCTTCATTTTGATTTTTATGTCAGAGCTTGTTCAGAAGAGCCCATTCGCTAAAAAAGCGGGAAGTACATTCTCTAGGTTGGGAATTGAAGACATGCACAACTCCCCTTCAAGGTGTGTATCAAACACGCCCTCAGTCGCGATATACATCTTAAAATAAAATAACATTCTTGCATTACACTTCACACATAATAAACATTGACCAAACAAATAGATCTGGTCTTGGAAAGCCTGTGATTTGGTTTATTTATTTTGTCAACATACGCAATAGTCATTTGAAGTTGAAATCCATTAATGGTAAAAATAGTGCGGTTTAAAGGTGGCGAACGTTTACAAAGAAATGATTAAAAAAGATACACCTCATAAATAAATTAAAAAATGAAATGACAATAGAAATTGAGAAGAGAATGGCCCAATAGCCTTGGCTCTGTAGTTAATTTCTTTTGAGGCTAATATGCACATGTGCATAGGTAACAAAGTACTCACAGCAAATGAAGAAAATCACTGATGTGGGCTTACTGATTGTCCCATGCTGTGTGATGTAGTGAGCAGAAGCAAAATGTGAATGATAATTAAAATACATTTAAAAAATGTATAGTTAATAGTTAAATAGTCTAGAAAAATGTAAAATAATTTCCAGGGTGAAGTATTGTTTAATAACATACATCCAATCCAAAATTATTTGAAAATAAAATAAAACAATGCAGATACACCCTTCTAAATACAATTCTACAACCATCAGGGACATGTATATATTATTTGCAGAAGAGAGTCAAAATTGCTATTATAACTCCAACATAGTAAACATTGGGGAACATATATAGATTTTTGGTTGGATGGGGGTAGATTTACTATTTCAACTCCAACCTAACAAATATTGGAAAATGTGCCTAACATTGTATAAGGCAATCAAATTTACTAACCTAACCCCAGTATAAAAACACTGGGAATGTATGTACATTGAAAGGCGACAGGTCTACTATTCTAATTCCAGTTAGAAAGCGTACACATTGGGAATGCACAGGTTTAGATTTACTGTTCCAATTCCAATCTAACAAACATGGGAAAAGTATATTCATAGAGGGGTCATATTTACTGTTCTAACTCCAGTCCATAAACACTGCAAAACATTTATAGAATGGGGTGAGGGAGCAGATTCATTGCATCCAAATAATATATGTACCCAATACATTCTTTCTGTAAACTTAAGCAACACATTTATCAAATAAATTCAGTTAAATATTTTTACAATTTGAAAAAAAATATGTACCAAATAGAAGGAATTGTGATTTTTTGGAAAATATTTAAATTTCTTTTTTAAATAAAACATAGCCCTCAAAATAACATATAACACACTACAGTAAAACAAAATGAAATCTGTTGTTTTCTTTAAAATAATATTCACACCTCAAAAAATAATTTACATTCTCTACTTTTTGCATAAATTTATTTAACACGTATAACTTAATATAATGAAAGAAAACGACCTTCCCAAACCCCCAATAAACTCCACAACTCACAACAAAAAATGTATGATTATTTTCTTGACAATAAATATAATTTTAATTAATAATCTACATAATCAATAGACCAATCGATTAGCATAAAACAATAACACACTTTACAACCAGCCCCAATGAGCACCTCGTCCCACAAATATAAATAAATAAATAATTGCTTAATTAAACAACATGCAAATAAATACATAGCAATGTCAAACATTACAAATCAAACATAGGTGGTCATTCGACCCTGGCAGACCAAAGACCGCCAGGGTTAAGGTTGCAGTCTCATCACCGACAGGAAGGTGTTGAAGACTGCCACATTATGAGTGTGGCTGTTTGGCCTATGCCAAACCGCCTCTTTCCCGTGCTTACCGCCAAGGCAGTTGGTGCAGCGGGATGGAGATAAGCATCTATGACCCAGCGGTCCACCCAGTACTGCCGGTGGTATCACAAGTCCCCTCTCCACCAGGGATTTCTTGGCTGTAGCACCGCAACAAAATCCCTGGCAGAAAGGCTACCGGTGACAGGAATTTCCATTCCTGTCACTGGTAGAAAACTCCCCCACCCCATCTGCCCAAGAGCCCCTACCCTCCAATCCCTTACAACATTCCCACCCCCACCTCCCCGAACCTCCCAATAACCCCCACCCCACTCCGAGTGCTGACCCCCTGCATACACGTACTTACTCCCCATCCCCGATTCCCGTACTTACCCCCATCCCCGCATACATGCATGCACCCACACACACCTACAGACACGCACACCCTGACACTCACTCACACTCACAACATCCTTGCACTCACACACACACAACACCCCCAAATCCATATACACATACATGCACTCATGCACAATACCCCACTCACACATGCACTCACTACATTCACCCCTATTTACACGCATACACACTCCATCCCCCACCCACTTCTTACCTCAACATACACACACACAACCCCCACCCCTGTCTACGTGCATGCACACACGCATCACCATCACCACATTTACACACAGGCACACATCCACGCATTCACAAACACTCCCCCTCCCTCCAGCCATTCATGACCCTCATACGCACACTCACACACATCCAGTCACACACACCCTCCCCTGGCGGAAGACTCTTACCTTGTCCGACGAGGTGCTCCTCCCTGAGGTACGGGACCTTGGGCTCCCACCATGGCATGAGGCGGCATGAGGTGGAACCGCCTCTGTGCCTCCGAGCACCAGCACAACTACTGGAGGATTTCTGCCCAAATTGTGGCGGAAATCCTTCAGTACTCGTCATATGGCACTGGCAGTCTTCTGGCGCCCGCGGCTTTGGTGGTCTTAGGAAAAGACCACTGAAATCAGAATGACCACCATAGTAAACAATTAACAATAATTAATATACACTTTACATCTCTACCCACTGAAATCCCAGGACACCACATAAACTATAATATAATAAAATGAGTAGGGAATATAACCAAATAGTTTTATAATTTGAAAATTCATAAAACGTATGAAAAAGAATGTAGAATAAAAAGGCATACATATATTAATCAATTAATAGCACTGTATATTTTTTTTTAAAACACTACTAACCGATTCCCCAATAATACTAATAACAATGATAATACAATACAATACAATTGAACAAAATACTACAATATTCGATTATACTTGATCATATATTAATCTTCGTTAAATATTTGTAAGAAAGCAAATCAAAGATATACTTACATTAAATATGAATGTATTGTAGTCACAAAGGTTTGGCTGCAATATTATAATCAGATGTTATTTTGCAGTCCAAATTTATGCGTAAACCCATGGGCACCACTGCCTTGTCTAATAAGTATTTCCTGGCTAATGTTCCACCTAATTATGAAATATGTGGTTGGATTTTGTAGTGCTAACCTATGAGGGTATTGTTCAAGGCAGACAATTTGCCATTATTTTAGAGTTGATTTTGTAGTAATTGTTAAGTGAACTTAGGGGACAATATGTGGCACAATTTGTTGAACCTTTTTTCCAGTTTGCAAAATATTGTGACCATGGGTTCAAACCAAGGAGAAGGTAAATATCCCTTATGGAAGCATTATTGATTCCCCATATGAAATAAACTACATACGTAGGCTTTCTATATTTCTAGTACATTTCAATCAGGGGCCACTGTCTTTTTAAGATTGTCGGTTCTATTTACAATTTCTTACAATGTAAGGTTTCCTACCAGTTCCCACTTAGGCAACACACCAGGTTTAGCCTCCCTTTCTGTGATAATATACCTGCTAAATTCTCTTCATGTTTCTCAATTTTTTTGCTGTGCATTCAAATATTATTCTTCAAAGATCTCAAAGTTGTTTGGGTGACATGAAAGATTTCCCTCTTTGTTTGATGCATTGTTAGACCTGGCATCTCTAGGGTGGTCTTATCCTAGATTTTTTGCCTTTTACCTCCTGGTTTGCTGTAGTATCTTTTGGTTGGCCTTAGGACTCTGAGCACTCTACCATTGCTAACCAGTGCTAAGGTGCACGTGCTTCTCCCATAGGCATGTTAACATTGGTGTATCCACAATTGGCATATTAATTTACTTGTAGGTCCCTTGTAAAATGGTATACCTTATACACAGGGCCTATAAATTAAATGCTACTAGTGGGCCTGCAGCACTGGCTGTGCTCCCCCCCCACATATGTAGACCTGTACACATCTCAGGCCTGCCACTTTGGCATTTAAAACCTCTTGCCAAGCCTTAAAATCCCCTTTTCTCACTTATAAGACACACCTAAAGTAGGCCCTGGGTGGCCCATAGGGCATGGTGCCATGCAAGTAAAAGGCAGAACATGCACATTTAAGTGTTAATGTTCTTAGTAATGAAAAACTCCCAAAGTCATTCATTATTGTGAGGTCTGTCCCTCTCATAGGCCAGCATTGGGAATTCCTTAAAACACTTTTAAGCTGTAATGTCTGATCAGCGAGGAGTAGCTGCATTATGTTTAGTATTATTGTAATTGTAATGATAAATCCTCTTAACTGGAAGTCAGATTTATTATTACTATGCTAGGAATGCCACTTTTAGAAAGTTAGTATTTCTCTACCCTCACTTCCCTGTGTGCCTACGGCCTGTCTACGATGCACATCTGGCCTGAGCTAGGTGACATCTACACTTGTGCATTCCCTTCAGACACCCACAACACAGGATATTCAACTGCATCTGCATTCATCTGCATACTGATCGGTCTTACTGGGGAGGAGGTTTGGAAGGGCTCACACTTAAACTTGAAAGGGTAGTGACCTGAGTGCACACAAAGGGGTTGCTCACCCCCAACTGATAGCCTGGAGCTGGGGTTGGGCTGAAAGGGGTACCTACGCACTTCAGAGAGACCCTTGAAAGCCATTACTCACATCAAAGGCAAATTGTGGTATCAGTACTAGGTCTCTGACACCCTAAAGTAGTACACATCTGGACTGAAAGAAACTCTGCTGGAGTAAAGACTGCTGTGTGCTAGGACTGACCGTTCCCAGGAACTGCTGCCCTGCCTTGTTGTGCTGTCCTGCTACCTGCTGATCTCTGTCCTGCAAACTAAGAATCAACAACCTCCCCCATAGTGGCTTTAAGGGTTTTCTGATTTGCCTCCAGTTCCACTAGAGGTCTCTGGGACATCAAAGACCTAGGAGCAGCTTCCCTGCAGCCTGCCGCCAGCTTTGGCCAAGGATCGCAGAGTGGCTTCATATTAGCCAACCGCCCATGCTTTCAGGACCTCGGCATGGCTTCCCTACAGCCTGCCACCCTCATGTTGCCAAAGATCGCAGAGCTGATTCTCTGGAGCCTGCATTTGGCTTTTGACAAGGATCACGGAGTGGCTACCCTGCAGCCTGCCACCCACTTTTGCCAAAGACCACAGATTTGTTTCACCTCAGCCCAGATGGCCGTTTTCCGCAAGGACTGTGGAGCGATTTAATCTCACCTGCCGCAGTCCCCATCCAGATGCCCAGGTAACAGAGACCTGCTGCACCTTTGTTCACACCTGTGTGGACTGCCACAAAACCACCTTACTTTTCCACCCATGGCTGCGGCAGTGATTTCCCTGGAGCCACAGGTTCACCAACAGCTCTCTAGAGAAGAGCGCGATTGCAGTATACCTGTAATCTATCTAAACGAAGTGCATTCCCTTTGCAGAATTCCCTGCATTGTTTTAGATCGCATAACCTGCTAAAAACTGTTTTTAATAACTATATGAATATTTAATAATCTGCTAAATTGAAGTTTTGTTGTTTTGGTCTTCATTTACACAGATAAATAATTCCTATTTTTCATAAACCTGTGTCGAGTTTTATTGTGGTGTTTTCACTGTGATTGCTACATGTGTCTTGCACAAATACTTTACACATTGCCTTCTAAGTTAAGCCTGCCTGCTTTGTGCCAAGCTACCAGAGGGTGAGCACAGGTTAATTTAAGTTGTGTATTGGACTTAACCTGACTAGGATTGTGGTCTGTACTTGGACATGGTGCATACCTCTGCCAACTAGAGACCCAATTTCTAACATGCACTCAATTATACTTTCAGCTTTTCTCACTCTTCATTTGATTTAATAATTATCCAGCTTTGTCATTCAATTCATAGTTACATTGTGGCTGGAAGATTATTTTTACAGCATTTTCCTATAAGACCATCCACTATTTTTCATTTGGGGGGCTCTTGGTTCTTCAAAATATCTTTTGTGTGCAATTTTGTGGTGTCCATTGTTTGCAATAAGTTCTTTTGAGTAACACTTTCATTTGATCATTTCTTTTGATGCTCTTGTTATTCTCTCCATTTCAATGATGAAATGTTAATCCCTTGGGTGCCCAGGATGTAATGGTTACATCCTCGCTTGCACCGTTCAGGTGCTGAGGACGTAACTGTTACATCCTGCTATGGGCCCTAGGGGGAAGCGCTAGCGCTCCGCTCAGTGGCCTTGAGCCCCCCGCCATGGGCAGGGATGGAAGGGGAATCGCTTCTGCTTCCTCCCCCTCCCCACCTAGTGACATCTGATGATGTCAGTGTGCGATCATGCAATGACCTCATCAGAGGCCGCCCCCACTGCGCTGAAAGCCGAGCTGATCGGAAGAGAAATTGAAAAGCATTTCTCTTCCAATCATGTGCTGCCCTGTTTGATACAATGTCCGATTTTCCACATCCCAATGTTGCACTTTGTGCAACATAGGACTAACCAATCTGGGCACAAATTGCACTTTTTTGCCTTTGCTACGGCGGGAGAGGCATCAAAGGAAAGGAAAGGCCTTTCCTTTCCTTTGATGTCTCTCTCAGCAGTGCCCACTAGACACCAGGGATTTTTTTTGATTTTTTTATTAATGCATAAGGGGAGTGACCCCATAGGTAAGGGTCGCTCCCCAGGGGTTTGGGGATTTATTTTAGGCCATTTCTGGCCCCCTTCGGGGGAGGATTGGCCTATTTTAATTAGGCCGATGTGCCCCCAAGGGGGGCAGGAACCACTAGGCACCGGGGATTCTTTTTTTCTTTTAAAGATAGGGAGCAACCCCTTAGGCAAGGGTCGCTCCCCTGGGGGCAATTTTATTTTAGGCAATTTTTTGCCCTCCTTGGGGGCAGATCAGCCTATTGTAAACCAGTAGACACCAGGGACTTTTTTTGTGCCAACATCATGCAAGGGGAGCAACCCCTTAGGCAAGGGTCACTCTCCTGGGGGGCAATTTTATTTTAGGCCATTTCTGCCTCCCTTGGGACAGATCAGCCTATTTTTATTAGGCCTATCTGCCCTTCTTGGGGGCAGAAACCAGTAGGCACCAGGGACTTTTTTTTGCCCCAACTTCATGCAAGGGGAGCGACCCCTTAGGCAGGGGTCATTCCCCTGGGGGGCAAATTTATTTTAGGCCATTTCTGCCCCCCTCCTCCCCCCCTTGGGGAGCAGATTGGCCTATTTCTATTAGGCTGCTCTCCCCCAAGGGGGGAAGAAACCACATAGGCACCGGGGATTGGCGTGTGTGTGTTTTATTTGAGGGGGCAGCCCCTTGGTATCCATGATATCATAATTATTATTTTTCTGCTCCGTAATGATTATGGGGGTTATTACAACTTTGGAGGAGGTGTTAATCCGTCCCAAATGTGACGGATATACCACCAGCCGTATTACGAGTTCCATAGGATATAATGGACTCGTAATACGGCTGGTGGTATATCCGTCACTTTTGGGACGGATTAATACCTCCTCCAAAGTTGTAATAACCCCCTATATCTTTTATAGTATTTTGTGGGAGGAATTGATTTTACCACCTCCCACATTTGATATAAAGGTTGGATTTTGCTTATTGGAACATTAGTCTCTTGAAGCAGTAGTATATCCACTCTAGAATATTGTAATAGTTCATTAACTATATTCTGTATTGTCTTATTACATAGCAAGCCATTCACTTTCCATGATACTATGATAATACTATTATAACCTTTTTTTGTGTTCGAATCATTCTTTCCTGTGTGTGTACAGTACGTGACAACCCGATGGGAACCCCACTAAAATTTTCTCTGCCTTGGGCTCCATCTGAACATGAACCAGATCCTTAAATTATGAAAGTATGCTTAGGGGCAAGGTCTTTAACTCTGAGATTAATCGCAATCATGATTGTTTATTATAGGTTTATGACCTACACTGAGCAGTAAAAGGAAGGTTAAAATATTTGAGTTGTCCTTATTTTCCATTTCAGATGGTAAAACCAACTATGAATAATACACGTAGGGCAACATAGAATGTTTATTGGCTAATTTTGTTGTTTTTTATTGTCTGCTGATCATTTCACTATTACTTTCTTTACGTTGTTTCTTCAGCCAGTTTGATTTTTTAAGTTAGTTTCATTAATGGCTTCTATGACTCTTTGTGGAAAAATGTGTAGTTTGGGCCCTAATCCACCATTATTTTTCTTTAGAAAGGTATTGAAAAATGCATCTATTTAAGGACCTTAAATCCTTTAATGTGTTGCCACAACAGTGCTAATCTGTTATTTCACATATTTCTGGTCATAATAGAATTATACGACTCCTGTAACTGACTGTTTTGCAAAGAGTTTGCAATATTTTTTCCATGACTTCATCAGAACTTTTAGAGATTTCTTGGGGTCCTCATGCCCATAGTTACAAAGCTCTATATGAATTATTTGTGTTTCTTTTTCCGAATCAGTAGTATAGCCCAGGTTACCTATGCTGTTTTAAGCTGCTTTTAAGTCCGTATTTATTTGTATTTCTTGCAGGAGCCTGATGTTATTTCATCCACGAAAGGTTTTCACTCTCTCTCTGATGGGGGCTTGGGGGGAGCGAGGGCTTGCCCGGTCTCCCCCGGGCAGATTGGGTGTGGGTGGTACAATCCACCACGCGAATCTTGATTGGTTCAATGGGGCAGAAGGGTGGGTTTATGGTGTGGCTATATATTGAAGGGGCTTGGGCGGCCTCTTGGCCGTTTTGCCACACCCAGGGTAGTTTGTTTTGCTATTCTTGTGAGATAGGCCTTAGATTTAGCAGTCGGTTATTTACATTTTATTAGTACCTTTGTTTAAATGTCGGTGATGGATAATTCAAGTAGGGCTATTGAGGCTTCAAAGGTGTTGCAGGAGGAGGGCAGGGAGGATCTTCTTCAGCATGGGGTTTTAGAGCAGGTGTGGGTGGGCTTGAAGAGGCCTAAGAGGGCATCGTCGGAGGGTGTGGCGGCGGCCTTTATGGCTTGTACGTCACCTTTTCGATCCTCAAAAAAGTTTAGACAGAAGAGCGCTATGGGACGGAAATATGTGGAGTCAGTCAATGATTCCGCTTTGTCAGAAAGGTTTGTGGGCAGTGACTCACCTCAACGCATTGGAGGTGCCAAGAGAGGCGGCACAAGGTTCACGCGACGTGCAGGTGCTTCAATATGGCAGTGTATAGCCTCTCGAGGGAGAGGTGCTGCGGAGAAGAGTGAGGTGGCAGCATTTGGCCGCATGGGGGCCGAGGCGTGTGCGCATGCGCCTGTTTCGGTTTGCCGAGAAGGAAAAAAGAAAAAGCAAGCCCCACTCCCCTCAGAGATGGTTAGCAACCGAGGGGAGGGGTTATTAGCAGAAAGTACATTAGGTATGGGAACCAAGTTGGCGGCACCCATCGCTGATCGGCAGGAGCCGATTATTGATTTGTCGGATGAAGAGGTTAGGGTGGGCGAAGGCGGTAGTTTGCCTAATTTTGGGTGGGTTAGTGTTCCCCCCATGGTTAGCAAAGGCAAAAAAGTGCAAGTTGTGCCCAGATTGGTTAGTGCAACATTGGGATGTGGAAAATCGGACATTGTATCAAACAGGGCAGCTTGTTGAATTTACTGATAAAGGTAAGGTTGGCATGAAAGGTATATTAATTAAGTAAGCAGATGTCAGTGGTAGCGCAGGTAGGGTACAGGGTAGGTTGGATTTTTTTGGCGCCCTGGTTCTTCAGTTTGGTTACCTGGATGTGGAAATTTACATGCATTGGGTGGGCATGAGGAGCATTTTACAGGGGCAGAGCTTGTGCGGCCTGCTCACAACCAAGGACCCTCTGTGGGAGTTGGAACACCCCTAAGACACCAGAGCGAAGAGAGGGCGAGACCTGGAGCTGCTCGCCCGACGTCGGGGGATGCGCTATTATCAGCACAGCCAAGCGGGAAGCACGTCGTTCATGAGAAGCCTTCTAACAGCTGGAGCGCTGGTGGTTTGGTGCAGGACATTGGTATTGAAGACAAACTTTTGGATTTCGATGAGGTCAACGAGTCTGAAGGATTAGTTGTTCAGCAAAAAGGGAGGGAGGGGGGTTTAGGAGGGCAAGGGAATAACAGTATTCAGAGTTTTGGTGTTTTACAGGAGCCAAGGAAGGCGGCGGTCCGGAGCAATCGTCAAGGTGGAGAGAGTCGGCTGACCTGTTTGTCCGGAAATTTACCAAGAGGTAAGGAGAGAAGGGGGGCCTGGCCTGCAGCCGATGAAGCTGCACGCCTAGCGTGATGCTCCAGGGCCGGGACCCAGCCAGATTATTAACATTAAAAAAGCCCTGACCGTACAATGAAACACAGCCCCATCATCAGGGAACCGCCTGGTCAACGTGGGGACGACACCAGCAGAATCGGGCCAGCGACTGTGGAGAAATTTGCGAGTGCTCTCCGCGACCGCCTAGCACCAAGATGGCGGCCACGTCTGAGTGCCGGCTCCTCTGAGGGGCCGTAACAGAGAGAGGAAAGAGGGGGCCTACGGCCGCGGACTCAGTACCCCTGCCCCGCCGGAGCGATCCAGCAGCGTCGGTGGGCCCTTTGCTTGCCCCAGGGCGAATGAAAACATGAAAATGCGCAGGAGCAGGTGAGGAGGACCGGTGTGGCGGTGCAGACGAGTAGAGGTTGAGCTGCCCTCCTGACTTAGACAAACGACTTGGGCCAACTCCGCGGCCCGTGGCTCCAGTGTGGTGAGGAGCTGCGGCCAGCTTTAAAGACTCCCCCGCGGGCTCTCAGGTGAGGGATATCTGGAAAAAAGACGCCCTTGCCTGTGAACTGGGCCCTCCCTGCCCGTACATACTCACCCGGGGAGATCCATCCAGTGGAATGTCGACCCCCAACAGTGAAGAGGCAGAAGCACGTTCACTCACTGCCCACTAGCCGGCGCCCGCTGGTTCCACTGAGAGTGCAGGTGCCTTTGAGATCTCGACTCTCTCTCCCACCTGCCCGAGGGCACCGGGCGACCAACAGAAGCCCAAACAAACCAGAAGGAAGGAAGGTCCTGGCCCCCCCCTCACAGCAATAAAATTCCACCACCCACGTACCTGGTGGGGTGCTTCGGGGACTGCGTCGAAGTTCGTCCTGCAGAAACCTTAGAGTAAAGGAGCTCCAGACCCCAACAGCCGAGGACTCCTCCCTCCAAAAACTCCCATTGGGACCAAAACAATGGGTAAACCCAAAAAACTGCTCAGCACAACAGGAGACGGTGCTGGACACTGTCCTTCAGGCCATCAGAGAATCCCGCGAAGCACTCGAACAAAAAATAGATAACTTAACAGTGAGCCTATCACTGCCTCGAGATGACCACCGTAGACTTACAGAGAGAGTGGGAACGACCGAAAAGACTCTTGAACTGGTGACATCAACGCAGAAGTCCTCGTCTACCGAATTTGTTGAACTTACATCCCGGGTCAAAGCCTTAGAAGCCAGGGCAGTAGATGCAGAAAATCGCACTCGTAGGAGTAACCTTAGACTGGTCAGAGTGCCGGAGGGGGTGGAGTCCTTAGCAGCAAGCATGGAATCCTTCCTGGAAAACTGGCTGAAAGAAACTGTGCCCCCGAGGGACTCTGATCGTTTTTTGGGATAGAAAGAGCCCACAGAGTACCCAGTAGGCCTCTTCCCCCAGGAATGAGACCACAGCCAATAGTGGCGAAACTATTACATTTCAAAGACAGAGATTACATCCTAACGCAAACCTGCTTAAAAGGTGAAATTACATTAAATAACCAGCGAGTCATGGTTTTCCCAGACTTCACCAAAGGAACGCAAACACAAAGGGCCTCCTTCAATGAACCCAAACGCATCCTACACGAAAAGGGTATAAAATACGCAATACTCTTTCCGGCCAAACTCAGAGTGGAGTATGAAGGTAAAACACATTTTTTTCCTCACCGCAACTGGTAGGGGAATGGCTGGAATCCCTGAATATTACCACTCCAGACCTCCGGCCTAGAGCCCCTCGCCCACCTGGCAGGAAACGCAGCAGATCCACCAAACGAATCACGGAGATTGCACCTCCAAGACACCAAACTCTCCAAGAAATGCGCGAAGCTGTGGACGCTGCAGCAGCACTGAGCGGAGGTATCTACCACCCATCCCAGGCCTCGGGTGACACCTAGGAGCTGCGGGGCTCCTCAATCTCATCACAGGACACCCTCACTAGCTTGCCAAAAGTGACCCCAAGATCATCGGAAGAAATTATTTGACTCCTTACTGAGCGAGCTGGATACTCAAGGGTAATAACACGAAAATAACCAGCTTGTAATGCTTGGCAGAAGAAGTAATCACCGAAACCGCGGAAGGGGGCACATCTTGATTGAAAACTCTCTGGGCTGCTTATATGACCTTGCAGGGTCCCGGGAACGGCCTGGAGCGTAGGCTCTCGGTCTCTGGCGCGCCACCCACCAATAGGACACTAAGGGGGTCATTCTGACCCTGGCGGTCACCGACCGCCAGGGCCAACGACCGCGGAAGCACCGCCAACAGGCTGGCGGTGCTTCCATGGGCATTCTGACCGCGGCGGTACCGCTGCCCCAGGGAATCCTCCACGGCGGCGCTGCTTGCAGCGCCGCCTTGGGGATTCCGACCCCCTTACCGCCATCCTGTTCCTGGCGGTTTTCGCCGCCAGGAACAGGATGGCGGTAACGGGTGTCGTGGGGCCCCTTGGGGCCCCTGCAGTGCCCATGCCAATGGCATGGGCACTGCAGGGGCCCCCTAACAGGGCCCCACTATGATTTTCAGTGTCTGCCAAGCAGACACTGAAAATCGCGACGGGTGCAACTGCACCCGTCGCACCCCTTCCACTCCGCCGGCTCCATTCGGAGCCGGCATCCTCATGGAAGGGGGTTTCCCGCTGGGCTGGCGGGCGGCCTTCTGGCGGTCACCCGCCAGCCCAGCGGGAAACTCAGAATTACTGCAGCGGTCTTTTGACCGCGCAGCAGTATTCTGACGGCGGGACTTTGGCGGGCGGCGGAGAATGACCCCCTAAGATAAGTTACAATGGTTTGGACGGGGAAAGTTTTAGTAACCGGTCCTGGGGATAGGGAGTTGGGAGTTGTATATGTTAAATTAGAAAAGGGGGTAACTCATGCACATCATTAATGAAGCTGATAAGACTTGAACTAGAACCTCGTCATTAAACCATACATCCAAACACTGCAATACGCACTTTTACCCTAGCCGCCACAACCACAAAAACACCAAGATCATGTCTACAAAGTATAAAATAATAACCTGGAACGTCAGAGGCTCAAATAATATGTCTGAGCGGTACAAAATACACAGCCATCTCAAACGCAGGGTGATACACATAGCTCTTCTGCAGGAAACCCATCTAGTTGAGCAAGAAGTTACTGCTCTTCAAAAAAGATGGATAGGCCAAATAATTGCCACTAATTATTCAGCATTCGCAAGGGGAGTACTGCTATGGATCCGCCCTGGGGTACCCTTCTAGGTACTTTGCAAGATCATAGACAAAGAAGGAAGATATGTAGTGGTTATCGGGAGACTAGAGGGAAGAGAAGTAACCATAGGCGGTATATAAGCAACGAACCATGACCAAGGGACATTTTTTGACAAGCTATCTTTGGAGATAGACCCATTCCTCACAGGCTTAAATATAATTGGGGATGACTTTAATTGTATAGCAAACATCAACCAGGATAGATCACATCCGCCCCTATAGCAATCCCAAACCCTAACATCCGCCAAATCGTTTACTGATTGGCAACAACACTGGCAACTAGGAGACAGCTGGAGGAAACTCAATCCACACACCAGGGACTATTCATATTACTCAACAGTGCATGATTTGCACGTTAGGCTTGACAATTTCTTAGTATCCCCCGAAACTCAAAACAACATTATAATGGCCGAATACCTTAGCCGCACAATATCAGATCACAATCCCTTGGTGATCTCACTGTCCTGGGGTAGAGAGAGACCAACGATTCCAACATGCCACCTCAGGCCGGAAATGCTCGAAGACGAAGCATTCAAACACACTTTACATGCAGCCATTATCTAATGTTTTAAACAAAACACAGGGACGGCGTCCTCCAGATCCATTGAATGGGAAACATTCAAAATAGTAATCCGGGGCACTTGTATCAATGAGAATATAGGAGTTCGTAAATCAATAGAAACCGAGCTCCGGCGACTGGAGGACTCCCTTAGAGACATCGAGCGTTGGCGCCCTACACAACCTGACTTGCCCCCCCTTTTAAATGAAACCAAAACCAAAATAATTGAGGCAAACACTAGATTAACACGCATCAACTATAAGCAGTACTTAATCAAACAACACTCAAAGGGTGATAAAGCAGGCGCCCTGCTAGCCTGGCTTGTTATACCCCCAAAACAACAAACAGTCATAGTTGAAATTGAAGAAACCCCGGGTAAAAGCGTTTATAACCAAAAAGAGATAAACGTTAGCTTTACTAAATACTATGCAACATTATATGCGCCTCCCACCGAAATACTAAATATCTCCCGTATGCCATCCCCAACCTGGATACTGAGGAGAGTTCGGCCCTAGCAGCACCAATATCGATCGCAGAAATCAAAACCGCGATCCAAAGCATGGCAAAGGGCAAGGTCCCGGGAGTGGATGGACTCCCTTTGGAGTTCTATCACCTATACCAAGATCTATTAGCCCCACATCGTTGCACACTATACGCAGAAGCATGGAACAACAATAACCTACCTCATTCCACTAACGAAGCCATTATGATACCCCTACTGAAACCTGATAGGCCTCCTACTGATGTCTGCTCTTACCGCCCATTATCCATGCTAAACATAGATTACAAAATATTAAGCCGGATACTGGCTAATAGACTCCTTCCTCATATGCCTTCACTGATTCACCAAGACCAATCGGGCTTCATCCCAAATCGCAGTACGGCTCAAAATACTAGGCGCCTAGTATCAGTTCTCCACTCCATACCCCTGACAATGTCACAAGCAGTGATTATATCAGTGGACATCAAGAAGGACTTTGACAGCCTGAGATGGGACTATTTAGAGCAGGCCATGCTAAAGTTGGGACTAAGGGCCAGATGTACCAAAGGATTTTACCCATTCTGTGTCTATGGGAAAAAGCTTTCGTACATATGGCCCTAAGTGAGGGATTTGTAAGATGGACAAAACTTCTGTACACTAATCGCACTGCGAGGGTGTGAACAGGCAATACCATATCTGACCCTTTCCAGGTTTGTAGGTGCACCAGACAGGGTTGTCCCTTGTCACCCCTTCTCTTTGCAGTAGCAGTAGAGCCCCTAGCTCAAACGACCAGAACTGGACAGTACTTTAGGGGCATCCCAATTAACAAATGGACTCATCACATCGCCCTCCATGCAGATGACATGCTGCTGTTCCTATGAAGCCTGGAGGTAGATTTGCCAGGAGCGATGATTATGCTTGGGAGCTACGGAGTAGCTTCCGGACTTCAAATCAATTGGAGGAAATCCACTATTTTTCCAGTGAACGAGGGCACCACTGAACCTAACGACACAAGGGGTTTGCCCTGGTCCTCTAACACGTTTAAATACTTAGGAGTAAATATATATCACAAAAAGGAAGACTTGCTAGAAGGAAACATACACGGGGCACTGAGAGGGATTAGAGCCAGTATGCGCTTCTAGGAGACACTGCCCCTGACGGTCCCAGGAAGAACTGCCTTGCTTAAAATGATAGTGTTGCCCAGAATGCTATATTACTTCTCCACTATCCCACTCATAATCCCGAAAGCAGTGTTCAGAGGTATAGAATCCATGACCACAAATTTTACATGGGGGTCGGGTAGGCACAGAATCGCATTACACTCCCTTCAAAGACCCACTGCAGAGGGAGGTTTAGCAGCCCCGGATCTGGAGATATATTATTGGGCAGGGCAACTACAATGGCTAGCAAAACTAATTAGCGATCCCCCAGTTGCAAAAGGACTACAAATCCCCTTAAATTGTCCACCCGAAAGAATACTGGGTATATTATTGAACCCCAGGAAGCCAAAACAACAATTACCATTGGAGTGGGAATCGACAAGATATTGTTGGGAACAATACCTAAAACGTACCCGCACAAAAACTTCATATGCACCAGAGGCTCCCCTGACCTGCTTGAAACATATCACAGGAAACCAAACGCTAACAGGTATCAATAAACTGGTGGCACATATTATCACAAAACTGGGAGATCTATATGGCGACGGGAAACTTCACACATATACAGAATTCAGATCAGTTTGATCTCCCATCCGGATTATTCATTACCTATAGCGCTATCACCAGAATCACACAAAAGGCATGGGGAACGGGGGTAATTGAGCCGCCGACTCATGGAGGTTGTAACCTTCTCTGCTCAATAGGGGGACAGAAGGGAGTGATATCAGGAATATATAAATCCCTACAAAATAGCATATACTTACCTCTAAACAAACTCAAAATCAAGTGGCAGAAGAGTTAGATACCACCATTGGAGAATCACAGTGAGCTAGGATCACCTCCCATATCGACTCAGTGTCCAGAAACGCCAGATGCAAGCTAATAAATTTATATATTTACCACGGGGCCTATTTAACCCCGCAAATGATGACCAAAATATACAGTACAAACGACATAGGCTGTCCCCGATGTGCTGAACCAGCGGCAGGACTTGTACACATGCTATGGAGTTGCCCCCAGCTTAGTTCATACTGGGTAGAAATATTTAGGAAAATCTCTACCTGTACTGACAGGGTGCTGTCCTTGTCCCCTATGGTGGCCCTACTGGGGGACTTTCCACGCCCCTCAGCTCTCAAAACATCTAACAGGTTCATCGACTTGGCTCTTGTCCTCGCCAAAAGAGAAATCACCTCACACTGGAAAGACTCAGCTGGCCCACAAGTAATTAGTTGGCAAAACGCCTTAGAAAAATGGGCGGAAATCGAGGGAGCTGTGTTATTACAAGAGGCACTACAGTAGCGGAGACCTAGAGACAATGCCACACAATGGGACTCAATACTGGAGAGCATGAGGACCCCCGACTTCCCCGCCCCGGGGGATGCCTCAAGCACCTCGGACTCCGAATCTGAACCTGCCTCCACGCCTATAATATGGAACTTTGCGTATGGGTGACATACTGTTTGTCTCAATAGAGAATTATCAACTCAGGACCATTACACGTCGACATAAGTGCATGAATGGGGGAGGGGGTGTACCGTGATTGTTGTTGAGGAATTCACTATATCAATATCACTGTCAAGTTTAAAAACAATAAAAATATATTTTTTCAAAAAAAGGTGAGGAGAGAAGTGCTAATTCAGGAATGGGTAGAGGGGTAATTCTTGAAAAAGGGGCATCAGTTGGGAAGACATTGGTCAAAGATATGGGTGTTAATGCGGGAATATCTGACAAGGATGAATTGGTTCAAAAGGATGCAAACTTGGAGGTAAGTGTTTTGGTGGTAAGTTCAGGTAAGGCAGAATCAGAGCGTTTGGCCCAGTATCAAGGAAAGTGTTGGGGGAAGTGTGAAGAATAAAATGGGAGTGTCGATGCCTTTGGGGTCGCATCTCACTCAATCCTCGAAGGACAAAATTTGCAAGGGGGAGTTCATTGATGTGTTTAAACTGTTGCACAGGGAGATTCAGGCCAAGGAAGGGTCAAAAGAAGAAGAGTGGGAGTTGGCACGCAGGCCCAAAGTACCCACTACAATTGAGATTTGGACTTCGCCATTTTTTATTTTTGCCAGTGTATATTGTGAACGCTTTCCAGATCGATGTGTGGCTTTATTTAAATACATGGATATTGTTTGGCGGGCTCAAATGGATTCTGGTGGTTTTGGCTGGTTTCGATACGATGAGGAATTTTGTGCCAGAATGGCGGTTTATCCGGGTAAAGAATGGGGCAAAATTGATAACGAATTATGGGTGCAGTGGTTGAGGACGGCACGGAATGCGCCAGTCATGCATACGGCTAGTGGTTTATCTTTACAGTACAAGCCCTTTCAAGGCCATCCCACCCATTATGGGGTGGGGAATGCTGCAAGGGGTCAATTACCACAAAATGGGGCTTGCTGGTCCTTTAATAGCAGAGGGGGCATGAGGCAGCAGTGTAAATTTATGGAGGTAGACATCCCATTTTCCTATGCCTTGGGGGCATGCATTGGGGTTGGCAAGGATCGCAGGGGAGAGGGGGCGACAGGGGTAGGGGCCACGTACAGCATTTGTCAGGTAAAGGGCCCTATACCTATTAAGCTAGATGTGCTGGGATGGTGATTGCAAAGTTATCCCAAGGAGTCTGAAGCGAAAGTTCTGTGGTGGGGATTTTCCTTTGGGTTTAGGCTTTGTTATCAGGGGCCAAGAATCAGGAGGTGGGCAAGGAATTTGAAATCGGCATTGGATCATCCGGATGTTGTGAGGGATGAATTGAGAAAAGAGATTGACCTGGGCAGAATTGCTGGTCCATTTGATTTTTGGCGCTCTGGAGAATTTGACTATTTCCCCCTTGGGTGTTGTGCCGAAGAATCAACAGGGTGAATTTCGCCTGATCCATCACTTGTCTTGACTGGTTGGTGCATCCATTAATGACTTTATTGCCACAGAAGATTCTGCAGTGCATTATGCGTCAGTAGATGAAGCAATTACATTGGTGAGACGGTGTGGTAGTGGGGCAATGATGGCAAATTCTGATATTCAATCCGCTTTTATGCTCCTTCTGGTGCATCCTGATGATTTTTCCTTGCTTGGTATGCAGTTTGGTGGTGCCATTTATGTAGATAGAATGTTGCCTATGGGCTGTTCTGTTTCGTGTTCATTGTTTGAAATGTTCAGTTCCTTTTTACAATGGTATTTTCATATTAGAACAGGATATAAACTTGTAACTCATTATTTGGATGATTTTTTTTTCGTGGTGTTTCTGACTCAAGTGATTGTGAGGAGGCGTTGTCGGGTTTTCAGAAAGTCATGTTGGAGATAGGCGTTCCTTTAGCGCCTGAAAAAACTGAAGGTCCTACAAATTGTTTGAGTTTTTTAGGAATTGAATTGGATTCTCAAAAAATGGAAGTACGTTTGCCTACTGACAAAGTGCAGTTATTGATTGGGTTTCTGGAGGAGGCGGTGCAAAAACCTAAATCGGAGTTGAGGCAGGTTCAATGTTTACTTTGGCATTTAAATTTTGCTTGCAAAGTTGTGAGAGTTGGAAGGGCTTTTTGTGGAAGGTTAGGTTTTGCTATTAGGGGAGCGGTTTTGCCTCACCATCACGTCCGTTTGCGGGCAAGTGTTCAGGAGGACTTGAGGATGTGGATTGCTTTCTTACGGGATTTCAACGGAGTCACAATGCTGGTGGAGGATGCAGATTGGTTTTGGCAAGTCCAATTTTTTTATGATGCAGCAGGCGCTCATGGTTTTGGAGTGTTTTGGGATGGGCATTGGGCTGCGGAGGCTTGGCCGACTGTATGGAAAGAGGCTCACCATAGCATTGCATTCTTGGAGTTTTTCTCGTTGGTTGTGGCATTGTCTATTTGGGGTCAGACATTAGCTAACAGGAACGTGGTTTTCAACGTGGACAATCAGACAGCAGTCAACTTGGTTAATTGTCAGAAAGCCAAGGATGAAAAAGTGTTACGTCTTCTGCGATTGTTTTTATTGACATGTTTGAAGTTCAGTATAATGTTCAAGACCAGATATGTTCCAGGTGTCAATATTGATATTGCCGATGCACTATCTCGTTTGCTGTGGCGGAGATTCCGTGGGCTTGCACCGGGAGCGGACGTGCAGAAGACACCGGTTCCTGGGGCATTATGGGAGATGGGAATGTGAGGATGCTGGAGCTGAATCAGCAGTTTATAGCTCCTTCTTATCGGAAAAGTTACGATTAGGCTTGGTCTGAATTCATTAAATCAGGGGCGGTTAGAAGATCTGGTGGGTTTTTGGTTATTAACAAAAGGCGGGAGGATGCAGTTCATTTTATTATGCAGCAGATCGAGTTGGGTGTATCTGCTGTAAGTATATCTGGTAAGTTGACCGGTATTTCTTTTTAGGGTAAGTATTTTTGGGGTTATGATCCGATGGAAGGTGAAATTTGTAGGAGGATTATTGCGGGAAGGGCTAGGGGGGGAGGTGTGCGGCGCGATCAGAGATGCCCTATAACATCACAGTTTTTTAAAGAAATTGTTTTGGTCCTGAACGATGTTTGTTTTTCCCAGTGGGAGGTGAGTTTAATGGCATTATGCATGTCATGGCTTTTTCACTGAGCATTTAGAGTCTTGGAGCTTTTGGGTTTAAAAGGTGAGGAAGGTATCTTATGCTCGGAGGCCAAGGAAATGCAATGTGGGGTTTATTTGTGGTTACGGGCTTCACAAATTGACCAGTTGGGTAAGGGTAGGGAGGTGGTATTGCGAGGGGAGCAGTTTCCTGAGGGGCCAGTGTACTGTTGGTGGTCCTTTGCTGGTAAGTTGCCGGCGAGTTCTGGGTTGGTATTTGTCCATGAGGACGATTCCGCATTGAAGTCTCATCAGTTGCTTTCAGTTCTGAAGATGTGTCTGAGGAGGTTGGGGTTGAATCCAAGTTTTTACGGTACTCATTCCTTTAGAATCGGGGCTGCTACGGAGGCTCAGCAGCATGGGTTCTCAGACAAGGCAATAATGGATTTGGGGTGTTGGAAGTCTCAGTGTTTTCAGCACTATGTTAGAACGGGTCTGCTTGAGGATTGTTGATGTAGTTAATTAGTCTCATTTCATTAGGTAATGTTTTTTCAGTTTTTTCTGCCTACAGGTTGTCATTGATGTTCGGTCTGGATTGTGGGGCATTCTTTTGTTCGGTGGGCGGAGAAGCAGGCCTCATCAAGACACTTTGGAAGACAGTTGGGTTTGGACAGGGACAGAATTAGGATATCTTGGATGGGTAAAAGCGGTATGAGGTGGGTTGAATTTTTGTATTTTTTTTCAAAAGATTAGCTCAAGGGGTGTGTCCGGAGTTATTAGTGGTGCATGTAGGCGAAAATGATTTGGTAGCTTTATCAGGCATAGGACTTTTAAAAGCCATGAAGATGGATCTTTTGAGGATTAGACAGAGGTGGGCGGGGACACATATCGTTTGGACAGAATTAGTTCCTAGGAGGGTTTGGACGGGAGCAAATTCATTTAAAGGTATTGAGAAACAGAGGAGGAAGGTGAGCATGGAGATGCGGGGTTTTGTTTGGCTGAAGGTTTTTCGGTTCTACAGCATGGTGACATCGTTCATGGAGATCCACGCCTTTTTAGACAGGATGGTGTACATTTATCATTTTTGGGCAATGAGCATTACTTGCTGGAGCTTCGGATTAAGATATCGGAGTTGTTGGGCGTGAAGTTATGGGATCAGCACTAAAAGGTCATGATTCTTGGTGGGGCAGGATAACGCCTGTGGGGTTTTCCTGTGTGGCGGGGTCTTTACAGAAATGCTTTGGGGGGGAAGGGTACGGATGCACAAAGTTGAGATGTCGGGGAGTGTTTGACAAGGAACAAAAGGGAGGAAAAGGCAAGGGGAAATACAGAAGGTGGACAGCAGGACAGATGGGTACTTGTTTGGTCGGGTCAAGGTGGGGATGAAAGGGGGCATTGATGAAGGGTAAGTTTTGTAGAGGGTGTGGGTGGGATTTTTAGGATGTGTTTATGTATTAGTGAGGTGTTTTCTAGTTTTGTAAGGCTAAATGCCAAGGTTTTATTGTCCAGACCTGTTCTATTAAAGCGGCCTTTTAACCCCCAAGTCAGAGTATTGGTGGTTTGTGCGCCGTTTCGCCCGATGAATTAATTGAAGTTCTCTTTCATGCGCTACTAATAATATAGTAATTTGCTCAACTGTCATTTTAATGTGTGTCACTTTTAAGTCTTATTGTTGTATTATGCACACATTTACAACCACTTGGGTTTTACAGATTTTTGTGCAGCCTCCACTTTGGAAGCAGAGCTGTGCATAGTTGCTTGTATTCCATAAGCATTTGTAGTACATAAGCCAACGT
Source organism: Pleurodeles waltl (assembly GCF_031143425.1). Lineage (NCBI taxonomy): Eukaryota > Metazoa > Chordata > Amphibia > Caudata > Salamandridae > Pleurodeles > Pleurodeles waltl. The sequence goes on along the minus strand of NC_090444.1, from coordinate 401,848,276 downwards.
TAGGCTTTCTTACATAGGCAATCTGGTTTGTCCTGAAAATCATATTTTTCTAGTACATCATTGTTAGACTTGTCAGCTCTCGATGTGGTTTCCCCGGTCTTTTTGGCTTACTGACATCCTATTTTTGATCATGTGCTGAATTTGGGGCCAGATGTAACAAAAAAGGCATTTGCGATTAGGAAATAGCGAATTTTAAGAAATCACAATTTCTGATTCGCAAAATGCAATATATCATATTTGCAATTCGGTAATAGCGATTTCTTAAAAATTGCAAATGCTATTACTGAATCGCAAATTGCGATACAGACCCCATTTGCACCTATGGACCTGTAGGCCCATATTTGTGAATTTTTTGCATTTCCCAATTTGCGAATTCCTAACTGGAATTCGCAAGTTAGGAAATGCAAAACCCCAGGGTGCTGGGGGCCTAAGGCCCCCTCTGCTGCACCCCAAAAAAATATTTCAGGACATGTAAGGTGCACACATGCCAAAGGGGCATGTGTGCGTTACATGTCAATTTTAAAACTGCATCTTTAATGCATTTTCTAAATTTGCACACGGTTGGTGGTAATAGCAATTCCTTAATGCCCAATTTGCATTAAGGAATTGCTTGTTACATGTGGTTTAGAAATTGCAAATAAGGATTCCTTATTTGCAATTTCTTATTTAGAGAATCGCAATTTGCGATTCTCTAAACAGGCTCGCAAATTTAAGGAATCAATATTTTAACAATTCCTTAAATGTGCGTTGCGAATGCCTTTCATAAATACTGAAAGGCATTTTTGCATAAAATGCACAAAGGCTTGATACATCTGGCCCTTAGTTTTTGCTGGCTTCAGGACACTGGGCACTTTGCTGCTGACCAGTGCTAAAGTGCAAGTGCTCTCTGTTTAAATTGTACTGATTATTAATTGATCCATGATTGGCATATTTGATTTGCTAGTCGGTCCCTTGTATAATGCACCATGTGTGCCTGGGGCCTGCAAATCAAATGCTGGTAGTCGGCCTACATCACTGATTGTGTGACCCACAGGAGTAGTTCTGTAAACGTGTCTCAGACCTACCACTGCAGTGTCTGTGTGTGCAGTCTTAACTGCCAGTTTGACCTGGCAAGTGCATCCACTTGCCTGGCCAAACCATCCGCTTTTCTGCATGTAAGTCACACCTAAGGTAGGCCTGGACTTCTGGACTGAGGACATTCTGCCAGGAAGAAGAGCTGGATTCCGTAGGAGGGACTGACACTCGGCCTGTTACTTTGCTGTGTTGGTCTGCTGCTTGCCTTATTTGTCCTGGGAGTGAAAGGACTGGACTCACTTAGTTCAATAGTAAATTTGACCTCCCGCTCCCTGTAATGTAGGCATTTCCTACAGTGTTTGCAAGATTGTTGTTAGAATAGTGTAGATTGATTGGTTGTAATTAGTTATTGTTTAATTATTTTGAATTGATATTTGGTTAAAACATTGTTGTAGTTGGACTCTCGCTCCTAGGTGAGGCTGCTGGATTAGGGATGACAGTTCTTTTGCTTGTAGATGACTGAGTCACTCCTACAACAAGTCACAACTGTCGTCCTAACCCTCCCAGCTAACAAGCAGTATTTCACCAAAAATCCAAACAGTAAAAGGTGATTTCTGGCAGCCTTATGCATGGGCTCTAGATTGCGACATCTCAGGGGAGTTGTGGTGAAATGGAAGTTACCTTTTTCTCTCGTTAGCAACAAGTCGCAGTCTCACACAGGCAATGAAGGAGATGCAGGAAACTTTTTAATAGATCTATTGAAAAGACTGGAATCTATGGTAAAATGCATGAGATGCAATGATTAGGATCCCGAACAATAAAAGGTGCATAATTGTGAAGATGAGAGTTGTGAATACAAAGACCCCTACCACCTTGCAATTAACACGAAATGTAAAATCCCTAGCATAGAGAACCTAGGGCCATATTTATACTCTGTTTGCGCAGGAATTGCGTCGTTTTTTTTTACGCAATTCCGACGCAAAACTAACTCCATATTTATACTTTGGCGTTAGACGCGTCTAGCGCCAAAGTCTATGGAATTTGCGTCATTTTTTAGCGTGGACACCTACTTTGCGTTAATGATATGCAAGGTAGGTGTTCCCGTCTAAAAAATTGACTCCGAGGCATGTGCGCCGTATTTACACTCCCGGGCAAAATTCACGCCCGGGAGTGGGCGGGTCAAAAAAAATGACATCCAGCCGCTTTTGCGCCATTTTTTCGCGCCTGGTCAGGGCAGGCGTTAAGGGACCTGTGGGCTCAGAAGGAGCCCAGAGGTGCCCTCCCATGCCCCCAGGGACACCCCTTGCCACCCTTGCCCACCCCAGGAGGACACCCAAGGCTGGAGGGACCCATCCCAGGGACATTAAGGTAAGTTCAGGTAAGTAATAATTTTTAATTTTTTTGTGGCATGGGGGGCCTGATTTGTGCCCCCCTACATGCCACTATGCCCAATGACCATGCCCAGGGGACAGAAGTCCCCTGGGCATGGCAATTGGGCAAGGGGGCATGACTCCTGTCTTTGCTAAGGCAGGAGTCATTTCAATGGGGGTTGGGAGTCAAAAGAAATGGCGCAAATCGGGTTGAGGCGAAAAATTTGCCTCAGCCTGACTTGCCCCATTTTTTGGCACCCAAGCTCCATATTCCCCTACGCCGGCGCTGTCTGGTGTACGTCATTTTTTTTCACGCACACCAGGTAGCGCCAGTGGCTAACGCCGGCTAACGTCATTGAATAAATACGGCGCCCGCATGGCGCTTCAGAATGGCGTTAGCCGGCGCAAATTTTTTTTACGCAAAACTGCGTTAGCGCATACGAAAAAGACCATATGAAAAAAATCGGCTCCCGGTTGGGAACAACGGGGGCACTCATCTGTGGGTCGAAGATTATCCAGATGGAGTCTCTTAGGGGTAAGGTAGGCTGCGTGTAGGTAAAGGGTTTGCAACAACTGAAATCGTGTGGATATGGCTAGTGTTTGGGGGGCCATTAATGCTTCTCTCCATTCTAAGTCCTCCATGGGACCCACCCAGCCCTCCCATTTCTGGCGAAGCTCCTTGAGGGGGGGGGGATGTGTTAGTGAGAATAGAGCGGTAGATCTGGGAGGTTCCCCCTTTGTTTAGGTATCCCATCATGACCCTTGAGTCCAGTGGACTGTACTCTGGAATGTCGTCCCCTGGCCGTACATGTACTAATAGAGCGTGTCTGAGCTGTAGGTATTTGTGAAATTGGGTGTTATTTAAGGAGTGTATTTTCTGAAGCTCCTCAAAGGACCGAATTTGTGAATCTCCCCAGATGTTGCCAAGTGTAGATATCCCAATAATGTCCCATTTCCGGAAACCCTCCAGTGCGGAGACCTTCCTCAACCACTTCCCCTGCCAAAGAGGCATCTGTTGAGTTCGACGAGACCACCACCCGTGGCCCTCTGTGTCGCTCGCCAACCCGTTAGAACCAGCCTGGTCACCTCGGGGATGGTTTGCGGGATCGCACCTCCGTATAGAGCATTGAAAACCCCGTTGTAGCCCAATGTCTGAAGTTCTAATCTGTATGCAGGGTCGGTCCAACCTCCCGATAGCCAGTCGTTAATCACTAGAAGGGGCATGGCTAGATAATAAAAGTAAATGTTGGACATTCCCAGTCCCCCTTCGTAAATGTCTCTCTGACATGTAACAAGGGATAATTTGGGGCGGGAACCGTGCCACAGGAATTGTCGCGCCATTGTTTATTGGATTTCTTAAGGAGCGGTGTGACGTTTAGTTCCCATGTTAGTTCGGGAAGCAGAGTAATGTGAACCCCCAGATATTTAAAACTGTTGTGGCGTATTGGGAAGTTTTTTTGCCAGTCTCTAGAGGGGTGTAGAGGGATCAGGAGGGATTTTCTGGGGTTCAGTGTTAGTCCCGAGGCCTGCGAGAAGAGGTCCATGAGTTCTAAGACACGCGGTCCACTCACTGCTGGATTAGAAAGATAAAGGAGGACATCGTCCGCGTACAGTGCCACCCGGTCTTCTGGGCCCATGGGCCATGCCCAGCCTGCTACTAGTGGGTCCTCTCTTAACAGTTTGGCCAGTGGTTCGATCGCGAGGGCAAAGAGTAACGCTGATAACGGGCATCCCTGACGGGTCCCACGACGGATGGGGAATGGGTCGGAGGTCACCCCGTTTACCTGGACACGAGCGGTTGGGTTGGAGTAAAGCAGTTTTAGAAGACCCCGGAATTTGGGTCCAAATCCATTCTTTATTAGAACGTGTTCTAGGTACGACCAATCCACTGTGTCAAAGGCTTTTTCTAAGTCTATCAGAAGAAGGGCGAGGGGGGACCCGGTCAAGGTGCCGCGTTGGGCCAGAGCGACGTGTAGTCTCCTAATGCAGTGCCTGGTGCTGCGAGAAGGCATGAAGCCACACTGGTCTGGGTGTACCAGTGAAGGAAGCACTACCCTCAGCCTGGCAGCAAGTAATGTTGAGAGCACCTTAATCTCAGCATTCAGCAGGGAGATAGGTCTGTAAGCCGGGCGGTCCCACGATGGCGGTTGGGTCTTTGGGATCACCACTATTGTGGCTTGGTCTATTCCGGTGGGGAAACGGCCGATCCTCTCCGCTTCGTCAAACATGTTGAGCAGGTGGGGGCTTAAAATGTCCCCGCATCTATTATAGAGCTCAGACGGGAAACCGTCTGGACCAGGTGTTTTGCCTGACGCCAGTCCGGATATGGCTGTTGTAATTTCGTCCAGGGTTATGGCTTCATCCAGGAACTCCCTGGTCGCATGTGGGATTGTGGGAAGGGTCATGTCGTCTAGAAGGGGGGACTTCCTTTCAGTTAGTGGTGCTGGGGCGCATTGCGTATAAGTGAGCGTAATATGAGGCGAAGCTCCTAGCAATTTCACTGGAGTCCTCGCAACCGAGCCCGCTTCATCTGCGATCTCGGGGATAATTCTGTCAGCTAGTAGACGCGAGGCCAGCCAGTGCAGGAGTTTGCCATTTTTATCACCCCATCCGTACACGCGAGCCGCCGACGCCCTCCAGGTGTGTTTTGCGGCCTCAAGCACTAACTGCTTTATCTCTTCTCTAATCACTGTTAGACGTCTTAAGGTGGCTGCTGATGTGGCGGTGGTCTCAGACTGCTCCAGGGCTAAGGCTTGGGACTCGAGGGTTGTCACCTGCAGGTCTTGCGCTCGTTCGCGGGCGTGCACATGGTGCTTAGCGTAACCTCTAAGTGTGGCTTTACATGCCGCCCAAACTGTGCCCAGTGATTGTACGGACCCCAGATTTTGATCGAAGTATTGGGTAAGGTGATCCCTTATTTCAAGGGTATATACCTTATTCTGCAGGTACCACGCATTCAGGCGCCACATCGGACGCTGATTCGGGGCCGTGTCCCCCAGTCGGATTCGTACTGGGGAATGGTCTGAGACTCCTCGAGATAATATCTCAGCGCCAGTGACTTTAGAGATGTCTAGAGCAGGCCTAAACACGAGGTAAATTCTTGCCTGAGAATGGTGTGCTGCTAAGGTGTGTGTGTGTTGCTGTGTTCTGGGGTGCCATGTCCTCCACACCTCACAAAGCCCCAGTCCCGTTGTCCATCCGTTTAAATTGGTTGCTCTCCCGGTTGCTCTCCCGGTTCAGGTGGAGGAAATAGGTCCGGATACGTCTAGTTTAGCGTCTAGGACAGCGTTAAAGTCTCCACCAATAAGAGTGAGTCCCTGCGGGAGGCCTATGAGCGTCCCGCGGAGAGCTAGTAAGAAGGCATCGAAGCCGGCTGGGGGGGGCGTATGCACAAACGAAATTGACCGGTGACCCGTGCAGTGTACCGGTCACCGTTACAAACCTACCTTGTGGGTCCGAATGCGTGGAGGTGACTACCATGGGTAGCGAACGATGGAACAGGATAGCTACTCCCCTGGAGCCCCTCGAGAAGCCTGTGTGGAAAACCTTGTCGAACCCCCCCGTGCTAGGATGGGGCACTTGGTTCCGAGTAGGTGTGTCTCCTGCAGGAGAACCACAGAGGGGGCATATCTGCGCAAGGTGTTAAACACTGCGGATCTTTTAATTTTATCTAGGAGGCCGTTGACATTCCATGAGAGAATCTGTGTCGGTGAGTGAACTGTTTGTGCCATGATTGTGTGGTGGGTAGTTGGGGACCTAACCAGGGACCCAGTGATGGGCACATGGACTGAGAAGGATCTATGTGGCAGGCGTAGGTATTGCAATAGTAACTTAACATAACCACTACACTAAGCCCTAACATGAGCTTTGAACCCCCCAACCTTCCCCCACCCCATACTTCTACCCTTGAAGCATCTGTCGCCCTAATGCCCAACAGGGGCAACACAGCTGTGTAAACTGCCATCGAGTGGAGTGGTGGACCCCTCCTGTATGTCGGATCAATTGCAATTAACTAGTGCAAAACCCCTACTCTTAATAAAGTTGTTGGGGCGCACAACGTAGTGCCGCCGTGGGTGTGACCCCATTCCGCTTATGTGGGAAGGCACCTGGTTCAGTTGGTGCGTCCCAGCAGACTGGAGTTCAGTACGTGTAAGGCTGAGGTCAGCCAAGTTCGGGGGATTGGCTCAGGCGATCGTCCCCTTGATCTTCTCCCGAGGCTCGATCCCCGGGGTGGTCTACCGGTCCCTCCGCCGACTGGTGTCTTCATCTGCTCGTGCATTGGGGCTCCTCAGTCTTCCCCGTCTGGATATGGTACGTTTCCGACCTCTCCGCGTGTCTGCTCGTGTGTCTGGACGTATTTCTCAGAGTCCCTCAGATATACCAGGTGGAACCCTTCGGTTGCTGATGCCTTCTTCTGTCAGCCAGTCCCACGCCTCTTCAGGCGATTCAAAGAAGTGCGCCTTACCGGCGAGGATTACCTTCAGGCGTGCCGGGAAGAGGAGCATATAGGAAAGTTGCATCGCTCTCAGCTTCTGTTTCACATACTCGTATGATCGACGCTTAGTTTGAACTTCGCGGGTATAGTCTGGGAAGACCAGAATTTTCTGATTGTCCCAAAGGAGGTCAGGGGAGCGTCTGGCTTCTCTGAAGAAGCGCGCTATCATGGGTCTACGAGGTCCGTCCGGTGGGGGCAGCGGGGCCAGTGCCCTGTGCGCCCGTTCTATCGCAAACCATGGTGAAAGAGAGTTCTCTGGCATCCATGACTTAATCCAACTCTTCAGAAATTCGGTAGCTTTGCCATCTTCAGCACCCTCCGGAACGCCCACGAAGCGCAGGTTGTTGCGTCTGAAGCGGTTCTCAGCATCTTCCGCCCTACAATGGAGTTCGCCAGTCCGAGTTTGTAGCTGGGCCACCTTGGTCCTAAGGTCGATCAAGTCATCCTCTGTCCGCGAGACGCGGTTCTCCACCTCTGTAATTCAGCCCACAGCATTTCTAAGGTCTTGTCTCATGAGGCCCATCTCTTCTCTCACCTCCCCAATCTTGGTTTCCACTGCCCGTTGTGAGGTTTGGATTGCAAGAAGGATAGCACTGACCCCGTCTGCGGCCTGGTCATTAGGTGGAGCGTTACCTCCGGCTCGAGGGACCGTCGGTGTGGTAAATTGATCAATCCTCTGCTGGGATGGCTGCGTCTGTCTGGAGGCTCTGTCCTTGCCCATGCTGCTCGAGGGGTTGAGCAGGCGCAGTTACGTCTCAGTGGGGGCAAGGCTCAGATGCGGCCGGGGGTTCCGTGTCTCTTTTCCCCCCGAGCGGCTCCAGGTCAAACCGTTCACTCTGGGAGGGGGGGACCAGCCAGAGGGATGCTCGGGAGTCGGCCCCCCCTGGTCTCGGTGGGTCCCATGATTAGGCAATCGGGAGGAGGGCCCCCCGCCTCGTTAGACCAAAAGCCAGGGGGGTACTCAGCTGTCGTTTTCCCCCGGGGCGACGATCTCTCACCGGGTGTCTTTAGTGTTCTCCCCGTACCCTCATGGGGGGCCGCCCCAGCGTGATCCCAGGCACTCGTCCCCCCCCGACGTGGGCTGAGGGGGACCCCCGGTCTCTCCAGGTCTCACCTCTCTCAGAAGCTCGGGACCGTGTCTCCACTGTCCCTGGGTAGGGGAGACCTTTGGATCCTCTCTCTGCGCTCCTCAGAATGCGGGTCTGCGATCCGGGTGGCGTCCACAAGTTGCTTGAGGTCCCGTCCAGCTGCTAGGCCCAGGGTCTTGGGGCGAGGATCCACTGGGGGCCGTGGGCCTCTGCCGCCCCTCCTCACCTCTTTGTCTTCTTGCCTCTCCTCTGCTCCCGCTCATTGTGTCGGAGCGGGGGCAGCCCAAACGCCCCGCAGTCCGGGCGTGGAGCGGGTGGTCCGTCTCCGGAGGGGGGCCGCTTCCGGTCCTCGTCGGCGTCCGAGCCAGCAGACTCCCGGGCCTCAGAACCAGGCCCAATCGCCCGCTGCGCAGCAGCGTGTAGCATAGTCTCTCGGAGGCTTCGGAGGGCGCGGATCTCCAAGCGCTGCCCTCTCGGCCTCTGTTCCTCTTGGTTAGCGCCGCCTCTCGACGGCGCGCAGGTGAGTGGCTCCTCAGTGCCCGTCTCACCGGGTCCTGGGGTCCCCGATTACTCCTGGAACTCGCTGGCCCTGGTGTTGCTCAGTCCCGGCTCCAACAGCCTCCCAGGCGGCCACATGCCGTGCACCCCTCGGGTGCGCTGGGAGGGTGCGGCGTCTCTAGGCACATCTCCAGCGGCTCCGGCAGGTCCCGGCCTGCTGTCCCTGCTCGGGAATCCGCGCCACGGTCTCAGGCACGGGGCGTCCCCCACTTCAGGCGCAGCTCGGTCCTTGGGGTGGTGCCACCTCCTGACGGCACCCAGGCTCCTCAGAACTCCGGATTTTGGTCCCCCGGAGTCAGGGGGTACCGCGGCACCCTTCGAGTCCCGGTTGGGACGAAAAACAGGATCAGTGCAGCAGTGGGCTTGGGCGGATGACGGAGGGGTCCAGAGCACTCTCAGAGTGCGACCGCTTTCTTGACGCCCGTAGCCACGCCTCCCAACTTTAGGATTATTAAGAAGGATTATCCACCACAGGCACCTCAAGAGAAAGAAAACACAGAGGTAATGGGATATTATCATAATTTATCAATGACTCACACCAGGCTAACACATGACAAAAAAATCCTACTACAAAAGCTAGCAGTTGTGACTGCTGGGCAATGGGGAGCAAGTATTTAATTTATTAAAACAATCAAAACTAAATTTACAAAATCCCAAGTCTGGACTCAGGGGAAGGTTGAGCACTGTAAACAACACAAGGCCTGATTCAGAAAGGTAAACTATGTTCCAATTTAGGTGTTAGTTTACTCTTCCAGTGTAAGTTTACAATTAATAACTTTTCCATCAGTAACCTTATGAGCAGTAACTTTGCAAGTAGTAAGTAATCCCTATAATTTTAAAAGGAGTTACTATTACTTACTACAAGTTAGCTACTACTAGGGTTTTGTATTACTCATAAAGCTGTTGGTAGTTCATTTAAATGGCAAGAGTGAACTTACACCAAAAGTGTAGCTTGACGTTTCCTTTTTGAATCAGGCCATATTGTGCACACTAGTACTAGCTATCATGGGGACAGTTATTGTTCAACTAAGACTCTGTATCATGTTGATGTTGGTGTCCCTATCATACCTGGGTGGTTTAGTGGGCCTGGCATGGGCTATTGTATTGCTCAGGTAAGAGAAGATCCTGCATTGAGTTGGTGTTGCTTTCACCACATCTGCCCCACCAAGTGTGTGATCCATTTGTGGTGTAAATTTGTTAGTCACACTTCAATATATCACAGAGAAGAGAGTTAGGAGTTTGTTGAATGGATGGGAACGGGGAGTTGGGGAAAGGTGTGACAAAGAAAAACACGCAACATTCATCTGGTTGTTGAGCAGCATATCACCATCAAATCTGTTGTGGGAAGAAATAAAGGCAAGACAGTTCAGTTCAGTTAGTAAATGCATTACAAACAGTTCTTCAGCCATAGACACCTAAGTTTATCTAATTGTTAAGTCCCTTAGTTTAAAAAAGTACTAAATTAGTGAGTGGACCAACACAGTTCTATAAATTATGATTGCTAACAAAAGAACATGTATATTGAATAGAAATGTTAAATTGAGCTGTGCTTCATAAGACTTAAGAAGCAGAGAAAGAGCATAGGCTCCTGCAATCATGACTCATGTGCAATTAACTGAGAAGTGCGAATAATTGTATAACCCACTCCTGACAAGTAGGTGCCTGTCCCTGGCTGATCTATCTCACAGCTATCCAAACATTTAGCCAAGTACTCCCAATATGTGACCATTTCCAGTTGAATTCTACCCAACCACAACTACTAAATAAGAGGGGTTTGACATTTGAGCTAGCACACTACCCAACATTTCCCAAATCAATATACCTGTCTCCAGTCCACAGGGCTAACTAAGCTTCTTTGAGTCATGTTGGTTTTCATTTGAAGTAGATAGGCATTGTTTATAACTTCCTTCTTCTGCCTGTTGAGGTAGTCCCACCCTGAGTCCCGACTTTGAGTCCCGACCCAAATAAGATTTAAAGAGAGATAGACCTGTAGTTCACTGCTGCTGCTGAACAAGAAGAGGAATACAGTTTGAGCATTTTGTGTAGATTGTTTAACTAAACTGACTGGTTTCGTCTCTGAAGACCGGTTTGGTCTCTGAAGAAACCCAAAGAAAGTACAGCAAGGAATGGACCATGTAAGTAAACCTAGCTAAGTGTGAAAAGGGCAATCACATTCAGCTGAATCACCCATCAAACCACAAACATTGCAAATCTTTGAAATAAAGTCTACAAATTAGTTGACCCACACCCTCATTGTCTGCCACTACGTGAATCAACGTAACTCACACTCACTCGATATAAATTGTCACATTGGCTCTCATTATGCTACTGAGGCTGCTGGATTTGGGTGACACCATCACCTGAATATTGGGGAACTCTAAACGAGACCACCAAAGCCACGGGTGCCAGAAGACCGCCATAATATGGTTACTACTGGATTTCTGCCACATTTAGGGTGGTGGGCGGTGGCACCTGGTGGTGCTACCACCTGCCCCTTTCCATCAGAAGGACACCACCAGGCGTATAAAGACCAGTAATACGGCCTGGCGGTGTCTTGCTGGTGTGGCGCTGAAGGCGGTAGCAGCGCCCCTTCCCTGCCAGACGACCTACCTGCTGGACAAGGTAAGTCGGGCGTCCGACAGGGGAGGGGGGCAGCAAGGCTGGGGGTGTTGTGTGTGAGTGTGTGGTGTCTGCATGTGTGTCTGAATGTGTGTGTGCGTGGGTGAATGCTACTGTGAGTGTTGTGGTGTATGCATGGTTGTGTGAGTGAGTGCATGTATGAATGTCAGTGTGTATGCGTGTAAGTATGCATGTTTGGATGTATTTGTGTATGCACGCCTGAATGCGTGAGTATGTGTGAGTGAATGTTGGGAGTGAATGCGTGTGAGTATGTGTGAGTGAATGTGTGTGAGTGAATGCATGTATGTGTGAGTGAATGCGTGTTATTGAATGCTCATGAGTATGTGTGAGTGAATGCATGTGAGTATGTGTAAGTGAATGCGTGTATGGATGAGTGTTAGTCAATGGGTGTATGGAAGTGTCAGTGAATGGGTGTATGCATGGTGCATGTGGGTGTATGTGTGCATGCATGTGGGGAGGAGCATAGGGGCGCTGTGATAGTAAGGGGTTGGGGCGCTGTGACAGTAGGGGTGTGGGGGTGCTATGTGTGTAGGGGGTTGGGGAATCAGGTGCTTGCTAGTAGGGTGGGGGAGCCATCTACCAGGGACAGGGAAGGAGTTCCCTGTCACCGGTAGCCCTACTGCAATGGTTTTCGTGGCGGTGATACCGGCACAGAAACCATGGCGGTTGGCTGGCTCATAATGCCACTGGGAAACTGCTGTGGCCCGCCAGGTCAGAGATATACATCTCCGGCCCGGTGGTTCATACAGCCATGGCAGTATGAGTGGAGATGTAGCGGGTTGGCAGCATCCAACCCGCCACACTCATTATGTGGCAGTAAATACCGCCAGTCTGTAGGCGGTGATACCACCACATTAACCCTATGCTCAAAAGACCGCCAGGGTCATAATGAGGGCTCAAGTGACTAATGTCGGCCTAATCTGTTCTCGGCCATCTCGCAGTGCCTCATCTCCACCCAAGAGCAGGGATGATTTGTGGCAACCGGTCGCATGACACAATGACTTCTCTTGGAAATCGTGGTGGATCAGATCTCAGCCTTTTCTCTCAGTTACATTAGGCTTTCACTTCCAAAGACAAACAGAGGCAGGGAATGGTTGAGCAAGGTTATTAAAATAGCTGTGTTTGAGATAAAATGGCATGAAATGCAATAATTAGAATGATGAAACACACTAGAAGCAAAATGGTGACAAGGAAAGTGAAACATAGGAAAAGTCCCACCATGCTGTTACTACCTAAGCTATGTTAGAGCACAGCAGGATAATCTCTAATCCACCCTCCAGGATTCCCCTTGGTAAGACATCACCCCCGTACCTGACTATGACAGTGGTGAAGATGCCTGTTATCTATAGAGACACCATCCCCATGCGGGCCAGGGAACCGGTGGTCTCAGCAAGCAGCTGTAATGAAGTCAGACAGCATGCAGTTGTGGTCTTCTGGCTGGAATCTCCCTCTAATGTGTATGAGACAGAAAAGTGTGGTTATAAACTTATGTTCTGAGAAAATTTCCCACATAAAAATATGTGAATTTCTCTTAATGCTAGAGACACAGTGTACCACTTGTGTTGACAATCCTATTGCACTGCAACCTTAAGGAAAGCAGATTGAAAAAATATTGTCCTAAAAATGTAATGCTTTCGTAGGTGAAAGATCAATTAGATAAAGAAAATAAAACACCACCACAAATGTTGGCGATTCTAAAATAATAACATGAAGCAGAATAAAATGTTACTATGCTAAAGGGCACAAGCAGCAGGCCTAGTTGCTAAAATAACATGCCCAGAGACATCACGAAAATGGCTTCACAACAATATCACTCATTGGTGCAATAGATATCTGTTTCAAGCATGGTGGTACACATCTGTCCATTTCAACTATTCTTTTCCCATGGTAGCAACAAACAATGGCAGTCTTGTAAATTAATGATCTTTACACTGGCAGCCGAGCAAGTCAATACAAAAAGAAGGATAGGGATGGGAGGCATTGTCACCGTGTCCTTGAAGGGAATGGGGAGGCTTCTTCTGTGCACACTGGTTCAACTACTATTCTGGCCATACATGTGAAACTAATGGAGGGGTTGCATAAGCCAGCTACCAATTGTATAAATGTTCCTCTAGCTATATCTATGTTTTTGCTAAGCAGTTCAACAATAATGTGAAAGTTCTACTGCAGTCTACTCAGTCAAGGAAATAGAGTTTGTCCTCAAACTAAGGTGGTTTACTCAGAAGTTGGTCAGCTAAAGCACTTGAACCTGACCAATAACCCTCATCTTCCTCCTGTGTTGTTTTAGGAACATTGCCATCTTGTGGTATGAAGTGTTGGTTCCTTTCAATCATGTTCAATTTCTCCACGTTTTGAGACAAGAGACTGGCCTGTCTAACTGTGAAAACTGTGCCAGCTACACTGAACACATGTTCACCAAACACACTTGCTTCCAGACAAGCCTGATACTTTTTTGCAAGTCTGATGAGCTCTGGCCATTGGTGCATCTTCCCATACCAATAGTCTAATGGGTTTTGATCTATGTAGACATATTTTGGGCCATCCAGACAGCCTTGGACCATCATCTGAAAGGTCATTGGTGCTGCCACTTGCTCGACCTTTGTTGCCTTCACCTCTGCACTTGACTTAATCCCTGCCACTTGAAACCAAGCCCTTGCAGAGGTTAGGTTTGATTCTTCTGTTGCTGGTGTTGTTGTTGGTGTTGACCGCTGTAAGACAACAGCATTTTTCTCTCTGGAGAACTTCTGCCTGGGACTCTAACTTCCAGGTTTCTTGCTTGCTCAACAATCCAAGTCCTTCGGGAATATGAATGAAAGTGGGATGTAGTTGTTTGTACTGTTTATCAAGTATGTTGGTAGAGATGTATCTTTGGAGGATATGATTACTCTGTGCAGCCTTGTTTTATCAGCAAAGTGAATGATTATGCTCGGAACCAACCTTTTGTAACTGGTCCTGTAGCAGATGCAACAACAGGATTGCTTGGCTCATCGTAATGTCCTGCTTGTTGACTTCACATATGAAAACCTCAAAAGAAATTATCATTTTTGTCAGGTGCTTGACTAGCCCCAATTTGTCCATCTCCATGGTCATGCTTTTCCCACTTGCATCCCTTCCTGTTTGAAGGACAGAGTCGCTGACTGGTCTCTACTGCTCAAACAGATCTTACAACATGTAATATGTCAAGTTCCAACATGTTGGCACCTCCTATATGAGGGTTTTAATTGGTACTCTGTCAGCACCCTAAATGATATGAAACTGCTTCAGGGCTTTAAAAGTATGACTGAAATGAATGCAGATTCTTCTGCCGGTGGCCAGTATTTTGCTGACTATGTCTTCTTTTTTTAGAAAGTCCTGCAAAATCAGTATGATGCAATGTGCCAAACACAGGACCCTGAAATGCCCACCATTTGTTATGGGCTTGACTGTATTACTGCCATTGTCTGAGGCAACAAATCCAATTCTGAGACCTCTGGATCAAAGCCATTCAAACACTTTGCTGTTAAAGTCTTCCAAGATGTTTGCAGCTGTATATGATTTCTCCATGGTGAACATCACTACCGTTGCATGCCGCCGAATGCCCTTAAAAGTTTCTTCAGAGCTGAGACCTGCAGATAGTTGTTTTCTAACCCCACAAAAGAGATCCAGTGTGCTATGATACACATGTAATCAGTTGCTTGACAACTGGTTCACATGTCTGTTGTCTGGTGGATAGTGTAAACAGCACTCTGCTGCTTAGCTTGGCCAACCAATTACAGCACATCTTGATGGAGTGCTGGAACAAAAACTCTGGCAAAATAGGTCCAACTGGGAATCTTCCATTTGGAGCAGATGGCCACCACAAATACTAAAAAGCCCACTTCCACAAAGTAAAAAGGGAGGAGGTCCAGAGCTAATATTTTAGCTTCCAGTTGTGCAGATTTGCCATTGGGTGGTTACCTTCATAGGGCACCTCCTCCCTAAGAATGCCCTTAATAGTAGATTGGGTTTTTTCTTTTGTGGTGCCACTAATACAGGCAATTTCTAGATAGAACCAGGAGGCAGTAGACTCAATGTGCATCTTCAGGAAATCACTGTATTCAGTGGTTTCTGCATCTGAGGCTTGTGCCATTTGGAGTTTCCTGATGCTGGCACACTGCACTGCAGGTGACAGCGATGCGTTGTATAAAACTGTCATTCTCTTCTTCCTCATCCTGTCGCCATGATTGGAGCTACTTTTCCTCTCTCATCACCACCGCCATCATCACCACCAGCTACCTTTTGAAGGTGTTCCTCCTTCTGGATTGTGTGATTTTTTTATATGGGATGTTTGGCCTCCAGTACCATATTGTGAACCAGGCTTACCTTGATGAACACTCAGGTGGCATACTGCAACATTATCCTCCTGCTTGTTAATTGTAAAGAAGTTCCAAACTGGGGAAGAGAACTTTTTTAGTATGCCAGTGCCAATGCCTGATGAACTGGAGGTGGGTGGGTGTATTGTTAGCCTCTCTGCAGTGGGTACTTAACTGACGAAGTGGTGGTTGTAGGTATAATTGGTGGCCTTATAAATATGGAAGCTGGCGGTGGTGCTGGTGAAACCAGTCACACATCCCTCTGAGTAGGTTGAATAGGAGAGATCATCTCGGTGTCCTTTGAACTGCTTACCATACTGGCAATTACTGGCTTGTCTTCATCACTCTCACTTTCCATAATTCAAAAGCTTTCAGTAACTTTCCTTTTCCCTAGTCTCTTGTGGCAGGTCTCAGACTCAGCCCGGGTTCCAATCCATGTCCAGATCATCAGAAGAGGGGGCTTGGAAAAGATGGTAGAGTAGCCTTTTTTTTCTTGCTGGTTATTGTAAACCAATCGTTCAAAAGCTACATCTTGCTTAGCAGGAATCCCAAACTCCTTCTCTGCTTCTACTTCAGAAAGAACTGTTGCTGTCTTTGGCACATCACATTTCCTGAAAAAGGTGGAGAGCGGCATACCAGTGGTGGCAATCTTCATCTTCTTAATGTCTTCACTGGCCAATTTCTTGGCATGAACAACTTTCTTTGGGCCCATCTTCGACCTCTGTCAGTTGGCACTTAGCTGCACAAGCAACAGCAGAGGAGGACTCAGGTGGTGTGGTGCCACTTTGTGTTGGCCTTCTGTCTGGCAGTACTGTGGGTGATGTCTCTTGAGCACCTAAAAGCAAACCAACAAGAAAAACATTCAGTGAAATGTGGAAGTTTTGCAGTTTGAATTATTCATATAGACATTATAATTTAGTGAGGTTATCCCAAATAATAAACAACAATAGTGTATCCATTCCAAGCTGAACCATAATGTAATATTTCAAATAGGATAACATCATACAGATGTAAAAGTTTGCTTTATGTGCCTCTAAGGTGAGACACATGTGGCAGGGAGGTGCAGGGAGAAATTTAATAATCCTTAAATAATTAATGCAGACATGTGCCTATGTCCTACGAGACCTATGGCAGGCAAGGGATGTTGGTGTGTGTCTGTGACAGGCAGGGGGCGCCTGGGAAAATTACATAGGGCCGTATGTATGAAGAAATGGCTTTGCAAATCACAAATAGTGATTTTTAAGAAATCGATATTTCCGAGTCGCAATAGGCCATGTATCATAATTGCGATTCGGAATTAGCGATTTCTTAAAAAATTTCCTTCTTTGGTGGCCCGGAAGCGGCTATGTTGCGATTCGGTATTTCCTACTGGAAATACCGAATCGCAAAATGCGACTCACAAAAACAGGTCGCAACACAACAAATCGCAATTTTTGCGATTTCTTATTTTTGGTCTGCGAATGCCTTTCATGCATCGCAGACCACGTTTTTGCATTCGCAAACGGCCGAATTTTGGGATTTGCACCGTTTGCGAATGCAAAAAAGTTTCATACATCTGGCCCATAATTCTTAAAAAATTGATGCTGGTGTGCATCTATAGCCTAAGAGAACTATGGCAGGCAGGAGGTACACAGGAAAATGGCATAATCCTCAAAAGGTTAATGCTGGTGTGCACCTACGGCCTAAGAGGCCTGCGAAAGGCAGGGGGTGTAAGAAAAGTTGAATAAAAATGAATGTTGGTGAGACTAATGGCAGGCGGGGTGCAGAGAAAAATCTTAATGTAAAAACATTTAATTGCTGGTGTCTCACTAGGGAGTATGGAAAACCTTTTGAAAGGCGAGGAGGTGCAGGTGAAAATGAAAAAAAATGCATATATTATATAAACACAATACAAACATACCATAATGATCCTCAAGCACACTAAACTTATATTTGTGCCAAAAGTTTTTTTAAAAAGGAACAAAAAACTAAAAGGATTGCCCTCTTCCATCAATGTCTCTAAAAACGGCTTTGAAAACTAGAAAAAAAGGATTTGACACACTGGCTGGCTACACAAAATGGACACCGGCCACATGTTCAAATAACAACAATCAAGAAGGTCTGGACAAGAAACAAAACACACATGCAGGCCTATTACAAAAGCACACTGTCTGGCTATACAAAATGGCTACTGGCCACATGTTCCAACAGCAACAAGCAAGGAGGCATGGAAAACAAACAACACATGCAGGCCTATGGCAAAAGCACATAGGCTGGCTACACAAAAGGCCTACATGTTTAAACAACTATAATCAAGGAGGCATGAACAACAAAGAACACATGCACGTCTATAGACACTGACTACACAAAATGGCTGCTGACCATATGGCATGGAGAACAAAGACAAAATGGTGTTCTATGGCAAAAACACTCTCACACACACACACACTGACAAGACAACAAAATGGCCACTTGGCCATTTATGAGTAGAATCTTTATTTCCATACTTGGGGCAGAATCTCCGCACTCAGGCTAAGAGTCCCTTCCCCCAAAGTGTGGAGATTCCACTCCGGGTGCGGAGCGTACACTCCGAGTGCAGAGATTACACTCTGGGTGTGGAGTGGAATCTCCACATTCGGGGTGAAGATTCCGCCCTGAGTGAGGAGATTCCGCTCCGAGTGCAGATGTAAAGATACTACTTGTAAATTACGTTTGTGAATACCGAAAAGTCATGAACTTAGACTTTTGGTCTAAACTTAGAACAAAAGTCTAAGTTTACCTTTGTGAATCGGGCCCAATGTATTTACAGCTCTATTATGAACCAAGCTGTGTGCCCATTGTTTAAGTGAAGGGGGGGACAGAGGGGTATAGTGAAAGTGTGCAGCACATGTACGGCGAGTTAGAATGTGAGCACCTTGCATACAGCACAGCTCAGAAACTGACAGTGTTTGAATGAAAACATTAGCAACTTAACTCAGAATCCTGAAAAATGGGAGTCTTGTTCTCTGTATAAATTTCAGCCCAGTGCATGGTAATCCATGCCTTTCTCAGGACAAAGAATTTAATGGTGGTGATAATGTTCCATGTTTTTTCAGGGTAAAATTTAATTGCTGGAATAGTTTTTAGGGCTAAATGTAGACCACTGGAGAAAAACATTATGGCATTTAATGGCTAAACAGCAAAGCTTCTTTGTATACTTTGTGAGTCTTTCTATACTAGCTTTCCTACAAGAATGAATTACTGCAACTTGGCTGGTGGGAGTTGTTGTATATTTATTTGGCCCAGGGGTGCTAGTACAAAAAAGGTGTGGGATGATATCCTTTTAAACACATTTGGTGGACTTCATTCGTAGGCACGCAGAGGCAACAAGGTTATTGATATTCATGTATCCTATACCAAAAACATATAAGGAAGTCCTTTCTTATTACACACCTGGCTCTTGTGATCTAGTAAAAAATGAAAAATGTCACCTAGTCTGAACTGCTATTCCTTGCACATTTCATGGAAAAATAATGGATGTAGGATGCTAGCATGCATGCATTTGCCATGCATGCAATACAATGCATAGACCTTCACAAAGTGTTGTATTACACTGTGGGTCTTTACCATGCTTTTAGTAGTATTATCTATTTTTTATTTATATATATATATATATATATATATATATATATATATATATATATATATATATATATATATAAAATATATATATATTTGTATTTGTCTATACATATATATATATATATATGTAAATTCAGACAACACATTTCTATCTGTGTACACAAATATGAATATACATTATATATATTGCTTACTGGCGTTCACCAGTAGATAGTAATAGTTAGTACCATGTTTCCATTGAAAAAAAGTTTTTTGACTTGCCTATATCTTTGGCACCTTTTGATGGATCTTCATTAAATTTTCCCCAAAAACAGTTTTCGCAGGAAACTTGCTGTACATGGGAAGTTTCAGGGTGATCCGTCAAGCGGGCACCAAGAAAAAGGAGGGGGGTAAAAAAAAGTGTGTTTCAAATGATAATTTCCATAGGGATTTTAGACACAACTACAGCCCAAGCTGCTGGATGGAATTATACTGAATTTGGCAGGAGGGTAACTCTTGGTCCAGAATAGTGCTTTTTTGTTATTAGGTTGAAATCCGTTCAGTAGTTTTTGAAATGTAAAAAAAGAAGTATAGCTATCTAAAGGCGCGAAGGATTCACAAATAATAACAAGCTTGTGCAGGAAAATGCAGAACTTGATTGCCAGCCAGCACTTCAACTAGGAAGTGTTGGCAGCCATCTTGGGAGACAGCTTCAGCCCAGAAAAAAGATTTTAAAATATAAAAAGGGTGAGGGTAGGAACGCCCTTAGTTCTGGTGCTTGGGTCACAGAGGGACCCGCAGGGCAAAAAAGCACTTTTTAAAAGACAAATGTTGCTGCAATTTCAAGAGAAATTTGCAAGTTTGAGGCAAAAAAAGTGTGGTCTCCTGTGATTGTTTTACCAAAGCCCCCGGGTGGACCAGGCTCCAGGGGCATGTATAATTAAAGGATGGAGCATACGTTGACCCCTCCTGGGCTGATTTATAACCCGGGAAATGGCATCTGCCTGGGAATCATATTTAATTATGCAGGCCCCCCCCCATGGCCCCGCAGACTGCCGCTTCCCTTGGGACCAACAACTTCCTGTGACTAAAGTTGAATTGTATGTGGGGGACTGCACATCCCCTCACAGCCACCTCTGCAGGGCTAACAATTATTAATGGGGGGACCTGCCACCTCCTTGGGGCAAATTCTAATGTTGGAGAGGGCTGTGTGGCCCCCCCTGGAGGAGCCAACAATAGCCCTGCGGACCGCCACCCCCCAGTTCTGGCTCCTGCCCAACCCTGGGACACAGCTGTTTTGTCTGACTTGGTGAGACCTTTGAAAACTCCTGCCAAGTCAGAGCAAATATTCTGCTCACACAAGTAAGAGCTGTCAACAGCTCTCACTTGCTGCAAGTGAAGGTTTCTGACTGCGGAGGAATCAATTGCTCTCATAGAGAGGAAGCCTTATCTTTAGCAGCTCCCTCTCTGTGACAGCAATGCCAGGAGGTGGGGAGCTAATTTTGATCACAAGGGCCTTGAGGCTCCCCCTGCTGTCCCACTGCACCCTGTGTGCCCTTGAGGGCACCCAGGAAAGATGGCTGGGCCCTGAGGGTTGGGGTCCCCCGGACCAAGACTGGCCTAGAGAGGGTAGCTGTGCTGCTCCCCCTTTCCCCCAAAAAATATGTTAAGGCTGGGCCCCGGGAGATGGGGTCCCCAGAGCCGAGATGTGACTGGGGAGGTGGGCTGTATGGCCCACCTCCCCCACAATGCACACTTAACCAACGTTGGATAGGCATTTTGTGTAAACTGTGGACTTGTGTTGGATAAACAAGCACATGAGCTTCCGTTCTGGGCATGATGCTCATTTCACAGAAACTAAACCTCAACAGAAAGCACTTACAAGTATGAATGCAGCAGGTGCCCCAGTTGAAGCTCCAGTTCTGGATCTGACAAATGACCCTAACTCCCAGGCTTGATGAAGGCAAAGCAAGTGTGCTGACTTGCTGATTCCATATTGAAAAATGATATGAAATCCTTTGTGGAAGTGAATGCATCTTTCTTCTATTGGAGCACAATCAGATACTCTCACACCCACTCTTGCACACAGACAGACACTCTCACACCCACTCTCGCACCCAGCGACACCCTCTCACACCTATTCTCCCACCCAGAGAAACAGGCCCTGGGGCCAACTCCGGCTGTGCATGGCCAAATGCTGTGCACAGCATGGGGCTGGGTGGATAGGGCAGTTGGCCACAGGGACTGGCCACAGGCCATGCCCAGCAGCCAGGCCCTGCTGTGTATGGTCAGCCACGCAATTCCCCACATACCTGTAGGTAGTGAACTAGGTCTTTGCCTTCTCACCAAAGTGCACTCGACTTCAGGCATAATGTGGAACCCCACACATCTTACGGTGCCACAACCAATGCCACAACCCTGTCAGTTGATTTCAGCACTGATGTCGCTGATGCCAGAGGGGGAGCCATTAATCCTCTCATTTCAGAAGCCTACCCATCCAGTCTAATGGAGTACTTCACTAAGTCCTGGCCATCTTGGATAAGGTGCTGCTGGTTGGGCTTAATGTCTCCTAGAGGAGCTGGCAATATCTCTGCCACCATGTCACATACTGCATGTGAGTATCCCCAGAAAGCTTTCAGTGTTCACTTACTTGAGGTGCAGGGCTGGCAGAGGAGAATATTCTCTTAGCGAACACTTCCATGTGTTTCAGGTGTCTGTCTGGTGGGGTAGTCAGACATGCATTGGGATTCAATCAACTAGTGTAAGCCTGTACCACCAGGATTTCTGGAGTTGTTGGGGTTCAGCTTACTAGTGGAAGCCTGTACCAACAGGTGTTCTGGGGAGGGATGCTGAAGGAAGAGGTAGGGTACCCGGAGAAGGCCTGTGCTGCCTTGCAATATGCCTGTGTACTGGAGGACAAGATCCTGGTTTACCCTAGGTGCCGGTTGATTCTCGTGAGGGCCTTATTAAAGGAAAGGAGAGACTCATGTGTGGTCTGCCCTGAATAGAGCACGTCCGTAAGGACATTTGTTTAGACCTCAGTAGTAGGTAATGTGAGATCTAGTACCTCAGCTGGTCTCCTAATGGAAGTGGCAAAGGAGGCATATTCTTCAGTAGTCACAGCAGCCATATGCCTACTTGTCTCTGGACAAACTGGTTCTTTGGATAAAAGTTGCCTTTCTCCCTAAAGTTCTCATACTCATCCGCATAGGGCAGTCCATCACCCTATCAGCTTTATTTTTCCCACCTCACCCCTGCAAGGAGGATGAACAATTCCATTGTCGACCTGAGTATTTCATTGACTGCATCAGGGAACATCGGGTGGATGATCATCGCTTTTTGGGTTTCTCTGAGGCTAAAAAGGGCAACGTGATACTGAACAGAACACTATCCAGATAGACCATTTTGTTCAGCAAGATTTATTATGGTCTGGCCAAAAAGCAGCCTCCAGAAAGCATGGGGGCACATTCTACCAAAGTGAAGACTGTTACCACTGTGCCAGTGTGCCATGTGCCAGTCTTAGACAGCTGCCAGGCGGCTACATGAATATCAGTCCATAGATTTATGAAGCCCTAATGCCTGGAAATCCAGATCCGGAGGAAGGGACTTTTAGCCCAGTCGGTCCCACAGGGTCCTGCACACCACCTGGGTAGGTTCTATTTTGGTATCTATTCACAAGGTGAGGAATCTATGGTTAGAGGTATTCATCAGAAGAACAAGTTACTTACCTTCAGTAATGCTCTTTCTGGTTTGTTCTGATTATCTAACTTCAGATTCCTCACTGCCCAACTCTCCTCCCAGTTGCATAACAAAGGCCCCCAGAGTCCCTGCGGTGTGGGAGGGCTGAGCTCGAGGGTGCCCCCTCAGCACAGTATACTGTGCACGGGCAGCAGGCCACTGACTGGGTCCAGGGCAGAGGGAGCCCCCTCAAGGTACTTTGCAGGGAGGCCCCCTCAAGGTTCGCTACACCACTGCCTCCTCCTGTTCTGTGAAATCAACTCATTTAGTCCATTTTATCAGGATTTCAGTTTAGAAATCTGCAAATTGTCACAATCTGGTTTTTAAGACTCCACATCCAGCAGTACAGACAGAGATCAGAAAGAAACTAACATCAGCAGGTTGTGGAGGCAGCTATATAGGGGTCCTAACGTCATTTCTAGGGTGGGATGATGCTGACGCGGAGTGGCACCATGTGTAAATGTGTTGGCCATATGACTTGGTATTTGTTTTTTTTCTTCTGTTCATCCTCTGTTCATGAGTGATGGCTCAGTATAGGATATCGCCAGAGAGACCATGGCTCATTGTTCTTTATATTTATTGCATGATTATTCCTCACCTCAAGTGAAGAACTTTTTTGTCTAGAATCAGTCAGGTGGATTATCCTCCAGTCCACTGCATGTTTTGCCATAATGTTTCAGAGTGCATGTATAGATGTGGGCGTTGATGTCCAGTCCTTTTTAGGGTCTAGTGCAAAGCGCTCCGTCCCTGGTGTAATCTCTTTGTGGGCTTTCAACCACACCCATGTCAAGCCCATCCGTTTGGCTGGTTTGTTGGCTTGACTTTTAAAACTAGCTTGATTTCATAAGGGGAAGCCATGCATAAGTCATGTCTCTTCCGGTGATTAGCCTGCCTGGAGCGCAGCGGCCAACTACTGAAAAAATACGAGGCTCCATGTTTTTTGTATGGTTTCTGCACTCTCTTTATTTCCTAGGCAGCGCGATCTCGCTGGGTAGAAGTCGAGCGCTTTGCATGACATCAACCCTGTTACATTGATATTTGGACTTTGCCGGTTACATGGATAATAGCACTTTTGTGGGTACATGGATAATTGCACTTTTGCGGATAAGTTTTACTGCGAGCGGACTTCTGTTGCCTTTCGTGTGTTTTCTTTGCGTTCATGGTGGCCGTCGGCTCGCTTATATGAAACTGTTTTACTTTTCAGTTTATGTGGCAAGAAAAGTCCGGTTAGGAGTCTATAAGCTAATAGCTTTAACTCGAGTAAATGCGAGACCCATTGTGTTGCAAATGCTTGTTACTCCTGTAAATAGTTTTCTTCCCAGCATGTTGCTGATACGTTTTTTACTGCTTAACTAACCATTAGTGGCTTTAGATGTGCCTATCCCGGTGCATGTCATACGTTCTCCATGATTTCTTTGTGAATCCCTTTTTTTTGGTAGGTGGGCATGTACACAGCCCAACAATTATGCAATATGGTAACTGTGCATATATATAATTTTTTGTGAATAGAGACCTAATGCAAGTTTAGTCTTTTCACAAAGCTTAATGGCCTGGTGTCTGTTCCATCGATGTCTCAATGCTCTCAGGGCTCAATGTGCAGTGACTGAAAAATGATGTCGAAATAGCTGTTTCCTCATTAATATAACCGAAAGCCATTGAAGAAATATTCAGAATATTTCCGCAGATTTTGGAAATAGTAGATGGTGCTTCTATGGTAGCAAAAGGGTGCGACAAACACTGGATAATTCATTGGATTACGTCGTGGTGTGGAAGCTGAAGATCCCACTTGCAATTCGAGAGTATCATATGAGAGGTAAATATTCTAGTAACCTGATAACTTCACATGTTTTCTTCTCCGGAGCATTCATTACTGAGAATTTGAAAATGAACATATGTGGACATCCCCTCAAGGACCTAGTGTAATTTCAGGTCTAGTGTTCTTGGACATGGCCTTACTCAAATTCAGAACCATGCAGACATTCTAACATATTCTCACAGCAAAATCATGTTTCTTTCTTCTTATATATCAAGTCCTTCCCTTACAAAATCAGTATTGCTTTTGACTAATATTCCTCTCTCTTTAAAATAAAGATCTTCTGATAGTGGTCCTGTATCTGCTTTGGGATTATTTTCGTTCACATTTGGCTGTCTGTTTCTCTTTTGTTTCACTAGTTCATTTTTTTATTTTTTGTGGTGTGGTGCATGAGATCATACTTCTCGCTCTAAGCAATGACACTTTCCATCTGACTTACCCGGACAGAACTTGTTAGCCCAGAAGCATGGCATCATCTGTAAATGATTGCTTCGGTACAGCTTGTGTTTTTCGTTTGACGTGTCTGTTATCAATTGCTAAAGTTGCGCTCGAATGCCATTTATACAGTCAAAGACGTTAAGGGACAACACAAATTACACTCCCCTTTGAGTTAAAATAAAGCTTATTATTTTAGCGATGTCTGTGTTGTCTTTCTTTAAATACACCAATACATTTAAATAACACAAATACGCATTTATTTTTTTTAAATGTACTATTACAAAATAATTGTCAACATTAATTTATATTTATTTCTATTTTTTACTATTTTAAATAATGTAATATTATTTCCTATGAGGTTTTAATTAAGCATCAGTCACCATTATTCTCTCTGGAAGAGGGTTGCAATACCATTACTTGGACGTGTTTGGGGCCAAACCCACCGAACTCTACGCTAGTGTGTTTCATTACTTTTTTTGGCTGTAGTAACTACAGAAGTGCAGTTTGCGTATAGCTATGGCCTTATTCTATTGTGGGTGGGCTGACGTTGTTCCCTAAACCCCTCTCCGACCCAACTGTAAACCCCTCCTCGTTCTTTTGTTAACCCTTTATTCGTAATTATTCCCCATTTCTAACCACTCCCCTGTGTCTCTCCCACATTTACTGATAAAATGGGATATGCTATATGTATAGAAGAGGCAGAGGCCTAAACTCTACACCTAGGTTTCTCAACAGCATTATGCTGAACGTTTTGTAGTACCACAAAACATAATACAAAATGCAATTTGTGAATAGATCCTTCATTCTTTTACTCCCATTGAGATAAAACACATTTTTCCTCATCAGTTGGTTTACTTTAGAGATCGAGGCCCGTATTTATACTTTTTGACGCTAAACTGCGCTAACGCAGTTTACCGAAAACTTTTTTGCGCCGGCTAACGCCATTCTGAAGCACCATGCGGGCGCCGTATTTATTGAGTTAGCTGGCGCAAGCAGACCGGCACTGCCTGGTGTGCGTGGAAAAAAACCACGTACACCAGGCAGCGCCGGCGTAGGGAAAAATGGCGTTAGGGCGTCTTAAAAATGGTGCAAGTCAGGTTGACGCTAAAAAATCGCCTCCACCCGATTTGCGCCATTTTTAACGACGCGCAGACGCCATTTACATGACTCCTGTCTTAGTAAAGACAGGAGTCATGCCCCCTTGCCCAATGGCCATGCCCAGGGGACTTATGTCCCCTGGGCATGGTCATTGGGCATTGTGGCATGTAGGGGGGCACAAATCAGGCCCCCCTATGCCAAAAAAAATATATAAAAAAAAAACAAATTTATACTTACCTGAACTTACCTGAATGTCCCTGGGGTGGGTCCCTCCATCCTTGGGTGTCCTCCTGGGGTGGGCAAGGGTGGCAGGGGGGGTCCCTGGGGGCATGGGAGGGCAGCTGTGGGCTCATTTTGAGCCCACAGGTCCCTTAACGCCTGCCCTGACCCAGGCGTTAAAAAGAGGCGCAAATGCAGGTTTTTTTGCCCCGACCACTCCCGGGCGTGATTTTTGCCCGGGAGTATAAATACGACGCATTTGCGTCGCAGTCATTTTTTTGGACGGGAACGCCTACCTTGCATCTCATTAACGCAAGGAAGGCGTTCACGCAAAAAAATGACGCTCTTTACTCATACTTTGGCGCTAGACGCGTCTAACGCCAAAGTATAAATATGGCGTTCGTTTTGCGCCGAATTTGCATCGAAAAAAACGACGCAAATTTGGCGCAAACAGAGTATAAATATGCCCCCCAATCTTTAAGAGACTTCTGATTACCTAGAATCTTTGGAACTCTGAGTTGAATCTACGTGTTGTCCTTGTACAGGTGGTAAAATATTTGTGTAGTTGAAGGCGATATTTATTAAGTTGACAATGTACTATTTGAATAGAGATTGACCTGGTAGGCAACATGACACTTCAGTGATTTTGTAAGGTTATCATCAAGATTAAGCTGAAGTGTGGTAGATACGTTTGGCCTAAACCATGTCAGAACTATTCATTTATTTTCACAGGTGGTCTTTAAATTTGAGATGAAGATATTATGATATTTTATGTAGAAGGCTATGGCTGAGTTGAGGTGGATCAAAGCACAGTCCTGGGTTGTCTCTGCTGAGGCCAATTCTTCCCTCATATTTGTTAAGGAGCTGTACCTTAAATGTGTCTAAAACTAAGGGCCAGATGTAGCACGCCATTTGCATGGTGCAAACTGCGAAAAACGCAGTTTGCGCCATGCAAACAGCCTCACGCGATGCACATTCCCAAATTGCGAGATGTGACTCGCAAATAGGAAGGGGTGTTCCCTTCCTATTTGCAACTCGCATCACAATTCAGAGTTGCTTTGTGACCGCGAATGCGGTCGCAAACCAACTCGCAGTTACCACCAGTGTCACACTGGTGGTAACACATTCGCAAAAGGGAAGGGGTCCCCATGGGACCCCTTCCCCTTTGTGAATGTCGATAAAAATATTTTTTCAGAGCAGGCAGTGGTCCTATGGACCACTGCCTACTCTGAAAAAAACGAAACCAAATGGTTTTCCTTTAAGGAAAACGGGCTTCAAAATGAAAAAAAAACTGCTTTATTTACAAAGCAGTCACAGACATGGAGGTCTGCTGACTACAGCAGGCCACCATCCCTGTGAGTGCAGGGACTCGCTATGGGGTCGCAAAATGCGACCCACCTCATGAATATTGATGAGGTGGGTCTTTGCGACCCCATAGCGAGTCGCAGAAGGTGTCTGGGACACCATTCTGCATCCGTTTTTGCGACTTGCAAATTGCGAGTCGCTCAGACTCGCAATCTGAAAGTTGCAAAAACTGATTTTTCTACATCTGGCCCTAAATTCTTCATCACTAAGAAGATTTTTTTGAGCTATGCAGAACACTTTACAGTTATCACAGTTTCAAGACTCTTAGAAATTGGTGGTAGGCCATAATTTACCTGCTGTTCCTTAGGTGTTCTGTGTCAGCATCACTCTTTTTAGCAGTAGGGTTGTGATGGAGTGTCTGTGGTATTGTGGGACCATTGCTAACAATAAGGAAGCATTTGTAATTATTGGGTTGATGGCTGGTTAGCAAAGTTTGATGATTTTTGCATTGCTGGTATCCTACGAAAGAGCAGAAGGTTTAAGACTGTTGACGATTTTCTTTGTGTATGTGTCTTCAAATAAGTGTGGGGTATGCAAACATGTGTCATGTGGTCAAGTAAGGAGATTGCTGCTTGAGGAAGATTAGCTTGAAGAAATTTAATTTTACCACTGAAGAATTACTTTGGCATTGTTTGTTATGATTAGGATTTATGAATGTCACAGAGGCATCAGATGCCAAATCCTTTTTGTAGATATGATTAAAGTTAAGACGCTGAAATCCTTTGCTTTTAGATTGAGTAGTGGATATAAGTGTTATACTTGCTTCTTGATGAAGGGTAGCCTGTGAGCATTTTAATTTCGAAGCTTATATTAGTAGTGGTAGTAAAAAACAGTTGGTTATGGAAGCAGTGAAAAATGAAAAATGCAGTAAGGCTAATATGTGTTTGAATTTTAATACTAATGCCCTAACAATCCACTTCTGCTAATGTACAATAGCTCTTAAGCACCCATTATCTGGATCTAATGCAAGGGGCCTTTCAAGTCCCTGATGAAGTGTGTCATGAAGTAAAGGAAAAAGTTGCATTGTATGTCGCAAGATAGAACCAACTGTTAATGCATACAAAATGCAGTGTAGAGTCGGCTTTTACAGATCTGTACAAATTCACTTTATACAAGGGGGCTGATTCAGAAAGCCTTTTGTGCATTTAAGGCACTTTACAGACATAGATGAAATTATTTAATAATGAAAATGTATATTTACATACACAAAAGACAGTTTACAGTTGAAAATCTCTGTACTTTCATGTATTTTCAGTACAAAAGTATGATGTAATATTATGTAGCAAAACAATCTGCCCTCATGGGTGGGTGCGGGTGTTCCAGGGCAGGGATGTTTTGGAAATTGTGTTCGCACCTAGAAACCTGTGTGATTGTGGAGACTAACAAGTTTCTTTTTTGTCCCCTTAGTACCTTGGAAATTGTCAATCCCTTCATAACATGAGTTTCAGTTTTGCGCTACAGCCAGAACCTGCCTACACCATTCTCACCTCATAAGTGAATATATCGTTTTGCTTAAATGGGGTGCTAGTAACTAGCACTTACCTCCGATTCCTTTAATTCACTGTGATTACAATATTACCATCAGATTGATTGATGCCTTTACAATAACTATATTCATGAGCCTTTTAATTGAGTGATTGGCATCCCTGCCCTACCCTTTACCATACTTACACTGGAAGCTCTCCCATCTGGCAGCTGTTGTACTAGCCTTACATTATATCCCCATTATACGATTTGTGCCACTTCACTGAACTGCAGTGTAACCTTCTTATTCAAATAATTGGAGGCTTTGCACCACTGTCTAGCTGAACTATATTGTGCCCACTTGAACTTAAGTGATTTGTGCCCCTCTACCCCTATGTATCTTAAATGCACTGGATTCTGGTAGGGATTCAATCTGGAAGAAATGGTGGCTCAGGCATATAGCTGTTTGGAGGCCTATTAGCTAATGATCGAATCAAAAACATAACAGAGATGGGACAGCTATCAAAAACAAAGCTTGAGAATAGAAAAATGAACCACTCCATTGGGGATTAAGAATAAGGTTGAAAACACTGTACACAGACCCGAGACCCAGTGAAGAGAGTGCAGCAAATTAGTCCATTTGGGCCTGAACAGAGAAAGTGATACTGGTGTTTTAGAACGGAGTGCGGCAGAGTAAGCAATAGAGAGGAAAATACTGGTGGGGCTACAAAAATGCACAGTGATACTGCTAAATAGGTGCCAGGTGAACCGGAAAAGCTGCAGGTAACTTAGGGCCAGATGTATCAAAGCTTTTTGCATTCGCAAACGGTGCGAATGCCCGTTTGCGAATGCAAAAAGCCATTTCAGAATGTATCAAAGGCATTCTGAATGCAATTTTAAGGAATTGCTAAAATAGCGATTCCTTAAAATTGCGACCCTGTTTAGAGAGTCGCAAATTGCGACTCTCTAAATAAGAAATCGCAAATAAGGAATCCTTATTTGCGATTTCTAAAGCACATGTAAGAAACAATTCCTTAATGCGAATTAGGCATTAAGGAATCGCTATTTGCCACCAAGTTGAACTTGGTGGTAACCATGTGCAAATTTTAAAAATGCATTTGAAATGCATTTTTAAAATTTACATGTAAAGCACACATGCCCTTTTGGCATGTTGTAAGAAAAATATTTTGGGGTGCAGCAGAGGGGGGCTAAGGCCCCCAGCACCCTGGACTTTGCATTTCCCAAAATTGCCAATTCCAGTTAGGAATTCGCAATTTGGACCATGCTAAATATTCACAAATATGGGCCTACAGGCCCATAGATGCAAATGGGGGCTGTATCGCAATTTGCAATTCGGTAATAGCATTTGCAATTTTTAAGAAATCGCTATTACCGAATCGCAAATATGATACATTGCATTTTGCGATTCAGAAATAGCGATTTCTTAAAAATCGCTATTTCCGACTCGCAAAATGCATTCTTGATACATCTGCCCCTTGGTGAAGCATATGTCCAGTAAGGGGCCTCCTTAAAGCCAAGAGACAGAAAGAAAGAGAGAAAGAAACCTGTTGAGAATGGAAGATGAGGAAGCAATACCTTTGGCCCCACATTTATAAACACAAGACGAAAAACAAAAGGATTGGACAAAATTGATACTCCTAATGATGATGAAATAAAGTTAATGCATGGACATAAAAAGGGAAATGAATACCCGCTTGGCTGCCAAAGCTATTTCAGAAAGATATGAATACAGGAAAACAAGGGGAGTGCAGTAAAAGAGAAGAGTGTTAATTTTGCACACTAAAATTATACACGTTGCATTTGTTTACTTTAAACATGGCATACAGCTACTATTTAGAGAAGCAGTTGCAGGAAAAGGCCTGAGAACAGATATGGGACACCTACAAGCTACTGCAACAGAGACTCCACTGGAAACCATACTAAAGGAACTGGCCACAATAAAAATGTAAGGGCTCAATAAAAGCGAGAACAATGGGTATAGCATGAGAGGTACAATATTTGAGAATTGACGTAGCAGCATTCCGTACAAGACTCAATAGACACAAGATTAGAAACAGTAAAAAAAAAATGCCTGGGAATAAGATCATTGGAACTTCTGGAAAAACTGACAGATTTAAAAGACAGGAGTTTTAGAAACAATATACTACTTTCCGGGGTATCAGAGAAACTGGAAGTGGATGAAGTAATTGGGTTCCTCTGTTTTTCCATTCAGGAAATGACACAAATGTCTATTAATTCACCCTTATAAGTTTGAAGAGCTCGCAAGGGGTGTGTACAGAACTCAGGGCCAGATGTAGGAAGCCGTTTGCATGGTGCAAACTGCGAAAATCGCAGTTTGCGCCATGCAAACAGCCTAACGCGATGCTCATTCACAAATTGCGAGTCGGTACCGACTCGCAATTTGTGAATGCGACTCGCGAATAGGAAGGGGTGTTCCCTTTCTATTTGCGACTCGCATCGTGATTCAGAATTGCTTTGTGACCGCGAATGCGGTCGCAAAGCAACACGCAGTTACCACCAGTTTCACACTGGTGGTAACTCATTCGCAAAAGGGAAGGGGTCCCCTTTGTGAATGTGGGCATAAAGGTTTTTTCAGAGCAGGCAGTGGTCCAATGGACCACTGACTACACTGAAAAAACGAAACCAAATGGTTTCGTTATTTTTTTCATTTCGCAACTCGTTTTCCTTTAAGGAAAACGGGCTGCAAAATGAAAAAAAAAAAACTGCTTTATTGAAAAAGCAGTCACAGACATGGAGGTCTGCTGACTTCAGCAGGCCACCATCCCTGTGAGTGCAGGGACTCGCTCTGGGGTCGCAAAATGCGACCCACCTCATTAATATTGATGAGGTGGGTCTTTGCGACCCCATAGCGAGTCGCAGACGGTGTCTGAGACACCGTTCTGCATCCGAATTTGCGATTCGGAAATTGCGAGTCGCACAGACTCACAATTTCCGAATCGCAAGTTCGGACCTTCCTACATCTGGCCCTAAGGGCTTCATTAAGACTTTGGCAGTCCTACCAAAGGACCGCTAAAGCTGTGGGGAGGATGCCACCATCATACCGGTAGCATCACCCAAAGCGCATTACAATGTTCCCACCAGGCTAGCCGACGGTAACATTGTATTACTCCTTCCTGCTGGGTTGACCGGTGGGAACAGTGCTATGATATTGGCCTCGGCTCCTTTAAGGGAGCCGAGGCCAACACTGTAGCACACTAGCACCATTGGAACGCACACTGTCCGCAAAGCATGGGCATAGGCAGTGCAGGGATCCCCCAGTTGCCCCGGCACTGGCTTTTTGCCAGCCTTTCCGTGGTGGGGTCCCCACCATGGAAAGGCTGGCAGAAGGCTGAGTTGTAATCAGCCAGGTGGTGCTGAGTTCAGCACTGCTGTGGATGAGTAAAACTCAGATTGCCATCAGCCCGCCAGGAACCATGTTCCTGGTGAGGACGGTGGTCCCCTGGCGAGTCCGCCTTCCAGGGTTGTAATGTGACAGTCAGACTGCAGCAAGAGCAGCAGTCTGACCATCACTGTGAGTGTGGTGGTCCTTGGACAACCACACTCATAATGAGGCCTTACGTCCAGAGAACAAGACCAGGCACTTTATGGCCTGCTTCATGAGGCAACTTGTCTTAACTGATAAGAAAAATGGTCTGTTTCATTATGAAGAACAAAACATTTTGTCACATGAAACTAACTAAAATAGGAAAAGATTATTAGCCTCAAGGCTTCCCTTGAATAAATGCCTCATAAAAAGCAGAAGGAGATAGACTGGAAATGGTTATTACACACAGATGGACATCAGGAGATAGAAACTAACCAGGATGCAGAAAGCTAAAAAGAGACAAATTTAATTCACATCTTCAAGGTGAATAATCACAGACTCTATGCAGATATTTTGCTGTACAATAAAATGGCATTAATAAGAGAGTAGTACTATCCAATGAATAGCAAGTAAAATGCAGAGGTAATTGTAACAACCAATAGGAGACCAAAGGTTAGATGTACCCTTGATTTACAAATAAGTGTTTGCAAGTACCGCACTAAAGTTTTGTGAATCAAATGAGTTTTGTAAACCAATCTCTATACTACAAGGTCATTTCACAAAACCACCATTTGGAGTGGGTTGCAATCTGACCTACCTAATGTTTTGAGGTAGGTACCAAATTGTGGCATACTCTAGATGACATTACAGGGGTGGTCGCCTGCTGAGGTAAGCAGGCTTCCCATGTTTGTGATAATTTAAATAAACCATTTATAAATTGAACCTGTTTTTCTCTAAAGTCAAACTGCTTGCTCGCCAACAACCTTTTTGTAACATTAATAAATGTCTCAAGGGTACCCTTTCCTCTTTGAGGAGTCGATATCTTTTAAATGACAATTGGTCAGGCAAACACTAGGAGTCGATAATTTTTCAATAGTTTGCGGTCATAATTCACTGATACATTTCATTGCAAATTGCAATTTAGAAGAGACTACCTTAACATGCCCCTTCCAAATTGCGATCTGGTATGCATTCCTAAACTCATTTAGTGATTCAGTGATGATTTACAAAATCACAAAATAGGTTTAGTACACAGTAAAAAGCAGTTCAGTGAATCACAGATTTTGTTACTATTGAATGACTTATGGCCCCAATCATTTTGTTAATGGTAGTGATTGTCAACCTGAAAGTAAGATGGTAGTGCTCATGAACCACGACACTGCAATGAGTGTAATGTACTGAGGCAAATTGACAAAAAAATGGTTTGGGATAGAATCTGTGTTACATGATAATTGCTAATTTACAGTAACCAATGTGTAATTTTATTATAATGTTTTGGCTGATGCAGTTGGAAGATATAAATAGATTTAGAAGACGTTGCCTCAGTTGCATGCACTTAGGGCCAGATGTAGGAAAGGATTTGCGCCTCGCAAACAGCGAAAAACGCCGTTTGCGAGGCACAAAAGCCTCTCCGCGATGCAGAAATGCATTTTGCGAGTCGGATCCGACTTGCAAAATGCATTTCCGACTTGCAAATAGGAAGGGGTGTTCCCTTCCTATTTGCGACTCGCAACGCTATGCAATTAAATGAAATCGCAGTTACCATCCACTTGAAGTGGATGGTAACCAAGTCGCAAACGGGAAGGGGTCCCCATGGGACTCCTTCCCCTTTGTGAATGGAAAAAAAACGAAAATAACGGTTTCGGTATTTTTTTCCAAGTGCAGCTCGTTTTCCTTTAAGGAAAACGGGCTGCAGATGGAAAAAAAAAACTGCTTTATTAAAAAGCAGTCACGGACATGGTGGTCTGCTGTCTCCAGCAGGCCACCATCCCCGTGAGTGCCTATACTCGCAATGGGGTCGCAAACTGCGACCCACCTCATTAATATTAATGAGGTGGGTCTTTGCGACCCCATTGCGAGTTGCAGAAGGTGTCTGAGACACCTTTCTGCATAGCAAATTGCGACTTGCAATTTGTGAGTCGCACGGACTCGCAAATTGCAAGTCGCAATTTTTGACCTACCTATATCTGGCCCTTAGTTCTGAGGATGGAAGAATGATAAAACATTGGCCCTCATTCTGACCCTGGCGGTTGGTGATAAAGCGGCGGCCAAACCGCCAACAGGCCGGCGGTCCAAAATATGCAATTCTGACCCTGGCGGGAACCGCCAACACAGCCCGCCGCATTAACACTCCGACCGCCACGGCGGAACAAACAAACAGCGCGGCGGTCCCCGCCAACAGCCAGGCGGCAGACAATGTACCGCCCACCCTATCACGACCCACCAATCCGCCACCTTTTCCGGGGCGGGAGCACCGCCGATAAAAACACGGCGGAAACAGACTACGAACGGGAAAACGCTCACCTCCACATACTCCACGCAAGATTCCGGCAGTATGGAACCCGAGTTGCAGGTCATCCCCGCACTCCTATACCTGCTCCTGTACCAGGAGCACGCCCGGCGGCGCGGAAGACATCGGTGAGTACTGCACCTACGACACAGGGGAGGGAAAAGATTACCGGCAC
Source organism: Pleurodeles waltl (assembly GCF_031143425.1). Taxonomy (NCBI): domain Eukaryota; kingdom Metazoa; phylum Chordata; class Amphibia; order Caudata; family Salamandridae; genus Pleurodeles; species Pleurodeles waltl. The sequence goes on along the minus strand of NC_090444.1, from coordinate 401,813,036 downwards.
ACACCCACCCACCCACACCCACTACAACACACACATCAATGCATTCCCACAGATCACTGTCACAACCCACAAACCCCCCCTCCTAAATAATGCAAAGACCAAAAGAAGAGATCTTAAACGGGCAGATATATTGAAAAATGGACAGCAGTAATCCCAATAAATAAATAAACTATGTACAAAATATATACATCTACTAAATTTGTCCAACCACTGTCCGTGGACCACAGGGGTCCTGAGCAAAGGGGCAAGGCCCAGTCCCACGACAAGAACTCCACGGAGAGAACACTGCAGGGGCATCAGAAAGAAAAAAGGACAGGCACCTCAGGGGGAAGGGAAGGGGGGGCACCTCAGCCACTTGAGTACACGACGCCAGATCCACGAGGGGACTCCATGACCACTGGCCCATCCTGGGGAGAGCAAAACCACAGACCAAACAGTCCATACAGTGGGTGGCCTGCCCACTGGGCCATCCTGGGGAGAGCAAAGCCACAGTCCATACAGTCCATACAGTGGGTGGCCTGCCCACTGGGCCATCCTGGGGAGAGCAAAGCCACAGTCCATACAGTCCATACAGTGGGTGGCCTGCCCACTGGGCCATCCTGGGGAGAGCAAAGCCACAGTCCATACAGTCCATACAGTGGGTGGCCTGCCCACTGGGCCATCCTGGGGAGAGCAAAGCCACAGTCCATACAGTCCATACAGTGAGTGGCCTGCCCACTGGGCCATCCTGGGGAGAGCAAAGCCACAGTCCATACAGTCCATACAGTGGGTGGCCTGCCCACTGGGCCATCCTGGGGAGAGCAAAGCCACAGTCAAAACAGTCCATAACAGACTCCACTGCCACTGGAGGAGGCATGTTGGCCAGAGGACATCCTGCAGCCCTGCCCGAGACAGATCCTGTCCTGCCACGTCTGCCAAAGGGCCAGCGGTTCCTGCCTGGAAGGGACCAGTTCAGCGGTTCTTGCCTTGAAGGGCCCAGTTCAGCGGTTCTTGAGACGGCGGTCCCCAGCGGAGCGGTGCTGGAGACGGCGGGGCCCAGTTCAGCGGTTCTTGCCTTGAAGGGCCCAGTTCAGCGGTTCTTGCCTTGAAGGGCCCAGTTCAGCGGTCCTTGCCTTGAAGGGCCCAGTTCAGCGGTTCTTGAGACGGCGGTCCCCAGCGGAGCGGTGCTGGAGACGGCGGGGCCCAGTTCAGCGGTCCTTGCCTTGAAGGGCCCAGTTCAGCGGTTCTTGAGACGGCGGTCCCCAGCGGAGCGGTGCTGGAGACGGCGGGGCCCAGTTCAGCGGTTCTTGCCTTGAAGGGCCCAGTTCAGCGGTTCTTGCCTTGAAGGGCCCAGTTCAGCGGTCCTTGCCTTGAAGGGCCCAGTTCAGCGGTTCTTGAGACGGCGGTCCCCAGCGGAGCGGTGCTGGAGACGGCGGGGCCCAGTTCAGCGGTCCTTGCCTTGAAGGGCCCAGTTCAGCGGTTCTTGAGACGGCGGTTCCCAGCGGAGCGGTGCTGGAGACGGCGGACATTCAATGGCCAACTGCTCATTGCCTGTTGGTGCCCTCCTGGGCAGCGGGGATGGTGCTCCTTCAATGCCCACCTGGGCTGTGGGTGGTGGGGCCCTCCTGGCCAGCTGGGCTGGGTCCTCCCTGGGCAGCGGCTATGGGGGTGGTGGGCTCTCCAGGGGCAGCTGTGCCGGTTCCTCCCGGGGCAGCGGCTATGGGGGTTGCGGGCTCCTCCTGGGCAGCTGTGACGGGTCCTCCATGGGCAGCAGGCCTGCTGCCTGACTTCTCCGCCTTGCTGCCCTTGCCCTCCTTAGTCGGGAGTCTGTGGCCCTTTCCTCCCTTTGGAGCTGTGGCTGTTGACAGTGGCTGGCTAGTGTCCTGGGGGGATATAGAATCCGGGCTCCGGCGGCGGCCCTTCCGCCTTCTGCTCCTCTTCCCAGGGGGTGGGCTGGCTGTCCCCTTGCTGCAGGGCGAAGATCCAGACCTGCGGGCTGGTGGGCTCCAATACCCCTGCACCCTTGTCAAGGGGGCTGCAGGGCTGGTGTTGGCTGAGGTGCTCTTCTTACCCCGACGAGAAGGAGGGGGGGGCTCAGGGTCAGGAAAGAAGGTAGCAGTAGAGAGATAGATTTTCTTGGGACAATGGAGAGTGGTAGGTACAGTGGGTATGGGAGTGGAGGGAGAGGATGTGGTTGTAGGCGAGACAAGTTTGCTGTCTTTGGGTGCAGGTGCAGGAGCGGGAGGCTGTCGTGAGGTGGATGGCTGTTGGGTGGGTGGGTGGCTGCGTTTGTGTGGTGTGGAAGAGGGGGTGACAGACACAGTGGGAGAGGACACAGGGGACGTGTAAATGGCAGTGGGGGTGGTGACTGCACGTGTGCGGACTGTACTGGAGGGTGTGCTGGTGATGGAAACACTGGCTGATGGTGAGGTGAATGAAGGTGTGAGTGTAGACGTCACAGGGAGGGAGGAGGGAGACGAGGAGGTGGGGGTCACAGAGGTGGTAGTGACTGTTGGCATGTCTGCATCGGAATGTTGCTTGTGTGAATGTCTGCGTGATCTGTGGTGCTTATGTTTGGATGAGCTGCTCTTGGGTGTTGAGGTGTGTGTAGGCTGGTCTGATGGTGTGGGTGGGACAGGCAGAGGAACAGGAGACTGGGAGGAGGGAGTTAGTAGAGGGAGGCAGGAGACAGGGACAATGGCTGCCGTCAGTGCTGAGGCCAGAGCCTGGAACGATCGCTGATGGGCAGCCTGACCCGAATGAATGCCCTCCAGGTACGCATTGCTGCGATGAACCTCCCTCTCCACCCCCTGGATGGCATTCAAAAGGGTAGTCTGCCCAACAATGAGCGTTCGGAGGAGGTCAATGACCTCCTCACTGAGGGCAGCGGGGGTAACAGGGGCAGGGCCTGAGGTGCCTGGGGCGAAGGAGATGCCCGGCTTCCTGGCAGAGCGGGCACGGGGAGAACGCTGAGGGGCTGCTGGGAGGGCGGAGATGGTGCGCTGGGTGGCGGCTGTACCTGTAATGGCGGGGGCACGGATGGTGCCACCCCCGCAAGGGAGCTCCCTTCCGAGGACGTGTCCGTGTCGCTGCAGGGTCCAGTCGTCCCCGTTGTGGAGCTCCCCTCGCCCTCCGTCTCACTGGTCCAGTCAGACTCTGTGGCATGGCCCTCCTGGGCCATGTGAGATGCAGCTCCCTCCTGCTCCGATGCCACTTCTCCTCCGCCTGATGATGCTGATGCACACAAGCACAGAAAGAGAAACAAAAAGGGGGGGGGAGAGAGAAATAAAGAGATTTTGAGTACATGGATCACCGGTACAGTTAGCGGACATGACAGACACAGATGCCCCCTGCACTAAGTTGCGCACTTGGGGTCCGCTACGCATTCCGTGGAACATGCCCTACACGCCTAGAGTTGACAACTGCACCCATGGATGACACGGCCCAGGGATGGCTGTACTGACACACTACTGAGGGTGGTGGCTGGGGACACAGGGGCTTTCGGGGGTGCCCAGCCTACAGATATCGCCCTGGCCTAGGGGGACCCCCAGCCCTCCTCCCCCACCCAGACACCTCCACTGCGCGACAACAGAGTAGATAATGCTTGTACTCACCCCCTTGTGTCTGCTGTGCTGCCCTCACGCGCCCATCCAAATCAGGGTAGGCCACCGCCAGGATCCGGAACATCAGGGGGGTCAGTTGACGGCAGGCACCCCGCCTACGTTGGGAGGCCATCCCCAGCAGAGACTCGGCGGTCTTCTTGGTCCCGTGGCGGATGTCCTCCCACCTCTTGCGGCAGTGGGTGCCCCGTCGATGGTGGACCCCCAGGGTCCGGACTTCCTTGGCGATGGCACGCCAAATCCCGATCTTCTCATGGGCACGGACCTATGTGACACGTACAGGGAGGGAGAAATACCACGTTCAAGTTTGTCTGCATTTTCGTTGCCAGTGGCCCAACGCCCCCCATCCCCGCCAGGCCCCCCGCCAGGCCCCCCGCCAGGCCCAACATGCCCCCCATCCCCGCCAGGCCCCCCGCCAGGCCCCCCGCCAGGCCCAACATGCCCCCCATCCCCGCCTGGCCCCCCGCCAGGCCCCCCGCCAGGCCCAACATGCCCCCCATCCCCGCCAGGCCCCCCGCCAGGCCCCCAAGCCAGCCAGTGGCCCCAAATCCATATTGAATTAAACTCACTTGTTGGTCTGGAGGACCGTAGAGTAGCGCATATTGGGGGAGGACCCCATCCACAAGTTTCTCCAACTCTTCTCCAGTGAAGGCAGGGGCCCTTTCCCCAGGCGCAGCAGCCATTGTCCCTTCCAGACCGAGGTCACAGCAACACTTGCAGTATAGGTCCTCTCCTGTGAAAGTTCAAGTCGCAAGTGAATAAGTAGATAGAAAATGGCGGTCACGTCCGCGGCGGTGCGTACCGCGGCGGTGCGTACCGCCACCTCCGGCGCCCTTCGCCATTGGCTCCTGAAACCCATAGGCTTCAATGTTAACCAATGCGGCTTCGCGCCGCGGTCTTCGACCGCCGACCGCCGCAGTGTGCCACGCCAGCGCATTGACCTCACATCCCATTGTCACACTTCACAGGTCAGGCAGCCGCCATTTCGAGGGTCCACATGGCTCAATTTCAACTGCGTCACACTGGCCTAGGCCTTGCATAGCCACTCAGACACGCCATTCACTGCATAGAGAATCGTTTACTGTGCAAGCTGTGAGTACGTACCTGTGGGTTGCTTGACTGTGTGCTCCATGTTGTCCTTCCTAGGCACCGTCCGCTGGGTTTGGCGAGGAGACGGATGAATCCTCCCGTGTACAGGCCGCTGGTGGACCTGTCGACAATGGAAGCACGCCACATTATCCTGACCTACCGGCTTGACCGTGCCACTATACAAGAACTGTGTGCCCAGCTGGAGCCCGACCTGATGTCCCCCATCCGCCAACCCACAGGGATTCCCCCTCTGGTGCAGGTCCTGTCAGTACTCCATTTCTTGGCAAGTGGGTCATTTCAGACAACAGTGGGAATTGCTTCTGGGATGTCTCAGCCCATGTTTTCGAAGGTGTTATCCAGAGTGTTGTCTGCCCTGATGAAATACGTGAGGAGCTACATCATTTTCCCTGAGGTGGGCAAATTGGCTACAGTGAAGGGTGATTTCTACGCCCTTGGACATATTCCCAACGTCATTGGTGCCATTGATGGGACCCATGTGGCTTTGGTTCCCCCAAGAGACAGGGAGCAGGTGTACAGGAACAGAAAAAGTTACCATTCCATGAACATCCAGGTGGTGTGTTTGGCTGACCAGTACATCTCGCATGTAAATGCCAAATTCCCAGGGTCAGTGCATGACGCCTACATCCTAAGGAATAGCAGCATCCCTTACGTGATGGAACAGCTAGAGAGACACCGTGTATGGCTATTGGGGGACTCTGGGTACCCCAACCTGTCGTGGCTACTGACCCCAGTAAGGAATCCCCGGACCAGGGCAGAGGAACGGTACAATGAGGCCCATGGGCGTACTAGGAGGGTGATCGAACGCACCTTCAGCCTCCTAAAGGCCAGGTTTCGGGGCCTGCATATGACAGGTGGATCCCTAATGTACTCACCTAAGAAGGTGTGTCACATCATCGTGGCCTGCTGCATGCTTCACAACCTGGCTTTGCGCCGCCAGGTGCCTTTCCTGCAGGAGGATGGTCGAGACGGTGGTGTTGTGGCAGCTGTGGAACCTGTGGAGAGTGACGAGGAGGAAGACGACGGGGCTGAAACAGACAACAGGGACAGAATCATTGAACAGTACTTCCAATAGGACACAGGTAACAATTCAAACATAATTTAGTAAATGTGAACTACTCTCCTGCATCTCTGCTGCCTGTCTATTTGCCCCAGTGTATGATGACTGAGTTGTGGCTTTTCCCTCCCTATTTCAGATCTGGGGTCCCCACTACGAGTCCTGTGCTTCGTTTCCCCATGGACTACAACTTTGTGGCAGCTGTTTGTTGACTTCACTATGTACAAGGACATATTTGCACTGTCATGTCAATTACATTATTTTGAAATCACAGCCAGACTCCAGATAGTTTTGTGCTAAATAGGTGTTTATTTCAGTGCTCAAAATGGGATGGGTGGTTTCAAGTGGGTGGGGGCTATGGTGAAGGAATATCCATGGCAGAGTCCAGAGTAACAGTCACACAGGTGCATTGTCCATAGGCCTGTGGAGAGATGGAGCATGGGCAGTTCAAGGATGGACAGGGTGACAATGTGGGACAGTGGGATGACATCAGGTGGTATCCTTTGCTGGCGGGGGTCTTGACATCCTACTCTGTCTTCTTGCGAGATCTCAGGGCCCTCTTGCGGGGTGGTTCTTCTCCTGCAGGAGGTGGGGGTCTGGTGGGCTGCTGTTGTGCGGGGGCCTCCTGTCCACTAGCGCCGGCGGAGGTGGTTGGCTGTTCTTGGTCCAGGCTAGTGGCAGGGGCCCTTTGTTGTTGTTGAGTGTCCGTCCTGGTGTTGATGAGGTCCTGCAGCAGCCCTACCATGGTAACCAGGGTGGAGGTGAGGGCTCTGATGTCCACCCTGTACCCCCGATAGTGTTCCTCCTGCAGTACCTGGATCTCCTGGAACCGGGCCAGTACCGTCGCCATCGTCTCCTGGGAGCGGTTGTATGCTCCCATGATGGTGGTGAGGGCCTCGTGGAGAGTGGGTTCCCTGGGCCCGTCCCCCCCCTGTCGCACAGCTGCCCTCCGATTTGCCCTGTTTCCCTGGGCCTCTGCCCCCTGGCCGGTGTGCCCACTACCACTGCCCCCAGGTCCCTGTTGTTGTTGGGGTGGTGGGTTATCCTGGGTGCCCTGTAGTGGTAGACACACCGCAGATTGACGCGCCCTGGAGACAGAGGCATGGGCCCGCTGGGGGGGAGCTGTGCTGGTGTTCCCAGAGGGGTTTGGGTCTGTAGTGGCCTGTGCCTGTGTGAGGGGAACCGACTGTCCAGAGGTCCCCGATGGTCCGGGCTGGTCATCAGTGTCCAGGTCGACAGAGCTGCTGTCATCGCTGACGGCCTCTTGGGTGGGGGGTGTGGAGAATTCTGGGCCCTCCGTGGCGGTGTGTTGACGGTCGGGTCCTGCAGGGGTATAGAGGTATGGTTATAGTTTCAATGTGTGGCATATGGGTGTATCTGTGGGTTCCCGTGTCCCCAAGTGCTGGCATTCGTGTGTGGGTGCTTTGGTGAGGGTGGCTTGTGGGGGGATGTGTATATGCATTGGGCATGCTTTGGTGATGGGTGTCCATGCTTAGTGGACGCATGCAGGCCTAGGTTTTGGGATGTGTGGGTTGTGATGGTGAGACATTGGCAGGGAATAGGTGTGCTGGGGGTGGGGGTGAGGATGGTGGTGGGGGTGAGGGTGGGGGTGAGGATGGGGGTGGGGGTGAGGGTGGGGTTCGAGGATGGGGGTGAGGGCTGGGGTATGATTTGGCATGCAGGTGGGGGGGAAGCAGTATTGAAGCTTCAACTTACCAGAATCCATTCCTCCGGCGACTCCTGCGAGGCCGTCAGGATGCAGGATGTTCAAGACTTCCTCCTCCCATGTTGTAAATTGTGGGGGTTGAGGTGGGGGTCCTCCGCCAGTCTTCTGCACGGCGATGTTGTGCCTGGATACCATGGAACGCACCTTCCCCCGTAGGTCGTTCCATCGCTTCCTGATGTCTTCCCGATTTCTGGGGTGCTGTCCCACAGCTTTGACCCTGTCGACAATCCTCTGCCATAGCTCCGTCCTCCGGGCAATGCTGGTGTATTGGACCTGTGTGCCGAAGAGCTGGGGCTCTACCCGAACGATTTCCTCCACCATGACCCTGAGTTCTTCGTCTGAGAAGCGGGGGTGTCTTTGGGGTGCCATGGAGTGGTGTGTATGATGTGTGGGGTGGAGTATGTGTAGTTAAGTGTGTTGAGTGTGGTGGTGTGTGTTGTTTTGTGTGTGGATATTGTGTGGGTGATGGTGTAGTGTGCCTCTGTGTGATGGTATTCTGTGATCGCTGATGTGTCTCTCAGTGCTTCTTTCTGAATTTTTGGTCGTTGGGGTTTGTGGGTGATGTGGGTGCGTGTTTTATATTGTATTGTGTGTGTGGGAGTGGTGTGTGTATGTGTATCAGGTGTGTGGAATTCAAATCGTCCAATGTAGCTGAGTTTTGTTCGTTTGTGTGTATTCTGACCGCGGCGGTGTGTACCGCCAATGGAAAACCGCGTTTGAAAGACCGCCGCTTGGATTCGTGGGTCGTGATGGCATGGGCGTATTTCTGTTGGCGTGACGGTGGAGGTTTGGTCACCTCCACTTTTCCGCCGACCGCTGGTCTGGCGGTCTGTTGCGGCTGTCGGATTTTCGGAGGTTTGGCTGCTGCGGGTCAGAATGACCGTGGCGGGTTACCGCGGCCGCGGCGGAATTATGGAGGATTTCTGACCGGCGGTAGGCGCCTTTTACCGCCGAGGTCAGAATGACCACCATTATTTGTTAAATTCACATCCCAAGGAAATTACACATTTTGGGCATAGAGTTTGATGGCTAATGGCCCAACTAGGGGCCTGACTTTTCTGGCACCCCTTTGTGCCCACCTAAAGCCACCATGTATGCGCTGTATCTAGGATGCGGCGCACCATGGCGGTAGTTAAGGGAACTAGCGTCATCATATTTTACATTGTGGCATGGATGACTTGACTTGTTGTGTTACTCAACTTTGCCTGTGTATGTTTCCAAGCTTGTACAGTATGCCCTGTCTAGGTTGCTACCTCTACTCACCTATACCTTTGCCTGTGTATGTCACAAAACTTGTACAGTGTGCCCTGTAGAGGTTGGCACCTCCACACACCTGGTTTTACTGTATTCTTTAATAAATGTGATTTTTAACCATTATTTGAACATTACCAGTACAATATTTTACCATATTGCTGGTTTGGGACCTCTGTTCCTTAAAGCAGAGAAAGAATATAGGCAGACTTTTCTCCAAAAAAGAAATTGAAAATTATTTAAATTAAGCAATTATTTTCACCAAAAACCACGACTAAATGGAAATCCCTGGCTGTCCTCTGCTCTAATCATTCAAAGCCAAGAATATAAAAAAAGTGACATAAGAACACATAAGCACCAACAAAGGTAACAACAGAGAAATCAACAGACAAGATGAATAACCTCACCCCTACACCCTTATCAACATTATCCCTCAGTGCAAATAGGTAACACACTATAAAAAGAAAGAACAAATATTTTATGGTTTCAATCAACTAGACATTATGCTAACACTGGAAGCACACTTGTAACCCAGAGAATGCAAAAACTGAAAAAAGAGTGGGGAAGGCAAAGTTATATTTCTTTGCAACTCAGGAATGACACACCTGATCCACCTTTGCAAGCATTAACACATAAAGGGAGTTATCATTACCTATTAAGATACCATCAAAATAAACTGGTCCAGGAAGTCACTATGGTGGTCATCACAACCCTGGCAGACGGTGTTAAAGCGGCGGTAAGACCGCCAACAGGCCGGCGGTAAAAAAATTGGAATTACGACCGTGGCGGAAACCACCAACAAAGACAGCCACTTTAACACTCCGACCGCCACGGCGGTACAGACAAACAGCTTGGCGGTCACCGCCAACAGACAGGCGGAAGACAAAGTACCACCCACAGTATCACAACATACCAATCCGCCACCTTTTCCGGGGGGGACTCACCACGGGCAAAAACACGGCGGAAACAGGACTTCGAAGGGAAAACGCTCACCTCTACACACCCCACAAGGAATCCGGATGCCATGGAACCCGAGCTGCACATCCTGCCAGACCTCATCTTCTTGCTCCTCTACCAGGAGCACGAACTCCGGCGGCGAAGACAACGGTGAGTACTGCACCTACAACACAGGGGAGGGGGGAGGGAAAAAACAGACACACACACACGAAACACCCCCACCCCACCGTCACCCACTACAACACACACACTAATACATATTTATTTATACATTATAGTTACACCCCCAACCCCCCCGGAAGAATGCAAAGACAAAAGGAAATTAGTGTAACCATTGTAATATATTAAAATCAAATACGCAAAAAAAAATATATACACCATAAACAAAATATACACCAAGCTTAGTAGTCCAGGTGGTGCTCCAATGAAGACCGTGAAACACTGGGCCCAAACGGTATGGGCGAGGCCCACACAAGATCCCCGACCATGACGGAGAGAACACTGCAGGGGCATCAGAGAGCAAGAAAACAGGCATCTCAGGGGAGGGAAAGGGGGGGCACCTCAGCCGGTTGAGTGCAGAAAGCCAAATCCACGAGAGGGCCACATGGCCACTGTTCAATCCTGGGGAGTGCAAAGCCACTGTCTCTCAAGTCTATACAGTGGGTGGGTTGCCCACTGTTCCATCCTGGGGAGTGCAAAGCCACAGTCTCTCAAGTCTATACAGTGGGTGGTTTGCCCACTGTTCAATCCTGGGGAGTGCAAAACCAGAGTCTCTCAAGTCTGTACAGGGGTGGTTTGCCCACTTTTCCATCCTGGGGAGTGCAAAGCCACACTCTCTCAAGTCTATACAGTGGGTGGGTTGCCCACTGTTCCATCCTGGGAAGTGCAAAGCCACAGTCTCTCAAGTGGATGACAGTCTCCACTGGTTCTGGAGGGGGCATGGTGCCCAGAGTGCTTCATCCTGCTAAGGACAGAGGTAGTGGATGACAGTCTCCACTGGTTCTGGAGGAGGCATGGTGCCCAGAGTGCTTCATCCTGCTAAGGACAGAGGTACTGGATGTATCTCTCCACTGGTTCTGGAGGGGGCTATGTGCCCAGAGTGCTTCATCCTGCTTGTGACGGACTCAGTAGCGTCAGTGCCCTTGGCGCTCATGGGTCAGCGGTGCTTGTGGCGGCGGTGCCCTGTTCAGCGGTGCTTGAGGCGGCGGTGCCCTGTTCTGCGGTGCTTGAGGCGGCGGTGCCCTGTTCAGCGGTGCTTGAGGCGGCGGTGCCCGGCGGTGCCCTGTTCAGCAGTGCTTGAGGCGGCGGTGCCCTGTTCAGTGGTACTTGAGGCGGCGGTGCCCTGTTCAGCGGTGCTTGAGGTGGCGGTGTCCTGTTCAGCGGTGCTTGAGGCGGCGGTGTCCTGTTCAGTGGTACTTGAGGCGGCGGTGCCCTGTTCAGCGGTGCTTGAGGCGGCGGGCTCCTTTGCAGTGACTCAGCTGCTAGCGGTCCTCTCTGTTACAGCGGGGCTTGTGCTGGTGGTCCTCTATGTCCCACCGGGGCTTGTGCTGGCGGTCCTCTATGTCCCAGCGGGGCTTGTGCTGGCAGTCCTCTATGTCCCAGCGGGGCTTGTGCTGGCGGTCCTCTCTGTTCCAGCGGGGCTTGTGCTGGCGGTCCTCTCCATTCCAGCGGGGCTTGTGCTGGCGGTCCTCTCTGTCCCAGCCGGGCTTCTGCTGGCGGTCCTCTCTAGCCCAGCGGGGCTTGTGCTGGCGTTCCTCTCTGTCCCAGCGGGGCTTGTGCTGGCGGTCCTCTCTAGCACAGCGGGGCTTGTGCTGGCGGTGGCCTCCTGGGCAGCAGGGCAGGTGCTTGCGGTGGCCTCCTGGGCAGCGGGGATGATGGCGGTGGCCTCCTGGGCAGCGGGGATGATGGCGGTGGCCTCCTGGGCAGCGGGGATGATGGCAGTGGCCTCCTGGGAAGCGGGGATGATGGCGGTCTCCTCCGCCGTGCTGCTCTTCCCAGACTTGCTGGGTTTCTTGTGGCCCCTCCCCACCTTGGAAGGTGTCGCAGCTGACTCCACACTCCCACCGGGACCCCTGGGAGCGGCTTTGGTGGCTGGAGTCTTCCCCCTCTCCCGCCGGGCACTGGCCAACTTTTGATGCTTGACAGGTGGGGGACTGTCCGTGCTGTGGCTCCATGCCACACTGGCTGCCCTGGTGGCCGGTGCACTCCAGATTCCGGTGACTACAGGCACCACTGGTCCCGGAGATGTTGTGGCTGAGGTGCTAGGCTGGGACCTGGAGAGTCGGGCCCTAGGAGACGGACGGGGTGGGGGAGGTGTGGGAAAGAGGTCAAGGTTGGACAGGAAAAGTTTTTGGGATACACTGGGACAGGTAGCTGGAGGGGGTTTGGGAGTGGAGGAAGAGGTTGTGGTTGTAGGAGGTGTTAGTTTGGTGACTTTGGGTGAAGGTGCATGCGCTGGAGGCTGTCGTGAGGTGGATGGCTGTTGGGTGGGTGTGTGCCTGCGTTTGTGTATCTTGGGAGGTGGCGTCACAGACACACTGGGAGAGGACACAGGGGACGTGTGAATGGTAGTGGGGGTGGTGACTGCACGTGAGCGGGGTGTGGTGGTGGTGTGTGTGCTGGTGATGGCAGTAGTGGCTGTAGATGTAGTGCATGCAAGTGTGAGTGTAGACGAGACTGGGAGGGAGGAGACAGACGAGGAGGAGGGGGACACAGTGGAGGCAGTGGATGATGGTGTGTCTTCATGTGTGTGATGCTTGCGTGAGTGCCTGTGGGATGTGTGGTGCTTATGTTTGCCTGAGCTTCCCTTGTGTGTTGACGTGTGTGCATGCAGGTCTGAAGGTGTGCTTGGGATAGGCTGGGGTACAGGGGATTGGGTCTGGGTGGAGGAAGTTGGAGGGGGGAGGCTAGAGACAGGGACAATGGCTGCCATCAGTGCTCAGGCCAGAGTCTGAAAAGCTCGCTGAAGGGCCGCCTGACCAGAATGAATGCCCTCCAGGAATGCATTGGTTTGTTGCAACTGCCTTTCGACACCCTGGATGGCATTCAAAATGGTAGCCTGCCCAACAGTGAGGGACCTGAGGAGGTCAATGGCCTCCTCACTGAGGGCAGCAGGGGTGACTGGGGCAGGGCCTGAGGTGCCTGGGGCGAAGGTGATGCTCACCCTCCTGGGTGAGCGGGCATGGGGCAAAGGCTGAGGGGCTGCTGGGAGGGCGGTGCTGGTAGGGGGGGTGGCGGCTGTCCCTGTAGATGCGGTGGGCACAGATGTTGCCACCACCACAAGGGATCTCCCATCAGAGGACGAGTCCGTGTCGCTGGTGTCAGTCCATTGTCTCACCCTCCAGGGCCATGTGGGATGTAGCTCCCTCGTGCTCCGGTGCCACTGCTCCTCCGCCTGATGATGCTAATGCAAATAAGAACAGGGAGACCACAAAAAGGGAGGGGGACGACAGAAGAAAGACATGTTCAGTGCATGCATTACCGCTACCGTTGGCGGACACGATAGACACAGAAGCCCCCTGCACTACGCCGCGCTCTTGGGCTCCACTGTTCAATCCCTGGGAAATGGCCTACGAGGCTATGGACAACATCTGCACACATGGATGACACAGGGGCATGACTAGGTGTACTTGGCACTCTACAGAGGGGGGGTCGGGTGCCACATGGCCTGCCTTACGGAGGGACCTTGCCTACTAAACTCGCCCTGGCCTAGGGAAACCCACAGCCAACCTCCCCCACCAAGACACCTCCACTGCACGCAAAATCAGCAGGATGAGAGTGTACTCACCCCCTTGTGGCTGCTGTGATGCCCTCAAGCACCCATCCAACTCCAGGTACGCCACCACCAGGATCCTGAACATCAGGGGGGTCATGGTGCGACAGGCACCCCTCCCAAGTTGGGAGGCCATCCCCAGCGGAGCCTCCACCGTTTTCTTGCTCCAGTGGTGAATGTGCTCCCATCTTTTCCAGCAGTGGGTGCTCCCGTCTGTGGTAGACCCCTAGGGTCCGTATGTCCTTGGCGATGGCACGCCAAATATCTTTTTTCTGGTGGGCGCTGACCTACATGATTTGTACAGGGGGAAGAGAAACTTATTACCAACTGCACTGTCACAGTCATTGGCCCCCATCCCCACCCTTGCCATGTGGCACATGCACTCACCATCATTTCATGCACGCCGCAATCTCCCCCATCTTATATCCACCACACTCCACACAGGCATAGCCCATACAGTATGCTTCCAGTGTACTTACCTGTTTGTCTGGAGGACCGTAGAGTAGCGTGTACTGGGGGAGGACCCCGTCCACGAGTTTCTCCAACTCCTCCAATGTGAAGGCAGGGGCCCTTTCCCCAGACACTATAGCCACTGTCTCTTCCAGACCAAGGTCACAGCAGCACTTGCAGTGTAGGTCCTCTCCTGTCGAAGATCAGGTATCAGTGATTGAACAGATAGAAAATGGCGGTCACGTCCACGGCGGTGCGTACCGTCACCGCTGGCGTACATCGCCATTGGCTCCTGGGACCCACAGGGTCCAATGTAAACCAATGCAGCATTGTATCGCGGTCTTCGACCGCCTACCGCGACGGTGTACAACGCCAGCGCAGTTACCTCACATCCCATTGTCCCACTTTAGAGGTCAGGCAGCCGCCATTTCAGGGGCCCACATGGCTTAATTTTTAACTGCGTCACACATACCTAGGCCAGACTCAACACACATACAGGCCACTTTTCGGATTAGGATTCGTGTTCTGTGAAAGCTGTGGGTACGTACCTGCTATCCGTCATCCCACAGGAATCCCCCCTCAAGTGCAGGTGCTGTCAGTGCTCCATTTCCTTGTAAGTGGGTCATTTCAAACAACAGTGGCCATAGCATCAGGGATGTCCCAGCCTATGTTTTCCAACGTGTTGTCCAGAGTGTTGTCTGCCCTGCTGAAACACATGCGGAGCTACATCGTTTTCCCTCAGGTGGAGGATTTGCCTACAGTGAAAGGTGATTACTATGCCCTGGGACATATCCCCAACATCATAGGTGCCATTGATGGGACACATGTGGCTTTGGTACCGCCCCGCAGGAGTGAACAGGTGTACAGAAACCAGAAGAGTTATCATTCCATGAATGTGAAGATGTGTGTTTGGCAGACCAGTACATCTCCCATGTGAATGCCAAGTTCCCTGGCTCAGTGCATTACGCCTACATCCTGCGGAATAGCAGCATCCCTTATGTGATGGGTCAACTCCAGAGGCACCGTGTGTGGCTATTAGGTGAGCACCTGGAAGCAAGACAGTGGGAATGGTTGTCTGGGTCTGGGGTGATCCCTACAGGTTAGTGTGTGTCTAACAGTTGTCCCTCGCCATTTGCAGGTGACTCTGGTTACCCCAACCTGTCATGGCTACTGACCCCAGTGAGGAATCCCAGGACAAGGGCAGAGGAACGCTAGAATGAGGCCTATGGGCGAACACGGCGGTTAATAGAGCGGACCTTCGGGCTCCTGAAGGCCAGGTTCAGGTGCCTCCACATAACAGGTGGATCCCTATTCTACTCACCAAAGAAGGTGTGCCAGATCATCATGGCCTGCTGTATGCTTCACAACTTAGCTTTGCGAGGATAGGTGGCTTTTCTGCAGGAGGATGGTCCAGAAGGCGGTGTTGTTGCAGCTGTGGAGCCTGTGGGCAGTCAAGACGAGGAAGCAGAAGAAGAGGACATGGACAACAGGAACTCGGTGATCCTGCAATATTTCCAGTGAGACACAGGTAAGGATACAAACCTGCCTACTACATGTACTTTAACACTACTACCTCTCTATTGTCTGTCGTTTTCACCTAGTGTATGGTCATTGAGTTGTCACTTTCCCTTACTATTTCACAGATGTGGGTCCCACTGTGTGACATCTGCTTTTATTCCTCATGGACTAGAGCTGTGTGACATAGGTATGTTGACATTACAATTGAAAGAGCTTTTTGCCACAGTAATTGCTAATACACTATTCCGAAATCACAGACTGACTCCAGATTGTTTTGTGCTTTAAGGGTGGTTATTTAAGTGCTCGATATTGGAGGGGGTTGCAAAATGGTGAGGGGTGATGGTGGAGGAATGTCCAGGGCAGAGTCCAGTCTATTAGTCTCACAGGTGCATTGCCCAAATGGGCATAGGAAGTGGAGCTGGGGCAGTTTAAGGATGGACAGGGTGACAAAGTGGGACAGAAGGATGACATTCAGGGTGGTCTTATTTCTTGGTGGGGGTCTTGGCATTGTTCTCTGTCTTTGTCCTGGATCTCAGGGACCATTTGCGGGGTGGTTCTCCTTCTGCAGGGGGTGGGGTGCTTGTGTAGTGGTCCTGTGGCGGTGCCTCCTGTTCACTAGCGCCGGCCGAGGTGGTGGGCAGTTCATCGTACATGCTAGTGTCAGGGGCCCCTAGTTGTGCCACAGTGTCTCTCCTGGTGTTGAGTACTTCCTTCAGCACCACTACGATGGTGCCTAGGGTGGAATTGATGGTTCTGAGTTCCTCCCTGAAGCCCAAATACTGTTCCTCCTACAGGCGCTGGGTCTCCTGAAACTTGGCCAGTACAGTTGCCATCGTCTCCTGGGAGTGGTGATAGGCTCCCATGATGGAAGAGAGGGCCTCGTGGAGAGTGGGTTCCCTGAGCCTGTCCTCCCCCTGTCGCACAGCAGTCCTCCCAGTTCCCCTGTGTTCCTGGGCCTCCGTCCCCTGGACTGTGTGCCCACTGCCCCCAGGTCCCAGTTGTTGTTGGGGTGGTGGGTTAGCCTGGGTTCCCTGTAGTGGTGGACACACTGCTGATTGACGTGTCCTGGGGACTGAGGTATGGGCCCACTGGATGGGTGCTGTGCTGGTGTTTCCAGAGGGGGAAGCCTCTGTAGTGGCCTGTGACTGTGTGATGGGAACCGACTGTCCCGAGGTCCCAGATGGGCCGGGCTGGTCATCTAGATCCAGTTGGACAGCGCTGCTGTCATCACTGTGGGCTTCTTCTGTTGGTGGTGTGGACATGTGTGGACCCTCCTGTCCGGTGACGTTGGGTAGGGGTCCTGCAGGGGTATAAAAGGATGCTTATTACATCTGTGTGTGCCATGGTGTGCAATGGGTGGGTGACCGTGTACCCCAGTGGTTGCATTCCTGTGTGGGACCTTGTGTGATGATGGTTTAGGGGGGTGTATGGGTATGTGCAGTGGGCATGCTTTGGTGATGGGTGTCCATGCTTTGTTGTTGCATGCAGGGCTTGGTGTTGGGATGTATGGTGTGTGATGTTGGGACATTTGTGAGGAGTTCGAGTGATGGGGTGAGGGTGAGGGTGGGGGTATGTGATGGCATGCAGGTAGGGTGGGGTGGGGATGTAATAGTTAAGAATTGACTTACCAGAGTCCATTCTGCCATCTACTCCTGCGAGGCCCTCAGGATGCAGAATCGCCAAGACCTGCTCCTCCCATGTTGTGGGGGAGGAGGTGGGGTTCCGCCGCCAGTCCGCTGAACCGCAAGGTGGTGTCTTGAGACCACGGAACGCACGTTCCCCCATAGGTCATTCCACCTCTTCCTGATGTCATCCCGATTTCTTGGGTGCTGTCCCACTGCGTTGACCCTGTCCACTATTCTTCACCATAGCTCCATCTTCCTTGCAATGGAGGTGTGCTGCACCTGTGATCCGAATAGCTGTGACTCTACCCGGACGATTTCCTCCACCATGACCCTGAGCTCGTCCTCCGAGAACCTGGGGTGTCTTTGCCGTGCCATGGGGTGGTGTGGGTGATGTGTGGGGTGGTGTGCGTGGTGATAAGTTTGCTGATATGTAGTGGTGTGTTGTGTGAGGTGCGTGGAAGTTATATGGGTGATGGTCTGGTGTGCCTGTGGATGCTTGGTAGTAGTTTGTAGTGTCTCTCTCTGACCTTCTTTCGGTGTTTTTGTCATAGGGGTTTGTGGGTGAGGTGGGTGTGTGTTTTATATTGTATTGGGTGTGTGGGAGTGGTGTGTGTATGTGTATCAGGTGTGTGTATTTCGAATTGTCCAATGTGGCTGTGTTTTGTAAAAGTGTGTGTATTTTGAGCACGGCGGTGTGTACCGCAAATGGAGTACCGCGGTTGAAAGACCGCCGCGTGGATTCGTGTGTCGTGATAGTGTGGGCGTATTTCTGTTAGCGTGACGGTGGAGGTTTTGTTTTCGCCAGTTTATCACTGACCTTTGGTGTGGCGGACTTGTGTGGGTGTCTGAATTTTGGCGGATTCCGTGCTGTGGGTCATAATAGCTGTGGCGGATGTCCGTGGCCGCGGCGGTGTGTTGGCGGTGTTCTGCACGGCGGTAAGCGGCTTTTACCGCCAATGTTGTAATGAGGGCCTATGTCTTTGCTAAGCTATAAATTCAGGTCTTCGTGAAGATATTGGTGTGATATATTCAGTTACAGGGGAAAAAAGCTGCACTTTTCCATTATTTCCAAAACACTACTAGGGTAGGGGAAATGTAGACTCAAATTGGGAGGGGAGTGGAACACAGTTATGGATCCCTTACTAGATAAGTCAGAAAGGGCGAATTTTAGATGACCTATTAAGATGCATTAATAAAATATAAAGCAAAAGAAGTCTCACATTGCTAAGACTAGATATTGGTACACTGACGTATAAAAATTTGCTCAATAAACCCACATTGCAAGCACTGAATAAAGCATAATACATTCAAAATACATTACATGGTACGAAAGCTGAGGCCTCTCGGGCATACATTAAACAAAAACATTATGAGCAAGGAGGAAAGGCAGGGAGACCATTAAACTTGCAGCTTTAACCCCATCGGTGTGTTGGTGAATGGCCAAAACATGCACACCCTCCCTGGAGCGGGACACTACTATTGGCTGACACCAAGGAGGGATTTTAAAATTCCTTGGAGCAATTTGGCTTCGATAGCTTATGTGGGCATTTTTTTATTTCATTTAGAACCCCTCTGGAGACACGAAGAGCTTCCCTGTCTCCCCAAACTCCACAAGGTGTTCTTGCGTCACCTATTGTTTTCCTCACCGGAGCAGGAAGAAGCAGGTAAGGCCGCTTTCTACCCAGGCCTAAAAAGATCTCCCCAGCTTTCGGGGAGGCCTAGTTTGAAAGGGGAGACTTCTTACCTAGAATAATTTTCAAATGTGAAACGTTGGAGAAAAACCTTTGCAATATTTCCTTGCATTTCTGTCACACAAACTACAGTAATATGCAGGAATCCACAAAATTCCTGCCACCCAGCATTTCCCCACATGTCCTGATAAAAATGCTACCCCACTTGTGTGCCTGTGCCTACTGCCTGTGTCAGGAATGGACCAACCCAGTGTCAACAGTAGCCCTCATTTAAGGACTACCATTGACCATTGTGTGATCCATTCCTGTCACAAGCACTAACCCCAGGCACACCAGTGGGGTAGCATTTTTATCGGGACAAGTTGGGGAATGCTGGGTGGTAGGCAGTATGTGGATCCCTGCATATTCCTGTAGTTTACGTCATAGAAATGTAAGGAAAAATAGTGTTTTTATTCGACGTTTTACCTTTGCAGGACATTCTGGGGAAAAAAACTTTGAGAAATCCTCACAAGCAATATGTCCCTGGACTACCCTTGATGTCTACTTTTAAGAATTGTCTGGGTTTGAAAGGTCTCCCTAAATGGTTTCCTACACCAGGACTAATTAGTAGACCCACCTTACCACAATACGTTTTGGGACCTTCCCTGGTGCGGGCACTTGGCCTACCCACACAAGTGAGGTAACATCTTCATCAGGGGACCTGGGGGTATGCTGGGTATAAGGACGTTTGTGGCTCCCCTCTGATTCCAGAACTTTGCATTGCTGAAATGTGAGGAAAATGCTTTTTAGCCACATTTTGAGGTTTTCAAAGGTTTCTGGGTCACAGAACCTGGTGAGAGCCACACAACTCACCCCATTCTGGATTTCCCTAGGTGCCTAGCTTTAAAAAATGTATGGGTTTGCTAGGTTTCCCTAGGTGCTGGCTGAGCTAGAGGCCCAAAATCCACAGCTAGGCACTGTGCAAAACACCCATCCGCTTTCATTGGAAAAATGTGATGTGTTCACATTGTGTTTTGGGGCATTTCCTGTTGCGGGCACTGGGCCTACCCACCCACATGAGGTACCACTTTTATCTAGAGGCTTGGAGGAATGCTAGGTAGAAGGAAGTTTGTGGCGCCTCTCAAATTCCAGAACTTTGCATCACTGGAATATGAGGAAAAAGTGTTTTCTAGATAAATTTTGAGGTTTGTCACAAGTCACCCCATTCTGGATTCCCCTACATGTCTAGTTTTCAAAACTGTATAGGTTTACTAGGTTTCCCTGGTGCCAACTGAGCTAGAGGCCAAAATCCATAGCTAAGCACTGTGTCAATATTGAGTCAGTTTTCAGAGGAAAAATGTAATGTGTCCACATTGCATTTTGGGGCATTTCTTGTCACAGGCACTAGGCCTACCCACACAAGTGAGGTACAATTTTTATTGTGAGACTTGGTGGAACACAGAATAGAAGAACAAATGTTATTGCCAATTGTCTTTCTCTACATTTGTGCCTTCCAAATTTAAGGCAGTGGGTAAGAAAGAGGTCATTTTGAGAAAAGCCCTTTAATTCATATGCTAGTATGGGTACCCCCGAATTCAGAGATGTGCAAATAACCATTGCTTCTAAACACCATATCTTGGTCCCATTTAAAAAATATATAGGTTGTTTTTCAGTCTTTATAGGTTACCAACTGAATTGCTGTATACCTGACATACAATGAAAACCCATTGCAAGGTGCAGCTCATTTATTGGCTCTGGATACCTTGGGTTCTTGATGAACCTACAAGTCCGATATATCCCTGCCACCAGAAAGGTCCAGCGGACATGACAGTATATTGCCTTTAAAAATCTACCATAGCTAGAAAATGTTACAGGAGAAAAGGTAGTCAGAAATGGCTGTTTTTTCAACTCAATATAAATATTGTTTGATTTCAACTATTACTTTCTATAGGAATAGTTTGAAGGATCTACACAAATGACCCCTTGATGAATTTAGAATTTTGTCTACATTTAATAAATGTGTAGCTGTCCGGGATCCACCATTGGTTTTACACTCATTTCTGTCAATAACTGAAATGAGGCTGAAAGCACCAAAAATAGATGAAATGGAGTATGTCCCAGTAAAATGCCGAAACTGTTTAAAAATGTGGTTTTCCAATTCAAGTCTGCCTCTTCCTGAAAGCTGGGAAGATAGTGATTTTAGCACTGCAAACCCTTTGTTGATCCCATTTGTGGGGAAAAAATAGATACTTTCTTCTGTGGCACTTTTTCTCCATTTCTCCCCCAAAAAACACATTTTAACTGCATTTTGGCTAATTTCTCGGGCTCCTCCAGGGAAACCCACAATCACTGGGTACCTTTAGAATCCCAATGATGTTGGAATAACAAATTTGGCTTTGATAGCTTATGTGGACAAAAAGTTATGGGGGCCTAAGCGTGCATTACCTCAAATAGTCAAGAAAGGGATCAGCACTGGTGGGGGGGAGGTAAAGGCCCACCAGGAGAGAGAAATTTGCAGTCTAATACTCCCATCAGAAGCAGAATTCATGCCTAAGAGACCCTCTATTGCATACTTCAGATATTTGGTTCTGACGTAGAAAGTGTTTGTGAACACTACAACACTTTGTAGGTTCTCACCTGTGACAGCTCATTCATTCTCACTTATGAGAGATATTGTATACAACAAGGGGCTGACAGCCTGCTCATTGCTTAACATTTGTTTGCTTCATTGTCACTCTTATTTGCTACCTTCTAATTGGCCAAAAGTTGCTGGCTTCACTTTCTCTTCTTTTGGTTGAAGCATGCTCCAAGTACTGATTGTTTCAGCTTGATTGTTGTACTTCGGCTGATTGCACTGTGACTGAGGTACTACTTTTTTCATCTCAATGGATGTTTATTGTGACAACAGATGTTATCTGCTTCCAAATGTATTTTCACCAAGACATGAACATGAGCATGATTGCTTTCTTTATGTGATAGGAGTGTTTGCCAAATGGCATTTTTTTTCTTTTTCTCACAAGGGGAGATTGACTGATTTACTCAGAATCACGGGGGTATTGTGCTGAGATCTAACAAGCAATGGCAAAGCAAATAGATCTCACTTTAGAGATAATTGGCTCTGCCATTGCCTTTTGTTCATGCTGTACAGCATGGGCTTTGTCAACTATGGCAATGATTTGTAGCTTTATAATGGTACAGCGTAACTGATGTACAGGATGGCTAATATTAATAATAATCAAAAGGACTATGATGCATCCATTGCTAATACACTTAATAAAAAAGTACTTTAGCCCAGGCTGCAACATACCACTTTTTAAAATTAGTTTTACCTACAATGCAAAACATCTGCACCACTCTACAGCATATTTGGCTTTGTCAATGCCTTTGTAAATGTACAAAGCCATTTAACAATATAATAAAGGTTTTCTGAATCATTAAGTGGGTTTGGAAACATTACGAATTGTTATTTGAAAGGGGTGTTTTAAGGGCGTTCCTTCTAAATATTGATTCCTTGTATGTCTTAGTGTTTTGTCACTGAAATCCTGTCTCAAAACATGAATATTTTACCACAAACTCAAAGGAGGTGGTAACCTTTCACAAACAGGAAGAAGTTCCTCAGGGACAATTTCTCCTTAGTGAATAAAATATATTCA
Source organism: Pleurodeles waltl (assembly GCF_031143425.1). NCBI lineage: Eukaryota > Metazoa > Chordata > Amphibia > Caudata > Salamandridae > Pleurodeles > Pleurodeles waltl. The sequence continues at coordinate 401,790,651 of NC_090444.1, read as the reverse complement.
TTTTCTATTTTTTTAAAGTATCCTGTTTTCCTTGTAGGAAAATGCGCTGCAAAAAAGATTGCTTCATTTAAAAGTAATCACAAACATACACTTCTGCTGAACCTAGCAGGCCACCATGCATGTGTTGTATTGAGTTGCTGCTAATGATTCTGTATTTTGTGAAACTGGCCTAATAATGCATAGTTCACAAAATAGGAATGTATTTTTGGTACATCAGGCACATTGTCTCAAATATTATAGCAAGTTAGAAATGAAAAGACGAAAAATAGCCATTTACGTGGATGCACAATAGGCTTTTGTCCATATCATGTGGAGATATTTCTCACATACTAGGGAAAATGTGACTTGGAGACGACTTTGTCACAAAACCAAAGTAGTTATTGTAACACATTGGGTTATTAAGTGCCCAGGATGTGAGTTTTGAACAAGTAGTAGGTCCACAATTGTCTTCTTACTGTGAACCAAGCTTCCCATTTTATAGCACTTGACTCTTTCCGGGTAGCGAATCAGAGCAGTCTAAGACCTACTCGGGGAGATGGTGTGGGCTAGCAATCACCATTCGCTAGCACACAATAACAACACTCAATAAATGATTTTCATTCAGTGCATTTTCTTAGGAAAAGGAAAAGTACATTTATCACACACAATACTAAATACTATGCACTAAATTACAAATATATAGATAAGGTAGATGGAGATAACTTTGGTGACATTTTGAAATCACATTTGACCCCTAGTGGATCATGATCACAAAAATAATAACATCCTGACCCATACCAGGCATAACATTACTATATAAAGGGAGGCCATTTGAAATAAAGCAGGCCTACTGGCCTTTGTTAGGAGCCTATTACATTTGTCATGGAGTCAGCACAGTTAAACCAATAATGACATGCTAAAACTCACCGTCCTTTAACTGGAATGAAAAAGCATGTTTAAATGCAGTCATGATGTTGATAAAAACTTTTTCATGTTAAGAAAGATATTGCAACGTTCATGAGCAAATATCAGTAAAGCATTGGCTATTCAAAACAACATTAATTTTGTGTTAGGATCTTTCTTTTACCATTCTTAGACCACATAATATGCCACCATAGGCCCAAGCACTAGAGGTCCCTGCACTTCCAAGCTATAGAACAAAACTTCCAGCCCATGGAGCGCTTTAAAATGTGACAAAAGTCCTTTCAGGTCAAGTTTCATGGAACTTGGAGTGCATGGAGTTAATTTGGGAAATTATTCTTGTGGGGCTGTGACAACCCCTGCAGCCCCATTTGTGGTGCTGAACACCTACAGGCCCTCGTAGTGCATTATTCAGTGCTCTTGGTTGGGAGCCTAAATATTTTATGATTGGGTCTGCCTGCTTTGTTTTTTTCCATTGCATGGCCTTGCCGTAGGTGTTTTTCCTTAACTTTTTGAAATTGGTGCCCCAGTCCTGGGGAGCAGGAGCTGTATTTCACATTGGTGCAGCATGTGGGGAGCCCACTACTGGGCTGCCCATACAGTTCATCACATAGCTGACACTATCCCATGCCTGCGCAGGAGTCAGGCATGTTCATTTTCCTGCCTGCAACCTAATGTATGAATTGCATTGTGTGCTAACCTCCTTTCTCCCCCAGTCATGGGCGCAGGAGGCCACAATAACATGTGGATGGAGCTTAGTGGTCCCTCACCCTCCTACTAATGCAGGGATCCAAGGATTAGGTCTGGGGCCCCATACAATGATGCACTGGCCTAGGGATGGAGTCCCTTGATCAGAGGGAGTGTGGGGAGGGAGTTCTATGCATTCCCCCTCCCTGAGCAATTTATTAAACAGTGTTGCATTGTCATTTAAGGGTTTGGCCCTCTCTGGGGGAAATTAAAGGAATCACGATGGAGTCCCAGGTGCTCCATTCTTTAAAAAAGTCAAAGATGAGAATCTTTAAAAATGCTGTAACTTGGAACCCGATAGGCTCCTCTCCTTCAGCTGCAACACAGAAGTCCAGGTCTTCCCCCCAACTTGTCCTTGGGGGATTTATGGGGCCCAGCATCACTGGCTGTGGAGAGATTTAGTCCTGGGGGTCAGTTTCAGATAGCTTGCCATTACATCTGTCAGTGGTGTTGCCGTCGTCACCATCTATGTCCAGGGTCTTGCTCACTGTCTCTTCCTTGAATAGGGGTTTTTAATTGTCCGTGGAATTATTTAGATGTCAGGCATCCCTGGCCCATCATCATCCCTCCACCTCTGTTGCATCCCTTCTGCACAGCATTCTAGGACAATCCAATATGGCATATCCAAGTAGTCTTTGTGCAGAGCTACACTAAGGGCTCCAGCTCCACCCCCAACTCACATCACTGATACTTTTCCATCCAAACTTCAAAGGGGATCCTCTCCTGTGTTGGCTCCAAATGTCTGGACTTCCTTTTTGGTTCAGTGTTCCTGGGCCAGGAACATCGAGACAGCTAACTAACACATGTAGATCTTTGTCACCAACCCTTCCTTCTCAGGAACCGAATCAAGCATTGATAATTACTCCTTTTGTGTGGGGAGGTCTTTGTTCCCTGTGCTGGAAAGAAGATTAAATAATTTGACTAGCAGGGGGACAAAATGCCTGGAATCTGATTCTGAGCTAACCCAGAGAAATAAGACAATTCTGCTAGACCCATAAGATGTACATGTAGAGTATATTGATACCCAGTGTGCATGTTTCACCCTAGTTTGATACCTCTCAGGACTGTGTAGGCCTAAGAGGAGCTAAACTGGCCTTTAAGGCAGATTTCACCTGTGAGTATAGTACAGTGACATTACAGATAACCCAGAAACCTTTACTGGCATATCTAGGAATGCCCACTAATATTATTACGCCAGACCAGCACCTACCCTAGCAGGGTCCTCTCTGCACCAGGCTACCTGCACACAATTGCCGGGTTATGCACAACAGTAGTCTTACACACACAGCCCTCACATATGTGCACATGCATTTTCACACCTGGTGACATGTAATCAGCACAGTGCCCCTTATAGTAACTGCACAGCAGTGGCATTATATTAAAATTTAGACTCTGATGGTGAACATGTACAGTATTACTGTGAGTAGGTCCTGAGCAGTGAGACTGCCCCAGAGTAAAACTCTAAAAAACAGATGATCAAAATGTGAACAATCTGGGTCTACTAAATAAGTGGGGCCCATTTTGATAAAGCATTACAAAGACCCCACTGCAGTAATAAACTGTAGTGGATTCATATCACAACCATTCCGAATATTGAGTGGTACTAGGAAAGGCTGTCCACTCTTCACACTGCTATTTTAACTGGTTCTGGAACCACTGACATTCTCCATCAGATACTTCACCAAGATAAGATTGGCTAATATAGCAGATGGGTAGCAAAGGGTGAGGATCTAGGCAGATGATATTAAGGTAACATTCAAAAACCCTGCAGAATCAATATCAGCAATGGTCTGAAGGATAGCCTTCTTTTCCTTATTCTTTGCATGCAACATGCACTAGGACAAGTGTGATTCATTACCAATGACTCAATACACAACAACAGCATCACTTATAAAAGCCCCTTTTCAATGGAAAGACACATGCCTCAAATATTGTGCAACCATCAATGGATGTTGAGAAAACATAATGAAAACAACATAGACCCGTAAAGTGGATAAACTGAAAACATAACTTATTCTATGGTAACATTCTTGTTGTTGGGGAGTATATAGATAATCAACAAGAATATAGCCTCAAGATTCCAGTTATGTATTTGCAATCACACCAGTATTGATTTTAGTGTCTGCAAATAAGTTTTATGTAACAAGGAAACCTGAGAGTCATCAAGGGCCTTGGATAAACACTGCAATACAAGAAAGTGGGCCCTAAACTGTAAATTCAACAATGCTACCAACCAAATGGCTGTATATTCATGGCAATATTAAAACTGTCTTTGTAAAAAAAAAATGCAACTGTGCAGTGGGTGCGGTTGTAAAAACATGCCTGGTGCTCTCTCACATGTGACAATGGTGATCTAAATTCACCTCTAAAAACAAGAAAATCACTGACCATTGTTAAATTGTAAATGATGTAAATAGGGTCTGTGATTGAAGCCAATGTTTCGATCCCTCAAATGTTATCAGGATCATTTGACCGATTCTAGACATAACCTAGTCCAATATTCATGCATAAATAAGGCGAAGTTAGAGAAAGTAAAAATGCAAGCAGCAACATATATGGAGGGAGAAAGATAGTGTGCTCAATCTAATGGAAGCTAGTAGCCAAAATCAAAGAACTGGGGCCCATATTTATACTTTTTGACGCAAAACTGCGCTAACGCAGTTTTGCGTCAAAAAAATTAGCGCCGGCTAACGCCATTCTGAAGCACCATGCGGGCGCCGTATTTAATCAATGACGTTAGCCGGCGTTAGCCGCCGGCGCTGCCTGGTGTGCGTTGAAAAAAACGACGTACACCAGGCAGCGCCGGCGTAGGGGGATATGGAGCTTGGGCGTGAAAACATGGGGCAAGTCAGGCTGAGGCAAATTTTTCGCCTCAACCCGATTTGCGCCATTTTTTTCGACTCCCAACCCCCATAGAAATGACTCCTGTCTTAGCAAAGACAGGAGTCATGCCCCCTTGCCCAATGGCCATGCCCAGGGGACTTCTGTCCCCTGGGCATGGTCATTGGGCATAGTGGCATGTAGGGGGGCACAAATCAGGCCCCCCTATGCCACAATTTTTTTTTTTTAAAAACACTTACCTGAACTTACCTTAATGTCCCTGGGATGGGTCCCTCCAGCCTTGGGTGTCCTCCTGGGGTGGGCAAGGGTGACAGGGGGTGTCCCTGGGGGCATGGGAGGGCACCTCTGGGCTCCTTCCGAGCCCACAGGTCCCTTAACGCCTGCCTTTTACAGGTGCTAAAAAACGGCATAAAAGCGGCCGTACGTCATTTTTTTGGACCCGCCCACTCCCGGGCGTGAATTTTGCCCGGGAGTGTAAATACGGCACACATGCCGCAGAGTCAATTTTTTAGACGGGAACGCCTACCTTGCATATAATTAACGCAAAGTAGGTGTCCACGCTAAAAAATGACGCTAACTCCATGGACTTTGGCGCTAGACGCGTCTAACACCAAAGTATAAATATGGAGTTAGTTTTGCGTCGGAATTGCGTAAAAAAAAACGACGTAATTCCGGCGCAAACGGAGTATAAATATGCCCCTGGGTGAGGTAGAGTGGTGGTAGTATCTCAGCAGTAAGGAGAACAATGTCACCACAAGCAGTGTGTTGCCAAAATCGCTTGGTAACTCCACTCTTAAGCCAATGTAGATAATGTGGACCTAGAAATATGACTAAAAAGAGGAGGTGTGCATGGTGATGAGTTCGAGGAGTATCAAGCTTAACATTTTTAAAAAGACAATGAAATTCCAGGTGGGAACGGCCTTGTTGAAGAGGCAGTTTGCTTGAAAAACTCCAACACAATGGGGAGAGGGGAAAATCTAATAAAAGAAACAGCATCTAAACAAAGTCACCACTAACATCATATGTGCGGTTCACCTGGTGGCACATGAATAGATATGCATGGGTCACCAAGAGACATATTAAGACTTCAGAAAACTTCGACAACAGACCCAGTAAAACAAGATAAAAAGGTAAATTACAGATGGAAGGGTCAGTAGGTCTGTATGCTGAGCAAAAACATTAATTGAAGGAAGCAAACGAGGTTCAACAATTTTTTTGCCAGCAATTTGACATTTTTAGGAGGTGTTTCATAATTCAAGTGACGTGGATAGAGAGTTATTACATAGTCCAACTGAGGAACCATAAACTCATAGGGCCAGATATATCAAAGCTTTTTGCATTCACAAACGGTGCGAAAGCCCGTTTGCGAATGCAAAAAGCCCTTTCAGAATGTATCAAAGGCATTCTGAATGCAATTTTAAGGAATTGCTAAAATAACGATTCCTTAAAATTGCGACCCTGTTTAGAGAGTCGCAAATTGCGACTCTCTAAATTAGAAATCGCAAATAAGGAATCCTTATTTGCAATTTCTGAAGTACATGTATGAAGCAATTCCTTAATGCGAATTTGGCATTAAGGAATCGCTATTACCACCAAGTTGAACTTGGTGGTAACCATGTGCAAATTTTAAAAATGCATTTAAAATGCATTTTTAAAATTTACATGTTAAGAACACGTGTCCTTTTGGCATGTGTGCACCTTACATGTTGTTAAAAAATGTTTTGGGGTGCAGCAGAGGGGGCCTTAGGCCCCCAGCACTCTGGACTTTGCATTTCCCAAAATTGCGAATTCCAGTTAGGAATTCGCGATTTGGGACATGCAAATATTCGCAAACATGGGCCGACAGGACCATAGATGCGAATGGGGGCTGTATCGCAATTTGCGATTCGGTAATAGCATTTGCGATTTTTAAGAAATCGCTATTACCGAATTACAAATTTGATACATTGCATTTTGCGACTCAGAAATAGCGATTTCTTAAAAATCGCTATTTCCAATTCGCAAAATGCATTCTTGATACATCTGGCCCATAGTTAGCTAATAAAAAGAATGCTTATACCAAAGTGGCCCAGAACTCGTGCTAATTCAAACATGTTCTCCTTGTGTACATTTTTAATATCGATTTTAGTTCCTTTTCATTGAGTAGATGTCCAAGCTGCCCCCTCTTTTGCAGAGTCTTGAGAACACTATTCACTTGCCATCTTAGATCATTCTCAGAGTTACCCTGGTCTGTAAAGTGTTCAAACAGGGGGACTGTGGTAACCGTTAAGTGGATCCTATTCTGACGTTGACATGCATGAATCTATGTTTTCTTTGTTTTCTACCCTATGAATAATGTTTCGCAAGTTACTTTTCTTAGTGTGAATGGTAATTTACTCTTTTATATGTACTCCTCATCTAAGGGTATTTCTGGATTCCTTTCTAGTATGCCAGGGAAAAATGAAAAACAAAATCTTGAATTTGAGTATTTAAGTACACTTTAACAATAGTGTTAATCATTTGCAATTCAAAATTAATTATTATTTTCTTAGAACATTTGTTTATTGTTTTTGATTTGACAACTGTTAAAAATTCAAAAGGATTGGTTGTCAGGGAGTAAAACATACATTAGTGGGATAGTAGTCTGATAAATGTCAGCATGTATTGTGTAAACTTGGGTTAATGAGTGAGTTGTTGATTTAAAGGTGCCATCCATCATTCAACTGTCAATGTTTTCAGGAGTAACGGTGGGCCATATGTACGAAATTCACGTTTGGTGATTTCCAAGTTGCAAATCAATAGAAATCACTTTTTGGGAATGGCAAAATGATATGTGCGTGCCTGCCGATTCCCTTTAAACAGTGATTTCTATGGATTCACATTCCCAATTAGGAAATCACAAATCTGGAAATCGCAAGATTAGGAAACAGAACTTTCTGGATGCAAAATGATGATGTCAGACCAGGAAATCCATAATTACAGGGTGCGGCCAGAGGCCTAGGACGATACTGGAAGCAAGGAGAGCCCCTACAGAACTGCTGCCAGTTCACCACACCATTTCCAGAGAAGACCATGGCTGCTGAAGAGGGGAACAAGAAATCAGGGAACAGGAAGATAAAGGTCAAGTTCTCTGAGAGGGAATTTGAGGCCCTGATAGAGAAATGTGTCTCCCACATTGTCAAACTGTTCAGGACGGCCTCCTTCACAGTGCCTGTGGACCCAAAATCACAGATCGGGACCAGCATCCTAGAGAAGCTAAGCTCCCTAGAAATCACCCAGAGGACCATCCCAGAGATCTGCAAGAAGTGGTATGACCTGAGGTCCCGTACGAAGGAGATGATGGCCAGCAGGATGGCAGAGGGACATGGAACAGGTAGAGGACCTTCACAGCACCCCCTTCGATTCCAATGGAGACACTCATTGAGGGGACCCTGGAACGCGAAAGTGTGGCTAAAGTAGCAGATATTGGCACATCCAATCCAGCCAGTAGGCAATTGCAGTGTATGTCCAATTAACTGCAGAATATGGAGAAAGGGCAGGAACAGTGGGTAGCAGCAATGGTGAGGGAACACTGTGTGCAGCAACTGAGGTACAGGGAGTACCTGCAAGGTTTGATACCTTTACCAGATCAAGATGGACTGCTATTATCTAGACAGACATGGCACACTGCTGCCAGGACATTGCATGTGGGCTAGTGCTAGTGACCACAGCTCTAGAAAACATCCAGACCCACAACTTCTGCAGCCCTTAGCATCCCTGCCCCACCTGAGAGTGAAGATGCCTCTAGCCTCAGTGGCATATCCATTGAGGAGGAATGCAGTACCTGGCATTCACACCATCACACATCTGACAATGAAATGCTGACAGTGACATGCTGACAGTCACACCACCTAGTGCTGATGACAAAGCCCCGAACCCCAGAGGCCGTAAAAAGGGACTCTCTGTACACTCAGAGTATATTGTTTTGTTTTCCAATATTTAGTTTGTTGGTAACATTTTAACAATATATCATCCCCAAGGATGCAGTTGATCTTTGGTCACAACAATGTTGTAGCCACCTGAATAAAGGTTGGCCACTCAGTTGTGCACCAAGCATTACCATCATGTGTGATGTCTTGTTTTTAAGACATTTTAAAATATCTTACCTTAGAAAGAGTTGTTGGTTATCTTTGTGCGTCATACATATCCCTCTGCTGCACTTGTACCATCACACTGCACCTGTAGTCGTCATACGTCATCATCAGAGTGGAACTCAGGCTCAATGGGGATGCCATGAAGACGCTTCCTCATTGATTTATTGTGCAGCATGGCACTTGTGGTGATTATCTTGCAGCATGTATCCAGTCTGTACAGTAGTGTCCCACTGGTCTTGACGAGGCAGAGAAACCAGGACTACAGGATCTCAAAGGTCCTCTGTGATGGAGCACATTGTCCTGTGTGCCCTGTTGTACTGTCTTTCACTTCTTGCCCTTGAAGTCAGGTACGGTGTGAGGATCCAGGGACGTAAGGCATATACACTGTCACCTTAAGAGCATAAGAGGGTACACCATTAGGTCACAATACAGACATCATCCTGCCTATTGTGCGCATTGAGACTGCCATTCTCTTGCCTAGTCGGAACCATCACCAAATTCATGCCAGTCTGTTGTGTAGCCAAGTGTGGCGGAACATGGTTGAGTCATGGGAGCAGATTGGGAATCTGGCCACAAGGTCTGTAATGATGCAGGAAGCATCACACACTACCTGCACATTGAGTGAGCGTAAGCTTTTTCTGTTCCTGCATATGTATTTATTTAAGAAGTGGGGACAGATACATAGCCAATGACATTTGGGATTTGTGAAGCCCTGCCGAAAATCAGTTTGGTTTGTTGCAATAATTGGAGGGTGTTGGGGAATTATATATATTGGTTGATTTTGCTCACCATGATGTCCAGAATCATGCAAAGGAACCTGGACAGGGCACTTTATGACACCTTCCAGCTACTGCCATGACCCCCTGGTAACTACCAGAGGTTAAGAGGTGTAAACAACACAATACCTGCATATGGTGGGATTGTGTTGCTTCATGGTGTTAGGGCCGGTAGTTGAGGTTGTAACTCAGCAATTAAAACAAAGATCACCAGGCTACTGAATCTGTACCTCTCATGAAGCTCCTCCTCTGTCTGACCAAACAGGGTACCCTCACCCTAAATATCCTCTTCTGTCTCCTCCTTCTCTACCTCACTGCTAAAATTGTCATCCTCATAGCCAAGACATACAGAGCTGCCATTCTGATTGACCCTGATGCATTTTGGGTGCCTTTTCATAGTTTGCACCTGGTTAACACCAGATCTGAATCAATGGTATTAGCATTTCCTGAATGGCTATTTTGCGACTATTTGCAATTAGGAAATCCTTTGTAATCAGGATTTCCTATTTAACAATTTACAAAATGCGATTTCCACTTGATAGAAATCGCATTTTGCACCACTGCAAATGCCTTTCATATACGCCAAAATGGCATTTTGCATTTCTTAACAGCCGCAAATAGCGATTTGCAGCATTAGGAAATGCAAAACTTCTTTGTACGTATGGCCTGCCCTGTGTTATGAAGGGTTGCAAAAATTAGAATACGTTTTTGAGAGTGCACGTTGTCATAGAGTATGAAAAGTTTGTGGTTGAAAGGCTCTGTTATTTCTGGTGTAATGTTAATATCAGAGAAGAAATGAGAAGTTGTTGGTTGGGGAGTACTCACCTGTTTTTCATATTGTACCATTCCTCTTTAATTTAGAACTGTTGACATACTACTAGCAACATGCAAGGGGATATTTTTGTTTACCATCATCAATATTGAGCCACAGGGTACATTGGAGGTGGCACCAAGTGCTTTAATGAGCTACACATGGTCATGTACTTCCAACTCAATTGCAGAAGCAGAGTCGTTATGCTCAGTTGTTCTTTCAAATATGTCACCATGTCACCCACACGACTCCAAGGCTCAGTATGTCTCTCCTTACAATGAAGGTACCAACCATATTTAAGAAGTTTATTGCTCCTCTAGCGAGAACATATTCAGCTTGCTTTATATTTTCTATCTTCTTGTTCTGAAAGAAAACAAATTGTATGTTGATAATATGTTGTAGAAATGTCTATCATGCTGCTTTATCTTGTAAGAGGGACATAAAAATACTTATCGCTGATGTGTTGCTGAAAGAAACATTTTTAGCTGTTGGAATTCTGTTTGAGGATAGGTTTGAAAAATATCTATACCATGAAAAGGAAAAATATGGGGCCATATGTATGAAAACATGAGTTTGCGAATCGCAAATAGCGATTTTTAAGAAATCGCTATTTCCGAGTCGCAATTGGCCATGTAACAAAATTGCGATTCGGAATTAGCGATTTCTTAAAAATCGCTATTTGTGGTTTGCGAGGCCCATTTACCGAATCGCAATTTGCTTTTTCGCAATTTGCGTTTTTTTTGCGATTCAGTACAAAATCGCAAATTGCGAGAAAGTTCGAGAATGCACACCTGGAGGAGCCTAATGACATCACCAGCAGGAAATGAGTCATCCCAGGCAGTTTCAGGTGCCGCACCCAAACCAGCATCCTGAGAGAGAGCAGCCCAGCCACACAGAGAGGCACTCAGCAGGAGCAGAAACACCTGAGCCAGGATGGAGACCCCAAGACCAGCACAGGAGAAGGCAGAAAGGAAGTGCAAGCTTAAATTTAGTGAACAGGAGCTTGAGGTCCTGACTGAGGAGATGGTGAGGAGCCATGACCGCCTGTTCGGGAAAAGTTCACTCCAGGTTCCTGAGAGTGAAAAGAGAAGATTATGGCTGGACATCCAATCCAAAATCTGCGCCATTGGAGTGGCACAGCGCTCCATCGAGGAAATAAAAAAAAGGTGGTATGACCTGCGCTCCAGTGCAAAGGAGAGGGTGGCAAGGAGACTTGCGGAGGCCAGGGGTACAGGTGGCGGACCACCAACAGAAGCACCATCCACACCATTGGAGGACCTGGTGGAATCCACACTCCTCCCTGAAGCTGTGACTGGGGTCACAGACATCGACACCTCCGGCACACCGAGTACCAGCCAAGGTAGGTGCAATGATGTTTGGGAACCCAATATGTGCATGCACAAAAGCCCCTTAGGAAGTAGCATGTAATGTGAAGCAGTGTTTGAGGTAGTCCAGTCCACATCTTAGAAGCAGCACAACAATGCATTATGGGAGTGGCAGTCCACAAACTAGTACAGACAGTAGCATAACAATGTAATGAAGTATAGTGACACCCAAGGTAACACAACACACACAACACCGTGTAGAGCAATACCTGTACCTTTATTGCCATTTACTGACAGATAATGTAACATACAGAACTGACATGCTGCATATTGTTGTTGCAGGTGGGCCAGGCCCAGCAGCCACACAAAGTACATGTGTAGGAGAGACGGACACCCATCAGCCCTCGGATACCAACACCAGTGGGTCCCTCCACATGTCCACTGTCCACCGCAGGCCCAGGGCACTACCACTGCCCGAGTTGAGCGGCGACTTGGATGAGCACTTGGAAGGGCCAAGCACACCGTCAGCACCAGACAGGTGCAGCCAGATTCTGGAGGGCAGGGGTCAGCCAGCACCACGCAGGATTGCAACAGAGTCCCAGCAGCAACATCATGAGGCAGAGGTCCGTCCTTATTCGGGGACCTTGAGGTTGCTATGTTGCAGCAGCAGCGTCTGCAAAATAAGCAGATCCTCAGTTTAGACCGAAACCTGCGAGTGCACAACAGAAACATGATGGGCCTGCATCGCCAACTGGACGCACTAAATGGCAATATTTTACAGCTGCGTGAGGGACAGGTGCAGGCTTCAGAGGACACCAGGGAACTAACAAGTGCCCTCCGTGACCTCTGCCAGGAGCTGCGCCATGAAAGGGTTAGCCGGCGCAGACAGGAACACAGGTTCCAGACAATGTTTGGCAGCTACTGCAGGTCCTCCAACAGGATGGCTAATTCCACTGCACTAATCGCCCGTCGCGCAGTGGCGGCACAAGTGGAGGCTGCACATAGCAGCAGGGACGTTGTCCAGGGACTAGTTCACATCACAAATGTGATTGAACACATAACGGGACAAAGATCTGCCACTCCCAGTGAGGTAGCCTTGGGGGACACTGAGGACAGTTCGAGCCTCGGTAGTGTTGCCGTACCAGCAGCAGACACCAGACGGCGCAGTGCCAGGCACAGCACTGCCACTGAAGGTGACAATCGAGGTGCCAGTGACTTAACTGGGCACCCGAGTGGTGTGCGTGGGAGAAGAAAGTGACTCTTGCTGCCATTACACTGCTGTTGCCACTATGAGGGAATAATGCGTGACTCTGTTCATTAGTTTATTGCACCTGTTTCATTTATTTCTCAATCATTCATTACCTGACGTAAGGTAATAAATTTATATCACTATAGGTACAGTTGTCAGTGGATTTTTGTCATTCATACTCACGTCTGAAATGGTTGTGTGTGATGTTGGCACGCCTTTGCCTTCCCTCTGCTGCACTGGTCCTGTCTGCTGGCTGCAGAGGTGGTATGGGATCCTCATTCTGATCTGAATCAGTGTCACTGATTTCTGTAGGTATGCCCCTGGTTGTAGCTATATTGTGCAAGATTGCACAAGTAGCCACTATTCTACATGTGGTCTCTGGACTGTTCTGTAGTGCCCCTCCACTTTTGTGGTGGCAATGGAAGCGACTCTTCAGCAGTCCAAATGTGCGCTTCACCATGTTGCGGGTTGCCCTGTGTGCTGCATTGTATCTCCGTTCTGCTGGTGTTGTGGGATTGAGGGAGGGTGTCATCATGTAGGTGCGCACTGCGTAGGCACTGTCTCCTGGAAGGGACAGAGGGTGTGATGAGTAACTGAGCCATCTGACATGGGTTCGCCATCTATGCACCAGTGTACAGAGTTTCATTACCTAGTATATATCCTTCACCAAACTCCCCAGCTAGCAGTCTTGTGTGAATGCCACTGTGGCAAAAGAATCATGTGTGCTCCCTGGGTACCTGGCCACGAGATCAGTTATGATATAGGAGGCATTGCATATCACCTGAATATTCATGGAATGTTGGTATTTACGGTTTCGGTACACATACACTGTGGCTGATGGTGGACAGATTGCCACATGTGTGCCATCTATGGCACCTAGGACGTGGGGAAACTGTGCTATCTGGTAAAACTCTATTTTTGTCTGCTGTATTTCCTGTGGGGTGTGTGGGAATCTGATGTACTGTTGGAGTTTGCTTAGCATGGCGTTGATAAATGCATTGAAAAATCTGGAGAGGGTACTCTTTGAAACCCCTCCAGCTGCTGCTATGACCCCTTGATAGCTCCCTGAGGCAAGTAGGTGTAGGGGGTATAATACCTGCACATGGGTGGGTATGCTGTGAGTCCTTAGTGTTCTGCGCTGCAGTATGGGTTGTAGCTCAGCTATCAGATCAAGTATCATGGCTGAGTTCAACCTATACCTCTCATATACTTCCTCCTCTGTCAGGTCAAAAAGTGTAATGCGCACTCTGAAAATGCGCTCCTGTCTCCTACTCCCTCTCCTCAAACCTGCCAAGATCCTCATCCTCCTCGCCATGACGTAGAGTGCAGCCATTGTGGAAAAGAGTCTGAGGCATTCTGGGCCTCTTCATATAGGTTGCACCTGGTTACCACCTGGTTTCACTTAGTGGTATTTTGCATGTGCAAAATGCCATTCTGCGAAAAATCGCAAATTTCGATTTTTTGATGCATATTTGGTTAGCGAATGCCTTTCATGCATCGCAGACCACGTTTTTGCACTCGCAAACGGACGATTTTTGCGATTCGCACCGTTTGCGAGTGCAAAACAATTTCATACATCTGGCCCATAGTTATTTTTTAAAACGGGGGTCCTAATGTAAGAAAAAATCTGAGTTCCTTGAATTCTGTAGGAGAAAGATTTGAAAGAAAATTATTTATCTGTTTGTTGAAAAAAATAATATAATAATGTGTTAAAGTTTAACTTTTGTAATGGAGTTTGTTTAGCTGAATATCTCCTAATGAAAATGTCTAAAGAAGTTGGAGGTTAGATTTCTTTTGGAATTTACAAAATTGTTGTTTTGAAATAATTTAAAAGAGGCATTTATGGTTGATTTCTCATTCTGCTTGAAGATAGTCATTATTAGTGCGTTTTCCCTGTAATGATTAAAACAAAAAATAGGTTATTAAACTGTTTGGAAATATATGATAAGTCATTGACCTGACGGCTTGGCAATTTGATGTGCAGGTTGATTTATTTTCAAAAGTTTGAGCTTTCTGTTGTAGCGGATGGTTTGATCCAGATCTGATAAAAAACATATTTTTGAAATAAAATTGCTTAATATCTTTATGCAATCAAGTTTACAACAACTTTCCTGCGTTGACAATGGGCGGAGTTGGGAATAGTAAATCTGCTCCCCAGCCAGTGCTCATCATCTTTCCCAAGTTGGCACAGGGTGGAGTGGGAAATAGTCAATCTGCCCCCAAATAGTGTCCAGAAATTTTCCTGAGTTGGCACAGGGCAGAGTTGGGGATACTAAAGGTGTTCCCCATCGAGAGTCAAGCACCTCCACCTGAGTTAGCACGGGATGGAGTTTGGCATAGTAAATCTTCCAACCAGCCAGTATCTACCTTTGTCCCCAGGGTGACACAGGGCACAGTTGAGAATAGTAAATCTGCTTCCAGCCATAATCTAGCAACTTCCCCGAGATGGCACAGGATGGAGTTAGGAACAGTAAATTCGCTCCCAGCCAATGCCAAGCACCTTTCCTAAGATGGCAAAGGGTGGAGTTGGGAAGAGTAAGCCCAGCTAGTGTCCAGAACATTTCTCAAGTTGGCACAGGAAGAAGTTGGGAATTCTAAATCTGTCCATCAGCTGCATTCCAGCATATTCCCCGAGCTGGCACAGGGTGGAGTTTGGAATATTAAATCTGACCCCACATCCAGTGTCCAGCCCCATCCCCGAGTTGGCACAGGGAGGAATTGGGAATAGTAAATCTGCCACCCCGCCTAGAGTCCAGCACCTTCCCAAATTGGCACAGGGGAGAGTTGTGAATAGTAAATCTGCCCTATAACCCAGTATCCACCACCTTCCCCAAGTTGGCACAGGGTGGAGTTGAAAAAAGTAAATTTGCCTCCCAGCCAGTGCCCACCACCTTCCATAAATTGGCACAGAAGGGAGTTAGGAATATTAAATCTGTCTCACTCCCAGCCAGTATCTATCACATTATTACAGTTAAAAAATATATCAGCTTTTTAATGAAAGTTGATCATTTGAAATACTATACAACTATTTTAACCATAACTTGATTGTTTATTTTTTTAAAGCTTTTCATTTTTTGGTTCACACAAGAAAAGTAATGTCTCAGTTTAAAAATAAATTTTTAGAAATGTGCAAAAAATCTTATAGACAAATATGTAATTGTTATTGGAAAGAATTTGTGATAGTGTGTTTAATTTGAGTGTTAGTTTCTTTCAATATAATACATGTGGCAATAGGTGGCACTGTTAAAACAAAGACCGTCAAGCATTAGCTGCTCAACTGTGTATAGTGACCTCAGTGGCTAATGACACACTGATTGCAAAATGGTGGATTCCATCTATGTACTATTTTTTAGGTAAAACCTACATTTATTTGAACATGTGCGTCTGAAAGCTTTAATATTTGTCTTTAAAAACATGACTAAACATAGAGGATGTATTTAAGTAGTATGTTCATTTTAATTTTTCAGTCGTGGCTCCCGCTGGTCTAGTGGCCCGCCATCTTGGTAGGACCATTTATACATTATGCTAAAAAACACTATTTTAGAGTAGTTTGTGAAACAATTTATAGTTTAGCTGAAGAAAGTTTAATTTTAAAAACTTTGTTTACATAGTTAATTTTTAATGTATAAAAAGCATCTTCTGACTTCAGGTTCTGTGAAAGCCCTGGGAGGCCTTCGGGCAGCTATGCACTATACAAATTGAATTAACATAAAATAACATAACATAACATAATGTGCTGTGTAGACATGTCTGGTAGTAGTATGCATTGCAAAGTTATGTATGGTAATGGTACTTTAAATTTAAATTAATGGTAATGTGTTCTAAAGACACGCGTGGTAAAGGCTTGTGTGGTAAAGGCATGCCTGGTAAAAGCTATGAGGTCAGGCATGTATGAAAAAGACATGCAGTATAATGTCATACAGTCCTTCAGATCAACCTCTCATATTTTTGCATTTGGAGGTTGAGAATGCCCTGTTCCATGGCACTCCTGACTCCACTTTGGCCCACCATAAGGGCATTCTGAGCTCTGCAGCACACCACATCATGGCTCTGAAGAAGTACGACCTCAACACCCCCATGGATCCCTTTTCCAGCCCATACCAATTTTAAAACCACTTTCATTAACAAAACCACCTCAACTGCCACCCCTTCCTATCTGTTTGATATGCTCCTGTTTCATATGAAGATGGTAGTCACTCCTGAAATTCAAGGATGCTGGACATAAACATCTCTGCAGGGTCACCCCCAAACATTTTCTCTTCACCTCTCCTAGTTTTGCTGAATTCATTGTGTTGGATGCAGGACTCTCTAAATTGTAAAATCGGCTTACATCTGATTGGCATAATTCATTTACTTGTATGTCCCTATTAAAGTGGCATAATATATTCCCAGGGCCTGTAAATTGAATGCTAGTTGTGGTCCTGCAGCACTTATAGGACCACCCACTTCCGTATCCCCTTAAAACTTGTCCTGTGTCTGCTACTGCAGCTTGAATGCAGTTTAAACTGACAATTTGACTTAGTAATCTAAGGGCCTTGCAGTGCCTTAATCTCCCCTTTTACTGCATATAAGTCACCCCTAACATAGGCCCTATGGAGCCCAAAGGGCAGGGTTCATTGTAATTTAAAGATTGGGCTTGGACCTTTAGGTTTTACGTGCCCTTTAGTGAAAACCTCCTAAATGTATTTTTCTCTACGAGACCTACCTCTCCAACAGGATAACATTGGGTTGTCTTCTTACATTTAATAAGTGCCAACCTTTGTTTGGGAACAGATGCGCTTTCTGATAAATGATAATTTTAAATCCTCTTTAATGGTAAAGTTGGATTTTGGGTTACAATTTTGAAATTGCCATTTTTACGCAGTTGGCATTTTCTTGCCCTATTTGGTGCCTGCAGCCTATTTATTCCTGGGTCACATGAGTGGATGTGGTTGGTAGTTGGGCTTTGTTTATTCCTCCCAGGCGGCCACACAATAGAGATATTAGGAGTGCCTGGATGAGCCATCACTGGTAGAATGTGGGCGAAGCTGCGCAGAGCCCCATTTGCAAATGAATAGGCTGTGACTGCCCTCACACAAAGGACTTATTACCACTACATTTTTCATGCAGCCAACTTGGAGCCAGACAAGGCAGTAAACTTCAATCACTTCAAAGATAATTCCGTAGAAACTTCTACTTCAAAAAAGGCACCAGGTACAAAAACTAAGTACCTCAGACCCACTTTTCAGTTCACTTTCCAGAACTATGGAAAGACTCTTAGAGGACTGTCTGCTGCTATTATCTGCTTTGTACTTCAAAAGGCTGTTTTGTTACACCTGGAAGGACTGATTTGCTGCTTGAACCCTCAGAGGCCTGCCCTGCTGCTTGAGCCCTGTTCTACTTCTTGAACCCAGGGCTACCAGAGTGACTCAAAGCGCTAGTTGACTGGCCTCCTGATCAGAGCCTCAGGGACCAAAAAGACTCGAACCATCTTGAATCCGCACCTGGATCCAGCGGTGGACCTCCAGTCCCAGATTCTTGGCAGTGGTGTTAAAAGTGCCCAGACAGCCAAAATCCAAAACTTGGGGCCTCTTTTTTTTTTACTAAACCTGCTCTAAGAACGAAGAGAACAGGACCAACCTGCTCATCTATCCATCTAAAATGCATCACTGGTCAGCCTGACACTACATTTGTGGCAGCTTCCACTACATTATTCTCCTGAGCAGTACATCCTGTTCAGCAGGTTCTTCACCAATGGGGTACCCAGTCTTGTGGAATTCTCTTTGGCTTCAGCCTCTAGCTCATCCCACTGGAGATTTTTGACTTCTGAAAAAGTCTTCTAAAGAAGAAATCTTCATTGCAACTCCAGGCAGAAGTTCCCTGCTGACAATGCTCCCTCCTCAGACAACACCTGCAACATTGCCAAACTGAACTTTTCCTTGTCAGAACACTTTTCTTCACATTTTTACTAAGTCTGAAGTTAAGCACCGACCCGGCCAATCCACTTTTTGTATCTTGCTCACAATCTATCACGGTCAGTCATATTTTTTTTACTTTGACACAGTCTTGCACAATGAAAAGTCTGCTGTTGGCTCTTTGATCTCTTAGGTGCTAGGTTTTACCTTTGAAGTCAAAATTCATTTTGGTTCTACTAGTTGGATTTTTTGTTGTTTTGGCATCAAATATATTTTACAAAAATGTACTGTATGTTTCTAAGTTGGTGTGATATTTTTCTTCTTTTGTGTTTTTCATCTTTATCACTTGTTTGTGTGCTGCATGAATACTTTACACATTGCCATGCTTCCAGAGGGTTAAGTAGAGGTTAATTTAGTGACTGTTTTGGTTCACCCTGACACAGATTGTGGTTGTTGCCTGAGCCAGGTTAACACCCCACTCAATCAACAATTCAATTTCTCAGAATGGTCAATAAAGGAAGCTATGAATATGAGAAGATGTGCATGCTCCTACACTTTACATCTAAGTGAAGCTAATGGAGAGAAACACTTTATGCAGGAGGCAGTACCTACAGCAATAGCAAGAAGTTCAATTTGTTCTTGACTTACACCCAACAGATATCACAGCATGAAACAAAAGCATTTGTGTAAGTTCCAGATGGCACTGATATGACATCCCTGCTCTCAGATGATCGGTATCTTGTGACTAGAAGGTCTTTTCTTAAACCCAAGCCTCCTCAAAGATGTTTTCCCTTCCAAAGTATCTACATCTCCTACCATAAGAAGGAGCTGTAGGGAACAAACAAGGAAATGTTACTCCAAAGACCATCCTCATGAACTAAAAATTTGTGTCCCTGCGCTTTTGCCATATTTGTTTTTATCTCTGCATATGCTTGTAGATGCTGCTGTCAAGGCTGCCACCTCTTATCATGTGCCAGGGAAATGCCTACATCCTCTCCAGATGTCTTAAGATTCTTAGCCTCCAGTTCGGACTGCTGCCATGCCTCTTGTATGACATAGATTTAAAATGTATTTGGAGTCGACATTAAACAGAAGGGTGGGGATGTCTAGGTTACAATTCTCTGTCCTCTAATGTAGAGTACGTAACAGGCAAACAGCACCCCAGGCTGGCTACCACAGGGTCACAGATTGGCAGCAAATTATGAAAAGGGCTTTATTTTTATGTGTGCTGTTAAAATACAGGTCCAATACTTATACCTCTAGCAGTCCAGTTGTGTGAAGGGGCATTGTCATATCCATTCCACTTGCTTATAAAATGGTTTGTGCATTTTTGCAACATACTTGGGGGCATATTTATACTCCATTTGCGCCGGAATTGCGTCGTTTTTTTTGACGCAATTCCGACGCAAAACTAACTCCATATTTATACTTTGGCGTTAGACGCATCTAGCGGCAAAGTCCATGGAGTTTGCCTCATTTTTTAGCGTGGACACCTACTTTGCGTTAATGAGATGCAAGGTAGGCATTCACGTCTAAAAAATTGACTCCGAGGCATGTGCGCCGTATTTACACTCCCGGGCAAAATTCACACCCGGGAGTGGGCGGGTCAAAAAAAATGACGTACGGCCGCTTTTGCGCCGTTTTGTAGCGCCTGGAAAAGGCAGGCGTAAAGGGACCTGTGGGCTCTGAAGGAGCCCAGAGGTGCCCTCCCATGCCCCCAGGGACACCCCCTCTCACCCTTGCCCACCCCAGGAGGACACCCAAGGCTGGAGGGACCCATCCCAGGGACATTTAGGTAAGTTCAGGTAAGTCATTTTTTTTTTTGTGGCATAGGGGGGCCTGATTTGTGCCCCCCTACATGCCACTATGCCCAATGACCATGCCCAGGGGACAGAAGTCCCCTGGGCATGGCCATTGGGCAAGGGGGCATGACTCCTGTCTTTGCTAAGACAGGAGTCATTTCTATGGGGGTTGGGAGTCGAAAAAAATTTGCCTCAACCTGACTTGCCCCATTTTTTGACGCCCAAGCCCCATATCCCCCTACGCCGGCGCTGCCTGGTGTACGTCGTTTTTTTCCACGCACACCAGGCAGCGCCGGCGGCTAACGCCGGCTAACGTCATTGATTAAATACGGCGCCCGCATGGCGCTTCAGAATGGTGTTAGCCGGCGCTAATTTTTTTGACGCAAAACTGCGTTAGCGCAGTTTTGCGTCAAAAAGTATAAATATGGCCCTTGGTGATTAGGTGATCATATGTTCTTCTAATATATTGCGAATTCAGGAACAAGTTGTTAATGAATGGCCATCTGCAATTTTAATGCTACTGTTCGTAAGTAAAGGAAAACATCACCACAGTCCCTCTGGTTTACTCTATGGGAAGCTAGGAAAGAAAAATGTCTGCTTTTCCTGAAAACACGCTCAGCACCATGATAATCCCAGTGCCAAAAAATGATGGCATAGCCAATAGGCAAGGCTTTGGCAAGCACGTTCGCTAGTTAAATATTTTTTTAACAGTGAACCTACACAGCAAAATAAAAGTGAGAATATAGGCAAACATACTGCCTAAAAAGAAATAAACAAAATAAGAATGCAGTTATGTTAGCAATAGAAATGTTGAAACAAAAACGTAACAAAACATATAAATTTAATTGAGTATTACGGAATTTTCCTAGCAGGAAAGTGTACTTTGAACAAATACAGAAACCATTTTTAGTTTTTAAGCATACCGCAGGAAAATCTAATATTGATAAACGGAAAAATATGGTTAGATTTGAATTATGATTAGCTAAACACATAAAACTTGATTTGGAGTTTGGCGGACTGGTTACTCATTGCAAACATGACGTATCTAAATGCATTATATGCAATGGCTCTTCTAATGAGGTAGGCAGGATATCCATCCGATTTGTGACAGAGTAACCCATCTGCAAAACTCTAAATTATAGTTTAGCCATACAGTGATAATTAAAAAGTTAAAAAAAGAATAAAGAATGGTACTTGCCCCCATGCTCTGGCACTGAAGTCCATCTCTTTTCAGGAAGCTGTACACATGATATCAGATCAGGCAAAAAGCCCATGACTCACAGTGCAAGAGCGCTAATACCTGAGGAGGGTTGAACCATTGCCCCATGCCTTTTGCTGTGGTGAGTGGAAGCATATGTGACTGACAATTGAATAGGTGAATGGATGAAAATGGCTGAATCAAACCTATTTGTTTTTTTGTAATTCATGAATTTATTTTTTGAACTACGTTTCTGGGAGGACAGATGAAACTGCCCATACACCAGACTTAAACTCTACCCTGCACTATACTGTAGGATACGTAATGGCAGTATCTAAATATACAGATCCAAAACTACCACAGGACTCCTGAGGCTGTCCCACCACCGTTGATTTGCTAGTCTGCCCAACAACATCATGATCTGAATGTACATATGCATGTTGTCATGTAATGCGAACAAATCTGCTCCCAATAGGTGGGTATCATGTTAACTGCTTCTCCTTGTGAAAGACATACTTTGGGGGCCATGTTGAGAACATCTTTCAATTTATTTTGTGATTCCAAACAAAATGAAATTATACAAGATAGATTCAGAGATGAAAACACATGAAACCACTGAGAGGTCAAGCTGCCCAGTATCCACTAGCTAAAATATACCAAACTAAAACTTGTAAAAGAATTGTTAAAGCCATTTCTTTTGACCTTGGATATATATTTTTGCCAGGAGGAGGTATCGCCATCACACACAAAAGCACCATCAAAATCTTCACCAACACAAACGATACCCTAGACAGCGCAGAACACCTACACTTTCTAACACACATCAACGCCAACACCACCTTTAGAGGAACCCTCATTTACAGGCCACCAGGACCCCGCCCCCCATTTTGCGATGCCATAGAAGATACTATCAGCTCCCAGCCCTCACCTCCACAGACTACATACTCCTTGGTGACCTCAACTTTCACCTGGAAAGCACCCACGACTGCAACTCCACAGCCCTGCTGGACACCTCACGAACCTTGGCCTCAAGCAACTGGTCACCTCACCCACTCATTTCGCAGGACACACGCTTGATGCAATTTTTGACCTCCAGAAGCCACGTCACCTTTACCCACACCACCGAACTCCACTGGACTGACCACCACGGCATCCATTTCTCCTTCATGAAACCCCCTACCCACTACCAACAACACACCGCACCCTACCGCAAGTGGAACAAGATCTCCAAAGAACACCTGATCACCAACCTCACACAAGCTCCACCTCCCATCACCAACGACCCCAACACTGCCGCCCACAATCTCACACAATGGCTAACAACTTGCGCAGACTCCCTCGCCCCACTGGAAAAAAACAACAACACTTGCACCGTCAAGACCCCTGGTTCACCACAGAACTTCAAGCTTCCAAACGAGAATGCCATAAAATTGAGAAAGCATGGCACCAAGAACCCTCAATGAGCAATTTCTCCGCCCTCAAAACAGCCATGCACAAACACCACCAACTCATCCGGACCACCAAATGGTCCTTCTACAAAGAACGCAAAGGCAACAACACACACAACAGCAAGGAACTCTTTGCCATCATCAAAGAACTCACCAAACCCAAATCCAGCACCATCGACCCTCCTCACACCCAAAACATCTGCAACTCCCTCTCCAACTACTTTCACCTCAAAATCGTAGACATACACAACAGCTTCACAGTATCAGCACCCACCATCACCACCACTGACACGACCAACAACACAACTCCCTCCCACACCAACCAACTACACACCTGGACCCCACCAACGACGAAGAAACCGAAAGAAAACATGAACTCCAGCCACTCAGGCTCCTCCACAGACCCCTGCATCCACCACATTTTCAACAAGGCCAGCCAAATCATCGCTCCCCAGCTCTGCGCCATAATCAACAGCTCCTTCGAACCGCAACCTTCCCAGACTTCTGAAAGCACGCTGAAGTCAACGCACTCATCAAAAAACCCAAAGCAGACCTGGAAGATCTCACGAACTACCGTCCCATCTCTCTTCTCCACTTCCCCGCAAAGGTCGCTGAGAAGATAGTGAACACCCAACTGTCTCACTTCTTAGAAGAAAACAACATACTCAACACCTCCCAGTCTGGATTCCGCAAGAACCACAGAACTGGGACCGCCCTCATCGCCTGAACAGACGACATCAGGACCAGAGTGGACAAGGGCGAGACCGTCGCTCTCATTCTCCTAGACCTCTCCGCAGCCTTCGACACTGTATGCCACAAGACCCTCCGCGCACGTCTTTTTGACGCAGGAATCTGACACAAGGCCCTGGATTGGCTCACCTTCTTCCTCGCCGAAAGAACCCAAAGAGTTTGCCTCCCTCCCTTCCGGTCTCCAGCCACCAAGATCATCTGCAGGGTCCCCCAAGGATCCTCTCTCAGCCACACCCACTTTAACATATACATAGCCCCCCTTGCCAACATCTTCCGCCCCCACGGAATCACCATCATCTCTTACGCAGACAACACCCAGCTCATCATCTCCCTCACCAGGAACCCAGCCACCGGCAAGACAAACCTGCATGTCAGACTCCTCGACATCGCCAAATGGATGACAGCAAGCCACCTCAAACTTCACTCAAACAAAACAGAAATCATCAGCTCTGGCCCCAACAAGACAGCATGGGATGACTCCTGGTGGTCCACCACCCTCGGACCACTCCCAACACCCACTACCTACGCACGCAACCTTGGCATCGTCCTAGGCTCATCTCTCTCCATGGCCCAGCAAATCAACACCATATCATCCTCCTGCTTCAACACCCTTTGCATGCTATGCAAGACTTTCAAATGGGTTCCTTTAGAAACAAGAAAAACGGTCACCCATGCCCTCATCAGCAGCAGACTGGATTACGGCAACGCCCTCTGCACTGGGACCACAGGCAAGCTTCAGAAAAAACTCCAGCATATCCAGAACGCAGCCGCACGTCTCATCCTCACCCTCCCCTACCACAAACACATCTCTGCTTACCTCAGATCCCTACACTGGCTGCCCATCAGCAAAAGGATCATCTTCAAAGTCCTCATCCATAGCCACAAATTCCTCCACGACACTGGACCGGCCTACCACAACAAACTAGTAAAGTTCCACATACCAACTCGACATCTCCGCTCTGCTGACCTAGCCCCCGCCACAGTCCCCCGCATCCAACGGACCACCTCCGGCGGCAGATCCTTCTCCCATCTCTCCGCCAAGACCTGGAACTCCCTGCCCACCAACCTACGCAAGACCCAGGACCTCCTAACTTTCAGAAAGCACGTAGAGACATGGATTTTTGAGCAGTAAAAGGCAACCCCCCTCCAATCCCCACACAGCGCCTTGAGACCCTAATGGGTGAGTAGTGCGCTTAATTTGTTTTTTGATTGATTGATTGGTTGATTTATAGGTTCGCCAAATATATCTCTTATGTAACTGCCATTGTTGATGTACTAGCGAAAATCCAACCACTGCTTTAAAGATTTTCACTATCTCCTTAAGTATCTTAATGTGTCATATCCCTCCTTTCCCCTTTCTATGTGTACACTTATCTGGCTGACTTCTCTGCAGGGTAAGAGAAACAAGAGGGATGGCAGATAAGAGAAGAACAGAGAGAACAGCAAAGTTGAGGGAAAAGGAAGATTAAGATACAGCTGAAGTAAAGAGATGGACCAAGTAAGGTCAGATATAATGCAAAGAGAGAAAGGTGAAGTAGCCAAAGATATACAGTTAGAACTAGGAGGAAGAGGCAAGTAGAGAAAGAGAGGTTGATAGATATGTAATCTAGAAAGAGCTGGACACAGAAGCAAGCATTTGCAATACATTGGGTCTCACGTTTGCTCGAGTAAGAGCTATTAGCATTGTAAACTCCTAATCGGACTTTTCTTTGCACATAAACTGAAAAGGAAAAGTAATAATATTCACATAAGGGAGGCAATTTAAAGTGCCACACCATGAGTGTGAAGGTGACTAACCAGAACAAAAAGACCAGTCCGGTTTCGCCTTGCATAGTAATAAAAAAAAAGAATGCTATTGCGCTGTGTAAAACCTTGAATTTGCAAAGAAGAGATAGGATAAACAATAGAATTATACTAGTAGTCATGCTAAGCACTCAATTACTACCCAGCGAGATCACTCTGCCTACGTGATAAAGAGAAAAAGTAGTCCAGAAACCATGCAGAAAACTTGGAGCCTGGAATGTTTTCAGTACTTGGCCAGTGCGCTCGAGGAGGGCTCAACACCGGAAAAAGGCCTGACATATGCATGCCTTTCAATAATGAAATCAAGCGAATTTTAAAAGGCAAGCCCATAAATCACCGAAAGTGATGGATGTGAAATTGGCATGGTTAAAAGCCCACAGAGACATTACAACAGGGACAGAGAGCTTGTGCACTCGACTCTGAGAAGGAAATATTGAGAAAAGGAGATTGGTGGTTTATACCAAGCAGTGATTTAAAGAGAAAGTTAGGCTACTAAGCGAGGACAGTTAGAGAGAGATAGAGGCAAATAACGTTGTGAGGTATTAAAAAAAATATAGAGCCATGCAAGGTGGGAAGTGATTACACAGAGTGAGGGTCAAAATGAAAAGAGGTATAAAAGGAGAGCAAGTGATGCAGAGAGAGAGTGGGATGAAGGGTAGAAAGACAGAGAAAGTGCAGAGAGAAAAGAGGTCAAATGGAGAGATATGCAAGGTAGAGAGAAATGTGTGAGGTTGATACAGAAGTAGAGGGATGATGAGTTGGAGAAAGATTTATGAGACAGAGAGAGGCAGAGGGATTATGGTAACAAATCACTATAACCAAAATATCATCTGACAAAATATTGTGTTCTAAATGTTGCTATAAAAACTTTGTCCAATTGGTGTTAATAACAAAAAATCTAAATAATTCTGACAATATTTCTGTAAAGGACATTTAAGACAGTATTTCTGTCAGCCAATAATTTTGCTAATGAAATTCAACCAGAGACAGAGATGACCTAGAGAAGGTGGACCGAAATGGAGAAGGAGGTGCAGAAAGAGACAGAGAAAGGATTAGGAAGCTGACAGAGGGGTGGTAGACAGTACATAGGTAGAAAAAGAGGGAGCGGAGACTGCAAGATGAGGTAGAAAACAAATGCTGAGGTAAAATAAAAGGTCAGTTACAAAGAGGGAGAGGAGGGCTAGAGAGACATTAGACAAAGGGAAATATGAAGTAAAGAGAGAAATGAGGTAGGGAGAGAGGTGAAGTCAAGAGAGATAAGGTAGTGAGGTGGCTGAAAGTGGTGGAGAAAGGTGTGCAACAAATAGATGGACAGAGATAAAGGTGAGGCAAATAAAGAAATGAGGTTGAGTGTGAGTAAGGTGAATTAAATAGAGAACAGAGACACTGAAATGAGATAGAAACAAAGAGGTGTTAATGCTGAAATTTTACTAATGAATATTCCTGTATTCTGAACATTAAAATCAGCATAGAAAATGAGTTAACATAGAGAGACAATACACAACTTTGAAAATGTGCCTTCTTGAGTAACCGTCAGTAATCACGAAGTGTCCTTATTAATTGCTTATAAATATGAAATGATGTCCTCATGTTTGGACTAATGTAGTAGTATGTCATATTAATGGTCATGTATCATGTATTTGCTATATTAATCATAGGCCTTAATTTAGCGAGGTCTTGGGCCTAGCTGCACGACCTCATGTCAAGTTGTGTTGCTTAGCTGAATCATAAAATAGCTGCTTAGACAATTAAAATGTAATTTTCCACTGCGTTGACCGAATGCTAGTAGCTGAAATTCTTTACCACGAGAACTGCTTGCTAGACTATGTTGTACTAGCTACGGATACATTGTAAAAACGTAGTGTGTGTAAAGGCAAAATTCCCAGGAAATTAACAATGGATGCACTGACTGGAGTAAAAGCTGATACAATTTGGTTACCTGACGAGCCCAATGACGGCAACAGGAAAAGAGGAGCCAATCATCAACATGTGAACAATGGTTTAGAAAATTCTTAGATTTGAGGTTCTACTTTCTTTGGACGAAACGTAAACGTATGATTCTTTGACCAATAGCAATGTGGGAAGTAGTATTAGGGAATCTAACTTAGCCAGACTGCATTTTGTTGCCGAGAAGTAACATTCAGATTATGCCAGCTCATGAGATATTTCTATCTTGAACTCTATTGCTGAATTCCGCTGCTTCACTGACCGAATAGATGTCTAATTGACGAAGACTGTTACCACTTGCAGATCCAAACTGAGGCAAGGTATAAGATGATGTTACTGATTGCGATATCTATTTGCTTTGTTTTAGGTACCAACTGCTAATTTGAAAGAGCCATAGCTAGATGTTTTCTAAATTTATGTTGACTAAACTGTTTTGCATGAAGCCCAAACATGCTATTCTAATCAGAAGGTTAGTTAGGATACTCACTGATGATGTCTGCTAAACATTAACAACATTTGATGTATTTTCTTTGCTGAATCTAAATGCATGCCATTTCTATTGTTCAGTTATTCTTGCAATTGATTTGTACTGTAAACTTAGAATGTGTAGTGATCCATGTTTTGATTAATTTGACATTCTTTAGAAGACTCGGTCAACCAGTGTTGTTTCAGTATGCTTATCATTTGATTTTGAGACTAAGGGGGTCATTCTGACCCTGGCGGCCGGTGGCCGCCAGGGCCACCGACCACGGGAGCACCGCCAACAGGCTGGCGGTGCTCCCACGAGCATTCTGACCGCGGCGGTTCAGCCGCCGTCAGAAGCGGCTAGTCGGCGGGCTCCCGCCGACTTACCGCTGCTCGGGGGAATCCTTCATGGCGGCGGAGCGCGCTCCGCCGCCATGAGGATTCTGACCCCCCCTACCGCCATCCTGTTCATGGCGGGAAAGCTGCCATGAACAGGATGGCGGTAGGGGGGGTCGCGGGGCCCCTGGGGGCCCCTGCCGTGCCCATGCCAATGGCATGGGCACGGCAGGGGCCCCCGTAAGAGGGCCCCGCAAAGTATTTCAGTGTCTGCCTTGCAGACACTGAAATACGCGACGGGTGCCACTGCACCCGTCGCACCTTCCCACTCCGCCGGCTCGATTACGAGCCGGCATCCTCGTGGGAAGGGAGTTTTTCCCTGGGCTGGCGGGCGGTCTTTTGGAGACCGCCCGCCAGCCCAGGGAAAAACTCATAATACCCTCCGCGGTCTTCTGACCGCGGAGCGGTATAATGGGGGCGGAATTCTGGCGGGCGGCCTCCGCCGCCCGCCAGAATCAGAATCACCCCCTAAGTTGCTAATTATTAATATAGGGAAAGAAACATTCTAACTAAACATAAAGGTGTGGGTATTCATCACCTAGGGGTCAAGGTGTGTGGAAATTACTGACTCCCAATATTATTTATGTTAATGAGTGGCATTGTTATTGATTTGCATTGGAACTGAGTCTTATGGTGGGAACTACTCTAAGCACAGTCAAAAGGTCCATAAACCTCTAACTCATCCCCTTATAATCTAACACTAAGAAACCAAATAAAGTCAGACGCGCTAACAGGGGTGAGGTTTAAAGAGAGGACTGATGTAGCGGAATGTCCAGAGAGTGGAAGAGAGAGAGAGGGAGAAGGTCATCAGAGAGAAGTGAAAAGAAAGAGAAAGGTAAAGAGGGAGAGGGAGAGGATGTCTTAACATGATTTTTGGATAGCACCTGGCCTGCCAGTGCTGATAATAGAAATCCAGAGTGACATGCATTAAACTAGTATTGCCTAATATGTTCCTTACAATCTGCATTGCAATTTTTAAATAGAAAAACCAATGCATGCCTGTACTCTTTCTTCCTCTTGTCTGCAGGTAGAATAGGGGAAACACTACTTCCCAAGTAGGGGAAAAAAAGAAAAGAGACATGTGACAGAAATATTGTTTTTTAATGTAATTTTCCACCAACTGTGTGACAACACAAAGGTTAAATTAGGGCAGCCGGTCATGCACACTAATGACCAGATTCAAAGACAAGTGGTGCAGCGCAGTGCTGTGCCAAAATTGGCAGCGCCGCGCTGCATCACTTTAGAAATGTAGTGATGCCCAACATTTAAGGGAATACGGCACTGCGTTTCCCCCTGGATGGGGCTAAATGTAGCTGTCAGCGCCAACATAGGCATCCTTGCACCATCGTGCAAGGATGTCTGTGTTGAGGGGTGTGATCGTTTATGTGCAGGAAGGTGTCCCTTCCTGCACACAATCAATCACTAATGTCGCTTTGTCACTTCTGTGTGTGCTGCACAGTGCAGCACACACGGAAATGCCAAAGTGTCATTTTCAAATGATTGTTTATGTGCAAGAAGGGACACCTTCCTGCACATAAACAATCATTTCTGGCATTTTTCATTTTCTATGCGTTCGCCACAAAGTAGCACACATAGGAAAAGCAAAAAACAAGGAGGAATAAAAGTATTCCTCCTTGTTGCGCCCTGCTAACACCACCCTTGGGGTTGGCGTTAGATTTGGTCTCTGCCTGAGGTTTACGAAATTTCATAAATCTGAGGCAGTGTTAAAATGCAATGGGTGTTGCTGTGGCATGCTCACAGCAACACCCATTGCACGCCCCTTCCACGCACATTGCTGTGTGGGAAGGGGCCTTATTTACAAGGTGGTGTTAAGCCACAAAAAGTGGCTTAACATCACCTTGTAAATACGGAGCTGTGCTTAGTGCCACAAAAGTGTCACAAAAAGTGACACTCCTGTGGTGCTAGAGGCCTATAAATAGGGGCCCTAATTTTCTTTAAAGCCCATGTCTAGGAGTCAAATTTATGCGCACCATTTTTACATTATTATAGTAGGACATGAGACAGTTCTGATCACTTTATCACGAAGCCCCTTCAGAGACTGGGTGCCCCGGGCAATTACCCAATTTTCTCATGCCTTAAACAGCTCCTGGTTTAATCGATAATATAGCCTCTTCTTTTTTTCTTTTTATATATCAAGGATAAAAAAAAAGGCTTTAAAAGGTACTGCCAGGGCTTCGTGAGGTTCAGCCACATATTCTTAGTTTCTATCCTATTCGCTGCCTTTAAATGACCATGGGCTAGATGTATCAAAGCTTTTTGCATTTGCAAACGGTGCGAATCACAAAATTCGACCACTTGTGAATGCAAAAATGCCTTTCAAGATTTATGAAAGGCATTCGCAGTGCAATTTCAAGGAATCACTAAAATAGCAATTCCCTGAAAGTGCAACTCCATTTAGGGAATAGCAAAATGCGATTCTCTCAATAGGAAATCTCAAATAGGGAATTCCTATTTGCGATTTCCAAAGCCCATGTATCATGCATTTCCTAAATGTGAATTGGGCATTTAGGAAATGCAATTACCACCAAGTCCAATTTGGTGTAACCATGTGCAATTTTAAAAATGCATTAAAAATGCATTTCTAGCAGGAATTCGCAAATTTGAAAATGCAAAACCTTTTGCATCCCCATAGGGATGAATGGAGTACCATTCCCTAATTGCGACTCAGTAATAGCGATTGCAACTTTTAAGAAATTGCTATTACCGAATCGCAATATTCATACATCACATTTTGCATTTCTTAAATAGCGACTTCTTAAAAATGGCTATTTAGGAAATGCAAACTGGGATAATGATACATCTAGCCCCATATTACTTGAGTTAGAATCACATGGTAAGAAGAGTGTGGGCAATTCTCCTGTATCTCAGTTTCCTGCTTCCCATCTCATTCACAGAGCATGGCGCTAGGAATCAGTTTCTGGCCACCATGTGGCAGTAAAGTAATACATTTTAAGTTTCACTTGTAAGAGTTGTGCAGCCTTCCATCAGTCATTCAAATGTTTGGCTTGATTCAAAGCGTGCTGGATAAAATGTAACCATCCACAGCCATGTGCAGTTATTCTCTCTTGAACATGTTGATAATAATGACAAGACAGACACGATATTCTATATTTGGAAAAGAGCATCCTGTTCTGTTATCACTACTATTATTGCATTGATGGAAACAGAGTGTGGTGAGGCTCTTGGCAAGGAAAATCAGGAAGATAAACTGTTATTAAATTGAAGAAAATCATACGTGGTTCTGATGGGTATGAGCAAAAATGAATGTATAAACAAGATACCCTTTTTTGAAAGCTTTCTAATATACGGCTTTTTTTTAAATGTTCTTCACAAAGAGATTGAGCTTCACCTTGGTTTCATTGTGTAAGCAGCACACAATGGGCCAGATTTACAAGGCCGTAGCGCCTCCTTATCCTGCTCTAGCAGCATTCCTTTTATGCTTATGTGGATAAAGGAGACAATTTTGCTGCACCATGGGCCATATTTATACTTTTTGGTGCAAACCTGCACTAACGCAGTTTAGCACCAAAAAGTTTTGCAAAGGCTTGCACCATTCCTGAGCACCAGCCGGGCACCATATTTATGGAATGGTGCAAGCCTGTGCAAAGGGTGGGCTAGTGTAAAATAAATTATAGTAGCCAGGTGGGGGTGGCGGCATGGGAGAAGGGGTTTTGCACCAAAAAATGACCTTAGGCAGGTTAAAGTAAAAGGAAATGACTCTAACCAGCCTAGCGTCATTTTCTGACGCAAAGTCACCCATACCACATGACTCCTGTCTTAGAAAAGACAGGAGTCATGCCCACCACCCCAAAGGCCAGCTCAGGGGACCAGTGTCCCCTGGGCATGGCCATTGTACCTAGTGCCATGTACAGGGGCCCCTTTTAGGGACCCCAATGGCACTTTAAAAATAAAATACTTACCTATAATTACCTGGGAAGGGGTCCCCCATCCTCCGCTGTCCCTCTGGTGTGGGTGAGGGTGTCCCTGGGGCCAGGGGAGGGCACCTGTGAGCTTATTACATGGTGCTCAACAATGGAAATAGGCCCACAGGTCCCCTAACGCCTGCCCTGACCCAGGCGTTAATTAATGGTGAAAAGCAAGCTTTGCACCATTATTTGACCTCTTCTCCCCTGTGCTTGATTTTAGCATGGGGATAAATATGGCGCTAAGGCCATAGAGTCATTTTTTGCACAGGAACGCCTATCTTACATCTTATTAACGCAAGGTAGGTTTCCACGTCCCAAAAATGACTTTAACTCCAAAAATGTGGCGCTAGATGGGTCTTGCGCCATAGTATAAATATGGAGTTAGTTTTGCACCAAATTTGCATTAAAACAATGATGCAAATTCACCACAAAACAAGTATAAATATGGCCCCATTTTACAGAGTGTGCCAATGCATGCATTGTGCCACTTTGTGACCTCTTTTGCCGCATTATGCCTGCGTCAGTTTTAATGTATGCAAGCGGGGTGTCCTGGCATTAGGAGACCTGCAAAAATGATGCAGTGAAATCTACAACATTTTATTGTACCATTTTTGGCATCATTTTTACGTTTGCTCAAAGCAGGCATTAAAGTGATGCACCCATTTGAATCAATGGGCCTCCTTGCACTTTGCTGCACTAGCGTCAAAATATTTGATGTTAGTGCAGCAAAGCGATCCAATAGTGTTAAAAACTTTGACAATATTGGCCTAACGTGCGCCATGGTGCACTGGATTGTAAATATGGTGCAGTCATGGTGTCGTTAGGTGGGGAGGTGTGACACAAGAAAATTGGTGCATCGGCATTGATGCACCAGTTTCTTGTAAATATGCCCAAATGTCTTTTGCATTCAGATGTAAGTTATAAGTTCCTGTCATTTATTACCTTAAGAGCCTAATTTACAGTTTAGCAGGTGGAATGCTACATCACAAACATGGTGGCTGTCCCGCCACTATTTTTCAAATATAATACAGCCTATGGCACTTGTAATACAGCAGATGGGATACAATGCAGTGTTGGCCCTGAAATATTACACAGATCCCACAGGTGGAGCTTGGTGATCTTTATTCCCTGTACACTGCACACCACTTAAGACCATTCCTGTTCCCCCCAATGGCCTTTTATCCCATCCGACTGTCGCTATGTCAGTCAAACCATTACTGCCATGATAAAGAGGGGTGGATCCATACTCCCCTTCTCAACAGTCTGTAACATGGAGTTCCCCATCTGAAAGCAACACTACATACCCCATCCCATTTTGATGGAGTATCCCCAAAATCATATTCTTAATAAGGCCATAACGTCTCTTTCGAAAAGATTTACTAAGCTTTTGTTGCATCACACAACACAGCTTTTGTTGCATCACACAACACAGCGCTATTGTGTAAGTAATTTTTACAAAACAGCACAGTGTCTGATTTGCATCAGTTTTCACACCTCATGTGGTACTAAGTCAGCAATGCATCAAACTACAAGAAAAATCACAGTGTATGAAAGGTGGCCATTGCCAGTTACCATGCAAATCCATTGCAAAACAATTGCAATGAGATTTACTAATTTTACAAAGACCCATGCAGTACGATACAAAGGTCAAATTGTGTCTAATGCATGATCCAAGTAGGTGCAAAACCCATAGAAAATACTCTATTATACATAAAGGCATGACACAGTTCATCACACATTTACTTTCTGCCATAGAAATTCTATTTGTGCTCCACAGGCAGGGTCTGCAACAAAACAGTCTACATAGAAGAAGAGGGAAGGAGAGGGTCGTTCAGCAGTGACACACACTGATTGATGAAAGGAAAGAGGATATCATCCGATTTGTAGAATTAAAAAAGAGAGGGTCATGGCTTGATTAGACAAAATGTAGCCTATTTTGGAGTCAAACATTGAAGGTCCACAAACCTCATCGTGATGTGAAGTACTACATCTGCTTGAATATTTATCTTTCCAATGTTCTTGTGGCAGGATGGCATTTCTCAGAGAATCACCTGCAGTAAATGTGCACATGTACAGAAATTGCAAATATCCATATTAGATCAATAGTAACTTTACTGTTTCACCAACATTGTAGCTAAATATGCTGGAAGTGCCCATGACTCATATATATTTAGACAGTCCCCAATTAATGATTAGATTCAGAACGAACTCGATGGAAAATCACTATTAGTAGGTAATGTTAATTATTTTCAGTACAACTTAATTATTTTCATAGGGTTTATGAGGATGTTCAATTTTGTTTTTGCTACTATTCAATGAAATGTTATAGTCTAAGGGCCTGATTCACAAAGTTAGCCTTACAGTTTTGTGTAGGATTACAATTGTTTACTATTCACAAAGGGATTTATAAGTAGTATCTTTGCAATTGGGGAGTCTCCGCACATTAAAAGATAAGTCTTTTTTATCGGTAGCTCCCTTCTCTTATAAATCTCCAGTGACTTTCATCTGCATTCAAGTTATAGATACATCTCAATATAATATCAAAAAGCAGCTTTAGGAAAATTGTTTTAAAATGGTTTTGCTTAAAATACAAATATCAAATTTGAGGAGCAGGCCACATATAATAAAATATTTTGCTATATAATTAGAAGAAATTAGAACAAATAGGCTGCACTGTGTTGCTTCAAAGGGACACTAAAAAATATTGGTAGAAATAAAAATGTTGGTCCTCAACAACGCTGATGAATTTTTGACTGCCATACATCTGGGCATACACATCTGCTACATGGTACAGGGGTTTGCACATTTTATTTCTAATAGGCTTAAGAACGAGGAGCTATCCAGTCAAGAGAACTAGAGTATAAGAAAGAGACACGTTTTTGTTTTATGTTGATCTGAGGGACCCGAGATATTGATTGCGAGCAATTAACTTGTTCAGTTATGTCTGCCTTGTTTTTTTGCTACGGATATGAACAAGAAGCAGATGACCCTATAAATACAGCTTTCTTGTGGTTAACCAGCCAGTTTAGGTCTTTGAGATAAGCCATAGCTGCTTGTCAGAGAAAATGTTTCTGTATAGGCAGTGCTACAGAATAATGAAACACTAGAATATTTTACACCAGTTGAGAAGGCATAAGTATTTATGACTTTCACTATTAAACTCTCAAAGTAGTGATAGAATTGTCTCCTATTTTATGGAAGCCTGAGTCTTAAGAAGGACAGTCATACCAAGGTTTTGTCTGGAAACACAAGGGGCTACCCAACTTAGCCCTCCAAAGTCTTGGGCAACTAGCCATGTAGAAACTAAATACTGACTACAGAGGGATAAATTCATATACCATTTTGTCAACAATAATATCTCAATTGTTATTGGATCAAATCTACTTTTATTATACTCTGTTTTTCTTTGTGTAGTATTTACAAAAATAATCACAGGCACTGTACAAAAAAAGGATCAGGTCCATTACTATACTCTGCATATACTGTAAATAACAAACCACCACTTTGTTGCTGGCAAACATATGTCAACATCAATATACTTTTCCATGCAATTCCTTATATTACAAACCTTCAAATGGAAATGGTCAAATATGTTTAGTCCAAATTGTTTGGTCCGTCTGCAAGGTAACACATAGTTAAAAGATCTTATCACCAGATGACCCAATTATCTCACACACACTGGGGATTGTGGCAGATGGTCTTTTTCTCTTTTTGCAATACCTTAACTTTTAATTACAAACTCCTTCTAAATTAGAAGGTGTTGACGTGTTTCAGCCTGGTTGTTCTAGGCATCTTAAGGATGGTATAAGAAGTGTGTGTTTCTTTAATTGAAATAAGACAAACATTCACAGAAACAAACATATATGCTATCATCAAGAGTTTAGTCAAAAAAGATTTGCCAGTCATCATCTGCTTAAAAACCAGATTGAAAAAGGTGGCTGAAAAACATCTCGAAATAGAGTGACCCACCTAAACTTGTACATGCCACAGAGCAGAAACAAATGCATTTGGTATCCAAACTCCACATGCATAGAGGTAATTATCAAATAAATCACCAAATCTTTGTCCAGTCCACAATGTACCTATTAGAAGGATAATAAGGCCAGTGTTTAGTATAGTCTGCAAGTCATCACTAAAAAAGCAAAAGGGACACCAAAACATGCTAGGAATCAGAGATCCAAAACCTCTTATACCTTTTTAGCACCGCTGACAACACTCTTCTTCCTGTATTCTCGGTCTGGCGTCACAGGGCTGTGTACAAATAGACAGTGTGCTCTGTTGTGTAGTTCTCTGAAACAATGAATTCCCATAATGTTGTGTTATAAAAAAATGCGGGTGTACTCTTATGTATTTATAAAAGGCATACTACCACCTCTTTATTGCGGTGCATGCTCAAGCTAAAACAATGGATTCCCATAGTATTATGATCAGAGTTTATTAGAGGCCACATACAAGACACTGGTTCTCTGAAAAGTATATTTGTACGAGGCTTAAAGTAGCCATCACATTATGGTGGATGGTCTAAATGGGACAAAAGATTCCCATGATGTGAAACCATAAGTGTGCTAGAGGGCAAGTGGATGAACCCAATGGGGCTACTCTTAACTAACCTCACCCGGCTACTTTTAACTAGCCTCAACCAGCTAATGGGAGAAAGCCATCTATGTGTCATCGTAATTCATGATGCATATACCAAGATTTTGTGCATGGGAAATCCAGTCCTGAAAAACACTTGTAGTTGGTCGTCAAGTAGAGCTTAGGAATTACATTAACTCCAACCTTATTGCCTGACGTATTTCTATGGGGGAACCAAAGTGTACTGCCCAACATGCACTTGACCAAAACTTGTTTAATATACCAAAACATTAATACTAATATCTTTAATATTTTATCTCTGATATGTTATGCCTATTCATTTGATCAGTGGTGGGAAGCATGCTCGCAAAAGAGCCCTGTATATGGTGTTATTTCTAAGGAATGTAAAAAATATGTTTATTGCCATTAGCATGCAATGTATTGTTACAAATATATAGCCCAACCCTGCCAGAGAAACATTAGAAATATTTAACATTTTTGAACTCCAAGCCAGAGCCCTGTGTGACACTCCTTATAAGAAACTAAAACAAAACTGAAAAATTAAAATGAGGCATGGTTTGTGCCCTATGTGAAATTAAAGGCAAAAAAAACAACTTTATGGGAAGTTATAGATACCGCATTATAAACATTTCCTTAACAAGGTGGCATTTGAGATCATGACAAATGCATCCAACACATTCATTAACATGGGGTTAACCAAATTATCTGGTTATAAAATTGTTCTAACCTCCTCCGTAATGTTAACAAGACAGCTTAAGTGACATGCTGAGTTATGAAGCATAATTCTGCTATTCAATGTTGGAATGCCTGACTAACCAAGTAAATAATGCCAAGAGATCTGCCATCATTGAAAAGGAAATTGATATAATAGAGAGAATAAAGAGCACTGTAGCTATACAGAAATCTTGATTAGAAAGAGATTGTGGCATCTGGTCACAAATGGGAAAGGACATTGGGCCTTATGGTTGGTATGAACTATCAACAAAGAAAGTGTGTAGCACTGCACATAAATACTAGGAAAACACCTTTTGGGGTAGTTGTAGCACCCTAGAAACACCATTCATTCACATTTGTGAAGTGGTATTGTGAATGTATGTATGTAGTATATATGTATTAAAGTAAGCCTGTGTTATATGTGTAGCCCAAACCCGAGTTGGAAGGGAGTGAAGCGCTGTACACTGTTCATGTCAATAATACAGTCAGTGATTGATTGGGGGAAGCTGGGTTCTGAAAGTAGAAGCAAACTACTACTTCCAGGAGAGGTTATGTGCAGTTCACTGTAAAATTAAGTTAATACGTTTTCACAAGGATGGGTGCGCACAGCCTGGGTCTTACTTCAGTCATAGGCAGTTTGTTTATTGGAGAACAACGTACTGTCATCTGTATGGCCATTGAAACTATTTAAGCTACTTAGAAATGAGGTCTAAGTGGATCTAAATAGCACTGCTGGATTGGTGTAGCACATGCATTGCGCAGAAGTGTGACTCGTTGCCACGTATATGTGAGTGGTGTTTGGAAGAGTGCTGTGTAAGTGCCTCTAAGATGTCATATGTTAGTTATTGGCCAACAGGGATAGTTCCTGCCATCCATATCACTTTTTAATACTCATAGGCAAAGTTGTGCGCCATTCTGTGGCGTCACAGCATGTTTTTTTTTATGCCTGCTCAGGGCAGGCGTTAAAGTGATGCTGTCCTGTTTTCAATAGCCCCACCCCTATCATTGTTGGACTAGCATCAAAACTTTGATGCTAGTCCAGCAATGCAACGTTTTAGTGCCACAACTGCATCAGAATTTCTGATGCAGCTGTAGACACTGTGAGCCATGGGAGCACTGTACTGTAAATACAGTACTCCCATGGTGTCGTTAGGGTGGTGCAAGGCAGCACAAGAAAACTGGAGCATTTGTCACAAAGGGCCAGGCTCTTGTAAATGAGGCCTTAAGTGCCTTGACCCAGACAAGAGTAGCAACCTGTGCCTCTAGAAGGTACATTTCCTGTCCTAAAAAAGCTATAAGCCTGGCCCCAGATCTACAGCTCTACAGGTGTGATCTGGCCTGGAATCTGAATTGGTGGCACAATTTGCATTGCATCATCCACTACACTTGTGTCTTTCTTTATTTTTTTATGTGTATTATGTACTGCCACAATTCTGCCTTTGTGGGCATGGCCAGCCTTATATTTCTTTTGCTAATTTATTTATAAGGTGACACGTATAGGGTAACCATCAATTACCCATGGAGGTTGACACAAATCTTTGGACTCAGATAGGAGTGAGACACCATCTTAATAATCAACATCAATAGGATCAAATCAATAAACATCACTTTCATTATTGGAGTCAGTAAATTATATGCACCATGACCTATGTGGGCATGAATCACCACACCAGTTTAGTGAAGTTTAGACATTTATTGCCCATCAGATGAACATTGCTAAAATCACGTAAATCAAATTAAAAACCAAGTAATAAAAATACAGAAACAATACAGGTTGATAAAATCAATGGAAGAATCTTAACTTTGACAGAATATTTATCATTAAACATTCTAGAACCACCATGCAGAATAACAACAATAACAGATAAATGATAGACACAGAATACATTTAGTTATCGCAGATGAATTGTTTACAATCAATTTATATGAAACAGTCGAATTTAGATTGTGGCATCCTTAACTATTATTTTAATTTGATAAGCATGTGTGGGCTTCGTGCAAAAAGAATAGAAGACAAAATTTAATTTAAAAAATATCTGACTATGGTGCTAACCAAAAATAGCGGTTGGATTTTCTGAAGAGAGAAAACATAAAAATCTGAAGGAAAGTTAAATGCACATTTGGTTCTACCTCTCCTAAATAGATCATCAAGCAGCAATGTTTTCATCAGTGGAGCATCTTCTGGTCTTCTTCATTGGGCAATAGCATAATAGGGAACAGTACAGTAATGTTTGGCCTTAATGCATTTGAACTGACAATGGCAGAAAGCTAAAGACATAACACATCATCATATTAACTTAAATAGTAGAATTCGTAATTTACATCACCTAATTTTCTTATATTAAAGTCCTAAAAAGAAACTAGCTAAAACTTCTATTGGGCAGTCTATGGGGCAGTTTAGGTCAGAGCCAATTAGCTTTTCTCCACATTTCAGAGGTAGTTTTTTAAAAACTTTTTTTGCATTCACAATTGACTCTTTTCTCGCTGCAGTCACCAGCTTTTGCAGTAGATTACAATTGTTGCAGGTTATACATGAGCACTGAAGACTATTGTTCCTGGGTACACATTGTCTCATCCCAGGAAAACAGACAAATGTTACAACATAAGACCATAACATTTCCACAATCAGTCACACAGGTTACTTAGGGGGACATTAACTTGCAGCGTTAACATTTTAAACATTGCCTCTGGAAAATTATTAAAACGTGAGGCCTTTTTAAATCCAATGCTTAAACATGAAGAATAAAACATTTTATAATATTTAAACTATTAATTCTTTTAGTACATATTGATATTCATCTTTCAGTATGTTTAATTATGATTAAAGAAAATACATTTTCACTAGACAGTTATTTATTATCATGTCGAACCACATTGTGGCTGACACTAGGGTGATCATATTTGCCAAAACACACATTTTCAGTTTAACTTTTTAATACATATTATTTCATTATGTTCTAATGACACAATTTTTATTAATAACGTTTGCACTCCAACACCTTCCTACTGTCTCAAATTGCTTTAACACTTCACAGAAAGACAACAAAACCACAAGGAAATTCAGAAAAAATGAAAGCCGATCATGGAATAAACTCAATCGGGCCCTGAACATTGTTTCGTGGCAGTCCCAGATATTTACATGTATAACGTATTACACTTACATACTACTGCTATACTTAAATGTTTCTTGAATAAAACATACCTGCACTGACACCGTGATGCACTGTTACAGTCATGTAGCACTTTCGTTTTTATTTTATTTTATTTGGTGTATTCCCTCATGAACCTAGCTAACAAGAACAAACCTGGTTAGTGTAACTGCCTCCTTTACCTGTTACCATTGGGTAGATCTGATGGTAATCAGAGTAGGTTTCACATGGCCTTTCGTCTGCAGTCGTTGCATGTAGTGTGGCCCTTGCTTCCATGATTTACATGTTGAAAAGTGTATTGTCATCCATATGGTTGTTTGAGGCTGTGATGTTTTCATGGCAATGCCTTTGTGTAATTTGTTTTATTCTGTTGCAAAGTCTCTCATTGCATTCGTACAACTTCGGTTGTTTTTCTGAGAGTGTGTTGAAGGTGCATCCAAGATGTACTTTTGTGGTTAGTGCATTATTCAACAAGTCAAACCTTCAAAAGGTGAAGATAGATGTACTAGAGAAAGTATTAGAGTGATTTAGAATATGTACAAGGCAAAACACTACTGCTAATCCCCATCAAAACTCCTATATGGGTTTAGTGGAGTTGACTCTAAGGGGCATATTTATATTTGTTTTGCGTCAAATGTGTGTCACTTTTTGACGCAAATTCGGTGCAAAACTAACTCCATATTTATACTTTTGCGCTAGACCCGTCTAGCGACAAATTTATGGAGTTAAAGCCATTTTTTGGATGTGGAAACCTACTTTGCGTCAATGAGATGCAAAGTAGGCATTCCTGTGCAAAAAATGACTCTATGTCCTTAGCACCATATTTATCCCCCCATGCTAAAATCATACACGGGGGAGGAGGGGTCAAATAATGGTGCAAAGCTTGCTTTGCACCATTATTTAATGCCTGGGTCAGGGCAGGCATTAGGGAAACTGTGGGCCTATTTCCATGGTGGAACACCATGGAATAAGCCCACAGGTGCCCTCCCCAGGCCCCAGAGACAACCCCACCCACACCAGAGGGACAGCGGCGGATGGGGGACCCAATCCCAGGTGAGTATAGGTACGTACAGGTAAGTATTATTTATTTTTTGAAATGTCATTGGGGGCCCTGAAATGGGCTCCCCTACATGGCACTGGATGCAATGGCCATGCCCAGGGGACCCTGGTCCCCTGTGCTGGCCATTGGGGTGGTGGGCATGACTCCTGTCTTTTCTAAGACAGGAGTCATGTGGTATGCATCAGAAAATCATGCTAGGTAGGTTAGAGTAATTTTTTTAACTCTAACCTGCCCAACGTCATTTGTTGGTGCAAACCCCGCTTCTTCCATACCACCAGCCCCACCCGGCTAACGTCATTTTTTTGGACGCTAGTCTACCCCTTTGCACCGGCTTGCACCATTCCATAAATATGGTGCCCACTGGTGCTCAGAAATGGTGCAAGCCGGTGCTAAACGTTTTGGTGCAAAACTGTGTTAGTGCAGTTTTGCACAAAAATTATAACTTCAGGCCTAAGTACTGTGCTTCTGTGTCATGATTTGGTCTCAAAAACCTACAAGCTAAATGGATATCCTTACACTGAAAGAATTAAAAGAGGTTATGCTTATTAGGGTCACTAATGTTCCTGTTGCAAGCAGTGCTAATTTCACACATGACATTTGGACAAATATGTACTATGAGAAAGAATTTCCATTACAGACATATAAATAATTATAACACTATAACAAATATGCCTTTTTAAAACAAAATAACTGAAAAGGCTATGGCCATATTAGTAACAGCTCTATTTATTAAACATGTAAGAGTTTTGCACTTGATATATGTTAAACCTGTCAGCTCTTGGCATGGCTTCCCCTTTCATTTTGGCTTCTGACCTCCTGTTATGATTCTGTGCTGAACTTAGTTTTTGCTGGCTTTAGGACTCTGGGCACTTTACCACTGGTGACCAGTGTTAAAGCGCAAGTGTTCTTTGTCTAAATTGGGTTGGTGATTGGTTTTCTCTATGATTTGCAGATTTCATTTACTTGTAAGTCCCTAGTAATGTGCATTAGAGGTGCACAGGGCCTGTAAATCAAATATGTCTAGTGGGTCTGCAGCACTGATTGTGCCACCCACATGAGTAGCCCTGAAAACATGGCTCAGACCTGCCACTGCAGTGTCTCTGTGTGCAGTTTTAAACTGCCTTTCAGCCAGGCAAGTGCACCCACTTGCCAGGCCCAAACCTTCCCTTAAACTACATGTAATTCACCTCTAGGGTAGGCATAAGGCAGCCCTATATGCAGCATGTAGTGTAATTAAAAGATAGGACCTGTACTACTGTGTTTTTCATGTCCTGATAGTGAAATACTGCTAAAATTGTTTTTCACTATTGCAAGGCCTATCTCTCCCATAGGGTAACATGAGGATTGCCTTGAAGTATCTTTTAAGTGCAGTTTCCCATTAGGAGCAGATAGAGATTTGGGTTTTTGGGTCTCTGTACTCACAATTTAAAACTACATATTTTGGTGAAGTTGGTGTTTAGATTGTAAGTTTGAAAGTGCCACTTTTAGAAAGTGGGTATTTTTTTTGCTTAACCATTCTGTGCCTCTGCCTGACTGTGGAATACACGTCTGGGTCAGACTGACAGTTGGGCTGTTTGTGAATTCACTCTAGACCGTCACACAAGCAATGCTGAGGTATGTCCTGTGTATTCTGATGGGTCTTCCTGGGCTAGAGTGGAGGGAGAAGCTGACATTTGAACCTGAACAGGGCTGTGCCTGTCCTTCCACAAGGCAGTCTCCACCCCCCTGGAGTGTGCCTGAGCCAGAACAGGGAGATACAGGGTCTTGTGCACTACAAAGACTTCCTTTGAAGTTTGCCTACTTCAAAGGCAGAAATGAGTATGAATACTGGACTGCTGACCCCACAACTTTAGAACACTTCTGGTCTGAGGACATTCTGCCAGGGAGAAGAGTTGGGTGCCTGAAGAGGACCTGCCACTCTGCCTGTTGCTTTGCTGTGCTGGCTTGCTGCTGCTACTTCTGTCCTGGCAGTGAAAGGACTGGACTTCCCTCTCTACATCCTGCTTTCCAAGGTTCTCCAAGGGCATGAACTGAGCTTGCCTCCTGTTTCAGGGACATCAAAGACTTCATCTGCCAGCACTTGGGCTTTCTTACTGAGAGTTCTGACATTCTAAGTGGTGCCAAATCCAATTCCTGGGCCCTTGGAAGTGAGTTCTGGTAAAACCAAGAAGAAACTAAGTCCATCGACTCCAGAGCGACTTAGGAACTGTTGCCTTTGTCTGACTCCGTGCCGCTGCCTGCACCAGGAGCCGTGGTCTCCACTGAGCAAAACAACTGTGGCTGATGCTGCAGTCCCTAAGCTGCTGCAGCTCCTTCGAAGACCCACCATAGCATAAGTCCTAAGTACTGTTGCCTTAAAGTCTTGGACACCCATCTCCACCACAGCACTTGTGGCACTGTGGTGTAATCGCAACATCGCAAGGTCGACGAAGCACGTCTTAACATGCTGGGTTCATCAACCTCGCCGGACCGTAAGGAACTGATGCCTTGCCACCAACTCTGCATCACCTCCACTG
Source organism: Pleurodeles waltl (assembly GCF_031143425.1). Taxonomy (NCBI): domain Eukaryota; kingdom Metazoa; phylum Chordata; class Amphibia; order Caudata; family Salamandridae; genus Pleurodeles; species Pleurodeles waltl. The sequence goes on along the minus strand of NC_090444.1, from coordinate 401,746,205 downwards.
CACCCAAAGGTAAACGGCACCTCACCACCCCTGCCTTGCAGTAAGGAACCGCGGTAGTAGTAAGGAACTGGTGCCACACCAGCTCCAGAAACACCTCACCTGCCCGTGCAACGTCGTTGTTTAATTGTTTTCAACGGTACTGTATCTGGGGGTCCATGCGACTCTGTGACCACCCCCCACTCCCTTCCCAGTGATGTCGGACTGTTGGGACCACTTTGTTAACAATGTTGTGATAGCCCCAATTGGAGCTATTGTGTTTCTAATCGCTATACTGAAATTTTATATTTAAAAATTCTTATATTTGCTTGAGTTTTGGATTTTTGTTTTTTTTAGTCTTGTTTTACTTAGATAAATATTGGCTATTTTTCTAAACTGGTGTGGTGTCCTTTTGTGGTGTTTTCACTATGTTACTGTGTGTGTTTACAAATACTGAACACATTGCCTCTGAGATAAGCATGACTGCTCGTGCCAAGCTACCAAGGGGATGAGCAGGTGTTGTCTTAGGAGTGTGACTCTCTTGCCCTGACTAGAGGGACGGTCCCTACTTGGACATGGTGTAAACTGAGTGTTAACTAGAGGCCCCATTTCTAACAATACAGAACTGAGTGAATCATTTGTTTGCCTACTTTTGTAAAGTACATCAACAACACGTTTTATCCTTTCAGAGAACTAGAACATCATAATAAAGAGATAGCAGGAACAATTTAATTTATTGAATATGGTAGTTAAAATCTAAACGGTTGAAATGAGATACCTGAGCTAGTATTCTTGTCAATAAGTGCCCGTCTGAACATTTCTTTTCTCAGGAGTTTTCCGAACATGGGTGGTGGGGTTGTGCTCCGAAGAAGAGATTCAAGCTGTCCCAATGTTTCGTTCACTTTAGTTTCAGTAATCTGCCTCTATTCCCACCCATTTGAAACCTCTATGTTGATTCAGATTGAAAGTGATTGCTAAAAGAATTCTGGAAGGTGTATAATTAGGGACTCATTTGTATAAGTGCCCCAGGCCTTAGGCCTTTCCTCCAGTAGCCCTTTGCATAGTGAATAGGACTTTGAATGTAATGCTTTGTTAATTATTGTTCACATGATGAGTTTACAAAAATAAATTCAATGCAAATAATCACAGTAACTTCTCTGCATAAAGCTATTGGAGTTTTCCTTCTTATGTGATCCATTAACGTGTAACACTGCTCTACGCTCATTCAGATAAGGTCTACTAAGATGATCCCCTTATGCCACCTTCACCAAATACCATGATAAATCTAGGGATCAAATCAATCATAGTCGACCAAGCAAGGTTGCTTTTGAAATTCCAATGAAGAAATCTACACTGTTACAAATACTGTATGGCATTTTTAGGGTCAAGCCCACATGAGCATGCACTATCACATGCATCTCACTGGCAGAAGTCTGTTGTTATCTAAAAGGGTTTGCAGCCCTGCCCGTTGTTTACCATTTGTCAGGTTAACTGGCACTCGTCTTTACGGCCTCCTAATTAAGCACTTCAGACCGAGAATCATTTCCATTCCTCTCTGTGGAGGAAGAACCAAGCACTAATTGATTAAACTTAATCAGTTCTCTTCCACTGCTTCTGACATGATTGAGGTACTTTCTTTTAACATCTAAGGCCCTGCAAACAGAAGGTGTGAAACTGGCAAGCACCTGCCCAGCAGGTCTTCCTTTATCATTTTGCACTCACGTTTTATTTTGTTTTTGCTCGTGGACCCTGTTTTCAAAAGATTATTATAATCTTGTTCACAATATTGCAAAGTGACATTGTTTCTTTGTTATGTACAATTTCCAAAACTGCTCTTTAACACATAATTGTGCAGTACACCCAATCCACCCCATTCCAATTCAATCTGCCCCAATCCAGTCCAAACCAATCCACACCACTTCACCCCACAGCAATCCACCCCACTCAATCCAATTGACCCCAGACCAGTCAAATCCACCCCACACCACCCAACTCCAATCCACCCCACTCCAACCTCCCAAACACCTCACTCCAAGTCTGCCCTATTTGCCAAACTCCACTCTACCTCACTCCAATCCAAAACAATCTGCCTCACTCCAATCCAAAGTAATCTGCCCCACTCCATTCTGCCCCACTCAAATCCAAAACAAACTTCCCCACTCTAATCTGACCCATTCCAATCCCAAATAATCTGCCTGATGCCAATCAAAACAATCTGCCTGACTCCAATCTAAATCAATCTTCCCCGCTCTAATCTAAAACAATCTGCCTGCCCAACTCCAAACTGCCCCACTCCAATCCAAAACAATGTGCTCCACTCCGTTCTGCCCCATTCTAATCTTTCCTACTCCAATCCCAAACAACCTGCTCCATTCCAATATGTCCCACTCAAATCCAAAACAATCTGCCCCTCTAATCTGCCCCATTCCAATCCCAAACAATCTGCCTGACACCAGCCAAATACAATATGCCCAACTCCAATTTAAATCAGTCTGTCCCACTCCAATCTAAAGCAATTAGGCAAACTCCAATTGGCCCCACTCCAATCCAAAGCAAACTGCCCCACTCCAATCCAAAACAATCTGCCCCACTCCAGTCCCAAGCAATCTATCCCACACCAATCCACTCCAATTAGGACTACTCCAATCCAAAACAAGCTGCCCCACTCCAATCTACCCCACTTCAATCTAAGGCAATCTGCCCCACCCCAATCTGCCCCACTCTAATCTGTCCTACTCCAATCCAAAACAATCTGATCGACTCCAATCTAAATCAATCTGCACTACTCCAATCTAACGTACCTGCCCTACTTCAATTCAAAACAAGCTGCCCTACTCCAATCCAAAACAATCTGTCCCACCCCAATATCAAACAATCTGCCCCATGCCGATCCACTCCAATCTGCCTCACTCCAATCCAACACAATCTGCCCCACTCCAACCTGCCCCACTCTAATCCAAAACAATCTTCACCATTCCAATTCAAAACAATCCACCCCAATCCAGTCCAAAACAATCTTCCCCAATCCAATCTGTCCCACTCCAATGCAAAACAATCTGCCACACTCCAATCCAAAACAATCTACCCCACCCTAATCTGTCCTAATCCAATCCAAAACATTCTGTCCCACTCCAAAGCAAAACAATCTGCCACACTCCAATCTGTGCCACTGCAATGCAAACCAATCTGCCCCTCTCAATCCAAAATAATCTCCCCACTCCAATTCCAAGCAATCTAAACAAATCTGCCTCATTCCAATCTACCCCACTCAAATCTAAAACAATTTGCCCTTCTCGAATCTGCCCCACCCATTCCACAACAATCTGCCCCATTCTGATCCAAAACAATCTTTATCAATCCAATCTCCCCGACTCCAATGTAAATCTCAATAAGCCCCGCTCTAATCTGTCCTACTCCAATCCAGAACACTCTGCCTCATTCCAGTATGCCCCATTCCAGCTCAAAACAATCTGCCCCACTCCAATCAGACCCATTTTGATCCCAAATAATCTGCCTGATGCCAACTGAAAACAATCTGTTTGACTCCAATCTAATCAATCTGCCCCACTCCATTCAAAAGCAATCTACCCAACTCCTATCTGCCCCACTCCAATCCAAAACAAACTGCCCCACTCCAATCCAAAACAAGCTGCACCAGTCCAATCCAATTCTGCCCCACCCCAATCCACAAAATCTGCCCCACTCCAATCTGCCCCACTCAAACCAAAACAGTGTGCCCAACTCCAATCTGCACCACTCTAACCTGTCCCACTCCAAGCCAAAACAATGTGCCCCACTCCAATCTGCTGTACACCTATCCCAAATAATCTGCCCCACACCAGTCTGCTCCACTCCAGTTTGCTCCAATCCGAAACAATTCTGCCCCACTCCAGTCCAAACTAATCTGCACAAGTCCAATCCAATTCTGCCCCATTCTAATCCAAAACAATCTGCTCCACTCCGATCTGCCCCACTCCAAACCGAAACGATCTGCTGCACTCCAATCTGTGCCACTACAATCTGTCCCATTCCAGTCCAAAAAAATCTGTCCCACTCCAATCTGCTACACACATAGCCCAAACAATCTGCCCAACACCAGTCTGCTTCACTCCAATCTGCTCCAATCCAAAACAATGTGTCTCACTTCAGTCTGCCCTACGCCAATCCAAAGCAATCTGCCCCATTCCAATCTAAAAAAAAATCTGCCCCACTCTAATCTGTCCTACTCCAATGCAAAACACTCTGCCCCATTCCAATGCAAAACAATCTGCCCCACTCCAATCTGCCCCACTCTAATCTGTCCTGCTCCAATCCAAAACAATCTGATCGGCTCCAATCTAAATCAATCTGCCCTACTCCAATCTAACGTACCTGCCCTACTTCAATTCAAAACAAACTGCCCTACTCCAATCCAAAACAATCTGTCCCACCCCAATATCAAACAATCTGCCCCATGCCGATCCACTCCAATCTGCCTCACTCCAATCAACACAATCTGCCCCACTCCAACCTGCCCCACTCTAATCCAAAACAATCTTTACCATTCCAATTCAAAACAATCCCCCCCAATCCAGTCCAAAGAGATCTGCCCCATCCTAATCTGTCCTACTCCAATCCAAAACAATCGTCCCCACTCCAATCTGTCCCACTCCAATGCAAAACAATCTGCCACACTCCAAACCAAAACAATCTACCCCACCCTAATCTGCCCTAATCCAATCCAAAACATTCTGTCCCACTCCAAAGCAAAACAATCTGCCGCAATCCAATCTGTGCCACTGTAATCCAAACCAATCTGCCCCACTTAATCCAAAATAATCTCCCCACTCCAATTCCAAGCAATCTAAAGAAATCTGCCTCATTCCAATCTACCCCACTCGAATCTAAAACAATTTGCCCCTCTCGAATCTGCCCCACCCAATCCACAACAATCTGCCCCATTCTGATCCAAAACAATCTTTATCAACCCAATCTGCCCGACTCCAATGTAAATCTCAATCAGCCCGCTCTAATCTGTCCTACTCCAATCCAGAACACTCTGCCTCACTCCAGTATGCCACATTTCAGCTCAAACAATCTGCCCCACTCCAATCAGACCCATTTTGATCCCAAATAATCTGCCTGATGCCAAACGAAAAGAATCTGTTTGACTCCAATCTAAATCAATCTGCCCCACTCCATTCAAAAACAATCTACCCAACTCCTATCTGCCCCACTCCTATCCAAAACAAGCTGCCCCACTCCAATCCAAAACAAGCTGCACCAGTCCAATCCAATTTTGCCCCATGCCAATCCACAAAATCTGCCCCACTCCAATCTGCCCCACTCAAACCAAAACAGTGTGCCCAACTCCAATCTGCACCACTCTAATCTGTCCCACTCCAAGCCAAAACAATGTGCCCCACTCCAATCTGCCGTACACCTATCCCAAATAATCTGCCCCACACCAGTCTGCTCCACTCCAATTTGCTCCAATCCAAAACAATTCTGCCCCACTCCCATCCAAACTAATCTGCACGAGTCCAATCCAATTCTGCCCCATTCTAATCCAAAACAATCTGCTCCACTCCGATCTGCCCCACTCCAAACCGAAACGATCTGCTGCACTCCAATCTGTGCCACTACAATCTGTCCCATTCCAGTCCAAAAAAATCTGTCCCACTCCAATCTGCTACACACATAGCCCAAACAATCTGCCGCACACCAGTCTGCTTCACTCCAATCTGCTCCAATCCAAAACAATGTGTCTCACTTCAGTCTGCCCTACGCCAATCCAAAGCAATCTGCCCCATTCCAATCTAAAAAAAAATCTGCCCCACTCTAATCTGTCCTACTCCAATGCAAAACACTCTGCCCCATTCCAATGCAAAACAATCTTCCCCACTCTAATCTGTCCTGCTCCAATCCAAAACAATCTGATCGGCTCCAATCTAAATCAATCTGCCCTACTCCAATCTAAAGTTCCTGCCCTACTTCAATTCAAAACAAGCTGCCCTACTCCAATCCAAAACAATCTGTCCCACCCCAATATCAAACAATCTGCCCCATGCCGATCCACTCCAATCTGCCTCACTCCAGTCAACACAATCTGCCCCACTCCAACCTGCCCCACTCTAATCCAAAACAATCTTTACCATTCCAATTCAAAACAATCCCCCCCAGTCCAGTCCAAAGAGATCTGCCCCATCCTAATCTGTCCTACTCCAATCCAAAACAATCGTCCCCACTCCAATCTGTCCCACTCCAATGCAAAACAATCTGCCACACTCCAAACCAAAACAATCTACCCCACCCTAATCTGTCCTAATCCAATCCAAAACATTCTGTCCCACTCCAAAGCAAAACAATCTGCCGCACTCCAATCTGTGCCACTCCAATCCAAACCAATCTGCCCCACTTAATCCAAAATAATCTCCCCACTCCAATTTCAAGCAATCTAAAGAAATCTGCCTCATTCCAATCTACCCCACTCGAATCTAAAACAATTTGCCCCTCTCGAATCTGCCCCACCCAATCCACAACAATCTGCCCCATTCTGATCCAAAACAATCTTTATCAACCCAATCTGCCCGACTCCAATGTAAATCTCAATCAGCCCGCTCTAATCTGTCCTACTCCAATCCAGAACACTTTGCCTCACTCCAGTATGCCACATTTCAGCTCAAACAATCTGCCCCACTCCAATCAGACCCATTTTGATCCCAAATAATCTGCCTGATGCCAAACGAAAAGAATCTGTTTGACTCCAGTCTAAATCAATCTGCCCCACTCCATTCAAAAACAATCTACCCAACTCCTATCTGCCCCACTCCTATCCAAAACAAGCTGCCCCACTCCAATCAAAAACAAGCTGCACCAGTCCAATCCAATTTTGCCCCATGACAATCCACAAAATCTGCCCCACTCCAATCTGCCCCACTCAAACCAAAACAGTGTGCCCAACTCCAATCTGCACCACTCTAACCTGTCCCACTCCAAGCCAAAACAATGTGCCCCACTCCAATCTGCTGTACACCTATCCCAAATAATCTGCCCCACACCAGTCTGCTCCACTCCAGTTTGCTCCAATCCGAAACAATTCTGCCCCACTCCAGTCCAAACTAATCTGCACAAGTCCAATCCAATTCTGCCCCATTCTAATCCAAAACAATCTGCTCCACTCCGATCTGCCCCACTCCAAACCGAAACGATCTGCTGCACTCCAATCTGTGCCACTACAATCTGTCCCATTCCAGTCCAAAAAAATCTGTCCCACTCCAATCTGCTACACACATAGCCCAAACAATCTGCCCAACACCAGTCTGCTTCACTCCAATCTGCTCCAATCCAAAACAATGTGTCTCACTTCAGTCTGCCCTACGCCAATCCAAAGCAATCTGCCCCATTCCAATCTAAAAAAAAATCTGCCCCACTCTAATCTGTCCTACTCCAATGCAAAACACTCTGCCCCATTCCAATGCAAAACAATCTGCCCCACTCCAATCTGCCCCACTCTAATCTGTCCTGCTCCAATCCAAAACAATCTGATCGGCTCCAATCTAAATCAATCTGCCCTACTCCAATCTAACGTACCTGCCCTACTTCAATTCAAAACAAACTGCCCTACTCCAATCCAAAACAATCTGTCCCACCCCAATATCAAACAATCTGCCCCATGCCGATCCACTCCAATCTGCCTCACTCCAATCAACACAATCTGCCCCACTCCAACCTGCCCCACTCTAATCCAAAACAATCTTTACCATTCCAATTCAAAACAATCCCCCCCAATCCAGTCCAAAGAGATCTGCCCCATCCTAATCTGTCCTACTCCAATCCAAAACAATCGTCCCCACTCCAATCTGTCCCACTCCAATGCAAAACAATCTGCCACACTCCAAACCAAAACAATCTACCCCACCCTAATCTGCCCTAATCCAATCCAAAACATTCTGTCCCACTCCAAAGCAAAACAATCTGCCGCAATCCAATCTGTGCCACTGTAATCCAAACCAATCTGCCCCACTTAATCCAAAATAATCTCCCCACTCCAATTCCAAGCAATCTAAAGAAATCTGCCTCATTCCAATCTACCCCACTCGAATCTAAAACAATTTGCCCCTCTCGAATCTGCCCCACCCAATCCACAACAATCTGCCCCATTCTGATCCAAAACAATCTTTATCAACCCAATCTGCCCGACTCCAATGTAAATCTCAATCAGCCCGCTCTAATCTGTCCTACTCCAATCCAGAACACTCTGCCTCACTCCAGTATGCCACATTTCAGCTCAAACAATCTGCCCCACTCCAATCAGACCCATTTTGATCCCAAATAATCTGCCTGATGCCAAACGAAAAGAATCTGTTTGACTCCAATCTAAATCAATCTGCCCCACTCCATTCAAAAACAATCTACCCAACTCCTATCTGCCCCACTCCTATCCAAAACAAGCTGCCCCACTCCAATCCAAAACAAGCTGCACCAGTCCAATCCAATTTTGCCCCATGCCAATCCACAAAATCTGCCCCACTCCAATCTGCCCCACTCAAACCAAAACAGTGTGCCCAACTCCAATCTGCACCACTCTAATCTGTCCCACTCCAAGCCAAAACAATGTGCCCCACTCCAATCTGCCGTACACCTATCCCAAATAATCTGCCCCACACCAGTCTGCTCCACTCCAATTTGCTCCAATCCAAAACAATTCTGCCCCACTCCCATCCAAACTAATCTGCACGAGTCCAATCCAATTCTGCCCCATTCTAATCCAAAACAATCTGCTCCACTCCGATCTGCCCCACTCCAAACCGAAACGATCTGCTGCACTCCAATCTGTGCCACTACAATCTGTCCCATTCCAGTCCAAAAAAATCTGTCCCACTCCAATCTGCTACACACATAGCCCAAACAATCTGCCGCACACCAGTCTGCTTCACTCCAATCTGCTCCAATCCAAAACAATGTGTCTCACTTCAGTCTGCCCTACGCCAATCCAAAGCAATCTGCCCCATTCCAATCTAAAAAAAAATCTGCCCCACTCTAATCTGTCCTACTCCAATGCAAAACACTCTGCCCCATTCCAATGCAAAACAATCTTCCCCACTCTAATCTGTCCTGCTCCAATCCAAAACAATCTGATCGGCTCCAATCTAAATCAATCTGCCCTACTCCAATCTAAAGTTCCTGCCCTACTTCAATTCAAAACAAGCTGCCCTACTCCAATCCAAAACAATCTGTCCCACCCCAATATCAAACAATCTGCCCCATGCCGATCCACTCCAATCTGCCTCACTCCAGTCAACACAATCTGCCCCACTCCAACCTGCCCCACTCTAATCCAAAACAATCTTTACCATTCCAATTCAAAACAATCCCCCCCAGTCCAGTCCAAAGAGATCTGCCCCATCCTAATCTGTCCTACTCCAATCCAAAACAATCGTCCCCACTCCAATCTGTCCCACTCCAATGCAAAACAATCTGCCACACTCCAAACCAAAACAATCTACCCCACCCTAATCTGTCCTAATCCAATCCAAAACATTCTGTCCCACTCCAAAGCAAAACAATCTGCCGCACTCCAATCTGTGCCACTCCAATCCAAACCAATCTGCCCCACTTAATCCAAAATAATCTCCCCACTCCAATTTCAAGCAATCTAAAGAAATCTGCCTCATTCCAATCTACCCCACTCGAATCTAAAACAATTTGCCCCTCTCGAATCTGCCCCACCCAATCCACAACAATCTGCCCCATTCTGATCCAAAACAATCTTTATCAACCCAATCTGCCCGACTCCAATGTAAATCTCAATCAGCCCGCTCTAATCTGTCCTACTCCAATCCAGAACACTTTGCCTCACTCCAGTATGCCACATTTCAGCTCAAACAATCTGCCCCACTCCAATCAGACCCATTTTGATCCCAAATAATCTGCCTGATGCCAAACGAAAAGAATCTGTTTGACTCCAGTCTAAATCAATCTGCCCCACTCCATTCAAAAACAATCTACCCAACTCCTATCTGCCCCACTCCTATCCAAAACAAGCTGCCCCACTCCAATCAAAAACAAGCTGCACCAGTCCAATCCAATTTTGCCCCATGACAATCCACAAAATCTGCCCCACTCCAATCTGCCCCACTCAAACCAAAACAGTGTGCCCAACTCCAATCTGCACCACTCTAATCTGTCCCACTCCAAGCCAAAACAATGTGCCCCACTCCAATCTGCCGTACACCTATCCCAAATAATCTGCCCCACACCAGTCTGCTCCACTCCAATTTGCTCCAATCCAAAACAATTCTGCCCCACTCCAATCCAAACTAATCTGCACCAGTCCAATCCAATTCTGCCCCATTCTAATCCAAAACAATCTGCTCCACTCCGATCTGCCCCACTCCAAACCGAAACGATCTGCTGCACTCCAATCTGTGCCACTACAATCTGTCCCATTCCAGTCCAAAAACATCTGCCCCACTCCAATCTGCTGCACACATATCCCATACAATCTGCCCCACACGAGTCTGCTTCACTCAAATCTGCTCCAATCCAAAACAATGTGTCTCACTCCAGTCTGCCCTACGCCAATCCAAAACAATCTGCCCCATTCCAATTTTTAAAAAAATCTGCCCCACTCTAATCTGTCCTACTCCAATGCAAAACACTCTGCCCCATTCCAATGCAAAACAATCTGCCCCACTCCAATCTGTGCCACTCCAATCCAAAACCTTTTTGCCCCACCCCAATCCAAAAAAATCTGCCCTACTCGAATTTCCCCCACTCCAATCCCAAACAATCTACTCCACTCCAAGCGAAAACAATCTGCCCCTCTCCAATCTGCGCCACTCAGTTCGAAACAACCTGCCCACTTTGATCCACTCCAATCTGCTCCACTTCAATCTAAAACAATCTTCCCCATTCCATTCTTCTTGATTCTAGTCTGTCCCACTCTAATCCGAAACAATGAGCCCACACTCCAATCTGCCCCACTCAATCCCAAACAGTCTGCCCCATGCCAATCCAAAACAATCTGCCCCATTCCAATCCAAAAGAATGTGCTCCACTCCAATCTATCCAACTCCAATCCCAAACAATCTCCCCCACTTCAATATAAAAAATCTGCCCACTCCAATCTACCCTACGCCAATCCAAAACAATCTGCCCCACTCCAAGAAAAAAACAAGCTGCCATTTTCCAATCCAAAATATTCTGCCCCATTCATATATTCGGAACTCAAGTCTTTTCCACTTCAAACCAAAACAATGTGCCCCACTATAATCTGCTCCACTCACTCTCAATCTGTCCCACTCCAATCCCAAACAGTCTGCTCATTCCAATCTGCTACACGCTAATACAAAACAATCTGGCCTATTCCAATCTAGAAAAATATCTGCCCTGCTTCAGTCTGCTCCACTCTAATCCAAAACAATCTAACCCAAAATAATCCAAAACAATCTACCCCACTACAATCTGCCCCACTCCAAATACAATACAATCTGGCCCACTCCAATCTGACTAAAGTTAAATCTCAGTTCTAAACTTAGACTACAGGTCTAAGTTTATTTTTGTGAATCGGGGCTCATATGTTCATAAGGATTATAATTTCCAATACCATTCCTGCATATAAATGTCCGATTCAAGCTTTCTCAAATTTTCTGTTTTTGCCAGTGTCCAATATAAGCCCTATCAGAACTTTTGCTGAGTTAATCTCTGTGACATAGCTATTATGCTTCTGATGTTGTAGGTAGTAAATCCATCGAATTCTTGTTCAAGTTTCTCATTTCTCTGTATCCCAATCTGCTTGACACTTTGAAAGTGCATCCATGGCATTCTACCTCATGTTTGTTTAGAAAATGGAAACTCAACAGAGCTTCACCTTACATGCAACTATCCTTCTCAAGACTACACCAACCTTTTCTTCAGGAAAGTCTACCTAGAGTACTGATGCAAACTTCTCCAACACCAATTTAGTGCTTCATAATTCTCCTGTTCAGAAATTTTGCATCACTTTCCTGAAGATTTAGGGAGGTTTTAATTTGGCTTTCTTGAGGTAAGTGACCTATTCTATCCAGGTTTTTGTCAATCCAGAATTGCCAAAGCAACAGTTGTTTCGTTTCAATCTTAGTAATGCTTTATTCCTTGTTAGTGAGAAACTAAGGGCCAGATGTATCATTTTCTTAAAATTCGCAAACCCAATTTGCGAGATGGAAATACCCAATCGCAAAAAATGTAGCGATTCGGTAACTGAAAATCGCAAATTGTGAGATCGGCAAACCAGAACAGCCTGATGACATCACAACCAGGAAGTGAGTCAGCCCATGCTGTTTCCAGGAGACACACTCACAGGAGCATGGAGAGAGACACAGCCCAGCACCAGGGAGTCAGCATTGTGAGGAAGCCAGGACCAAACTGCAACATGGCCAATGCTGGAAATGGGAAGGAGAATGGAGACAGGAAAAGGAAGCTAAAATTTTGTGAGGCATAATTGGAGGTGCTCATTGAGAAGGTTGTTGGCAAGCATGATAGACTATTTGGAAAAAACTCACTCCAAGTACTTGAGAGTGAGAAGCAGAAACTCCGGTCTGACATCCAGACAAAAATATGCGCATTGGGTTTTGCGCAGCGCTCTGTGGAGGAGATACGCAAGCGATGGTACGTCTTGTGGTCTCATGCCAAGGAGAGGGTGGCCAGCAGGCTTATGGAGTCAAGGAGCACCGGAGGCGGACCATCCACCCAGACACCGTCCACCCCTATGGAAGACTTAGTGAGTCCACATTGCTTCCAGAAGCTGTCAGTGGTGTAACTGACATTGACACCTCAGGGACACCCAGCATCAGCAAAGGTAAGGCCAGTAATTATGTGTATCCCCACATGTGCATGTACAAATGCCCCTTAGGAAATAGAACATAGCTTGATGCACAGTGAAAAGTAGTCCATGTCACATCTTACATACAACACAACAGTGCCTTATGGGAGTGGTAGTACACAAACCTAAGGTAAATACACAACATAAATAGCAAGATGGTGGTCAGCCACATGGAGAAACACCACAAACGACTCAGGGTGACACAATTTAATTGTACATTTAAAGCAACACTGTGGAAATCTGTGGAAAATGCTAGAACTGACATGCTGCACATTGTCTTTGCAGATGACTCTGTCCCTGCTGCTGCAGGATCAGAAAAAGTGGGGGAAGCAGAAATACAACAACAGTCTGACTCAAATACTAGTGAGTCCTACTGTATTGTTCCAGCTAGATGCAGGGCAATGGTGTTACCACTGCCAGAGTATAACCTGGACTCAGATGAGATGCCAGAACACAAACCCACACCACCACCAGAGGCGAGTCCCACAGGTAGACAGCAGTCCCTGCACCTGCGCCGGCACCAGTCAACTCCCCTCAGGAGGCGCCATGATGCAGGCAGACGTTGCAACTAAGAAGGAGTGGGCCCATCAATCTTTGGTGGCCTGGAAGCTTCCATGCTGAAGAGGCAGCGCCTGCAATGCAAACATTTGAAATCACTGCACAGACAGTTTTTGTCTCACAATAGCAATATGGGATTATTACACAAGCAGCTGGAGACTTTGATTGAGGGACAGCAAACAGCTGCAGAAAACACCAAGGAGTTGACACAGGCCATTGGGGAACTCTGCACTGAGATATGGCAGGAGCGCGTCAGCCAGTGCAGGCGCCATCACCAATATTTGGGAAAGTTTGATTTCTTCTGTGGATCCGTCAATCGGCTTGCAAGTTCAACAGCCCTGATATCACGGCATGCCATTTCCACACAGGTGGAGATGGCACATTGCAGTCGGGTCATTGCACAGGGACTGGTGCAAATCACCAATGTACTGAATGCCATGCAAACAGCACGTACTGCCATAACCAGCGAATTGGGTGTTGGGGACAGTGAGGTGTCCTCTAGCCTCAGCAGTCTGACAGTCCCTGTGATTGATCCGAGGCGTTGCAGTGCCAGACACAGTACTGCATGTGAACCTGCTACTAGAGGTGCCAGTGAGGGCACAGAGCACTCAAGTGTAGTGCGTGGAAGTAAGAAGTGATGTTGCGGGCTACAGGGGACCACCTAAACATGTAGAAATGCTGTCATACTATGATGCTAATAGTGTGACACTGTGAATTGTTCATGTCTGCCCATTGTGAATAGCAATGTCCTAATGACACAATGTTAACCTGAAGTCAAGGTAATAAAGATGCTAACTACAGAAATACATTTCATTTAAGTGGATTTGTCATTATTTACATCAAAAATGGTTGCGTGTGATGTCAGCACGTCTTTGCCTGCCCTCTGCTGCACTGGTCCTGTCTGCTGGTAGAAGGAGTGGTAAGGGATCTTCATCCTTATCTGAGTCTGGCTCCATGAGTTCCACTGGTATGCCCCTTGTGGTTCCTATGCTGTGCAAGATAGCACATGTGGCCACAATTGTGCATGTTGTCTCTGAACTGTACTGTATGCACCTCCACTCCTATGGATGCACCTGAAGCAGCTCTTCAGCAGCCCAAAAGTGCACTCCACCACATTGCGGGTTCCCTATGTGCAGCATTGTACCTCCTCTCTGCTGGAGTTGCAGGGCTGAGGTAGGGAGTTAGCATATAGGTGCGCACAGCATAGGCACTGTCTCTTGAATGCACAGAGAGTAAAATGAGTACATGTGCTGTCTGACTTCGTGCTTACATCAATGCATTAGTCTGAACTATCAAATTACCTAGCAGGTATCCTTCACCAAATTCCCCAGCTAGCAGTGTTGTGTGTATCCCACTGTGTCGAAAGATGTAGAAGTCATGTGTGCTCCCTGGGTATCTGGCCACGAGATCGGTAATGATGTAGGAGGCATTGCATATCACCTGTATGTTCACTGAATGATGGTTTTTACAGTTGCGATACACACACTCTGTTGCCGATGGTGAACAGATTGCTACATGTGTTCCATCAATGCCACCTAGGACATGTGGGAACTGTGCTATCTGGTAGAAATTAACTTTAGTTTGTTGTAATGCCTGTGGGGTGTTGGGGAATCTTATGTACAGTTGTATTCTGCTCAGCATGGAATTGAGAAATGCGCTGAGAAATCTAGAGGGGGCACTCTGTGAGACTCCTCCTGCTGCTGCTATGACCCCTTGTTAGCTCCCCGAGGCTAGTAGGTGCAGGGAGCATAACACCGGCACATGGGTGGGTATGCTATTGCTCCTGTGTGTTGTGCGCTGCAGCATGGGTTGTAGCTGAGCTATCAGGTGAAGTATCATGGCTGAGCTTATCCTGTACTTCTCATAAATTTCCTCCTCAGTCTGGTCAAAAAGGGTTATGCGCACTCTGAAAATGTGCTCTGTCTCCTCCTCTCTCTCCTCAAACCTGCCAAGATCTTCATTCTCCTCGCCATGACTTAGAGTGCAGACATTGTGGAGAGGAGCTGAGGCATTCTGGGTCTCTTTATATAGGTTGCACCTGGTTATCACCTGGTTTCAGTTCGTGGTAAATTGCATGTGCAAACGGGCATTCTGCGAATAATCGCGAATCCGTTTTTTCGTGCCGCAATCTGCGTATCGCAAATAGCGTCACGATTTAGCGGATCGCTATTTGCGATTTGCAAATCTCCATCGCAATTTGCATTTTGCAAATTGTGGTTCGGTAAATCATATTGCTATTTGTGATACGTGGTTTGTGACACGCTAATTCATGTCTCATTCGCTAAAAATCGCAATTTTTTGCGATTTCTTATTTTTCCACTGCAATTGCCTTTCATACATCGGAAAACACATTTTTGCATTCGCAAACGGACATTCGAACCATTTGCGAATGCAAAAAGGCTTGATACATCTGGCCCTAAATCTTCCAGTAATCCAGCTGAAGAGCATGCATGTACTCTTTGGAAATCAATATGAAATAAAGAATTGTTTTTTGAGTTACCTGATTGTTGTTCACAATCTGTACTTCCTGGTGACGCAATATAACATTATATCCAGGTGCTTTGTATTTCGACCTGTTGTTTGTGACAACAAAACTAGTTTAGTTACTGGCCAGGTATGACATAATCTGGCATTTGTACATCTAGTTTGCCCCGAGAAACTCTCTTCTAAATCTCTTGCATTGCATGTGAGAAGTGACATCCTGAGAAGCGTAAGAGATGCCTCAGGAAACTACTTGAAAATTATGAGTTAACGGCAGTGTATAAATCGGCAGCCCCTAATACTGGCCCAATAGGCCACAGATTGGGTTACAAGCAGGTGTAAGCAACGGAAAGTACCAGCACTGGGAAAATTGCAAAAAAAAGAAATTCAGTGAAGTGGGCAGACCAACATAGTCTCTCCCTCCTCAACATGAAACTCAGAGTGACCTAGCACGGCGAACTGAAACGAAGAGAAGTACATTTTCCAAAGAAAGGAAGGAAAGCAGAGATAAAATGAAAAAGCCATGGAAGTTTTTGAACAGTCACCCAGCCATTCAGTCGACACTAGAGTGGATATTTTGGAATAAGGGGGAGAAATTACGAAAGAGGCTTGAGATTTCTCAATGAAAAGAAATGTCTTTAAATCAGGCATACTCCAAGGAATAATACTGGGCAGTAATTTTGAAACAGGCAAGCGGAGAGTCACGTCAAAGTAAAATTAAAGTGGACAGTTTAGGGAATGACTCCACACCAGTAACACATCGACTAACCAAACACAGGAATGCTAATGCTAATAAAGCTCAGATAGCCCTCAGCAGAGGCATGAAAGAGTCCATAAAAAGGCTGTTAAAGGAGAAGATAAGCACACAACAATAGCACACTACATGCATTCATACACACACACAGGACAAGCATAGCAAAAAGCATCCAACTATTACTTCGGTCCAGATACACTGCCAAGAGAGTAGATGATGCACATGGAGAATGAGTACTCAGCACAAGCAAAAGGCAGGCAGCACGCAACATAGAAAAGCCACACATAAGATCAGCCTCATTCTTGCATGGACAGAACAGCTCTCAGTTATTCCTGCAAACTACATGGTGCCCAAGTGGGCTGAATCGGTAGATGACATTCATTAATCATGGAAGCACCCGTGGAAAAAGATGTACAGCAAATAATAATAACCGTGAACAACATGATTTGAAAATACCTTCACTGACTAGCTCAAGAATTTCCCAGCAACTCAGCCTATGACTAATCACGGATTAATAGATGGTTTCAAAGCAAAATTCCTGCCACAGGAAGTCATAGATTATCAGCGAAACACTTTTCTAGCAGCACAACAGATCTGAAAAACAATGCATGAACTCATCACTCGCTCTTGTAGCCTAATCCGACACTGCAAGTTTGCCAATTTCTCAGATGAAGCTATGATCGGTTTGCGGATTGCTAAATGCTGTCTTTCTATATCACTGGGACTTCATCTACTGAGGAACAGTACTACTCCAGAAGAACTCTAGATGAAAGGAAACACATGACAGAACTATGCAACTAGGTGGAGGCTTAAGGAAAAATAAATGAGTGCGGGAAAGTTAAGAAGTGTGAGCCAGGATTCTGGTTTCAAAGGAAGATTGCAAAAAATACATTTACCATGCAGCACAATCACATTACATAGCATTTTGGTTGAGTTCAGCACGTGATGCCCCGCATGTCATTATAGTAAAGGATCAGGTGTTGCCTGGCGAGCCCCACACTTGTATGGCTACCAAACCCCCGAGACCAATCCAAATTATACAGACTGACTACTGCTCCATCCGGTCCATTAAGCAACTGCACTCACCACATAGTCCTCTCCAAAACAACCAATGCCTTCCTCCAACTCTAGAAAAGGGAGTGATGTGTAGGTTGAGAGATGCTGGACTTCTGAGGGTAGGACAACTATTTTTAGATTGAACATACTTTACCCTTGACCAATTTGGAGCTGACAAAGAATTTACATCACTGTATGTGTTTGACTATATGCACTTTTGACACGCAGCATCATTAGCTAGGCACATTTTCCCCGCGACATGCCTGACCTCTTCCCACTTACCCAACTAACCCAACTAATCCTAAAACCAGACCAAAGGGCATGAGTTTCTACACTGTGTACATTTTCATGAAGCTTTGCGCAAACACTGATGCTAGAGCCCTGCAGAAATGAATATAGGCCTGGATGTATGAAAATATTGGAGTTCCCAAACTAAACTGATATCTATTAATCATACACATAAATCTATCCATTTCAAGTCTGTCAATAGATTACATTGCTCACCACAATACGTGCATAGGATAGATCTGGAGAAATCTGTACATTGCCCTCAATGTCCTTGTGACTAGGCTGTCTTCTGTCACCTTGCCTGGGAATGTCTACCAATCCGAAATTTATAGGAATACATTTTCCATGCCATGCCATAACCGAAATAGTGAAACCTACAGTTGACTATGGCCTGTCTACGGAATTTCTGGGTTACAATAAACATATTTCCAAGTCAGTTACATGGTTGGTGAGAGTGCTGCTTCTCCTAGCGAAAAAAGGTTGGCATGCTGTTGAATGAAAGTTCCCATCCAAGTTCACTGATTGGTTGAAAGACACTACCCTTTCTAGGGAAATGGCTGAGAATTATGCAGAGCTGCAAACCCTCATGAACCCTGCACACATAACATCTGGGAAACCTTTAGGCTACATCTTACTTTGAAAGCAGAAAATAACAACGTTGATTAATGACATTCATTACTATATCTATGTTGAACAACTCCAAATTGGCACACACACACTTGTCAAAAGAATGACCAGATCTGTGTTCAGTACGCAAATGTAATTCTGTTTAATGCTGTTCCTTTGTTGGGAGGTTTTCGGTACTATTCTTTTTGTAATGCTCTGAACGAATGGACCAAGAGCTTATGACATATGCCTTTATATGTTTGTTATACTGTTTTGTATGGAAATTCAATAAAACACATTTTAAAAAGATGTGCTAGGGAGCCATACAGCGAGAAACCTGGAGATAAGAGATGCCATAACTTGTCACCATGCTCAAGTAGTAAGAGCCAAAAGGAGCAGCATGTAACCCTTAGACTGACATCACAACAATCAAAATTGCAGTTGTTGCACACTAACTTATCGTCTCCATCATCAGAAGAAACTAATGAGTATTTGTTCAGGACATCATATGAACAATGTGCCAAGAAGTGTTACCCATGA
Organism: Pleurodeles waltl; assembly: GCF_031143425.1. NCBI lineage: Eukaryota > Metazoa > Chordata > Amphibia > Caudata > Salamandridae > Pleurodeles > Pleurodeles waltl. Next base: position 401,727,102 of record NC_090444.1, on the reverse strand, counting down.
CTAGACATCTTGATGAGGAATCATCAACCATGCTTCATATAAGACAGCGGATTTGTCGGGAATCAGCAAGGTATGTGGATTGTGACAATGGTGACAAGAAAACCTGTTTGATTTCTCTCTTTTAGGTTGTGGCAGACCAGCTTCCGGCATCAGGGGGACCATTAGTCGCAATCTAGCCTGGATCAGTGGTAGGAGTTCTGTATTACAAAAGACAGCGGCAGTATTTAAACATGACAAATACATTAGGAAGTTGCTTGGCAACTTTTATCTTGTGTTCACCTTGTCCTTGCTGCTAGTTCACTGTTTCCCGGCACTAGTTTAAGGGTATCACCCTCATCAGCCAAGAAGCTTGAATACAGTGGCACAGTGAGCCTAGGACCCAGGTTTAGGCATACCCAGCTCGCAGTGGCGGCTCCTCCGTTCCCCGCTTGCAATGGTAGCTGCAATATCTTTTAAAGAAAATGTGTTTTCTTTAGAAGGTGCAGGGCCACGGGGTGATGTGCACTGAGGGGGAGTGCTCAGCACTCCCCCTCAGAGCGCATGTGGGTTTGACTGGCTGTCTCGGGGTGGCCAAACACACATGTTCTGCAGGCTGTCTCCAGCCCGGCAACAGCCTGCACATGCTCCCAGTATACCTGGGAGCGCCCTGGCTAGGGTCCCCCAGACAATCCTGATGCTGCTTTGGGCAGCATCAGGATTGGCCACAGGGCAGGCTGGAAGCCTGTGCTTGCAGCAGCGACGAGGGACAGAGGAGAGCGGCGCGGGACCGCACCGAAAGGTAAGTGTTTTTTTATTTAATTTAATTTTTCCGCCTCTCCCCCACCCCGAGCCGCTTCTCCTCGCCCTGCTCCTTTCGCAGCCCACGATCCACTACTGATAGGGCAGCAAATGCAAAAAAGAGGTGATGGATGGAATGCTCGAATTAATCTCAGTCTACAGCAATCCCTCAACACCAGATCCTAATCCATTGTTTTGTTGCTCACCGTGCTATCACAGTTTGGCCCGGCCGTATGCAAATCAGTCTTGACCCTGCTCCCCAAGGGAACAGCCCCCAGTGGCACAGTGAGCCCGGGACCCACTCCCTACGTTGGAGGATATTTCCAGACATGAGTTCCCTGCTTGCAATGCCACTGAATTCAAGCTAGCCTGGCTGATGAGAGGTGATACCCCGAAACGGTCCCAGGATGCTTGTTTTCCCATCCAGGCAGGAACTGCCTTGGCAGTTCAGGCTGCACTCTTCCCATAGGTAGCAGAGTCAAGACTGATTTGCATATGATCGGGTCCTAACTGAAATGGCATGGTGAGCAAAAAAACAACGGATAATGGGCCTGATGTACAAAGGCCTTTTGCATTTCTTAATGGGCCGAATCACAATTTTGGCCCGTTAAGAAATGCAAAAAAGCCTTTTCCTATGTACAAAGGCCTTTAGGGAATCACCAAATTTAATTTCTAATTTGTAGAAATTGCATTTTGCAATTCCCTAAATAGGAAATTGCAAATAGGGATTTCCTATTTGCGGTTTCTTGGCACATGTACAAAGTATTTCCTAAATGCAAAATGAGCATTTAGGAAATGCAATTCCCATTGACTTCAAGTCAGTGGTAACCATGTGCATTTAAAAAAAAGCACCCCAAGGTGCTTTTTTTAAAGTGTAGGAATTGCCGTTAGAAAATCGGTATCTTTGTACATAGCATTTTGCATTACCTAAATAGCGATTTCTATGAAGTCACTATTAGGGGAATGCAAAATTGCATTTTAGCACATCTGGCCCTATGTCTCAAATCTGTGACTGGGGTTGAATGTTTGATACTGTTCAGCATTGCATCCATCATTTTTTCTTTTGCAATTGCCGCCCTAAGTTGGAAGGGTATGCCCTGACGGGGGTCCCGTGCTCGCTATGCCATCAAATTCAAGCTAGCTTGGCTGGTGCAGTGTGACACCCCAAAACCAGTCCCAGGATGCTTGTTTTCCAGTCCAGAGACAGCCAGACCTGGCAGTTTGTGCTCGATATGTTCCCAATGGAGCAGGGTCAAAACTGATTTGCATATGGCTGGGTTCAAACTGGAATAGCATAGTGAGCAAAAAACTATGGATTTAGGCCCAGCTCTGTGTCTGGGGTGAATGTTTGTCATTGTTGAGTATTCCGTCCATCATCTGTTCTTTTTGCTCTTTATCTGTTACTCTGCCATTGGTCTTCAGATCCTGTTTTGGCTTTCACATACTATTGTGGTTTTACTTTATAGCTCCTCACTCTCCTTGCCTGTTATACAGACCTTCCTCTTTGGGCTCTGTTTTGGCTTTGACATGTTGCTTTGCTTACCCTGCTGCTTATATGAGCCCTAATCCATTTCTTGAGTGTAGAGCTTACAAGCTTCACTTTCACTTTGCTATGTTTCTCTGTGCTCCGCCTTTCCAAAGCTGGTGACTATGCATGCCCATTCTAGCTTTGGAGATTCTCCGTACATACCCATACTGCAATTAAAGACATAACACCAGAGAGAGCACTGCTAAAGAAGAACTTGGTGTTCTGTTTGTCTCTCTTTCTCAAACCAATTCCCCTTCCCCTGTAGTGTTTGGCCTGTCTTCTATATCCTTCTTGGTATGGACAGGGGCACACTGTGGAGCCAGGTGGAAAATTGACAGAATTTGTCGGGTAGCATTTGCAAAACCTGACTGGCCTGTCACTGAACTATATCTATGCCAAAGAATACAGGAAAGAGAAACAGACTCACAATCACACCCTCTGATAAACAAGTATGTACATTTCACATTAATATCAGATTTGGCCTTTTGTCACAAGATGTTGCTGTACACCTAGACTTTAATCCCATCCTCAGACAAGTCTACTGATTGGTGCTCCATTGTGGTAGTGGCTCATAAGCTCTGATACCACACATGAACATCCAGGGCCTGTAACATCTTCAGATTCCAAATAAAAACCAGTTTCACAAACAACTAATAACTAATTTCACAAACAACAAAAATTAGAACACTAAGGGCCAGATTTACAGGGCCCTACCACCACCGTATCATCACTTTTTGTGGCTTTGCGCCACCTTGTAAATATGGGCCCCTCCGACACAGTATTCTACATCAGAGGAGTGCACAGTAGGTGTTTCTGTTGGTGTTTCATCTCAACACCCAATGCTTTTGATGCTGCCCCAGATTTACAAGAACCTGGAAATCTGAGGCAGCACCAAAATCTAATGCGTCCCCATACTTTTTTTCCTCCTTGTTTTGTTTTTCTATGTGTGCTGTATTCTGCATAGACGCATAGAAGAAGCACAGAAGATGCATAGAAGAAGCATAGAAGACACAGAGAAGAAACAAAATGCCATGGATGATTGATTATGTGCAGGAAGGGGCACCTTCGTGCACATAAACAATCACACCCCTCAACGCAGACACCTTTGCACTATGGTGCAAGGATGCCTGCGTTGGCTGCTTAATTTAGTGCCAGCACAGGGGAAAATGCAGGGGTGCGCAATATTCTGGTAAATGCAGCGCATCCCTGGTGCAGCGTGGTAATGCTAATTTTGGCGCAGCACGGCGCTCTACCAGTTTCTAGTAAATCTAGCTCTAAATTTGATCCTTTACACAATTACACCACAACCCACAATGTTCAACTGCAGCCACTCTCATTTTATTTTTAAAGCAAAAAAGCACCTTTTAGGTGCACTAGTTCACTAGGTGCACTAGTTCAATAGAAAAATTTCAAATAAATCAAAGTTCTGGCTAGCTCATTCTATTTTTGGTTTGAAAGGAAGATTGTATAGTCCATAGCAGGGACAGTTGAAAATTATCACTTTTAACGAGTTCATAATGTTGAGTGATATGAATAACAGATTATATATATCTGGGCCCAGAAATATTAAGGATTTGCATTGCCTTTGCATCATGCAAAGTGACGCAAGTCCTTAAGTCAGATTTACTAACTAACACAAAGTAACCTAACATGGCTCTCCGGACCATATTTATACCGTTTGATGCAAAACTGTCAAAAAGTATAGCTCTGGCTTGCACCATTCTAGGACGCCAGCCAGGCACCGTATTTATGGAATGGCACAGTCTAGCACAAAGGGTGGGCTATCGTCAAAAAAACTGATGTTAGCCGGGTGGGGGTATGGGAGAAAGGGGTTTTGCACAAAAAAATGATGTTAGGCTGGTTAGAGTCAATAAAAATTACTCCAACCTGCCTAGCGCCATTTCTTGATGCAAAATCTACCATACCAGATGACTCCTGTCTTATAAAAGAAAGGAGTCATTCCCACCACCCCAGTGGCCTGCACAGGTGACAACTGTCCCCTGGGCATGGCCATTGGATCCAGTGCCATGTAGGGGTGGCTATTTCAGGGCCCCCAATTGCACTTTAAAAATGAACACAAAATACTTACCTATACTTACCTGGGATGGGGTTCCCCCATTCTCTGCTGTCCCTCTGGTTTCGGTAGGGGTGTCACTAGGGCCTGGGAAGGGAACCTGTGAGCTCTTTCCATGGTGTTCCACCATGGAAAAAGGCACACATGTCCTCTAACTCCTGGCCTGATCCAGGCGTTAAATAATGGCGCTAAGCAAGCTTAACACCATTATTTAGGCCTGCTTCCCTCCCATGCACCATTTTTACACAGGATGATGAATAAGCCGCCTGGGCCTTAGAGTCATTTTTTGCCCGGGAATGCCTACCTTGCATCTCATTGACGCAAGATAGTTTTCAGCAGGCAAAAAATGACTTTGACTCCAATATTTAGACGCTAGAAGGGTTTAGCATCAAAATATAAATATGGAGTTAAGTTTGTGCTGAAATAGCGTAAAAAAAATGATGCTATTTCAGTGCATATCTATGTATTCATATGAGGGACAGGGATGTTAAGTGGTCCAGTGTACAGTCTCACTAACAGTCACGTCAAAACAATAAAGTACACTGTTACAAAAAGATGTCAAGAGACCACTAGGCATTTCTATGTATAGAAGCAGGAGCCCTCACACATCCATTAGATGTCATGCTTCATCATAGGGCTTGCTCCTCGCTAGACCGGCACTGCAATGTCTGACGGGCGCTACAAGGGGACTCTTTGCCGGAGATCTTTATCGGTAATCGGTGCCGTGGTTTAGAGCAAGTAGGGATAGATTTAAACCTACAGGCAAAAAAACAAAAAGCTGGATTGAAAAAAGGAGTTTAGAATTGGCTTGGGAACCTCCCAAAACCGTACTTTATTGATCGAAGCAGGGTCCCGGTCAAGATTGAAAAAACTGTAGAGTGAAAAGGAAATAATGTTCCCACTCTCTACCAGAATAATGGAAGAAAGAACTTACTTTGACCACTGGAGAAGGTCAGCATGTTTCGCTCCTCAAAAAGTCCTAAAGGATCAATTGGCACTTCATCAGGACCTCATACAAAAAGATTCTCCTAAGCTAAAGTGTAAACTAAATTGAGTAAAAAACTTTGTGTGTAAAAAAAAAAAATGAGTTAACTTACTCAAACAAGTTACATATCCAATAGATAAGACTGAAGAAGGCCTGTGGAAAAAATACAAATCATATGGACCACCCAGTTTCTGGATCCATCAACAAAGGTAAAAATACATTGAATGTCTATAGAAAATATAAAAAGGTGCCATGGCACTCAGTGCTAATATGATGCCATGCTGAGTGGTAAATGAATATTCAGATGCACCACTGCTTACCATCCTCAAATAGGGACGGGGCTCCATGGGAAAAAGTGTGCCGTTAGGCTGTCGTTGGAACTACATAGGTACAGAAAACATGTAAGATAATACTGTGGAACAAACATATACATAAAGAAAGTTGAGTTAGTAATGGTCTAGTAATATATACACAAATGTTAATACACATATAATACACAGTATGCAGATTGTCAATATGTGGTAAGTTAGTAAATTCAGATGAGGCACAATCACTTTGATAGCCCCCACTTTTGTATTGACCATCATATGTCAACAGGAATACAGGCTGAGCCAACAAATATATAAAAAATAAAAAAACAAAAGGCAAAGCTTAATCTTAGTTGTTCACTCAACATAGTAGTATTTCACTTCAAGATAAAATGGAAAGAATATATTGTAATCCAGGATGGGTGATCGGTGACTCAGTAAACCGTGCTTGGATGATAAAAAAACAGAGGAAATAATTCAGAAGTGAGGACCGTGTCGTCCTCCACTGCTGCACGGTCAGAGAAATGCCTAATTGGCCAGTATACGAGTAATCCAAGTAAAACCAAAAGAAGGAGAGCGTCCTGTGGGAGCGATATTTCTCACAGTTGCATGAGATAGCCCGTAGCCGGAGATCTACCCCGGGGCTGCATTCCTGAAAAACAAAAAGCGAACACGGCTCGCGGGTCAAATAGAAAGGTCATGGTACGGGCAACCAATCAGCGGAGTAGCTCAATAGGATCGGGACGGCACTCCGTGAAATATTGGAAACAAAAGAAGGACAATGTCCCTCAATTGGAAACAAAAAGGGGATACAAATGACAGACTACAGTTGTTTAAACAGCGAGGGGAAGAGAAACACATTGTTGTTCAAAAATAAAAGTGCAATGGAGGAAATTATCTATACAACGATCATATACACTTGTAATAGTGATCTAAAGTGTCTCTATGAATCATGACAAGTCGAATGTTAAAGGGAAACTAATACGTCAGACAAGAAAGGTCATGATTACCGACATAGCTTATTGTAGTCTAAATAAGTAAAAATTGAAAAAAAGTTTTATTTACAATGCACTACAAGGAAGACTATGTGGAAGTCATATGAAAAGTACGGCACAAAATGTGGAGTGGCCTCAGGAAATGTTATATAAGGATGCTCAAGTGGCTAGCACGCTTGTATTAGTGATCTAAAGTGTCTGTATGAATAATGGCAAGTCCAATGTTAAAGGGAAACAAATATGTCAATGAAGGTCGTGATTACCTATATAGCAATTTAGAGTCTAAATAAGAAAACATTGAAAAAAACTTTATTTACAGTTCACTACAAGGAAGATCATGTGTAAGTCATGTAAAAACGTCAAAAAGTTTGGAGTAGCCTCAGGATACGTCATATAAGGATGCTCAACTGGCTAGCATGTGAAGTGATGAGAATAGGAAAATGTCACTTGGGAAAGAACCAGTTGCCAGGAAATGGAGCACTGTTAGAACCTGCACAAGAGGGGGTTCCCAGTGGGATGACGGATAGCTGATATCAGGTTAGCTTACACCTGGGCACACAGCTCAGTGATTGTGGCCATGTCTAATCTATAGGTGAGTATAATGTGCCTGTCCTCCAGTGTAGCCAAATCCACCAGGGGTCTGTACACGGGGGTATGTCTCCATCCCCTATTCATCCACAGCTGTAGATATCTAAGGGACACATGAGTGAGTACGCTGTCACAATTTGAAGAACTGTACAACAACGCAGTCCATATCGTTCAAACACGTTTGGGACAGTGTAATTTAAAAAGTATGTGCTTATTTATCCTGTGACGCAGCAATTATCGATAGGCCTGTTCACCCCCTCTGAAATGGCAACCGCCTGCCTTGTGTGGAGGGACAGGTGAAAGTGAGGTAATGCCACCGACGTTGCGTGCCGTGGCGGTAGGTGGCCGTGAACCACCATGCAATTCCTCATTGGTTCATATTGGGCCCTATGGGGTATAGTGGCCAATGGGGACCTACGCCGGTGGTGACAGTATGCACCACGGCGGACATGATCGCCATTTTCATTCACATTCCTCACTGTTTTCCTGACCTTCCATAGGAGAGGACCTACACTGCATGTGCTGCCATGACCTGTGTGACAGGGGAAAGGGCCCCAGCCTTCACTTCTGAGGAGTTGGAGTGACTGATGGATGGGGTCCTACCCCAATACGGACTGTTGTATGGGCCTCCAGACCAACAAGTGAGTACACTGTGGGTACGATGCATGTGGCATGAATGCATGGAGTTGTGTGTAAAGGCATCGTGTAAGGGGGGTGAGTGGATATCCTCTTGGCGGTGTACATGTTGTGCGTTGGGCTATGTGTGTGCCAATCATGATGCAAATGGGTACGGTGGGCTATTTGTGTGACAGGCTGGAGTGTTTGTCTAATGGTGTTCTCCTGTCTGTATTGCCTCTGCAGGTCAACGCCCATCAAAAGAAGGGAATATGGCATGCCATCTCCAAGGATGTGTGGAGCCTGGGGGTCTATGGCAGGCGGAGCACCCACTATCGCAAACGATGGGAGGACCTGAGATGCTGGGCACGAAAGACTGCAGAGGCCTAGCTGGGAATGGCCTCCCAACGAGGAAGGAGTGCCCGTCTGACCATGACCTCTGTGATGGCCCTCATACTGGCAATGGCCTACTCTGAGCTGGATGGGCGCTTGAGGGCATCACAGGAGCAACAAGGGGGTGAGTACAATGGCTATCATTACAACTTTCGGCTGGTGGGGTGGTATCCAGGTGGTGGTTGTGTGTCAGTGGGTGCCCCTAGGCCAGGCCAGACATAGCAGCGTAGGTCCACTAGAGGCTAAGGGTTGAATGGAAAATACTGCCTACCTAGCTTGTTAGTATTCACTTCTGGGCAGGGCATCATGGGTCCCAGGTGTGCTGCAGTTGGCAGTGTGTGCCCCTCCTCATGCCTTGGTGACTAGCCATTCCACTGGTAGTGCAATGCATAGTACGTAGGCCTGTTTCCTGTGTGTGAGGGTGTGTGTACGTCAACTGTGGTGTTGGTGCAGTCATTGACCCTGTGTAACTTATATCTCTCTCCCCCCTTTCTTGTTGTGTCATACTGCACTTACGTGCAATAGCATCAGCTGGCAGAGGAGCAGAGACACCAGCGACAGAGGGAGCTGCATCACACAGGACCCTGGAGGCAGTGTGCACCGATGCTGAGGGAACCGGTGGGACAGAGGGCGGGGGAGCACCATGGCAGATTCTGGAGGGGACAACACAGACTCTGATACGCCTCTGATGGGAGCTCCCTGGTGGTGGTGGACACCTCTGTAATTACCCCAGCTGCAGGTACAGCTGCCACCGCCATACCAGTAACACCCTCCCAGTAGCCCCTCAGTGAGTTGCCTGTGCCCGCTCACCCAGGAGGGTGGGCATCTCCTTTGCCCCAGGCACTTCAGGCCTTGCCCCAGTGAGCCATGCTGCCCTGAGTGAGGAGGCTATTGACCTCCTAAGATCCATCTCTGTAGGGCAATCAACCATTGTAAATGCCATCGAGGGGCTGGCATCCCAGATGCAGCAATGCAATGCATTCCTGGAGGGCATTCACAGTGGATTGGCGGCCCAACAGAGATCGATTCAGGCTCTGGCCTCCTCTCTGATGGCAACCATTGTCCCTGTTTCAACTGCCCCCCAACCAATTTCCACTTCTCAGTGCCATACTCCTCAATCCCAATCCATCCCAAGCACACAGACAGAAGACGAGCATGCACACAAGACAACACCCAACAGTGGCACAGGCAAACACAAGCACCACAGTTCATCCCACAGGCACTCAAACAAACATTCAGTTGCAGACAGGACAACATCCACTGTCTCCACTCTCTCCCCCTCCTCCTCCTCCTCCTCTACCTCCCACCTAGTTACATCCACACTCATACCTGCATGCACTACATAAAACTCCACTACCAGCATCATCACCTCACCAAGCAGAACACACACCTCACTGGCAGACACCTCCAGAACATCCATGCACACGTCCCCTGTGTCCTCTCCCACCGTGTCTGTCCCCCCTCCTAAAGGACACAAATGCAAGCACTCAGACACCAACAGCCATCCACCTCACAACAGCATACAGCCCATGCCCCTGCACCCAAATCCAGCAGACATACACCTTCGATGACCACTCCCTCATCCTCTACTTCCATTACTCCTCCCTCCTCCCACCCTAACGTCCCTAAAAAGCTTTTCCTTTCCCAGATTGACATCTTCCCTACCCACCTCCCCATCCTGCATGTACAGGCAGGGTACCAAGGACACAGCCCAGCACCTCAACCAAGCAGGCCATGGGGCCAGTGGTATCTCTACCTACCCGTGGTGGTAGGGATACCAGAACAACAAAACTGAAGGGGAAGGAGTCAGCAAAACCTGGAATGAAAGGGAAGAGTCCGGCACCAGCTGTGAGGAAGGGGAAGGAGCCTGCACCAGCTGGGAAGAAAGGGAAGGAGCCTGCACCAGCTGGGAAGAAGGGGAAGGAGCCTGCACCAGCAGGCAGTGAGGGGACAAGCCCGTCCACCCCTGCCAGGAAGTGTAAGGGATCCCCAACCCATGACCAGCAGGAGAAGAGGCACTTTAAGCCAGAAGAAGCTGTCAGGCAAAAACTGCCACCATCACCAGCTGTCACAGGGCCCCTACCATCAGCCGTGGATGTGCTGTCATCACAGAGTGCAGGGGCTGACCAGGACCCTCCCCCAACCACCACCAGCATGCAGCCATCACAGAGTGCAGGGGCTGACCAGGAGCCTCCCACAACCACCACCACAGTGCAGCCATCATAGAGTTCAGGAGCTGACAGGAGCCTCCCCCAACCACCACCAGCATGCAGCCACCACAGAGTGCAGGGGCTGAGCAGGAGCCTCCCACAACCACCACCACAGTGCAGCCATCACCGCCGGCAGACACCATGTAGTCCACCCTCCAGGGGCTAGTGTGCAGGCTGCCCCTTCCAGAACCAGTGTGGTATTCACCCACTTGAGAGACTGTTGCCTTGCATTCTCCAGGACAAAGCACAGGGCATGTTGCCCCCTCCAGAACCAGTGGGGTATTCACCCACTCGAGAAAATGTGGCCTTGCACTCCCCAGGACAAAGCACAGGGCATGTTGCCCCCTCTGGAACCAGTGGGGATGACACCCACTCAAGAGACTGTGGCCTTGCACTCCCTGGGACAAAGCACAGGGCATGTTGTCCCTTCCAGAACCAGTGGGGAAGACACCCATTCGAGAGACTGTGGCCTTGCATTCCCCAGGACAAAGCACAGGGCATGTTGCTTCCTCCAGAACCAGTGGGGTATTCACCCACTTGAGAGACTGTGGCCTTGCACTCCCCAGGACAAAACACAGGGCATGTTGCCCTCTCCAGAACCAGTGGGCTTGTTCCCACATCTGGCTGAGGTGCCCCCCCCGAGGTGCCTGGCTATTTGCAAACTGATGCCCCTCCAGTGTTCTATCCGGATGTTTTCTGGTTTCGAGTTGACCCTTGACTGTGCCCTGTGTCCATGTGGACCCTTTGAACTTTGGGCTGGACAGTGTCCCTTTTCTATACAAGTGTACTGTGATCGGGCAACCCCGATCACTTCACTGGCAGCGGCAGTCGACTCCATGTCGGGTTTACCCGACACATCAGATCCGCGTTCCCATGTTACCATGGGAACGCTCGCGGCGTCACTACCGCGTTTCCCTGTTTCCAGGGAAACGCTTGAAACCTTCCGGACCGCGGGAGGTCAAAAAGACTCAGGACGCGTCGAGGGAAGAGGAGTGAACGGCGAAAGGAAGACGGACCGAGGAGACGGAGCAGGGCAGCAGGAGACGACGGAGCAAGGGGCAGACAGCAGCGGAGACGTGGAGAACGAGGCCAGAGAAGAAGGAGCGCCGGAGGCAAGGACCAAAGAGCCTGGTCCCTCCTAGGGACAATGGAAAGAAACGTTAAAAACCCACCGGGGAAGGGAACTGGAGGGGTGAGAGGGTAAAAGGGGCAAAGGAAGGGCACAGGCTCTTTAGAGAGAAGAGAGACTGTCTATCGTGACCTACTTGGGAGCACCGTGGGTCACCTAACTGCATCACAGGCAATTTTGTGTGGATACAGCGCACGGGTGAATGCACTCTCTTTCTATCTCCCTACTTACCTTTTCCCTGCTTCCTATCTAAAGAGAAAACCCCAGAAATATCATTATACTTATCGTGGCGTTCTTCTGTTTCTCTTGCCGGTACCCCCCCTGGAGCCACCCCGAGTTCTCAGAATCCACTGACCTAGGAGACAAGAGGAAAAAGAACGACAGAGTTAGAAGAAGAGAAATTAATCGGGTTACGCCATAACAAACTGAACTCTTTTGAAACACCTGAGCAAAGAAAGAATATAATAAAAAAAAAACTACTTACCATACTACCCAATCTCCGTCTGGATTATACCGTTCAGCCTGTCACATGTACATATCTGTTTCATGGCCAAATTGGATTATTAATTTTGATGTTGAACTAATTACAATCATGTTCGTCTATTCCTGTTGTCCTTGCATTATTCAGCAGATTTTCATTGTCAAATTATTTTTGTATTGCAGATGGTTGTGTGTGGTGTGCATGTGAAAGGTGTGTGTTGTGCATGTGTGTGTCACTCTCTTTTTCCTCCCACCCTTCCTTGTGTGCTAGGCAGCTGTACTCACCGTCGTTGGCTTTGGTGTTCCAGGTGGAGCATAACGTAGAAGATCATCGGGAAGACTTGCAGTTCGGGTTCAATGGCGGCGTGGTTCTTCCTTGTGTCTCCAATGGTGAGTGCTTTGACTTTTGTGCTCTGTTTCCGCCAGGCTTTTGATGGCGTTGGCACTGCCCCGGCAAAGGTGGCGGTTTGCAGGGTCTTAATATGGTGGGCGGAACTTTTACTTCCGCCTGCCTGTAGGCAGTTACCGCCATAGTGGCTGTTGTTTCTGTTCTGGCGGTCAGTGTGGTACATTGGCTGTCTATCGGAGATATCACTGCCATGGTCATAATTTGGCGGTACTTACCGCCAGCCTGTTGGCGGTATTACTGCTACTTTATCACCCACCGCCGTGGTCATAAGGAGGGCCTACGTTTGGTGGTGAGGCATCCATATCTAATGTTACTACGGTGCTCATTAATCCTGACCTTCACTGGTCTTGTGGTCATTTCAACATACCGTAAGTCACAAGGGCAAGTGATCATATAAATGCAATTACGAGTATTGCAGTTAGCGTGTCTCAAAACGCGCCATGTACCAATAGGATCCAAGTCCAGGGTGTTTACCGTTTGGTTAATGAACAAACGTTGCAATTGTCACATGGATGGTGACCAACTACTAGTGGGAGTTGCCAAAGAGTCGTCTGCTCTGGTTTTTGTGGGACTGTCAATGGTCAAGTATGTACGACCAAGTCTTTAATGTTAATGGTCCTTTTAAAGGTGAATAAAAGTTTAGGTATCGATACCCCACCACTTGTGAGGATCGACCATGGATTGTTGCTAAGTTTTTTTAAGGTATTGGAAAGCGGAGTATATGTAGAGACACAGGTAAGACAAATGTCAGTGTCCTTGAGTTCAGTTGTCAGTAATGCCTCTCTATTGTTGTTGCGAGCCCGTTTACAGGCTGTATTGATGATTTTGTGAGGCTTATATCTTTCGTACAACTTTGCCGACAGATCATTAGCTTGTGCGTAAAGGCCAAAATATTGCTGCACTTATGATGGAGCCGTAAAAACTGTCCAGATGGTAAATTGTCAGATAGAGCTCTAGGATGGCGACTCTCATACAGTAATAGACTATTGCAGTCTGTTGTTTTTTGATAGGTACGGAGTTCTAATTTGCTGTGATTGATAGTAATCATTAGATCCAAAAAAGAGATATTAGTTGAGGAAATGGTTGAAGGGAACTTCAGGAACGGATCAAGTCCATTGATCCAAATTGTAAATTAATCGACCTTTTCTATATGGCCCTGCCATATGATTAGAATATCATCAATGTAGCAGCTCCATAATCTGATGTTGCCAGTAAAGGGATTAGTGCTATTAAGTATGAAACGTTGTTCAAAATGGTATACGTATAGGCAGGCCAGACTAGGAGCGAAGGCACTTCCCATCGATGTGCTGCGTATTTGATGATACAATTGGTTTTTGAATTGCAAAAAATTCTCAGTCAAGGCTAGAGAAGCACATTGCATAATGAAGTGAACTGGGGTAGGTGAAGTCCATGGCCTGTCCATTAAAGCATCTTCAACTACCCGTAGTGTAGCTCCCTGAGGTATATTGGTGTAAAGGGATTCCGTATCAAGGGTTATGAGAGCATGTACCTCTTCAGTGGCGTTAATAGAGTTGATCAGATTAAGGACATCCTTAGTGTCTTTCAAGAATGTGGAGGACTCTCTCACAATAGGTTGCAGAAAATGGTCACAGAAAATAGAGAGGGGTTCGAGAACAGACGCTATTCCTGAAACAATGGGGCATCCAGGTGAGGCAGCTTGCCCTCATGGATCTTGGGGAGGCTATGGAAATACGGGGTGCGAGGATGAGGAGTCTCCAGAAATTTTGCCTCCTTATGAGATATTCATGCATTAGTTTCTGCCTCGTTAATCACAGTGTGTATCTGGGTTTGTAATGTAGGATCTCGTGAGATAGGGGCGTAGTATGTAGAGTTGTCCAAAAGATGTAAACAGTCCTTTCTATGTTCCTGAGAGTTGAGAACGACAATCGCTCAACCCTTATCGTCATCAAACTAGCAGAAACTGGGTGGTCCATATGTTTTGCATTTTTTCCACAGGTCTTTTTCAGTCTTATCTATCAGATATGTAACTTGTTTGAGAAAGTTAACTCATGTTTTTATGTTTTTTTACACACAAAGTTTTTTACTCAATTTAGTTTTCACTTTAACTTAGGAGAAGTTTTTTGTAAGGGGTCTTGATGAAGCGCCAATTGATCCGTTAGGACTTTTTGAGGCGCGAAACATGTTGACCTTCTCTAGTGGTCGAAGTAAGTTCCTTCCTCCATTATTCTGGTAGAGCGTGGGAACATTATTTCCTTTCCAGTCTACAGTGTTTTTAATCTTGACCGGGACCCTGCCTTGATCAATAAAGTATGTTTTTTGGAGGTTCCGGAGCAATTTTTAAACTCCTTTTGCTATAGGTTTAAATCTATCCCTACTTGCTCTAAACCACGGCATGGATTACCAATAAAGATCTCCGGCAAAGAGCCCCCTTGTGGGGCCGGTCACACACTGCAGCGTTCATCTGGCGTGGAGCAAGCCCTAAGATGACGCATGACATCCAAGGGATGTGTAAGGGTTCCTGCTTCTATACATAGAAGTGCCTAGTGGTCCTTTGACGTCTTTTTGGAACAGTGTACTTTATTATTCTGGTGCTATTTCAGTGCAAACAGAGTGTAAATATGCCCCTACATGCCTTAGAAAATCTAGAGAAACACATAGCAGTTCAAGTCTCTGCCTTGCATTACTCTGCATTGGGATGGGGTTCCTTGGGTGGAGTGTGGGCATTCTCATGCATCCACTCATGTAGTTTGGCATATTCCTAGATTTGCTAAAAATAGTTAACCTGGGAATGCGTCAAACTCCTGTGACATCCTAACAGAAGCTTAATGAGGAGAAATATGTTTATTTTGCCTTTTTATTTCCTCTTTCTATATGTGCTGCATTGTTTTTGTGTAGGAAGGTCTACCTGCTCTCTCCATTTGATGCAGTACAACACAGCAAGCTATCTTGCTGCATTGCGCCAAATGTTAGTAAATCTGGCCTCTAGAATCTTATTTTGTCTGCCAAATGTTAATCAGTCTGGTAACGTAAAATTGAATACAAGGGGCCCCATTTGCATGGCACATGGCACAAGGCAATGCAGCAAGTACCTTGCTGTGCCACCCTGCGCCACTAGGAAAGGGTAAAAATGAACCACATCTACAAGATATGGTGCATTTCTGTCCTCTCCCCCTGCACTGGTGCACAAATTGCTGCCTAGCACTAACGCAGGCACCGTTGCACCATGGTGCAAGGATGCCTGCGTTGTGGGGATGATTGTTTTTGTGCAGGATGGGACGGGAATAATTGTTTTTTGTGCAGGAAGGATCACCTTCCTGCACAAAAACAATTACAAGAGATAAAAACAGGAAGAAATAAATATATTTCTCCCTGTTGCATCATTATTATGCCACCCCTGAGGAGGCATAGGAATCTGATGCATTCCCATCCTTATAAATCTGGGAATGCATCAGATTCCTTCGGGTTCCATGGGTGTTGCATTGGAACACCCCAAGCAACACCCATGGAACGCCCCTTTCATGCAGTGTTATGCATGAAAGGGGTCAATATTTACAAGGCTGATTAAAAGCCATACAAGGTGGCTTTTCATGGCCCTGAAAATATGGGCTGGTACACTGCTCCACCCATTAAAAAAATTATGCTCTGGTGGCTTAGTCTGCCGCTAGGGCCTCGTAAATTAGGCCCATGGGGTCTTCCTCAAGGGAAAATGTCTTTATTGGTTTGATCGTGACTGTTGAAAGAAGGGACACCTTAAGGATTTTGGGGGGCCTGGGCCAAAAGTATTTTGGAGCTTCCTGTTCGGAACTGCTTTAAATCTATGTTCCACTTTCAGCTCGGTCATGCCTTCTTTGGCCAGGTCACTGACAGTGCACAGGCACACTCAAACACATTCTAAATGTGTTTACATCTAATTTTCAAGGATAGTGACATTTGTTTTCAATATTGTAACACATCAGTAGCTTACTCATATTACTGCAAATAATCTCTGTGACACCCTTATATTATATATAAACTTTTTTTCATCTTGCATGAAACAAAATCAACATTTCTCTGCAACATGTATATAATACTCACACATCACTCACATTAAAAATAAATTAAAGGAAATGCTAATTAAAACAACCTGTTTATGAATTATTCAATGTTATCAGTGCAAGTATTTCTCTAGAATAGAGCTGGCTCTATCAGGGGTCCTACTGAAAGGCTGGGGCCCTGGGCCAGAGCCTACGTTTCCCATGCCTTAAAACGTCTCTGGTTGAAAGCAGAGCACAGTGGCATAATGAAGGCCAGTATAGCCCCCATGTGCAGGAGCAGGGGACCCCTAGCTGCTGCTGGTACCCTCATTACAGTACACTGTGCATTGGAGGCAGGCCCCTAAGTCTGTCCAGTGTAGAGGGGCCCCCACAGGTACATTACAAGGATGCCTCCTTAAGTTTCCTAACGCCACTGGCGAAGCAGGATCTTCTCCTATGTTATTTTCTACTGAAAAGAGTCTACTCTTGCACATGATTCTCAACTTTGTAGCGTCACCTACTTGGCCAAAATGAACCACATGGCACATTTTCAGTTATCTCTTTTGTAAAGGGCCAGAAAATTCACCACCACTCTCAATTGTGTAAGTACAAGGTAGCCATTATCTCTGCCTGTGCTTGATGGGGCAAGCTCCCTTCATACTAAGCTCCCCAGATGATATCTCAACATTTATAGCCAGGTTCAAGGCTGCAGCCTCTCTAATGGCAGAAAGTTTGAGCACATTCAACCTCACTTAGCCTATTTGCATTGAGTGCCTCTTGAATTATGTGTTATGATTCAATTAAGATGCTCAATTTATGAGCAGAAGGCAGCACAGAATTCCAAAACTCTAAAACAGTAGTAACTTTAAAAATTAAATATTATAATTTTGTAAATTCTGTTAATTGCGCAAAAAATACTGGCACTGTTCTTGAATTTAAAAATATTTGTAATAAAAAGAGATGATCCATAAATATGTAGCCACGCTATGCAGTGATAGAAGTGATAGCAAGTGTATGGTAATATGTTGGTGTGGTCTACCCTAACTTTTTGCCTCTGCTCCACAGGTTGTTGATGTGTGCTGGACTCTGTGTTTGCTGTTTTTGATACTCTGGGCACTTTGCCAGTGCTAACCAGTGCTAGAGTGCAAGTGATCATATGTAAAATGTAGGTGTAATGGACTTATCCATGATTGGCACATTTGATTCACTAGTAAGTCCCTAGTAAAGTGCACTAGAGGTGCCCGGGGCCTGTAAAGCAAAGGCTACTAGTGGGCCTACAGCACTGGGGTTGTGCCAACCAGATGAGTAGCCCTGTAAATATGGCTCAGACCTGCCACTGCAGTGTCTGTGTCTGCAGTTTTAAACTACCAATTCGACTTGGCCAGTGTAAACCTTTCCTCTTCATACATGTAAGGCACCCTTAAGGTAGACCCTAGGTAGCCCCATGGGCAGAGTGCAGTGTATGTTAAAAGTGGGACATGTACGAATGTGTTTTACATGTCCTAACAGTGAAATACTGCCAAATTTGGTGTTTACTGTTGCAAGGCCTATCTTTCTCATAGGTTAACATTGAGGCTGCCTTTAAACATTATTAAAGTGCATATTCCCTCTGAGAGAAGATGGAGTTTGTGGTCTCTGGACTCACATTTTAAAAATACATCTTTTAGTGAAGTTGGTTTTTAGATTGTTCGTTTGAAAATGCCACTTTTCGGGAGTAGACATTTTCTTGCTTAAACCATTCTGTGACTCTGCCTGTTTGTGGATTCCCTGCCTGGGTCAGTTTGACAGTTGGGCTGTTTGTGCATCTCCTCTAGACAGTGACACAAAGGGTGCTGGGATGTAGCCTCCGTATCCTGATGAGCCATCTGTGCTAGAGTGGAGGGAGAAGTGGTCACTCACAGCTGAAAGGGCTGTGCCTGCCCTCACACAATGCAGTCCCCAACAACATGGTGTGTGTCTGGGGCCTGGCCTGGGCAAGGCAGGATCTTGTGAACAACAGAGACTTTCCGTTGAAGTTTGCCCACTTCAAAGATAGAAAGGGTATAAGTAGTGGACCCAAAACCCCAGACTTTAGATCACTTCTGGAACCAAGAGGAACTTCTGCTTGGAGAAGAGCTGAAGAGCTGAGGAGATGTGCTGCCCCTGCCTATGACTGTGCTTTGGTGGGCTATCCTGCAGTTGCTGCTCCTGTCTGTGTAGGGGACAAAGACTGGACACTGTGGTATATTCTTGCTTGAGAAGAATCTCCAAGGGCTTGGACTGAGCTTGCCCCCTGTTCTGAAGTCTCAGGGCCATGAAAGAAAGACTTCCTCTGCCAGCACCTGGACTCTCTGCTGAAACTCATGCCCTGCTAAGTGGTGCCTAATCCAGTCCCTGGGCCCTTCAAAAGAGAAGCTGGTGGGAAACTAAGAAAATCCAAGAAAACTGACTTTGGATGACTCCGGACCCAAACTGCTGCCGAATCCCGTGACACAGCCTGCAACCAAAGCCGTGGTCCTCGCTGGAGTGCGATGACCTCACAGGCCCAACTCTGCTGCAGCCCCGCTGAAGTCCACAACTCTGTAGAAGTTGTCACCCCCCCTCCATGACTGCCGATATCGACTCTGCCGGAAGTTCGCAGATCAAATGTTTCGCACCAGCGCTGTCTCACCTCCACCGCTCTGCAGGAAGGACCCGACCCCTCTTCGTGATGCCTTCACTCCTTTGCTCCACAGCACCTGAACCTAAGCTGCCTCAGATTTAGCAATGCCGCGATCCTCAACTCCCTGCACCGGCATGTTTCCTCATTTTCACAAGGTACTGTACCTGGGGGTCAGTGCGACTCTGTGACTTGTGCCAATTTTGTAGTGGTTCACTGTATTGCTGTGTGAGTTGGTACAAATACTTAACACATTGTCTCTGAGTTAAACCTACCTGCTCGTGCCAAACTACCAAGGGGGTAAGTAGGGGTTAATTGAGTGTGATTCTCCTTTATGCTGACTAGAGGGAGGGTCCTTGCCTGGATAGGGGGTAACCTGACTGCCAACCAAAGACCCCACTTCTAACAGGAACAATCTCTTTAAATACACATGCTGAAGCACCAGTATCACAAGTAGACCCAATAAAGTTACAAATACCTAACTATTTGCTGATCTCAGATGGACAGGCTCTTGTTTTATCAAAAAAAAGTTTGACCCTTTCCACCCATGATTGATTATATACTGAATATTAGACTTTGGGGGCCATTACGAGTTTGGTGGTTCCATGACCACCATGTCGGTGGCAGTGGTTGTACCGGCAACAGGCCGGCGGAGAAGACCACCAAATTTATGACCATGGTGGTCTTCCCAATAGAAGACAGCCAAACTACTGCCAGTACTGCCAGTGCAGTCATGCTGCCATGGACGGTGGTAGACACCTTCAGGCAGTGTCGACCATGTTACTGACAGCCACATTACAAGGCTGCACACCACCAAGGTTTCTGCTGTGGTTGGACCACCACGAAAACCCTGGTGGAAACCAATTGCAAAAAAGGAGACACTCACCTTCAAGAAGACATACCAGTCTGGAGCCACCATGGAACCCCCAACTGTAAGTGCTCCCTCTGCTCCAGCTTGCACAATGACACCAAAACCAGCGATGCTGATGAAAACAACAACCATGAGTATACACACCTACCTGACACTGTAATGAAAACCCAACTTACACATGCACACACAACATACACATCCAGGGCAACAGGTGACAGTGAGTCACACAAATGACCAAACACCCATATGCACATACAACACACACCTACATACACACGCACATACCCATACATCACAAACACACACCCATACTACACACACCACGGCTAACACACACATGAGCAAGACACACAGCATCTCGCAGCTACACAGTACCGGCACAATCGAACACAACAATAAACAACAGCACTGATTCACCGAACAACACCACAGCCGTAACTACACAAAAGCTTCATCAAGTGATTTCAGTGCACACCTCCACATTGACACCACAGACATACTACAACACGTAACAACACCTAACATACAATGTACACAATCATGCAGCCATACAATGAAACATACGTCATACCATGCAAGCACAATACAACACACAACTCATCTGACATATCCATCATCTACATACATTCATACACCAAACACAAACATATCCTACACACAATACATGGCCATCACAGCAGGACAAAAGTCAGGGTCACACACACATGCATTTTTTTGGGAAGAAAATAAATAACTATATACAAATATCAGCCCATTTGGCAGTTGAATGTCCAAAATGCCAATGGCACAAATGGCACCTCTTTGTGTGTGCCCCTACTTGACTCCTGACTGCCAAATGACCTGCACAGGTTAGGGCCATCTAGGTGGTAGGCAGGCACCTCAGGGGTTCAGCGGTGAAGAGGGTGTTTGGGTTTGGGTTCGGGAGGGGGTCTTTGGTTTTGGGATTGGGCTTGGGAGGGGGGACCTTGTCTTGGGCTTGGGAGGGGTCGACGTCTTGGCAGGGGAGGCTCATGGGTACTAGCAGGGTTTACGGGTGTACAGGGGAGGACTTGGAGGTGGAAGGTCTGGACTTGGAGAGGGACACAGACCGTTTGGGGTATCATGGGCTGTGAGAGGGGTAGGGAACAGGGAAATCTCTGAGAGGAAATGCTTTTCAGACACAAGTAGTGCTCATGGCAATAAGGTTTGGGAGTGGAGGTAGTGGGAGTGGTAGTAGGAGGTATTTGTGTGAATGTCTTGGGTGCAAGTGCGTGCAAGGAATGCTTGAGGGTGTCTTTTGGGTGGATAAGTGTGGGTGTTTATGTGTCTTGGGAGGAGGGGGAGGAGGTGCTCGGAGATGCCATGCTGGATGGGTGACTGTCTGTTGGGATGGTGTCTGCATGTATAGTAGATGTGCTGCGTGTGCGTGTGCCAGTGGTTGTGGTGGGTACAGATGTTGTGATGGGGTGATGTCTATGGGTCTACTATTCTGCTGTTCTTCTGACTGTGAGTAAGACTGTGTGTCTGGATCTGTCAATGTTGGTGTGGTGGCTGCAAGTGTCTCTGGTGTAGTGTCTGTGAAGGAGGGGGTGGTGTGGGAGTCGGTGCAGGTAGTAGATGTTGGTGTGTCTGCAGGTGGGTGTTGTTTGTGTGCATGCCAGTGGCGGGTCTTCTGGTGCTTGTGTTTGTCAGTGGTACTTTTGGCTGTTGAGGTGGATACATGTGTGTGTATCTCTGTGCTTTGGCTTGGTTTGGGAAGAGAGGTTTGGATTTAGGTAGAGGTAGGTGGAGGGGGGACAGTAGATAAAGGTTGACTGGCTGCTGTTAGTGTGGAGTCCAGAGCCTGAAAAGATCTCTGTAGGCCAGGCAGTGCACTGTGAATGCCCTCCAGGAACGCATTGCTCTTCTGGACTTGAGCTGGCAGTCCCTGGGTGGCATTCATGATGGTCCACTGACCGACAGAGATCGACCTCAGGAAGTCAATAGCCTCCTCACTGAGGACAGTAGGACTGACTGGGGCAGGGCCAGAGGTGTCTGGGATGAAGGAGATGCCCATCCTCCTGAGTAAGCAGGCATGGGCAGCTGGGTGGGGATCTACAGGAAGGGTGGTGGTATTAAGGGGGGTGCAGACAATGATGGTGAGGAGGGTTCGCCACTGCCAGGGAGTGTCCACTGGTGGAAGATTCTGATGATTATGTTGATGATCCGGTCTCCCTCGTAGCACTCACCTTGCCGTCCGTGCCACTGGGTCCCTCGCCTCACTTTCATTGGTAGCAGCACCCTGGGTCCTGTGGCCTGCAGCATTCCCACTCACCTGTGCCCCTTCTCTTTCATCTGCCGATGCACACAAATAGAGAGAGAGAAAGTTGGAGGGAGAGAGAGGGTTAACACGTACTTCACATATACACTTGTAAGCATGCACATTTGAGACTATACCTATCCTGTCTAGGCAATCTCAGGTGCCAATACACATGTCCTATATCATATCACAACAAGTCAGCAATACCCATCCCTGTATGCCAACCCTCACACCCAGATCAACTTCCAAGTAAGTCTGCACTACTGGAGTCGTCCACATGATCACCACCATAGCCACGTCTGCATGCACATCATGCTCTGGGTAAATATCTACCTGAATTCACAAAAGACGTCTCCATACTCCTATCACATATTGGAAGTGCAGCTGATTGAACCTAACACATCAGTCCTGTACAGTTACAACAGCTGATCAGTCCATTTCCTTTGTGAGATATCCATGACAGTGAATATTACTACACTCACACACCACACATCATCTGCCTGTCACATTACATGGCTGACATAACACTCTATACAGTAATGGTAATTTCTCACTAATGACTGGTCAGCCCACTACAAGTTGAACAGTTATACAGGTGACAAGTGATGTGTACATTACAATTGATGGGTACAGGCATGTGATTGGCCTAAAACAATCCCAGAGGAATATTTCCAGGCAACAATTACATATCTATCACAACTAATCATACATCTAAGTGCACATACAATGGCCCATATTGCACATATAATACAACTATACCCATTCACTAAGTGCAGTATCACAACTGATGAACATCAGGAACATACTTATGACATCATGGTCTACATGCAATACCACCACACATGCAGCATCATCAGCAGGACTTCACAACATCATAATACCACACTCACTCACACTAATCCAGAATTGGGAATGCCTCTATCTAAATACATGTCAGCATTATGCATACATGGAGCAACACCACTGCCTTTGCACCTACAACACATCACACTACTACATAGAGCAGCCTCAGAAGAGAACATACAACATTCATTTCACATCAACATCTATAAGTCATATTAGACCCAATCCTGTCCTAATCACCCACTTCAGCTAGGACAAGGGTTGCAGTCATTTTCCCACTCCATCAGATGTGCTCCCAAGTAACCATTGAGACGTGATGTAGGCAGCTAATAAGCTATGTTGCACTGTAATTGTTAGAGCATTGGCACAGATGGCATTAACATTACAAATTGTCAATAATGAGGTCTGCCTAGGCACTTAATACCTCTAGTACTATCCCTTTGGGTTCAAGGTTTCATCCCCACAAGTATAGCACTTAGACATGCATGATGATTGCAATCAGAGCAAATCAATGGGACATTTCAAATGTCCCTACTTGAGCAACCTTCACACACCCAATAGATAGCAGATTACCAATATATGGGGACACAACTATCAAACCATTAGTCCAGTCCTATGCAAGCAATATCTGTGGTGGAAATGTAATCGCTGCCTCACATAGAGTCATCACCATAACCAGTACCTGATGTATGTCCCAATGATAAAAGCTGAGTCACACAGTTGCATACGCAGGTGTACTATACTGATGGTAGTGCACTGACACCTTAGACCCACAAATGCCCAAATGCTGAGGGATGGAGCGGTAATACTCAATGGCTAGGGTGATATACAAGCTCACATCCATAGTAATGTCAGGTTGGAGTCACCCTTGTGCCAGTCTGATTACACCATCTTCACAATGCAGACATGGAGAATACTGGATATGGGAGAAGTACATCCACTAACAGCAAACCAACAAAACACATCTACAACCAATGCTCAGTCTGGATGTTTACTACCCACTATCCAAAAGTCTATATTCATGTAGCATTGAGTAAATATTCACTATAGCTACAGTGAGGCAGCTAATCCAATAAAAGTCAATGCAAGTCCCAGGATACAGTCAGTACTTACCCCCTTGTGGCTGCTGTGATGCCCTAAAACACCCATCCACCTCAGGGTAGACCACCGCAAATATGCTGGCCATTAGGGAGCTCAGGGTCTGATGGGCACCCCTCCATCATTTGGAGGACATTCCCCAGCTGGGCCTCTGTGGTCTTCCAGGCCCAGCGTCTCAGGACCTCCCACTTCTTGCGACAATGGGTGCTCTGCCGACTATGGAACCCTAGGGTCCGCACTTCCTTGGCGAAGGTACGCCAGATCCCTTTCTTCTGCTGGGCATCCACCTGCGTGCATGACACAAACAAAAGGAGAAAGTCATGTACACTGGTACCATACTAACAGGAGGGGCACATTCACATCATACTCATCAAGTGCCCACACATACCCATCCTCACTGCCAACATGCCTTCATTTCATGCACTCTGCAGGTATCTATAATCCCTCACTGGTACACTTACCCCATTCACCGTCACACGCACCCTTATCACGCATGACCATTGGATGGGTTCACCTTTTCCTCTGGTGTCCCATGTACCTGTACATACAGGGGTAGGACCCCGTCCACAAGCATCTCCAGCTCTTCTTGTGTGAAGGCTGGGGCTCTATAACCTGCAGGACGTGCATGATGGCTCCCAGGGAAAGTACACAGCAGTACAAAGCAGTTGAGGTCCTCGAGGTCTTGCTGGCAAAAGTGTCAGGAGTCAAGTGAGCAAGGCTGCAGAAAATGGCAGTCTCGGCCGCCACGTACAGGACCGTCACCGCTGGCAGTCATCTCCATTGGCCCCAATCCCCCATTGGTAGCAATGTTAACCAATGACAAGTTGCATGGCGGTAGCGACCGCCTACCGGCCATGACGTCATACATCGGCAGACTTATGTCACTTCCATCTGCCCAGTGCTGCAGGACAGGCAGCTGCCATATTGTGCACATCTCATGCATTGATGTGCCAATTTATGTGCGCCATATATGTATTAGGATACATTGGGGAGTAACCGCATGTTGTGCCATCATGGTGGTGCTAACACATATGACATGTGTCCTGAACAACTTACACGTTCAGAATTGTGCTGCAAAGCTGCTTTCCAAAATGCATTTCAATGCCCATTTTTGTATATGTCTGCAGTGCTACTCATGTCCAACAGTGTTAGGTGTGTGCAAACTTTGAAATGTTGAGTTTACATGTGTAAAGTCCATTTCTAAATGTACATTCTCTCCTATCTACCTAGATTTGATGCCATGAAGAGATTGAGACACCAGTGTACCGTCCACTGGTTGACCTTGCAACCCTGGATGACAGGCATATCATACAAACCTATTGCGTGAATCGTCAAACCATCATGGATCTATGTACACAGTTGGAGACTGACCTGTTACCAGCCATACGCAATCCCTATTACATCCCTCCCACAGTACTAGTCCTATCAGTGCAACACTTTCTTGCCACAGGCTCCTTTCAGTATACAGTGGGTTTGGCAGGTGGAATGTCACAGCCAATGTTCAGTCCATTGTTCAACGATGTACTGTGTACATTGTCGAAGCACCTGGGCATCTACATCAGGTTCCCCAAATGTGTGGATTTGGCCTATGAGAAGGCAGACTTTTATGATATGGGACACATCCCTCATGTGATAGGGGCCATTGATGGCACCCATATAGCTCTGGTTCCTCCCAGTGCCAATGAACAGGTGTATAAGAACAGGAAGAACTACCACTCCCTTAATGTTCAGCTGGTGTGTCTGGCAGACCAGTACAATTCACAGGTCACAGCCAAGTTTCCTGGACCTGTATAGGACTCCTTTATTTTGAGGAACAGCAATGCCCACACATGATGACACGACTACACAGAGAAGGCCTGGCTCCTTGGTTTGTATTCAGCCAGTTAAATGTGGTTCACTGTAATTCCATCTACCATCATATTGTTCCCTGTTGATGTACCTGTCATGTCACTGGTCCTACATTTTTTCACATAGGTGACTCTGGCTATCTTAACCTTCCCTGGCTGCTGACACCAGTGCCACAGATGGGGAAGTCCGTTTCAATGAGGCCCAGAGGAGGATGAGGCATGCAATTGAGAGGACATTTGGCCTCCTGAAAGCCAGATTCTGGTGTCTGGACCTATCTGGAGGTGCCCTCCTCTACTCACCCCAAAAAGTATCACATTCTAGCCCTGAGACACCAGATACCATTGCTAACTGAAGAGGGTGAGGCAGCTGGACCAGTGGCTGGTAATGCTAACATGGCAAAGGATGAGGAGGCAGAGGAGGAAGGTGCAGCTGACTATAGGAATGAGCTATTCAGTCAGTAATACCAGTGACTTACAGGTATGGTGATTTTGGTTTGGCAAATGTTGTATGTCCACATGATATGCTGACAATAGCCCTCCAGAGTTGACTCAACAGTGGTGGCGTGATGTGGTCGTATCCCTTTGTGTGTTTTGGGGGAGCAGACTGTTTGTATGTCATGTGCACAGTAACAATTTTCTCACATTTAACAAGTGTACCCACTGAAGGTTCCTTGAATTTAGGGGGTCATTGTGACCCCGGCGATCGGCGTTAATATGAAGGAAACTACTGCCAACAGGCTAGCAGTACACTCCTGCATATTTAGAAATTGGCGGTTTGGCTGAAGACAAAACGCCAATGTACCACACCGACTGCCATGGTGGTAACGACCGCCAGGCTGGAGATTTCAATCTTCAGCCCGGCAGCCGTCTCTTGTCGCCTTTGGGATTATGACCCCACATGCTGCCACGGTTTTCGTGACATCCTTACCGCCATGAAAACCATGGCAGTAGGCACTATCAGAAACAGGGAATCCTTTCCCTGTAACTGATAAGGGTCTTCCCCGCCCCTCTCCCCCTCCCCAGGTTTCCATCCACACCACTCTTCCTCTCCAAGCCCCCTTCATACATGCTGCTCCCTTCACACATGCACACACACATACACACACCCACTCCAACATTCATCCACCCATGCATGCATCCATGCACACACACAGCCGCACACACTTGCATACATACACGCACACATGCATTTACATAACTCTGGGGGTGGTTAATTAGCTACAGAGGAGGGTATCTGAGGTCTGTGGATTCCCTGACAAGGCCTTCATTTCACTGGCTAACTAATGTGGATGGATCTGATGTTATGTTAGTAGCGGAAGGAGCCTGCTGGTGGGTGGAGGAAGAATGCAGGGTGGTGTTGATATCCCTCAGCACCCCTCAATGGAGGCCATGGTGGAATTGTGGGCCTGCCTTGCTGCATGACCTCCTGGTGGTATTCCCTCTGCAGCCTTTGGTTTTCCCCCAACATGGTTATGATCTGTCCCATCCTGTCCTGGGACTGTTGGTATGCTCCCCGGACTTAGGAGATGGTTGCCTGGTCAGTAGAGTCCCTTGGGAGCCCCATCCTCTGGCCCACAGCTTCCCTCCCATGGCCCCTGCCCCCATATGCCTGTGCCCCTGTCACAGTGTGCCCACTCACAGTGTTTGCCAGACCTTCATTGTCTGGGATTTGAGGGGTTGACAAAGGTCCCTGTACTGTGTGGCACACAATAGTTAAATATGTTCTTGGGATACAGGTTTGGGGCGAAGGGTAGGCTGTTATGTTGAAGCCACAGGGTTTGGGGGGATTGTTGTGGGCAGGGTGAGACAGGGAGTGGTAGACAGACCGGGTGTCCAAGATTGACCAGGTATGTCGTCAGTGTCCAGGCATCCAGGGGTGTTGTCCTCACAGGGGTCTTCATCCTGTGGTGGGCTGGCAGTCTCTGGTATCCTCCCCATGATGGCACTGGCAGGGGTTCCTTATGACTGGAGTGAGAGCGGAAGTTACATATTAAAGACATGTTTAACAGGAATGACAATGACAGATGCTGCACAACATACCATTGGTGTTAGGCAGTGGTGTGTGACGTGTTGTATACTCCATTTAGGTAGGTGTCATTTTGGTTTAGCTCCTCTGGCTGTGTGGATGGGTACTGGTACAGACTGGTAGTTCACCTGCATGTTCCACACTTTAGCTAGTGACTATTCAGACCTGGTACTTGTGAGTGGTAGAAGGCTAGACATAACAGCGTGGTGTCCCTGTGGGCTGAGGGTATGGGCGTATGCAAGGTTAAATCAGCTGTCTGTGCATGCTGTGCATGTACATGGAGTCTGCCATCTAGCATGCCATACCATGGTGGCTGATGTTCTGGGTTGTGGATCCTGATTGGCCAATTGGATTAGTCATAGTGCTGCTGCTGTGTTTTGCCTTGTTTGGCATTGTGTTGTTACATTGCATTGCTGTCATTGCCATGTTGTGGTCCTCTGTCATAACATCTAGTTGGTATTGTTAGTCCAATAGGCATTCATACAAAGGATGTGATGTGATGTGCACATTCCAGGCATTCAAGAAGATGGGCTTGTGCATTGTGGGAGTCTTAGTGGTAGTTTTAGCCAATGCTAGGCGTACCTTTGCCAAGGACTGTGTGGGCATTTGGGCTGGGTGGAGGTGTAGCATGCAGGAGAGGGGCATTAGGTGGATAGGTGGGATGTGTAGTGAGACATGCAATACATTGGGGACTATTTGGGTGGTGAGGAAGCATGCAGTACAAGACAGTTGTGTGACATGGAAGTTGAATGCACATACCGGAGTCTAGTCCACCAGGTATTCCAGTCAGGCCCTTGGGATTCAGGATGTTCAATATCTTCTCCTCCCAATACGTGAAGTGTGGGGGAGGAGGTGGGCGACCCCAGTCAGTGTTGCGCATGACATTCTGGTGTTGTGATGCCATGGAACGTACCTTCCCCCTGAGGTCGTTCCACCTCCTCCTGATGTCCTCACTTGTGCGTGGAAGGTCGTGATATTCTCTGCCACAGTTCTATTTTCCTGGCAATTGAGGTTTGCTGGACCTGTGCTACAATCAGTTGTAGCTCTACCCTGACGATTTCATCCACCATAACCCTCAACTTGTCGTCTGAAAACCGTGGGTTCTTTTGGGGGGACATGGTGGTGGTTGGGTTGTGGGTGGGAAGGGGATTTTGTGTGTGTAAGGGTGCAGTGGTTAGTGATTGATAGGGTATGGGTGGTGCATAGCAGGTGATGGATGCTTGTGTTGTCATTATGTGTGTTTTGTGTGGGTAGTGCATTTGTGCTGTGTATGCTGGTTGGGATGTGTATCTGTGCCTATGGTGTAACAGTGCTATATGTGTGTGTTTGCCTGCTCTGTGTGTATATGTAAGTCAAATTTCTAGCGATGTACTGTGGGTTGTGTGGGAGTGCGTTATACAGTGCTGTGTCTGGTGTATGTGTGTGGCATATTCAAACTATCCAATGCGGTGTTGTGTTCTGACTGTGGTGGATTCTGAGCATGGAGTATCACACAGGCAATTGTTTTCCGCTGTGAAAGAACCGCTGTGCTGATTTGAGCCTCGTCATCTGATTGGTAGAACTCTGTTTGGCTAGTGGTGGAAACGCCTCTTTCCCGCCCCTCATTGTCCTGGCGGCATCAGATTTGTGGCTGTTTTTTGGATGTCTTCATGGTGTGAGTCGTAATGCGGAGGTGGGATTACCGGCAACATGGCGATCTTTTGCCGGCCGCCACCACAGCGGTCTTCCAAAAAGACCGCCAAAGTCGTAATGAGGCCCTTTGTGTTGCTAAGCACAAGCTAATTGCCATGTGCTAAATAATTTAGGAATTGGAAATGGGCTCTATAATTTCAAAATCACAATTTGACTCCACATGTTTTTCACCCAGTGATACGTGCATTATTTACAAATCAGGGTTTATACTTTTTTTACATGCATTCTTCTCCACTCCAACGGTTCATAATTGGCACATCCCTTAAATAATGTATAGCCTAGTTGTATAACACTCTCACACTAAACAGTTGAATTATCACATGTGTTGAAGCACCATTCACAAAAAGTAGTCACAAATTGTGCACAAAGGGGCATATTTATACTGTTTTTGTACCTGGATTTGCATAATTTTTTTATGCAAATCCGGCACAAACTTAACTCCATATTTATATTTTGACGCTAGACCCATCTAGTGTCAAAATATTGGAGTTAACGTAATTTTTTGCCTGCGGAAAACTACCTTGCGTCAATGAGATGCAAGGAAGGCATTCCCGGGCAAAAAATGACTCTAAGGCCTATGGGCCTTATTTATCCTCCCATGCAAAAATCATGAGCGGGTAGGAGGTGGGCCTTAAATAATGACGCTAAGCCTGTTTAGCACCATTATTTAACGCCTGGGGCAGGGCAGGCGTTAGGGGACCTGTGGGCCATTTTCCTTGGACAGAGGCCATGGAAACAGCCCACAGGTGCCCTTCCCTGCACCCAGGGACAGTCCCACCCACCCCGCCCACACCTGGAAGACATCTAAGGATGGGAGACCCATCCCAGGTAAGTCCAGGGAAGTTTTTTTTTTTTAAGTGCTACATAAGTCCCCTGGGCATGGCCATTGGGCAGGAGGGCATTACCCTATTCTTTAGTAAGACAGGAGTCATTGTCCATGGGGGTTGTGCATCAAAAAATGACGCTAGTCAGGTTAGCGTCATTTTTCTGACTCTAACCTGGCTAGTGCCATTCTTTGAAGCACAACCTCCTGTTTCCCCTATGCCTCCCCCACCCGGTTAGCGTAATTTATTTTGTTTCTAATCGGGCCTTGCTGCCAGTTAGCTTAATCCCTTAATTATGGCGCCCGGCTGGCATCCAGGAATGGCGCTAGCTAGCGGTAAACTTTTTGATGCAAACCTGCGCTAACGCAGATTTGCAACAAAAAGTATCAATCAGGGCCAAAATGTTTGAGAATGGAATCGATTTTTGCGATGTGTCCTATGTACTAATAGGCCAGTTCACAAAATAACTACTCACGGATGGTCACAGAAAGACCTACTTAATTAATATCCATGAGGCATGTTGCACTTTGCAATCTGCTCTAGTTTGGCTGAAATCATGGAGATGGTAGTTAGCAAGAAACAGCAGACCACAATCTCTTGATTCCATTCCAGAAAAGCTTTAACAAAAAAGAAAGTGTCCTATTTTGGAAAACAATAGGGGGAACAGTCAGTGGTTCATGGCAGCCTTACCAGTGCCCCCTCGCCTGCTCCCCTCAGCAATTCCCAAAGGGGAAGAGGTCCCGTTGGTTCTCACTTGGGTGCACACCTTACTTAACATAGAGCCTTCCCCTTTGGAAATTGGAATGGCAGACTGAGCAAATCAGTTGCCACTTCATGGGAGAAGTCTATAACTGGTCAATGGTTTTTAACCGGAATCGAGGTCACTAACAAGCGATTGATTCAATACCAAATTGCAGTTTTGAAGGAACGCTCTTTACGCCCTATCCAAGTTTCAATATCACAGGAATTTTTGGATGCGTAAAATGGGTTTGGTACATTGAAAATGGCTGTTATCGAGTTGCAAACTCTGTGATTTGGAGTGATTTTGTGGATTGCTGAGTTTACAACCACAATCGGCCTTAAGCTCTTTTGGATACCATGACTTTCCTTTTAATTCCAGCAAGCAATTGCTTCTCACGTAGCCCCCTCTAAGGATCACATCTGTGTCAATAACCTGCTACAACGAAGCTGGGATGAATGCATGGAATGGGCATGCAAAACGTACCCCAAAAAGTAATTGACTGACCAGTAACTTTGGGTTCTAAGTTAGTGTGTTACTCACGATAAGGTGCTTCAAAGCCTAGTTAGGGGTACTAAGCACTAAATAACTGCAATTTAAACACAACAAGTCTTATTGCATATGTCCCCATGTTGATGCTTGTCATCTGCTTTTCTTGGGTGAAGGATTCTTCTCAAAGTCTTGCCATGCATGACAGCATCATGCTGCTATGTTTCATACTAATTTACTGATGGTTTCGCCGGTGTGTTACATGTATACCTAACTATGGTCCTGATGTAGTAATAAAAGGAACCAAAACGTGGGAATGTGTTGCCTTTTTTCCATTAGCTAAGAAACCTTCACCTGTAATACTGCAACCTTCTTGCTATTTGCCACCCTAAAAGTACGGGTAAATAAAACCATTTGATATTGCATCATCTCCCCTTTTAAAGAAGAATGTTAATTAGGCAGTCAGTGAATTTAATTAGCAACCCAAACTTCCAAGAATGACGACCATCTAACCAATCGCTATCTTACTTATGACCACTGCTATCCTTCTACCCTAATGCTGCTTCAATTTCTTTTGCATTTCTTCCACCCTTCTGAGGAAGATCTCCTTCATCCTGGGTTTGACACTTTAGGCATCTCTCATACTGTCCTTAAATTAACAGGCTCACAATTTAATCATTGCCATCCCACGACTCAACAAATCAAGGGTTTGCGTGTTATGATAAGTTTTACAATATGCTGATAGGAAAGTTCTCAAGGCATTCTTCACAGGTAGGTTCTCATTTAAACGTAACTGTATGGTTTCCTTGATAAGTCAGTTGACAGAGCCCACCTGCTCATTTTTCTGGGAGTTATGAAGTTGTGCCCTGCAATGGATGATACCACATGTTTTGAAAAATGTTGGCATTTTGGAAGAAATGAACTGACTACAATTGTCACTGAATGTCCTTAGAAGTGGTTTATTCTAAGAATTCTCGATGGATCTACTTGCTTTAATAAATTACCATGACAATAGCATAACAGATAGCAATTTATTCATGGGTCCTGTCAAATCTAGACCCACCTACTGCCACAAGCCTTCACAGAAACTGACAGGCATAAGTTGGCATGCACGCGCCCTCAAGGTTTTATCAGACTTTCTACATACCTGGTATTCTTTTACATATCTATATGCATCCCAGTCCATGAGAGGGCACTAATAGTACATTCTTCGATTCTTTTTGTGCCCTTCATTTTCTCTTGTCGCTCATAAGCTGGGGCAATAAGAATTGTTCTAAACACAATTGATGCAATCAAGGTGTTATTTCTTGTAATGACATTGTCACTGGTTGTTAATTCCTCTCTAACTTTCCTTTATGGCCTCAGATCATTATATACACTTTTCTTTTTCAGACAGCCTTCATTGTTGGTAATTTTAGCATACTCAGGATCATCCTGAATGACACTCATCCATTCCCTTCAACTCGTTTGTGTCACACAGTCACCTGGTTCCGAACCCAGAAGTGAAACTGGACCTTTTATTCCCTGGGAGGAAAGCCCACGATCAGGGAACCCTATACCTTTAAATCATGCACTGCCCTTGAGGAAGAGGGGGTTGAGACAAAATAGGCAAAGATAGACTTACAGGACCGGTCCTGCTCTGCTGCCTTGTGGTACTACATAGGAGGCTCTGCACTCCCTGTACCTTTTATGTTGGTGTGGATGTAGTGCACTGGAAATAACAAGAAGAATAATTTACCAACAGATGTCAATGTACAAAGATTACATAGTTATTGACAATATTGTACACTTACAGGCTTCACCACAAGTACCGCATGAGAGCAGGTATAAATCAAGATTTAAGACTGGGGTTTCTGACACTCCCAAGAATCATTTTACATTCAATTCTGTGTACAAGTTTATATATATATAAAGTACACTCTAATAAGTCCTCTCTTATTCTTAACTACAATAATTTGCCAAGAATTACTGGTAGGGGGAGTTCAGTTCTGATATAATTCAAGTCCGGAGCACCTACTCTGTAAAGGAGTTCAGAGTGCTAAAGCTATTAAAACAAAATTAGAGTACAATTTCAGGAAAGTGAGCTTTCTCTATTCAGAACTCAGTCTTATAGATAGTCTTAGGCTTAATCTAAGGATTAGTGTGGATTATCCTGTGATCAAATACTTAACCTTGTCTCTCCTACTTAAAACTGGAATCTGGAGGAATTCTTTGTAGCTGTAGTGCAGGGAGCCAAAAAAGAAGAGGAATCGCCACACTGTAAGTAAAGACGACAGAAGCATTGATGGTGTCAGGATCACAGGAGATGCAGGGAGGCTTGGGCTTAGGAAGACAAGAGCGCCAGCGGAATCTGGTTGACTCATGCGGTTAGTGCAGGGATAAGGCTTGCTCAGGACAGGAATGCGGCCTTTCAAGAGTCAGCCACAGTCATAGAGTATTTAAACTGCACTTGAAACTCGAGCCTGTGCTTGGCCTCGTTGCTGTCCTGAGCAAGCCTCATTGTACCAACTCGAGTTTCAGGTATGGTTCAAATACTCTATGGATGTGGCTGACTCCTGAAAGCACGTGGCCATTCAGGAGTAAGCCACACCCATAGAGTATTTAAAATGCACTTGAAACTCGAGCCAGTGCTTGGCTTTATTCCTGTCCTAAGCAAGCTTCATCCCTGCCCTCACCTCCTGAGTCGTAGCTCACATGGGAGACAGGAAGGTTCCAACTAGCCCTGGGGGAGAACACCTGTTTTGATCTTTAATGCAAGCAGGTGCAATCAATCAACATTAGCAGATCTGGTCAATAGGTCATGCTGTTGGAACCCATAAACAGAAGCAGGTGGAATCAATTATAATTAGCAGGTGGAGTCAATAGGCCACAACAGTTAGAACCAATAAACAGAAGCAGGTGTAATTAATTAACATTAGCAGGTGGAGTCAATAGGTCATGGCAGTTGGAACAAATAAACAGGAAATACATGTCTATTCCTCACAAGTGTGCAAACTGAAAAAATAATTGAACAACTACATCAGAATATTTTAATGGAATCATGTGCTCTGGAAAGGGGTTAAGTTTAGTGGGACTATTTGGCTTGAGGGGTGTTTATCTTCGTGTCACAAGAGGCCATGAAGTACCACAAGGCAAATACAACATGAGCCCTGTGCGCCAGATCCACTATACAGAGGGCTCAAGAGGGGGTTGTGACAAATTGTCTTTCATTATTGAACTCATCAGATAGTCATTCAGTTGCCACAGTGTCATCATAGTTACACCATTCATTATCACAAACATGTGGATAACAGGGTATTTGTAACAAGATGTTAGCAGTAATATTTGTTTCACAAGAAATGTACTGCACTGTAAGAACATACTCATGTAAGGTATAAGGTAAATTGTCAAAATGTGAAGACTCCTTCTCAGAACTCCCTTTCCCCGATATGTTTACTAGAAGTTTATGATCAGTTCTACTAGGGAATCGCCTACTCCACTTCTACCTCTTAAACTTAGATCTCACTCAGTTGCAGGTTCAGAACCTCTTAGCTTGTGGAATGCAAAAGCTCTGAATTGATCACCATGCAATCCACTTGGCTGAAGATGGTACCAAGATCCAATTGACTGCCAACAACAGTCCCAACAGAATCCAGGCACTCATCAACTGATTTTAAGGAAGGAGCCTCCTGTAATATATTTCTGTTCCTGCATGCTTTTGTTGGACTCTCCTTCACCTACAAAGGCTGCATCCTTCTTTGCTAACCACACAGTGGTTCCACATTTTTGTGTAGTTTTTCGTGAAACTTAAGTAGAATTTGCAGAGTCCTAGGAAAGATGTAACTTCATCCTTGCTACTCACTTTCTTAGAGCTGAAACAAAACTTAGCTCAGGAATAACCCCATCTGTGATGATGATGTGTCCCAAAT
Organism: Pleurodeles waltl; assembly: GCF_031143425.1. Lineage (NCBI taxonomy): Eukaryota > Metazoa > Chordata > Amphibia > Caudata > Salamandridae > Pleurodeles > Pleurodeles waltl. Next base: position 401,691,363 of record NC_090444.1, on the reverse strand, counting down.
TCATCTGTTGGAATTTGCATTGTCCTTTTTGAGGGTCAAACCACTTTGCTGGATTTCTCTTAGAACTTACTGCAATGTTTTGAAGGTGGTTGAATATATGAGCACATCATCTTGGAAAGCATGTACACCTTCCATGCCATCAAAGAGTTTGCTTGTGAATTTCTGAAACACTGAGGCAGAATTAAGGCCATAGTGCATGTGACATGGTCAGAATACTCTCTGTGATTGTATGGATGCTGTGGGATTATTTGACTCTGTTTGAAATACAACCTGGTGGTACACAGCAGCAGCACTATCATTTTATGGATAAGAGGCAATACTTTACTCTCCATGACCACATGACAGTTCAGTTGCCATAAGTCAATACAAAGGTTAATCCCTTCAATTTAAATTTTCACTATGGCCAGAGGAGACACTCATGAAGATTTGGAGGTAGGCTCAATTATGCCTTCTGTCATTTGTCCAGAACATCCCCCACTTTGTTGGGAGCAGAAAAAGGTACATTTGTACTCTTTGCTTCACTGGTAGTGTACCATGTTTTAACTTGATGCAATGCTGTAATTATTTTACTTAACCCAGATCACATTTAAGAACACTGCTAAACCCCTGTAAAACACAGTCAAGATAATTTACAAGAAGACTGGATACATACAGGGCCTGATTCTAACTTTGGAGGACGGTGTTAAACCGTCCCAAAAGTGGCGGATATACCACCTACCGTATTACGAGTTCCATAGGATATAATGGACTCGTAATACGGTAGGTGGTATATCCGCCACTTTTGGGACGGTTTAACACCGTCCTCCAAAGTTAGAATCAGGCCCTCAGTGTCTTGTCCAGGTATGTAGATTGTGTTGCTCTGACCATCCTAATATAATGGCTGATTGATTGACGACATAAATGTTTCTGGAAGTCACCTTCCCTTCAAGCATAGATCTGCTCTAAAGATACCTGCAAAAATGATTTTGTGACCCCCCCATAGGCACCTGGTAAGATTCTCTTTCATTGGTATGTTGTTGTATGTTCCTTTAGAGATAATATGATCCTTCAACTAGTATCAAAGATTTAAAGTTGGACTGATTAACTTGAATTACACATCTGTCTGTTTTTACTTCGTTTGTTGAGGCTAGCCACCGGCAAGACATGGTCCTCCATGTCATATTCAATGTCTATAACACCATCATCCCTTTCCTGAAATGTAAAGTCCCTCTCAGGGCAGTTATTTACCTTGTACACCCTTGCAAAATTATTTTTTTTCCTATATTTGCATCAGTCTCTTCCTAAAGCAGGACAATTCCTGTATGGTGTTGTATAGTTACTGGACTCACAATGATAACATTCACTCTTGTGGGATTCATCAGCCTTGAATCTATTTCTAGGTAGCTTGGTTGTCTTCTTGTGTTATAGATTCTTCAGCATTTCTATCCCTTTTGCTGAGCATTGATTGCTTCTGATCGCGCTGATGAGACTTTGTCCAAACTCAGGTTTTTGTGCCATAGCAGTCTTTCCTGCACCTTTGTGCAGATACTTTGCATTACCACTTGGTCATGTATCATTTCATTAGTATCTATGAATGCACAGAGCATGCATAGGGTTGCAGCCTAGGTTTCAACTGACTCTCCAGAAGCTTGATACCTGTATCACAAAATATGATGCTCCATAATTATGCTGAGAGTGGTGTTAAAGTGATCCCCATTCTCTTTTTTGGCTCAATTTTCTGGTGCTATGTAACATTTCCCTCAAGGTTCTCTATTGGTGTTAGGTTGTCAAATTGGAGCCTGCCCTCAGCTTCTAAGCAGTATAAAAGTGCTTGCTCTCTTTGAGGCACTATATCCTGTTCCGACCATGGTCACAAAAGGCATGTTGATACACTTTATCAATTGACCTCATCATTTTTGTGATTCCTCAGGCATTTCACGAAAAGTATTTGGTATCATTACTGCATTTATGACTTGTGTCAGGCTATGAAAGAAGTCGCCATTCAGGCTTTAAATTCTATTCATGTAATAGATCAAAGGATTACAGATTCAGGCCCTCATTCCAACCCTGGCGGTCTGTGACCGCCAGGGCGGAGGGCAGCGGAAGCACCGCCAACAGGCTGGTGGTGCTTCCTGGGCTATTCTGACCGCGGCGGTAAAGCCGCGGTCAGAAAAGGGGAACCGGCGGTTTCCCGCCGGTTTTCCCCTGGCCCAGGGAATCCTCCATGGCGGCGCTGCTTGCAGCGCCGCCATGGGGATTCCGACCCCCTTCCCGCCAGCCTGTTTCTGGCGGTTGTCACCGCCAGAACCAGGATGGCGGGAACGGGTGTTGTGGGGCCCCTGGGGGCCCCTGCACTGCCCATGCCACTGGCATGGGTAGTGCAGGGGCCCCCTAACAGGGCCCCATACAGATTTTCACTGTCTGCTTTGCAGACAGTGAATATCGCGACGGGTGCCACTGCACCCGTCGCACCCCTGCAACTCCGCCGGCTCCATTGGGAGCCGGCTTCCTCGTTGCAGGGGCTTTCCCGCTGGGCCGGCGGGCGGCCTTTTGGCGGTCGCCTGCCAGCCCAGCGGGAAAGTTGGAATGGCCGCCGCGGTCTTTTGACCGCGGGGCGGTCATTCGGCGGTAACTGCATGGCGGACGGCGACCGCCGCCCGCCGCGGTCAGAATGACAGCCTCAGTGTTTATGGCTTTTGCACATTAGTATAACTTCCTACAGCCATGGGATCTCCAACCTCTTCTGTAGCGATAGCTATGTCTGATCAGTGAAAATCATTGTGAACTACTGAAGGCTAAACAAATTGCGTGTTATTACCAAACACCCCCAGGCCAAATGTCCTTGACTTTAAGCCTAATGTTCATAGAGCCAGATACTATGGTTTGAGCAAAATACTTTGACGAGGGACACTATGACAGGGCTGCCAAGTGTGTCAGTTAGAGCATGCTATTTGGAGATGTATAAACATGTGCACATATGAATGGATATATATGTGAATAGGTAACTGACAACCGGTGTCATATGTACTTGTGGCACAGGTCATACTGTTCACCATATGTGGCACAGTTACAAGAATAGCACAAACATACAGACATGTTTTTAAATGGGTGAAAAGTAAAGTGCAAACATGTTCATAATGTGGAACATTTTTCTACACTTTACAATTTTCCCAGTTAAAGAATTATTGTATTTTCAGTTTTAAACATTGCACAGTGTTCTAATGGTCACTGGGAGCAAAAGGTCTGCTGTTTTTAAGTGCAACACTTTGAAAAATAGTTTTAGAAAACTAAACTGAAAAGTTAAGTTAATTGTAAGCTAACATTTCATTTTCATTTTTTCTGAATTAAAAGCATTAAGAAACATAATTTTGTTCTAATTTCCAATACTTAGTTGACAAGGACTTTATTCAAGAGTTAAATAACTTAGGGCATCATTACAACTTTGGCGGTCTTTGTTAAAGACTGCCGAAGCTGCAGGCGTCAGTATACCGCCATTGCTGGCGGTATATCTGGCTCCCTATTTTGACTTTTCTGCTGGGCCAGCGGATGGTAGCAGTGTTACCGTCCACTGGCCCAGCAGAAATGTCACATAACCATTGCCGCCAGCTCGTAATAGAGCCAGCGGCAATGTTGATGTGCAGCGGGTGCAGTAGAACCTGTCGCGCATTTCACTGCCCGAAATTCAGGCAGTGAAATGCACGATGGGGGTGTGCCTTGGGGCCCCTGCACTGCCCATGCCAAGCGCATGAGCAGTGGAGGGGCCACAGGGGCACACGGGTCCCCCAAACACCAGCCTTTCCATGGCAGTGTTTACCTCTGTGGCTTGGCTGCCGGTCGGGGACTCATAATCCCTAGGGCAGCGGTGCTTGCACCGCTGCCCTAGGGATTATGACCGCCAGGCAGAAACCTGGCGGTATGTTGGAGGGGCCAGCGGTAAAACAGTTGACAGAAACAAGTCTATTCAAAGTGCCACAGCCGCCATGAGCATGAGTGAGGAGAGACACAAAAGAAAAAAGAAATTTGCTCGCAGTTAAACTAATCAGAAATCGGGCAATTATCCATGTAACAGGGTCGATGTCCAAGACAGTAACAAAACTGCCCTAAGGAGGGGCAAACCTTAAAGCATTTACCAATGATAACAAAGGATTTTTGAAAGGCAACCCCGTGAACGAGTGATAGTAATTGGTGTGCGGTGGGCATGGTAAAAGCCCACAGATAGATTTGAACATGTTAGAGTGCTTACGCGCTCGACCTAATGATAGTGTAGTGATGACAGGAGCTGCAAGGCGAAAGCATGATGCCTTTATTCTATTATGTTAAGATGCCTCATCACATAATGCCCCATCGGTCACTGCTGACTGCTACCCTAGTCTCAAAGTTACAAACAATCCACAACACCCACATGAGGATTTACACACTCGGAGACGCCAGGAAGGCAGGACAGAGGAATGGAAAGGATGAAAGGGCATGACAGATATTATGCTAAAGCAGAGTGCAGTTAACTAAACCCAATTGATATTACACATGAACTTTTATCTTTGATGACACTGACCCTAAAATAAGGGTAAAGCTCATAACTTATCATGTCCTTGCGAGGGGTGTGTGTAATTATTTTCATGTATCATATGCAGAATTATCCTGTAAAAAGTGATTTTTCTGCATATTATTCATTGGCAGTTGACTCTGTGTAAATTATATGTGATGTATACCCTTACATAAAAAGGCTTGCAAGATATTAGTTCCAATGTACTGCCCATCCACTTTCTAAAGTCACTCTGCAGGCATGTAGTTGCAGTCCACATCAAGATTTACAGTTATCGCAAAACATTTTATGCTTGAACCCAGTATCCCTCAAGAGGTATTTATACATACGTTACAGAAATTACATATGAAATACACAGCCAAATGATCAGGGTTCACAGGAGATCACCCTCACATAACACTACCCTATTTTCCAAATGTGTCTCTTTTGTGCATGAGGCATGAAAGATGGTGGCAGAGCTGATGCAGGAAACATGGTCAGCGATTGATACCGGTCTCTCCATTTTTGGACAAGGCACACTGTCAGAGATTTAGCAACAATACCCAATCTCTAAAACATACCCTTAAGGTGTAGGCTATACCTTATGATATCTAAAATCCGACCCAATTTGAGTAAGTAAATGGCTCCTTAGGTGATGGCACAGAGTGCGCAACTTGAGGAGTGAAAGACGTCCAGCATGCGAGGAAAGTTGAAACCTACCCATCTCTGCCACAACTATAAACATAATTTTAAGTCTGTTGTCTAATATTCCATTGCATCATACTGTATTTTCCTTTGCTGTTTTGCACTCATCCACAAATGACTAGACTAAAGAAAATTGTTTAACGTCAGTGTCCATCACTAGTATTCTGGGTGTGAATATTTTCTTACCTTTGTCTCACATCAAATCAAATCAAATCATTAACATTTATAAAGCGCGCTACTCACCCGTGCGGGTCTCAAGGCGCTAGGGGGAGGGGGGCTACTGCTGCTCGAAGAGCCAGGTCTTGAGGAGTCTGACCTGCGGAATGCGGAGTGGTCCTGGGTGGTGGGGAGGGTGTTCCAGGTCTTGGCTGCCAGGTAGGAGAAAGACCTCCCACCCGCCGTGGAGCGGCGGATGCGAGGGACGGCAGCGAGCGCGAGGCCGGTGGAATGGAGGAGACGGGTGGGGGCGTAGAAGCTGAGGCGTCGGTTGAGGTATTCAGGTCCCTTGTCGTGGAGGGCTTTGTGTGCGTGGGTTAGAAGTCGGAAGGTGATCCTTTTGCTGACTGGGAGCCAATGCAGGTGTCTCAGGTGTGCGGCGATGTGGCTGTTGCGGGGTACGTAGAGGATGAGGCGGGCGGAGGCGTTTTGAATACGTTGCAGACGTTTTTGGAGTTTTGCGGTGGTCCCAGCATAAAGGGTGTTGCAGTAGTCCAGGCGGCTAGTGACTAGGGCGTGGGTCACGGTTTTTCTGGTGTTGGTGGGGATCCAGCGGAAGATCTTGTGGAGCATAATGAGGGTGAGGAAGCAGGAGGAGGACACGGCGTTGACTTGTTTGATCATGGTGAGCAGAGGGTCCGAGATGAAGCCGAGGTTGCGGGCGTGGTCTGAAGGGGTTGGTGCGGTGCCAAGGGCCGTGGACCACCTGGAGTCGTCCCATGCGGTCGGGGTGTTGCCGAGGATGAGGACTTCCGTTTTGTCTGAGTTCAGTTTTAGACGGCTGAGCCTCATCCAATCTGCGACGTCCTTCATGCCATCTTGTAGGTTGGTCTTAGCGCTGGCGGGGTCCTTGGTGAGGGAAAGTATAAGTTGAGTGTCGTCGGCGTAGGAGGTGATGATGATGTTGTGCTTGCGTACGATGTCGGCGAAGGGGCTCATGTAGACATTGAAGAGTGTCGGGCTGAGCGAGGAGCCTTGAGGGACGCCGCAGATGATCTCCGTGGGGTCTGAGCGAAAAGGTGGGAGGTAGACTCTTTGAGAGCGGTTGGAGAGGAAGGAGGCGATCCAGTCCAGGGCCTGGCCTTGGATCCCGGTGGAGCGGAGGCGGGTTATTAGGGTGCGGTGACAGACGGTGTCGAAGGCAGCCGAGAGGTCGATCTGCTGTGAGTTCTGAATATCAAACTCATCTTCCGTGTGTTTGGTACAAACAGACTTTCTGTGTGTAAGGTTATTTTTCAGAGTAACAAGTTTAGTGCAAATTAGGTCAGCCTTACATTCTCAGTGAGGATTTCTGTTGGACCTGGCCCTCTCTGCAGGGTCACTCCAAACCTTTTGCCTTTACCCTCCCTGGTTTTGCTGAATATGTTTTTGCTGACCTTAGGACACTGTGCAGTTGAACACTGCTAATCAGTGCTACAGTGCTTGTGCTCTCTCCCCAAACATGATAAACTTGGCTCACACCTCATTGGTGTATTTCATTTACTTATATGTCCTTTGTGGAGTGGTTTACCATATACCCAGGGCCTGTAAAGAAAATGCTAACAATGGGACTGCATCACTTCTTAAGCCACCCTCTTTAGTGGCCCTTTAAAGCATGTCCTTGGCCTGCCAATACACCCTGAATGCATTTTTAAACTGCCAATTTGATTTTTTAAATTAACCCCTTTGTCAAGCCCTAAACTCCAGTTTATTGCACATAATTCCCCCCCAACGTACGCCCTAGGAAGCCTATAATGCAAGGTGTATTATAACTGAAAGGTTGGACATGTAGTTTTAGGTTTTAAATGTCCTGAAAAAATCCTGAATTCACTTTTCAGGGAGGCCAACCTGTCACATGGGAAAACATTGGGTGCCTTATTACATTTAATAAGTGCTAACTTTTGATTAGGGACAGAGAGTATTTCATGTTTGGTGTCTATGAAATTGTAATTAAAAATCCTATTTTATGGTAAAGTTGGATTTTAAATTAGAATTCTGAAAATGACACTTTTTGAAAGTTGCATTTTCCTGCCCTTTACCATTTGGTGCCTGTACCGGGAGGACCTCTTGAACCCGAGTTGGTTCCCCCATTTCTTAGCATTATTTTATATTTTATATTCTACACTTTTTAGCTGCATCACTTTAGCTGTGACATTTTACACCTTTCTTGCAAGATAATAATCTAGGAATATATTGCATGAGCTGCTTCTTTTTGTTAGTCTTTTCTCTACATGTAATCAGTACATTCTGTTCTAGTATATGAACACAATATGCAATATCCTAGTACTTGTTTTGCCCATTCAGGAGACAGCTTCTATTACTTAGAAATAGCATTGCATCAGAGCTGTGCTTCTAACACAGCTGGCTTTATTATACAAGTGATGCACTAAATAAAGAAGGGGCCGAAAGGCATTCCAGCCGCAACCTTCTTGGCACAAATGCTATGTTTGACATACAGTTCTGCTGGATATAATCTACCATGCTACAAGTTTACTCCTTGCACCATTTCAAGATATGGGGCCAAGGCAAATCCCTTAGATCAAGACAGGCATAAGGGTACACCCACTATGCTCTCAGTACAGTCTTAGGGTTAGGTAGGACCCTCTAGAATCTCTAGAAACCATTCGCCATGGTTGAATTCCTCATATTATTAACCATGTTCATAATGCTGGTAACTTTACTCTGTTTTGTCTGTCTAATTACCGCAGTTCATTCTCTCTATGCAAGATTATGATTGTTTCAATAAATGCATTGAAAACATATCTTGTGTCTCTCTCATGTTTCGCCTGGGCATGCATGAGTAAGCAAGACAGAAAGGTGAGATCTGTTTCCACAACTTCCCTGCAGAGTCAGAGTGCCATGTTCAGGGTGCCATAATCACCTTCCACCCCAGTTAGGTTAGGGGGTCAGGTGAGGCACTGTGAGCTAGCCCAGAATTGGGGTGACAGTCCCTGATGGTCTGTAAGGACTTAGGGGCCAGATGTACGAAAGTTGGGAATTGCGACTTGCAATTTGCGAGTCGGAGCGACTCGCAAATTGCAAGTCGCAATTCCCAATGCAGTACGGTGTCTCAGACACCGACTGCAACTCGCTATGGGGTCGCAATGACCCACCTCATGAATATTCATGAGGTGGGTCGCAAATTGCGGCCCCATAGCGAGTATGGGCACTCGCTAACATGGAGGCCTGCTGACGTCAGCAGACCTCCATGTTCGCGACCTGCTTTTAAATAAAGCAGTTTTTTTTTTTTGAAGTGTAGCCCGTTTTCCTGACAGGAAAACGAGCTGCACTGCAAAAAAAAACGAAACCTTTTGTTTCGGTATTTTTTCAGGGCAGGGAGTGGTCCCTTGGACCACTCCCTGCCCTGAAAAAATATTTTGGGGTCCAGTCAGAAACTAGAAGGGGTCCCATGGGGACCCCTTCCAATTTGCGAGTGGGTTACCATCCACTTGAAGTGGATGGTAACTGCGATGCCAGGTATTGCATCCCACAGCGACTCGCAAATAGGAAGGGAACACCCCTTCCTATTTGCGAGTCGGAAATGCATATTGCGAGTCGGTAACGACTCGCAATATGCATTTCTGCATGCCAAACCCACGTTTGCGACTCGCAAACGGGTTGCTACATCTGGCCCTTAGTCCCCCAAATTCTGAAGTTCTTCCATCCTAATGCACAGTCCTTTTATATTAGTACGAACTGTAAAAAAATGGCAGCCTGGCATAGGTCAAATAACTGAGTGCAGTTGGATATTGTGAATTTCTCCCAGACAGACACACAATAGAAGGATTATGTGTGCCTTAATGGGCCATCTGCTGGCAGGATGAGGAGGCAGAGCTGAGCATAGGACCTACATGCAACTGAATAGACTGTGCGCTGTCTTCACACTAAGGGCGTGTCACCACTGCATTGTCTCTGCAGCCAGCTTGGAACTAGTGCAGAGAAGTCAGAAAATTGCAAACACTTCAAAGGCAAATGTCTTTGACCTCTCCTAATTTAAAGAAGTAAAACCCTCAGACCCACTCTTCAGTTTACTTTCTGTACTTATGGAAGACTGCCTGCTGCTAAGGCCTCCTGTGTACTCCACAAGACTGCTCTGCTGCACCTGGAAGGACTGTTTTGCTGCCTGGAGCCTGCCGTGAACTCTCAGAAGCACGTCCTGCTGCTGAAGCCACGCTTCTTCACTTGAACATAGGACTACGAGAGTAACTCTAAGGGCTAGTTTGCTGGCTTCTTGTTCAGAGCTACAGGAACCCAACATGCTCCAACAATCTTGAACCTGCACCTGTGTCCACCTGTGTGGGTCCTAACCTCCATTGCCCCCCCAAGCGATGCCCCTCCAGTCCTGGACCCTTGGTGGAGGTGCTAGAGGTGCTCCAATAGCCAAAATTCAAAACCTGGGACTGAGAATTGTTTTGCTAAAAACTGCTCTGAGAACCAAGGGAAGACTGGGACCAACTTGCTTGACAATCCACACAAGGTGCATTGCTGGTCGGCCTGACTTCACTATAGCTCCCGCTACATTCTTCCCTGCAGAAGTAAACCCTCTTAGTCGTCCTTCATCAAAAGTGTATCCAACCTAATGGAATTGTCATCGGCCACAGCCTCCTGCTAGTTCAGCTGGAGATTTTAAACTTCCCAAAAAGAGAGCAAGTCAGAAAGTAGAAATCTTTATCTCAACTTTGTTCTGCGACTCCCCAAAGATGATGCTCCCTTCTCGGACACCGCTTCTAGCATTAGCCCACTGATCATTACCTTTACAGAACATTTTCTTAAAATCTCTTCTAAATCTGCAGGTAAGCACTGACGTGGCTCATTCCACTTCTTGTATCTGACCCTGCCTCCATTACTGTCAGCCATTATTTTGACTTTGATCCGGTCTTGTATGACTAGATGTCCAGGGTTGGCACTTTCATTTGTTCGGCATTAGCTTTTACTAAAAATATTAAACAATGCATAACTCAGGTTCTTTTGATTGCATTATTGCCATTTTGCTGTCAAATAATTTATTAAAATGTACTGTATTTTCCGAAAATGTTATAGGATTTTTTCATGTGTTTTCACTTTATTACTGTTTGTTTGCTGCATAAGTACTTTACACATTGTCTTTAAGACAAAACTGAGTGCTTTTTGTGCCAAGTTACATAGCGTTAAGCATAGGTTAATTTAGTGTTTTTTCAGGTTCACAATGACAGGGATTGGGGCTGACGCTTGACCAGAACCCCAGTCTACCAAAAATCCAATTTCTCACAATTTCACTTAGATCATAAACGGTATTTCTAAGATATGTTTTGTTTTCTGTTGATGAATGTTAGTGTATTTTACACGAATATGTTAATAAAGGTGATTTAAAACTAGCAGCTGCTACCCTTGAGTTGCCTTTTGGTCCTCCTCAAACAACCCTTCCTATTGCTGGTCTGAGGGGTAATAAAAGCAGCAGCCTATACAGAAAACAAGAAGTGCGTCTTCATAAATTGACAAGTTGGAGTGGTGTGTGGATGAATGGATGGGTGAATAGCATTTTATGGGAATGACCGAATGGTCAGATGGATAAGGAAGTGCATGGGAGAGCTACTGAGGGCCTGGATACAAATTATGGTGAGGGACTGCATGTTAGAATGGTTAAGCCATTGACTGGACAAATTAGTGGATGACACACAGACAGAAGATGGGTGGTGAAAGAGCATTGAAGACAGGGAGAGGAAGAATGAGGCAGATCTAACAGCAGGTGGAGGGAAGATGGAAGGTGGTAGAGGGGTGAAGAAGCACCAGTACCCAAAATCCCATCAATTAAACTATGTAGCAGCAGGTGGACATTTCTGAAAAGACATGAAAAATGTGTTGGTGCACCTTCTCATATGTTCCACCTACATATTGCCATGTGCTGGACGTGCTGCACATCTGTAATTTCTTCTTCAAAGAGGTGTAAAATGTATTGTGGCACTAAAAGGACGGCCAGTGTTGCACTTCCTAGAGGGAGATGCTAATTTAAACTTCTCTCTCACAAAGATTACCTCACATCAAATACAATTCTTCCATTTTATCACAAACCCAGTCACAGGACTGTACATAATCATAGCAACTACTTGTTTTTATATAGGGTTTCATGCTTTTTTATTTATTTTGTTTTTAGAGCTTTTTACCAACCCCTGCCACTTCTGATGTCACTTAACCAGAAGTCAAACTGCTGCACAAAATTGAGGGAAATGTAACCAGAGATTGGGTGGGTGAAGATGTCTCTTGGGGGTTAATTGCAAAATTGGTTATAATAAGTATGTGAACCATATAATTGTTAAAATAAAAGTAGTGGAATTTAGTTCCCATTAGTACCCTTTGCTTAAACGTCTTCTATTAGCCAAAAAATGCTGCTCTTTTTAGAAATATTCAGCTCATAGCATCATCAGGATAGAAATACTTTGCCAAAAGCATTGCAGCAGGTTATGTCTCATTTGCCTTAAAACTGCTTTAAAACATGAATTATGTTTGTATGGTATGCACTTAATTTGTGTAGTTCCCAGTTGTCCACGCCTACCTAAAGTTTTGGCAGCCCTCAAGTCTCTGGCCCTTATTACGATATTACCAGTCCCACCACCAGGCTGCCAATGCTGCGGGGAGGAAGCCACTGCCATTCTGCCGGAATCCCCCCCAGTTGTACTACAATGTTCCCGCCAGGCTGACCATCGGGAACATTGTAGTCCGACATTCCCGCCAGGCTGGCCGGCGAGAACAGTGCTACGGTATTGGCCTTGGCTTCATTAAGGGAGCTGAGGCCAATACCATAGCACCCCAGCACCCTCGGATGAGCACTGTCTGCAAAGCTGACAGTGCACATTCTGAGGGTGCTGGGCGGGGGGGGGGATACCCATGGATATGAGTAGTGTAAGGGCCCACCTGTGGCCCCCAACATTGGCTTTCCCCCAGTCTTTCCATGGTGGGGTGACCAACATGGAAAGACTGACGGAAAGCTGAGTTGTAATCAGCACGGTGGTGCTGAGTTCAGTACCGCCGTGGCTGACCACAACTCAGACTGCTGTTTGCCATCAGAAACCACGTTCCTGGCGGTGACAGCAGCCTTTGAACGGTCCCACCTGCCAGGGTCGGAATGTGGAGGTGGGACCGCCATTAGTGCGGAGGTCCCACTGCTACTGCGAGTGTGGCGGCCTGAAGACCACCAAATTCATAATGAGGCCATCTGTCCCTTGCCATCTCCTTTTCTCTCTATAAACTACTTCTAATGAGGATATTAGCTCAACAACTGGAACCTCATGACATTTTTGCACATTTCCACTTTCCTCTTCTCCTCCTCCTCATTTAGGGCTAGATGTACAAATGAAAAGATTTGTGATGAATCGCAAATAGGAAATTGCAATTCTTTATGTACATACAATTTGAGCCCACAAATTGTGGGTTCTCACTAAGTTGCATCAGTATTTTGAAAATCACTATTAGTAATTTCCAAAATTGTGAGTGGAGTTGAAAATTGTGAACGTGACAGCAAATAGAGAAAAAACACTTCCTGTTCATGGATAATCACCTCTGAATCAGAAAGTGCATCACAGTACCTGCTTGGAGACCAGCATGAGTGGAGATGGAGTGAAGCTGCCAATTCCAGCACAGGTATCCAAACCCCAAAGAAGGTCTGTCTGCACTAATGGCCAGCCAACGTGGAGAAAAGGATGCTAGATGCAGAAAAAGAAAATTTAACTTTTCTGACAATGCATTGCAGATCCTGACTAAAGGTTGCTGTGAGATCCACGAGATTCTGTTTGGAAGGGCATGCCAGTCCCAGACTCACAAAAGAAAAAGATCTGTCAGGAAATGCAAACACAAATAAGTGCAATTAGAGTCACCCACCACTCCTTAGATGAGATCTGTAAGAGGTAGTTTGACCTCAGATTGCGTACTAAAACAAAGGTGGCAACGTAACTATCAGAATCCTAGGCAACAAGAGCTGTCCCCCCAACTATACCCCTACCCACTGCACAGGAAACCATGGTTGAGACCACCCTGGAGATTAAAGCTGTTGTGGGGATTGAGATCATTGACAGCTCAGCACCTAGAACCTCACAAAGAAAGTGTGAATTATTTACTATTGTTACATCTCAGACCTCACATCTATGTTCAGGTCCACATGGAATTGCAGCATACATCAGACAGTTGCTCCCCAAGTTAGCAAAACAAATACCTTTATACTGCATTATGGAACATGTAGTCAAAAAGTCACCACATGAGTCAAATGTATATATTTATTGGGGTACTGCTCTCAAATCCAAACACACTGATATCTCATCATATTAGTGAGTGAGGAGAACTTCATTATTTCTCATAAATCTCACTGACGTTCATACTGATGACACCAATGCGGAGGGTGTCGAGGACACACACATAACAGCTTAGGAGTCTATCCCCATTACCAGTCACCCAAGCACAACACCAGCCCAATGTAGCACTGCCTCATTGTCACCACACCACCAAACACAGCATCAATGGAGGACAACAAAGTCCCTCTGCAAACCAGGTCCATCCATCACACATGTGAGGCAACAACAACAGCATGTTGCAAGGGGTGGGTGCAGTCATTTGGATTTGAGAACATTGGACACAATTGGAAACCATGAACACAAATGTGGTCAGTCCTACCTCCGCCATACCTCCGCCATAAAGGAATTATGCCAGCACATGTGGTCTGTCGTGCCTATCAAAGGCATTGCTGCTAGAATGGATGATCTAACCTGTTCAATTGGTCATTTGGCCAATGCCAATTCCACCCTATCAAGGAGAACAGTTACACTACAGGGCAAATGGGACACATTAGTAGTGATAATGCAAGGGGCCTAGGGCAGAACACATTTGCAGTTGAAGTGTAACATGCACAATTAGTAGGTGGTGCTGGAGATGCCCCTCAGGATAGTGAGGACATCTCAAGTGTGAGCAACATCTCTGCCAGTGATGCACATGCCCTGCAATGCACAAAGAACAGATGATGCCGTGCAAAGCAGCAGCAGCCTTACTCCTGCTGGAGAATACTTTGGGTCAGGCCATGTTGGATGTAGCCGCAGAAAGCTCTGATGGGCACATCACATTGTTAAATTATATTGGCATGGTTGTAGTTACTTTGGTGATGTAACCAACATTTATTTGAACTTTACTGACCACTTGGTTATCATACAGTTAAAACTATGAATATAGTAGCCTGATATTAAATGTTGCTTTATTTTGCTGCTACAACTCTGTTTTCATCATTTCAGCGAGTGTAGGGTCACATGCAACTTACCTTGAGAAGTAATTTGTTGCAATGTGATCCTGTCTGAGTCTCCCCTCCACTGCTGTACTCTGGTCTCCAGGCTGCTGAAGAGGTGGTTTTGGATCCTCATTTTCAGAATCAGTATACTCCAAAGTGATGGTCGCTATGTTGTGCAACATGACACATGTTGCCACAATTTTGCAGGCTGTCCCAGGAGCATACGTTTGTGCACCTCCACTCTTATGAAAGTATGGAAATCTTGATTTCAGCATGACAAATGTTTGTTCAGTCAGCGCTCTGGTGTGTCGATGAGCAATGTTGTAATGCCTTTCATTTTGGTTTTCTGGGGCTAGGTTTAGGGTCAGTAATCTGGGATTTGATGGTCACATTCTTCATATGTGTTCTGATGCAGCATCACAATACCTAATAAATATCCATCATCCAATTCCCCTCTTTCCAGGCATTTGTGTGCTTCACTGTGCCTGAAGATGTATGAATCATGGGTGCTCTCTGGGTATCTTGTCACTATACCTGTGATTATATTCTGTAAATTACATGCAGCTTGGATATTGAGAAAATGTGTATTTTTTGTTTCCAGAAACAGGTATTCTATATGGGCTGGAGGACAAATAGGAACAAGTGTTCCATCTACACACCCTAAGACATCGGGTTATTTTGCCACCCTGTAAAAGTTAAATTTTGTGATTTGATTTTTCTCTGCATTTCTGGGTAGGTATATGTCTCTGTTGATGTTTAGCAGCATGGCATCAAGGAACTTCTAGAATAAATGCCACAGTGCACTTTGTGACACCCCACTAGCAACATCAATCATGCCTGAGGCCGAAAGGTGCAGTGAGCACAAGACTTGCACTTGAGTGGAGATGGGAGTGCTATACAGGGTACTGCTTCCAAGATGTGGTTTCAGCAATTCTGTTATCACTGCACTATTTAGCATGTATTTTTTTATGATTTCCTCCTCTGTAGAAGCCAATGCTTACATTGACTTCGTCCCAATTGACATATTTAATTTACTTGTAAGCCCTTTTTACAGTGTTATACCATATCCCCAGGACCTGTAAATTAAATGCTGCTAGTGGACCTGCAGCACTTATTGGACCACCAACTCAAGTAGCACTTTAAAATATTTCCTAGGTCTGCCACTACAGTCTGAGTATAGTTTTAAACTGCCATGTTGATGTGGCATTTAAACCCTCTTGCCAAGCCTTAAACTCCCCTTTTACTAATAGAAGTCACTACTGAGGTAGGGCTTAGGCAGACAAGAGGGCAGGGTACTGTTTAATTAAAGGGTTGGACATGTATCTTTAAGTTTTATATGTCTTGGTAGTGAAAGTCTCCTAATTTGGGAGCTGGTTTGTATATCATGTTAGTGTCTTTGGAATTGGGGTGAAGAGCTCTATTTCATGGTGAAGTTAGGTTTTTGATTACAATTATAAAAATTGTACTTTTAGAAAGTTTGCATATTTTTGCCCTTATCCCTTTTGTGCATGTAGCCTGGCCTTGATGACTTGACCGGGTGTAACTGACAGAATTCTTCTGATACAGTCACACAATGAATGAGCAATCTGCTGCAAAGCTGGGGGGCAGAGCTGAGCACAACACCACTTACAACTGAATAGCCTGGGCTCTGCCTTAACACAAAAGGCCTAATACCTCTGCATTGTCACTTCATCCAGCTTGGAGCTAGGGCAAGGGAGACAGGAAATACCATTCACTTTAAAGTCTCTGTCTGGAAGATTCTCCCACCTTCTAGCACAAGGGCACCAGGACATAAAGTGGGACCTCAGGCATGAACTCTTCATTACACTTCTGGACCTGTGAATACTCTGCCAGGAAGTAGGACTGCTGACCTGTTGGATTGCTGCCCTGTTTGTCCCACTGCTACCTTCTGCCTGGGTACAAAGACATGACCCACAACTGGCCCAGAACCTCTTGAGTGACTCACAAGGGCTGGTCCAACCTCATTGAACAATCTCAGGCTACAGCCCTCTGCCTCATTCCACTGAAGATTTTCGGCTTCCATTTCAGAGAGTAAGGGCCTGATTATGACCTTGGCAAATAGGATACTCCATCACAAACGTGACGGATATCCCATCCCCTGTATTACAAGGTCCATGATATTCCATGGAACTTGTAAAATGGCGGGCAGGAAATCCTTTGTGTTTGTGAAGGAGTATCCCAATCGCCAAGATCGTAATCAGGCCCTAGGTCAGAAAGTAAAAACCTACATCGCAGCTTTGCCCCAAGGCTACGACGATATCTCATCATATACCTCATGCAGCCCTGCCCTGCTGAAGTTTACCTTCTCAGAACACTTTTCTCAGGAACCTTTCTAAGTCCAAAAGTAAGCCCTGACCAAGCTAAATCCACTTCTCGTATCCAAACCATAATCCACTGCGGTCAGCCATATTTTTTTACTTTGACCCAGTCTTATCTGACAAGATGACCATGGTTGGCGCTTTGAACATTTAGGCACTAGTATTTACTAAAGACTGCCTTGTATTACATCTTCATTCTACAGATCCACTCTTTTTTTAGTCTAATAATATTAAGCTGACCATGTCAATGCAATTTATTACTCTCAACTGAGATGTTGTATGAAAAATATTTTAATAGTTCTAGTTCTAGAAACAGATGTTTAACTTCCAGTAGAACTGAGTCAGGAGATTTCGGATTGGCTTCTAAGGCAGGCTGATATAAATTTCCAGGGTGTGTGAATTAATGGTAAGGTAACTATAACTCGCACCAACGCCATGCACAGTTTTCTCATCAATAATGTTACTGTAAATTTTACATCAATTTTAGCAAAGATGTTTTAAAAGATGTCATGAGTGCTCTAATATCTGGGGTAATTAGCAGTGCATGGCTGGACGCAAGTTATCATTACCTTAGGGCACGAGTTATAGTTACTTAAAATAACTCTAACTAAAACAAGCCGAATTTCTATGGTTTTGTACATTTAAAATGTGAACCTAACTATTACGACTTAGGCCCTTATTACAAACATGATGGTAATGACTGCCCTGCCGGCAGTGGCGGTCATTACTGCAAACGGCATGGCGGTTCAGACCGCTAGATGATGAACACAGTAGTGAACTGGCTGAAAAGCAGCCAGTTCACTACTACCCACCGCCAGGCCAGATTTGACCGCCGGGCCGACAGTAGGCACTTTCAACCCAGCTGTGGAGGCCAGATCGGCGGTGTGATAATGATCCCATTTCCACCAGGGATTTCCTGGTGGGATAGCCCACCAGGTAATCCTTGGCAGAAAGTATAGTGGTGACAGGAATTCTCATTCCTGTCACCTGCATGTGACACGCCAGGCCCCCCTTGCCACAACACCCACCCCCTGAATGCTGAAAACCAACCCCCCCATCCCTCCTCCCCCCAATCTCCCTGTAGGCCTCCCCAAACACCCCGTCACCATCCCCTACCTCCATACACGTCTCCCCCAACCCCCCACATTCACAGACACCCATATTCCTACATGCACACACACATTCATACATGCAGACACACATCCCCCTTTACAAACACACACATATATCCCCATGTACTCACTCACTCACTCAACACACACACACCCCCTTCCTTCTCGGACAGCACTTACCTGTTCCGTGGTGTTGCTCCAGGAGTGAACGAGCTCCTTGGACGCTGCTCCACCGGCATCGCTGCGCCTGCATACACCGCCACGCCTATGACTTCATCATTATAGGCGTGCGATGTCTGGACTGACGTGGCAGTGAGGGTGGAGCAACATCCTCCCTGGCCACTGACCACCAGCATGGCCCATGGTGGCCCTCACTGCCATCAATGGTGGTGAGGCTTCATGCGTCAGAATATGGCAGGATGCCTGCCAATGCCAATGCCGGTCTTCCGTCGACTGTCAGCATGGTCAATGGCGGGCTATCCCGCCATGTTCAGAATAAGAGCTTTCGTTTTTTAAGTGAATTTCTATGGGTTTTTTAATTCTGTTTCATAATTATAACCTCCCTGTAACCTTTGCTTTTTTATTTTTTTTAATTTTTTTTTTAACATAAAGTATTTTG
Organism: Pleurodeles waltl; assembly: GCF_031143425.1. Taxonomy (NCBI): domain Eukaryota; kingdom Metazoa; phylum Chordata; class Amphibia; order Caudata; family Salamandridae; genus Pleurodeles; species Pleurodeles waltl. The sequence continues at coordinate 401,672,654 of NC_090444.1, read as the reverse complement.
AAGTACTCTATGTTAATCTAACTACTGCTAAGTATGGCCTTTGGCTGTGTGCAGTGGAGGTTGGTTGCAGGGCCTGGCCAACCTCTTATAGCCACCCAACCCTGCACCATGCACGTTCTTTGGACGTGCGCGGCTGGTTAAGCCGTAGAGCCTGGTCTGCAGCTAGGCCCTGTGGCCTACCCCACAACACTCTTGAAGTGCTTCTTTGTTTGGTGGAGCTGTGATCATACTCCTCTGCATCAAGAATGCACCTCCAAAATTGGTGGGAAACACATTTGTGGGTTTGTGAGTGGGTGCACTAATGTCTGCATGGGCCAGTGAGTGGATGCGTGAATGTCTGAGTGGGTCTATGAGTGGGTGCATGAGTGTCTGAGTGGGTCTGCTAGTGGGTGCATGAGCATCTGAGAGGGTCTGTGAGTGAGTGCATGAGTGTGTGAGTGAATCAGTGAGTGTGTGAATCTCTTTTTAGTTTTTTTTGTAATATTATCAAATTCATCACAGCGTTACAGAGGGAGCCGTGCTGAGCACCACAACGTATTTGTGAATATCACACATGGTGAAAAACATTCTTAAACTCATAATATGACCGTTAAACACACCTATATCTCACCCCTGGAGTCAGGGTACCTCCACCCTGACTCCTTATCACACTTTTGTTATTTGTTTTCAGCCCCAGAGACCATGTCTCATTACATAAAACGGCACCCACAAGTTTCTGCTCGGGTTGCCACCAGCCAATAAGGTCCTTGCGTTGGTGCGAGAGTTCACAAATCTTCTGTGAGTAGATTCGCAAAGGGTTTGCGCCTCTAGTTATACAATGTTAGTTTTCCTTTAATTACTCTGAAACTACTGAACAGATTTACACTAAATAACAAAAAGCGTGATCTCCGGACCAACGGCAATCTTTCTGCCAAATTTGTTGTAATTGTGTCCAGCGGTTCAGGCTGCAGGCATGTCTAAAGACTCCATGGGAATTAACATGGGAAACACACTTTTTTTGACCCTCCCTTTTTCTCAGCCCCCACTTGATGATCACCCTGAAACTTTCAAAGCAGAACCACACCCTAAAAGGCACTTTTTTTGAAAAATATTGTGACAATTTGTCAAACTGTGCCAAAAGTGTTTTTTTCTATGGAAACTATGTCCTAACTATAATTACCTATACATATCTATCTATCTATCTATCTATCTATCTATCTATCTATCTATCTATCTATCTATCTATCTATATACATACACATATATATATATATATATATATATATATATATGTATATATATATATATATATATATATATATATATATATATATATACATATATATATATTCACCTAAGAAACCAAAGGTTATGGGGACATTATAGTTAGGCTCACATTTTAAAAGTACAAACGTACAAAACCATTGAAATTTGGCTGTCATAGTTAGAGTTATTTCAGATAACTATAACTTGTGCCCCTCACCATGCACCGCTAATTACCCCAGATATTACAGCACTCATGATGACTTTTAGAACGTCAATAAAAATAACAATGAAAAATTAGAAGTCAAATTATTGAAGAAAAAACTGTGCATGGAGGGGGAGCGAGTTATAGTTACTTGAAATAACTCTGCTGAATTTCAATGGTTTTGTATGAGTGAAATCTGAGCCTAACTATACCATCCCTGTAACCTTTGTTTTTTCCAGTGAATTTCTAAGGTTTAAAAAAAAAGTATTTTCTAACTATAACATCCCTGCAACCTGGGTGTGTGAGTGGGTGTGTAAGTAGTAGTGTGGGTGTGTACGTGGGTGTGCGAGTGTGTGGTGGGTGTGTGAGTGCATGTCACTGGCTGGGTGGGTCTGTGACTGGGTATGGAAGTGGCTGTGTGGGTGTGTGAATAGGTGTGTGTGTGGCTTTGCAAGTTTGTGAGTTGTTTTGTGGGTCTGTGAGTGGGTGTGTGAGTGACTGTATGAGTGTGTGAGTGGCTGTGTGAGTGGTTGTGTGGGTATGTAAGTGAGTGTGTGAGTGGGTGTGTGAAATATGTGTGGCTCTGTGAGTGAGTGTGTGAGTGGTTTTGAGAGTATATGAGTGGGTGTGTGAGTGGCTGCATGAGTATGTGAGTGGTTGTGTCAGTGTGTATGGGGATGTGTGAAAGCTGTGTGCATCAGTGAGTGGGAATGATTTTGATGATCTGTGAGTTGGTGTGTGAGTGGCTGCATAGATGTGTGAGTGTGTGTGGGTGGCTCTAGGGGTGTTTGGGTATGTAAGTTATGTATGTGTCTGAGCAGGTGTGTGAGTGGCTGTGTGAGTTTGTGAGTGTGTGTGTGTGTGGTTTTGTGGGTCTGTGAGTGTGTGTGTGAGTGGCTGTATGGGTGTATGAGTTGGTGTGTGAGTGGTTGTATGGGTGTGTGAATGGGTGTGAGAGTGAATGTGTGAGTAGGTGTAGATCACTGAGTAAGTGTGTGTTTATTTTAAATTGGGGTCTGGATCCCCTAATCCTCCCCAAATCATCCTAAACCTACCCGACTCTGTGATGATCTGGGGAGGATCCGCAGCTCCTTGCCTGGTTAAAAATAAAGGTTTTTGGACAATTTCTTGCCAATGGGGGGTCCCTCACAGACCTCTCCATTAGTCCCATGGGGCCATTGTACCTTCACACTCATCTCTTCTATCACTTTTATCTTTGTTTTCCATGCTGAGAACCAAGTCCAGATGAATGAAATGGCAGCCGCAACTTTCCTCTCAGACTGCGACCAGCTAATCACAAAATTGCTATTTACACATAGGGGGTGATTCTGACCCCGGCGGTCACGGACCGCCGGGGCCAGGGTCGGCGGGAGCACCGCCAACAGGCTGGCGGTGCCCCGCAGGGCATTCTGACCGCGGCGGTTTGGCCGCGGTCAGAAAGGGAAAACCGGCGGTCTCCCGCCGGTTTTCCGCTGCCCTATTGAATCCTCCATGGCGGCGCAGCTTGCTGCGCCGCCATGGGGATTCTGACACCCCATACCGCCATCCTGTTCCTGGCGGTTCTCCCGCCAGGAACAGGATGGCGGTATGGGGTGTCGCGGGGCCCCTGGGGGCCCCAGCAGTGCCCATGCCAATGGCATGGGCACTGCAGGGGCCCCCGTAAGAGGGCCCCAAAAAGAATTTCAGTGTCTGCTCTGCAGACACTGAAATTCGCGACGGGTGCAACTGCACCCGTCGCACCTTCCCACTCCGCCGGCTCAATTCTGAGCCGGCGTCCTCGTGGGAAGGGTTTTTTGCACTGGGCTGGCGGGCGGCCTTTTGGCCCAGTGCAAAAGCCAAAATACCCTCAGCGGTCTTTCGACCGCGGAGCGGTATTTGGAGGGGGGAAGTCTGGCGGGCGGCCTCCGCCGCCCGCCAGACTTAGAATGACCCCCATAGATTTGTGGATCCAGCAGGATCTGTGGTGTCCCTATATATACAAATTTGAATTATCTTTAATATCACAAAAACTACTGAACAAATTTACACCAAATAACAAAAGGGCTCTTTCTGGACCGAGGGCTACCTTTCTGCCAAATTTGATGTCATTCTGTCCTGTGGTTTGGCCTCTGTTGCTGTTCAAGATCCTTAGGCAAATTAACATAGAGAATACATGTTTTGGGACTCCCCCTCTTTCTTGGCCCCTGCATGACAGATCACCCCGAAACTTTCTAGTCAGCAGCTTACATGAGTGTCTAATTATTCTATATAAACTAGGTCCTAACTATAACGTCCCAGTGGTGACTGCCAGTAGGTAAAATATATGGGTATATGATATTTTCTTTTTTAAGTGTGGTCTCCTGCCCTCTTCTTTTAGTTTGCTCCCAGATGTGCCAGGTGCCAGGAGTATTGGGGGCTGAAAAAAAGAGGGTGCGGACCTCTTAGGGCTTAATATAGCTGTGAGGACCATCATCTCACTTGGACAAAAGTTATTAAATCAAGGGGGGCCCGTATGGCCCCCCTGCAGCCCACAGGAATGCCACCTCCCTGGGGCAAATCATTTTTAATCACAGGGTAAAACATACTGTATTAATGTGGTCTCTGGTTGGCAGTCAGTATGCACTCTGTCCAAGCAGGAACCCTCACTCTAATCAGGGTTAGGGAGTTACACACGTAGGATAACCCCTGTTTGCCCCATTGGTAGCTTGGAACAAGCATTCAGTCTTATCTCAGAGGCAATGTGTAAACTATTTGTACCAAAACACACAGTAATACAGCAAAAGCACTACAAAGTGGACACTACACCAGTTTAGAAAAATAATCAATATTTATCTATTTCAAACAGGACCAAAAAAAAAAAAATCCAGCATACACAAGTAAAGTTATGAATTTTTAAATAAAAAAAAGAGTCTTACTACCTCGAAAACAATGGATGCACGGATGTTACACAAAGTACTTGGTTTGCGTAAAAAAAAGGTGCATGGGTGAACCTGCATCGGAAAAGTCAGCAATGCGTTGATTCCTTACTTGCAAGTGAGGCTATGCGTCATTTCTTCTCCTGTTGGGTAGTCGATGCATCATTTTTCTCTCATGCAAGAGAGCGAGGTGTCAATTTCTAGATGGGCACCTCAGGTCCAGGCAAGTTCACATTGATTTTATGCACCTAGTGATGACGCATGCAAAATTTGGTTGCACAATGATGAGGAACCGTGTTGCGTGGGGTTTTGTCGATTTTAGCAGCAGCAGGCGGGTGTTGCGTTGTTTCTCCAGCAGTGATGCAGGTGAGGCAGCGATTTCCCAGCCGCGATGCAGGTCGGGCATCGATATCTCAGCCACGATACAGGTGGTGTGTCATTTTTAGAGCTGCGTTGCAGGTGGTACATCAAAATATTCCCTGCATGGCTCCGGTGCATAGATTTGTTCTACCAGCTTCACCTTTCAAGGGCCCAGAGACTGAAGTGGCCAACACTTGGCAGGGTAAGAGTCTCAGCAGAGTCCAGGGCCCGTATTTATACTCCGTTTGCGCCGAATTAGCGTCGTTTTTTTCGACACAAATTCGGCGCAAAACGAACGCCATATTTATACTTTGGCGTTAGACGCGTCTAGCGCCAAAGTATGGGCAAATAGCGTCATTTTTTTGCGTGAACGCCTTCCTTGCGTTAATGAGATGCAAGGAAGGCGTTCCCGTCTAAAAAAATGACGGCGACGCAAATGCGTCGTATTTATACTCCCGGGCAAAAATCACGCCCGGGAGGTGGCGGGTCAAAAAAACCCCGCATTTGCGCCACTATTTAACGCCTGGGTCAGGGTAGGTGTTAAGGGGCCTGTGGGCTCAAAATGAGCCCACAGGTGCCCTCCCCTGCCCCCAGGGACCCCCCCTGCCACCCCTGCCCACCCCAGGAGGACACCCAAGGATGGAGGGACCCACCCCAGGGACATTCAGGTAAGTTCAGGTAAGTATAGGCCCATATTTATACTTTTTGACGCTAAACTGCTCTAACGCAGTTTAGCGTCAAAAAATTTAGCGCCGTCTAACACCATTCTGAAGCGCCATGCGGGCGCCGTATTTATGGAATGGCGTTAGCCTGCGCTAGCAGACCGGCGCTGCCTGGTGTGCGTGGAAAAAAACCACGTAGACCAGGCAGCGCCGGCGTAGGGGGAAAATGGCGTTAGGGCGGCTTAAAATGGGGCAAGTCAGGTTGAGGCAAAAAAATCGCCTCAACCCGATTTGCGCCATTATTTTCGACGCCCAGACGCCATTTAAATGACTCCTGTCTTAGTAAAGACAGGAGTCATGCCCCCTTGCCCAATGGCCATGCCCAGGGGACTTATGTCCCCTGGGCATGGTCATTGGGCATAGTGGCATGTAGGGGGGCACAAATAAGGCCCCCCTATGCCACCCAAAAAAAATTAAAAAATATAAAAAATTATACTTACCTGAACTTACCTGAATGTCCCTGGGGTGGGTCCCTCCATCCTTGGGTGTCCTCCTGGGGTGGGCAGGGGTGGCAGGGGGGGTCCCTGGGGGCAGGGGAGGGCACCTGTGGGCTCATTTTGAGCCCACAGGCCCCTTAACGCCTACCCTGACCCAGACGTTAAATAGTGGAGCAAATGCGGGGTTTTTTGACCCGCCACCTCCCGGGCGTGATTTTTGCCCGGGAGTATAAATACGACGCATTTGCGTCGCCGTCATTTTTTTAGATGGGAACGCCTTCCTTGCATCTCATTAATGCAAGGAAGGCGTTCACGCAAAAAAATGACGCTATTTGCCCATACTTTGGCGCTAGACGCGTCTAACGCCAAAGTATAAATATGGCGTTCGTTTTGCGCCGAATTTGTGTCGAAAAAAACGACGCTAATTCGGCGCAAACGGAGTATAAATACGGGCCATCATTTTTTATATTTTGTAATTTTTTTTGGGTGGCATAGGGGGGCCTTATTTGTGCCCCCCTACATGCCACTATGCCCAATGACCATGCCCAGGGGACATAAGTCCCCTGGGCATGGCCATTGGGCAAGGGGGCATGACTCCTGTCTTTACTAAGACAGGAGTCATTTAAATGGCGTCTGGGCGTCGAAAATAATGGCGCAAATCGGGTTGAGGCGATTTTTTTGCCTCAACCTGACTTGCCCCATTTTAAGACGCCCTAACGCCATTTTCCCCCTACGCCGGCGCTGCCTGGTCTACGTGGTTTTTTTCCACGCACACCAGGCAGCGCCGGTCTGCTAGCGCAGGCTAACGCCATTCCATAAATACGGCGCCCGCATGGCGCTTCAGAATGGCGTTAGACGGCGCTAAATTTTTTGACGCTAAACTGCGTTAGCGCAGTTTAGCGTCAAAAAGTATAAATATGGGCCCAGGTGCTGGCAGAGGAAGTGTTTGATGGCCCTGAGATTTCAAAATAGGAGACAAGCTCAATCCAAGCCCTTAGAGGCACTTCACAAGCAGGAATATACCACAAAGTCCAGTATTTGTCCTCTGTCTTTCAGGCAGAAGCAACAACTGGAGGCCAATCCAGCAAAGCACGGTCACAGGCAAAGGGGCAGTACTCCTCCAGCTCTTCAGCTCTTCTCCTTGGCAGAGGTAACTCTTGAGTCCAGAAGTAATCCAAAAATCTGGGGTTTTGGGTTTACTACTGACACCCCCTTCTGTCTTTGAAGTTGGCAAGCTTCAAAGGAAAGTCTTTGTTGTTCACAAAATCCTGCCTTGACCAAGCCTGTTTCCAGACACACACCAGGGGGTTGGAGACTACATTGTGTGAGGGCAGGCACAGTCCATTCAGGTGTAAGTGTCAGTTCCTCCATCCACTCTAGTCCAGATAGCCCATCAGGATATTCAGTCTACACCCCAGCTCTCTTTGTGTCACTGTCTAGCGGAGAGTCACAAACACTTTCCCCCCTTTCAGTCTGACCCAGAGAGGGAATATACAAGCAGGCTGAGTCACATAATGGTTTAAGCAAGAAAAAGCCCAATTTCTAAAAGTGGCATTTCAACATTTCAAACTGACATTCTAAAAAGTATTTTTACCAAAAGTTATATTTTTAAATTGTGAGTTCCGAAACACCACACTCCAAAACTCTATCTGCTCTCAAATGGAAACTGTACTTAAACGTTATTTAAAGGCAGCCCCCATGTCAAGCTATGGGAGAGAAAGGTCTTGCTGCAGTGAAAAACGAATTTGGCAGTATTTCAATGTCAGGACATGTGAAACACCTAAGTACATGTCCTACCTTTAACATACACTGTACCCTGCCCATGAGGCTACCTAGGGCCACCCTTATGGAGCCTTACATGTACAAAAAGGGAAGGCTTGGGCTTGCCAGGTCAAATTTGCAGTTTAAAACTGCACAAACAGACACTGTAGTGGCCGGTCTGGGCCATGTTTACAGGGCTACTCATGTGGGTGGAACAATCAGTATTGTAGGACCACTAGGAGCATTTGATTTACAGGCCCTGGGCACCTCTAATGCACTTTACTTTTCTTTTCAATTTGCCAGAAAATCTATCACTCTAAGAATATCATTCATTAAGGCCTAAAAAGCCTCTCCATCTCTCTCTCTCTCTCTATCTCTCTCTCTGTGTCTCTCTCTCTCTCTCTAGTTCTCTCTCCTTTCCATCCCATACTGGGATGGAAAAGAGAGATAATTTGTTATCTCAATGGTCTCTACATACAATGATGTGGGGTTGGGTGGCATGGGGTTGATGGGTAATTGGGGGTTGGCTGCAGGGCAGAAGGGTGTGCTTGGCAGAGGTAGGATTAAAGTATAGTAATTAAAATTACTTTATGGTATAAAAACATAAAATATTTACTGAAAAACAAAGGTTACAGGGACATTATAGTTTGGTTATGAATTTACTTTCACAAAACCAGAGAAATTCAGCAGTTATAGTTAGTTATTTCAAATAACTATAACTTGTGCCCTAAGGTAAGTATAATTCACTCCCTCACCAGGCACTGCTAATTACCTCAGATATCACAGTACTCATGATAACTTCTATAACGTCATAAAAAATCTAAATGAAATACTAGCAGTCAAATGAATACAGAAAAAAACTGCAAGGGGGATGTGATTTATAGATACCTTAGGGTGCCAGTTATAGTTACATGAAAGAACTCTAACTATAACTGCAGAATTTCTATGGTTTGTGCGAATGAAATTAGAACTTAACAATAATGTCCCTGTAATCTTTGGTTTATATATATATATATATATATATGTATATATATATATATATATATATATATGTGTTTGTTTAGGCTGGGTACAGGTTTTGGGTTGGCAAGGGTATTTTTAGGGTGTGTATGGGGTTTTGGATTGCAAGAGTATTTTTAGGGTTTAGGGTTTAGGGTGTGTATAGGTTTTGGGATGGTAAGGGTATTTTTAGGGTTTAGGGTGGGTATGGGTTTTTGTGTGGCAAGGTTAATTTTTAGGGTTTAGGGTCGGTATTGGTTTTTGGGTGGTAAGGGTAATTTTAGGGTTTAGATTGGGTATTGGTTTTTGGGGGGTAAGGGAATTTTTAGGGACAAGGCTGATTATGGGTTTTTAAGTGGTAAGGGTAAGTTTAGGGTGGACATGGGTATTTGGGTGGTAAGGGTAATTTTAAGGTTTAGGGTAGGCATGGGTACTTGGTTGGCAAGGGCAATTGTATGGTATAATGAGGGTATGGGTTGTTGGTTGGCAAGGGTGTGTTTAGGCATTGGCATGGCAAAAGTATTTTTAGGGTTAAGGGTGGGTATGGGTTTTTGGGTGGGAGAGGTAGTTTTTAGGGTTTAGGTTGGGAATTGTGTTTTAGGTAGTAAGGGTAATTTTAGAGTTTAGTGTGGCGATGGGTGTTTGAGTGGGAAGGGTATTTTTACGGTTTAGGGTGGGTATGGGTTTTTGGGTGGTAAATGTAATTTTAGGGTTTAGGTTGGGCATGGGTCTTTGGATGGCAAGGGTAATTTTAGGGCTTAGGGGTATGGGTGTTTTAGTGATAAGGGTAATTGTAGGCTTTTCGTGGGTATGGGTTTTTTGGAGCTAAGGGTATTTTTACATTTTACGGTGGGTATGGGATTTTGGTGGTAAGTGTAAGTTGAGGGTGGGTATGGGTTTGTGGGTGGGATTGGTAAATTTAGGCTACAGGGTGTTTTTTTTTTTTTTTGGCAGTAAAGGTAAATGTGGGGTTTAGGGTGGGAATTTTTGCTTTGGTTGGGAAGGTTATTTTTAGGGTTTAAGATGAGTATGGGTTTTTGGGTGGGAAGGGTATTTTTATGGAAGGTATAGCTTTTTAGGGTTTAGGGTTAATCAGGAAATATATATATATATATAAATATATATATATACATATATATATATATATACATATACATGTGTGTGTGTGTGTGTATATATATATATATATACATATATATATATATATATATATATATATATATATATAGTTGGAGTTATAAAGTGATCTCAAGTAGATCTAAATTGTGCCCTAAGGTAACTATAACTCGCACCCCCGCAATGCACAGTTTTTTCCTCAAAACATTACTGCAAAAAATTACATTGATATCATCTAGGATTTTATCAAATATGTCATGAGAGCTGTCATTTGTGGGGTAATTAGCAGTGCATGGTGAATGCGCGAATTATAGTTACCTTAGGGAATGAGTTATAGTTTCTTGAGATAACTAACTGGTGAATTTCAATGGTTTGGTATGTTTAACATGTGAACCTTACTATAACTTCTCTGTAGTTTTTGTTTTTTTAAGTGAATTTTATATATTTTTCTAAATTCTGATTCATAACTACAACGCCCCTGTAACCTCCCTTTTTTTCAGTGAATATCTATGGTTTCTTTAACGTATAGTAATTTTAATTACTATACGTTACTCCAACCAACTACATGCACATCCTTAGGCTGTGCCCTATGGTGGTTAGCCACAGGGCCTGGAGGCCCATCCCTATAGGCACCCAACCTAACACCGTGCAGGTCTTTTACCGGTGTGCAAGGGATGTTGCCTCTTATACCTGGCCTGCAGCAAGACCAACACCCACTAACCACCCAAACCCATCCTGTGCACAGCCCTTTGGCCGTGCATGACTGGAGTTGGCTGCGGCTTTTCTGGGTGTAATAATAGGTGTGAGAGGTAATATCTGGGGGTGAGAGTAGCTATCAGATTTTATGTCTGGGTATGAGAGTGCGTACATCAGTGTCTTGGTGGGTGTGTCAGTGTGTTCAAGTTTCTGTGGGTGGGTGCATGAGGGTGTGAGTGGGTCTGTGATTGGGTCTGTGAGGGTCTGAGTGGGTCTGTGAGTGGGTGCATTAGTGTCTGAGTGGGTCTGTGAGTAGGTGCATAAGTGTCTGAGTGGGTGTGTAAGTGGGAGAAATTGATTGAAAGAGAGACAGAAAGAGAGAAAGTAAGTGAGAGGGAAATAGAGGGTTTTTTAGGTTTTAATATCTCATATACTTAAAATGAGATATTTGTATTCAATTTAAAATAAAAATCTATTTGTTATTTCAAAAGATAGTTGGACTCGAATCCCCAAATCTCAGTGTGAAGGTCTGCAACCTTCACACTGAGCTATGTTTTTTTTCTTAGCCCTTTATGGGCTATCTGGGACCACGAGGGAGCCCTTAAGGGCCCCCCGTTGTCCCGATTTTTTTATTTTTTATTTAATAAAAACCCCTATGGGGATACCTGGCCTTAAGGCTTCCCTTGCAGTGCCAATGCTGCTGGATGCACAGAGCTGCTTTGACAGGTCCCGCTGTCAAAACCCAAAGTGGATATATATATGTATATATATATATATATATATATGTATATATATATATATATATATATATATATATATATATATATATATATATATATTATGTCACTGAAAAAAACGAAGATTACAAGGATCTTATAGTTAGGAAAAATAATTAAAAAAACAGAGAAATTCACTTACAAAAACCAAAGGTTACTTGGACGTTATAGTTAGGCTCTTAATTTACTCGCACAAAATCATTGAAATTGAGCAGTTATAGCTATGGTTAGATGAAGTAACTATAACTTGTGCCCTCGCCATGCACTGCTAATTACCCCACATATTACATCACTCATGACATCTTTGATAACATCATTGATAATATCAACATTAACATTTGCGGTAAAATTATTTAAAAGAAAACTGTGCACAGCATATTCCACACAGTTGCCCAGAACTGGAGTGTTTCCAGGACAAGCAGACTCCTTAGCAAGTCAATTGTAATCTAGAAATCATCCAAAAAGTTTATACATGGAGCTAGTAAAATGATACAAGTAGTTTTGAGACTCTGTACTAGAAGACTAAGGCCCTCATCACAACCCTGGCAGTTGGTGTTAAAGCGGCGGTAATACTGCCAACAGGCCGGAATCACGACCATGGCGGAAACCGCTAACATAGACAGCCACTTTAACACTCCGACCGCCACGTCAGTAGAAACAAACACAGCGGCGGTAACAGCCAACAGACAGACGGAATACAAAGTACCGCCCATTGTATTTCAAGACGCCTATCCATCACCTTTTCGGGGGTGGTACCAATGCCATCAAAAGCATGGCGGAAACAGTACACAGAAGGGAAAACACTCACCTCTCGACACCCAGCGAGGAACCAGGACGCCATGGAGCCCGAGTTACACGTTCTGCCCATGCTGGTGTATCTTCTCATCTACCAGGAGTACGAACGGCAGAGCCGACCACCACAGTGAGTACTGCACCCACAACACAGGGAAGGGGGGGAGAGAGTGACACACACAACACACAAACCTCCACCCCCACCCTCACCCACAACAATATACACACAAATACATGCAGCAACATTACATATACACCTCCCCACCCCCTGGAAGAACGCAAGGACAAAAGGAAATGATTGTAAAGATTGCAATCATGAAAAATCAGATAGTAAAAATTCAAAATTCAGTATATACAAATATGTACACCAACTACACAAGTCTGGATAGTGTACCAATCATTGTCCGTGGACCACTGGGCCTAAAATGCATGGGCGAAACCCACTCATGATACCTGACTCGAAAACGGAGAAAACACAGCTGGGGCATCACACCGAAAATATACAGGCACCTCAGGGGAAGGGGGAGAAGCAACACCTCAGCCAGATGAAATCACAACGCCACTTCTGCACGAGGGGGCTCCATGCCCACTGCTTTATCCTGGGGAGTGCAAAGCCACAGTCTCTCAAGTCTCTCAAGTGATTTGTTTGCCCACTGCTTTATCCTGGGGAGTGCAAAGCCAAAGACTCTAAAGTCTTTACAGTGGTGGTTTGCCCAATGCTTTATCCTGGGGAGTGCAAAGCCACAGTCTCTCAAGTGGGTGGTTTGCCCACTGCTTTATCCTGGGGAGTGCAAAGACACAGGCCCTCATTACAACATTGGTGGTAAATCCCGCTTACCACCGTGCAAAAGACCGCCAACACACCGCTGGGGCTGCGGAATTCCGCTACAGCTATTACGACCCACAGCCCGGAATCCGCCAAAATCCAGACACCCACACAAGTCCACCACACCAAAGGTAAGTGATAAACTGGCGAAAACAAAACCTCCACGTCACGCCAACAGGAATACGCCCACACTATCATGACCCACGAATCCAAGCGGCGGTCTTCCAACCGCGGTATTCCATTGCCGGTACACACTGCCGAGCTCAAAATACACACACATTTACAAAACACAACCACATTGGACAGATCAAAATACACACACCTGATACACATACACACACCACTCCCACACACTCAATACAATATAAAACACCCACCCACATCACCCACAAAACCCTACAACAAAAATTGAGAAAGAAGCCCAGAGAGAGACACCACCATCAACAACACTGGCATCCACAGGCACACAACACCATCACTCACACAAAATCCACGCACCTCAAACAACACACACAAACACATCCCCTCACACATCACAACCGACACCACCTCACACATCACCCACACCACTGCAAAGACACCCCAGGTTCTCTGAGGAGGAGCTCAGAGTCATGGTGGAGGAAATCGTCCAGGTAGAGCCACAGCTATTCAGATCATAGGTGCAGCACACCTTGATAGCTAGGAAGATGGAGCTATGGCGCAGAATCGTAGACGGGGTCAACACAGTGGGACAGCATCCAAGAACTAGGGATGACATCAGGAGGAGGTGGAACGACCTACGGGGGAAGGTGCGTTCCGTGGTCTCAAGACACCAGATTGCAGTTCAGAGGACTGGCAGCGGACCCCCACCTCCTCCCCCACAACTAACAACATGGGAGGAGCAGGTCTTGGCTATACCCCATCCTGAGGGCCTCGCAGGAGTAGCAGGAGGAATGGACTGGTAAGTCAAATCTTAACTATTACATCCCCCACCCTACCTGCATGCTATCACATACCCCACCCTCACCCTCACCCCCATCACTCCAACACCTGACAAATGTCCCACTATCACAACCCACACATCCCAACACCAAGCCCTGCATGCAACACCAAAGCATGGACACCCATCACCAAAGCATGTCCACTACAGATACCCACACAGATCCCAAAACCAATTATCACACAAGGTCCTACACAAGAATGCAAGCACTGGAGTACAGGGTCACCCACCCATTGCACACAATGGCACACACAGATGCAATAATCATGCCTTTACACCCCTGCAGGACCCCTACCCAATGTCACCGGACAGGAGGTTCCAGACATGTCCACTCCCCACACAGAAGAGGCCCACAATGATGACAGCAGCTCTGTCCAACTGGATCAAGATGACCAGCCCGGCCCATCTGGGACCTCGGGACAGTCGGTTCCCCTGACACTGGCACAAGCCACCACAGAGCCTCCCCCTCAGGAAACACCAGCACAGCACCCACCCAGTGGGCCCATCCCTCTGTCCCCAGGACATGTCAAGCAACAGTGTGTCCACCACTACAGGAAACCCAGGCAAACCCACCAACCCAAGAAAATCAGGGACCTGGGGGCAGTGGGCACATGGTTCAGGGGACAGAGGCACAGGAAAATAGGGGAACTGGGAGGACTACTGTGCGACAGGGGGAGGACAGGCCCAGGGAACCCACTCTCCATGAGGCCCTCTCCAACATCATGGGAGCGTACCATCATTCCCAGGAGACGATGGCAACGGTACTAGCCAAGTTTCAGGAGACCCAGCTGCTGCAGGAGGAACAGTATCTGGGGATCAGGGAGGAACTTAAGTCCATCAACACCACCCTGGTCACCATTGTAGGGGTGCTGAAGGACCTTGTGAACACCAGGAGGGACACTGTGGCACAACAAGGGGCCCCTGACACTAGCCTGGATGATGAACTGCCCACCACCTCTGCCGGCGTTAGTGGACAGGAGGCACCGCCACAGGACCACGACACCAGCACCCCATCCCCTGCAGATGGAGAACCACCCTGCAAACGGTCCCTGAGATCCATGACAAAAACAGAGAACAATGCCAAGACACCCGCCAGGAAATTAGACCCCCCTGAATGTCATCCTTCTGCCCCACTTCGTCACCCTGTCCATCCATAAACTGCCCTAGCTCCACTTCCTATGCCCCTTTGGACAATGCACCTGTGAAACAAATAGACTGGACTCTGCCATGGACAATCCTCCACCATCACCCCTGCCCATTTTACAACCCCCTCCACTATTTTGCACTGAAATAAACACCCTTGAATCACAAAACAAGCTGGAGTCAGTCTGTGCTTTCATAAATGTGTATTTGCAATAACTATGGAATATAGCAATGTCGATTGTATTGTCAACATACCGATGTAAACAGCTCTAGTCCAAGATGTAATATAGCAGAGGTCACACAGTGGGACCCACATCTGTGAAAAGGAAAGGCAAAGTGACAAGTCAAGGTCCATACACTGGGTGAAAGTGACAGACATATGATGGGTCTAACAATTGTATGAGAGGTGTGAGGCAGTGACATCTTCTTACCTGTGTCTCACTGGAAGTATTGCTGGATAACATTGTTTCTGTTGTCGATATCCTCTTCTTCTGCCTCCTCTTCTTCACTGTCCACAGGCTCCACAGCTGCAACAGGGCCCCCATCTGGACCATCCTCCTACAGAAAAGGCACCTGTCGTCACAAAGCCATGTTGTGCAGTATACCGCGGGCCACGATGATCTGGCCCACTTTCTTTGGTGAGTAGTAGAGAGAACCACCTGTCATATGGAGGCATCGGTGCCTGGCCTTCAGGAGGCCGAAGGTCCTTTCGATCACTCTCCTAGTTTGCCCATGTGCCTCATTGTAGCATTCCTCTGCCCTTGTCCTGGGATTTCTCACTGGGGTCAGTAGCCATGACAGGTTGGGGTACCCAAAGTCACCTGCAAATGTCGAGGGACAACTGTTAGACACACACTAACACTTAGGGACAACCCCAGACAACTATTCACAGGGTATAGGGTCCTTGTCCTCACTTATTAGCCCCACACGGTGCCTCTGGAGTTGCCCCATCACATAAGGGATGCTGCTATTCCTCAGAATGTAAGAGTCATGCACTGATCCAGGAAACTTGGCATTCACATGGGAGATGTACTGGTCGGCCAAACACACCATCTGCACATTCATTGAATGATAGCTCTTCCGGTTTCTGTACACCTGTTCACTCCTGCGGGGGGTACCAAGGCCACATGTGTCCCATCAATGGCACCAATGATGTTGGGGATATGTCCCAGGGCATAGAAGTCACCTTTCATGTCGGCAAATCCTCCACCTGAGGGAAAACGATGCATCTGCGCATGTGTTTAAGCAGGGCAGACAACACTCTGGACAACACGTTTGAGAACATAGGCTGGGACATCCCTGATGCAATGGCCACTGTTGTTTGAAAAGACCCACTTGCCAGGAAATGGTGTACTGACAGGACCTGCACTATAGGGGGGATTCCTGTGGGATGGCGGATTGCTGACATCAGGTCTGGTTCCAACTGGGCACGCAGTTCATGGATTGTTGCACGATCAAGTCTGTAGGTGACTATTACGTGTCTCTATTCCATTGTCGACAGGTCCACCAGCGGTCTGTACACCGGAGGATGCCGCCATCTCACCACCTGCCCCAGCCGATGTGCCCTATGGAGGAAAACACCAAGCACAGAGTCAGCCAACACTGAGGTATTACTACATGTCATTAGCAAACATTTGTAAATCCGCAATGTGCCTGTTACTGTGTGCATGCAAGGCCTAGATAGGTGTGACACAGTTAATATTAATGCCATGTGGCCCCCTGAAATGGCGGCTGCCTGACCTGTAAGGTGGGACAAGGAGATATGAGGTAACTGCGCTGGCGTTCTACACCATCGCGGTAGGCGGTCGAAAACCGCAGTGCAATCCTGCATTGGTTAACCTTGGACCATATGGGTCCCAGGATCCAATGACGATGTACGCCGGCGGTGACGGTACGCACCGCCGCAGACGTGACTGCCATTTTCTGTCTGTTCACTGACTTGATACCTGACCTTTGACAGGAGAGGACCTACACTGCAAGTGCTGCTGTGAGCTCAGCGTGGAAGCGATGATGGCACATGTGTCTGGGGAAAGGGCCCCTGCCTTCACTTCGGAGGAGTTGGAGAAGTTAGTGGATGGGGTCCTCCCCCAGTACACGCTACTCTACGGTCCTCCAGACAAACAGGTGAGTACACTGTGAGCATGCTGCATGGGCAATGCCTGTTTGGAGTACTGTGGATGGAAGATATATGGGGGGGGACTGCGGCCTGCATGTGCGGACGGTGAGTGTATGTGCGTCAGGGCAATGGTGGGGAGGTGGGCCAATGACTGTGATGGTCCGGACGGTTGAAGTTTTTCCTTTTCCCCTGTACTATTCCTCTAGGTCAGCACCCACCAGAAGAAGGGTATTTGGCGTGCCATCGTCAAGGACGTCTGGACCCTGGGGGTCTACCATAGATGGAGCACCCACCACCGTAAAAGATGGGAGGACATTCGCCGCTGGAGCAACAAGACAGAGGAGGCCCAGCTGGGGATGGCCTCCCAACGTGGGAGGGGTGCCTGTCGCACCATGACCCCACTGATGTTCCAGATCTTGGCGGTGGCATATCTGGAGTTGGATGGGCGCTTGAGGGCATCACAGCAGCCACAAAGGGGTGAGTACCGTCACATCCATCTGACTCTGCACGCATTACGACGTGCCTGGGTCGGGGAGGTGGGCAGTGGGTTGCCCTAGGCCAGGGCGAGCTTTGTAGGCAAAGGCCCTTTATGAGGCAGGCTATGTGGCACCCCAATCCCACCAGTGGTAAGAGCCATCTACACCTAGTCAGGCTCCTGTGACTTCCATGTGTACAGCAATCGGGCATAGGCCTTGTACCCTCTGGGCATGTGATTAATCTAGGAACTCTAAGTGCATGGCGTAGTGCAGAGGGCTGCTGTGTCTGTAGTGTGCGCCAACGATAGTGGTATTGCATGCACTGAACATGTCTTTCTTCTGTCTTTCTCCCACCCTTTTTGTGGTCTCCCTGTTCTTGTGTGCAATAGCCTCATCAGGGGGAGGAGCAGTGGCACCGGAGCAGGGGGGAGCTGCATCCCACTTGGCCCTGGAGGGCAAGACAATGGAGTCTGAAGCCACCAGTGGGATAGAGGGTGAGGGGAGCTCTACGGCGGGGACAGGAGGTGACATCAGCGACAGCGACTCCTCCTCTGATGGGAGCTCCCTTGCGGTGGCGGGCCCCTCTGTGCCCCCCGCATCAACAGGTACAGCCGCCATCCCCCCTACCAGCACCGCCCTACCAGCAGGGGATGTGGGCACCTTTTTCACCTTGGCAGGTGGCGGAATGTCCTTGCCCTCACTACGTGGTACACTGGCAGCCCTGATGGGTGGCGCACTCGATGACCCTGCAGTTGCTGGCACCACTGTGCCTGGGGATTTGGTGGCTGAGGTGCTGGGCTGGTATCTGGAAAGCCTGGCCCTAGGGGAAGGACGGTGGTGAGGTGAAGGGAAGAGCTCAAAGTTGACAAGAAAAGGTTTTTAGGTAGATGGAAGGGGTTTGGGAGTGGAGGAAGAGGTAGTGATTGTGGGAGGTGTACGTCTGCTGAATTTGTGTGAAGGTGGATGGCTGTTGGGTGGGTGTGTGCCTGCATTTGTGTACCTTGGGAGGAGGGCTCACAGACACACTGAGAGAGGACACTAGGGATATGTGAATGGTAGTGGGGTGGTGATTGCATGTGAGCGGTGTGTGGTGATGGGCGTGCTTTTGATGGAAGTAGTGGCTGAGGATGCAGTGCATGCAGGTGTGAGTGAAGATAAGATAGGGAGGGAGGAGGAGGACGTGGAGGGGGGACACAGTGGAGACAGTGGATGTTGGTGTGTCTGCATGGGGCTGGTGCTTATGTGAGTCCCTGTGGGATGTGTGGTGCTTATGTTTGCCTGAGCCACTCTTGTGTGTTGATGTGTGTGCATGCTGGCCTGATGGTGTGGTTGTGATAGGCTGAGGTACAGGGGATTGGGTCTGGGTGGAGGAAGTTGGAGGGGGGAGGCTGGACACAGGGACAATGGCTGCCATCAGTGCTGAGGCCAGAGCCTGAAATGCTCTCTGTTGGGCCGCCTGCCCAGAATGAATGCCCAAATGCAGGTATGCATTTGTTTGTTGCAAATGCCTCTCAACACCTTGGATGGCATTCACAATGGTAGATTGCCCAACAGTGAGGGATCTCAGGAGGTCAATAGCCTCCTCACTGAGGGCAGCAGGGCTGACTGGGGCATGGACTGAGGTGCTGGGGTGAAGGAGATGCCCACCCTCCTGGCTGAGCGGGCATGGGACACATGCTGAGGGGCTGCTGGGAGGGCGGTGCTGGTAGGTGGGGTGGAGGCTGTACCTGTTGATGCAGTGGGCACAGAGGTGCTCCCATCAGAGGAGGAGTCGCTGTCACTGGTGTATGCTCCTGTCCGCACCGTAGACCTCCCCTCGCCCTCCATCCCACTGGTGGCTTCAGACTCCGTTGCTTCACCCTCCAGGGCCAAGTAGGTTGCAGCTCCCTCCTGCTCCGGTGCCACTGCTCGTCCGCCTGATGATGCTATTGCACACAAGAACAGGGAGACCACAAAAAGTGGGGGGAAGACAGAAGAAAAACATGTTCAGTGCATGCAGCACCACTACCGCTGGTGGACACAACACACAGGGAGCAGCCCTCTGCACTGGGGAACATCCTTTTTTCTGACTTTTTTTTCCGAAAGTCGTGGTTTATGAAAGCGCAACAACGCTTTTTTTAACCACGACTCCGGTTTTTTGTGCCTTAACTACGTATGTTCTGAACAACGAACATGCGTGGTTAAGGTACAAAGAAGTGAGTTGGCGAAGGTAAGTGGTGGGTTTAGGTTTTGTGGAGGGGGTGGGGGGTCAGGGGGTTTTAGGTTTTGGGGTGGGGTTGGGGGGTGGGGCGTTTTTGGTTTTGGGGAGTGGGTGGGGGGTCAGGGGGTTTTAGGTTTTAGGGTGGGGTTGGGGAGTTTTTAGTTTTGGGGAGTGGGTGGGGGTGGGGGGTCACGGGGTTTTAGGTTTTAGGGTGAGGTTGGGGGGTGGGGCGTTTTTGGTTTTGGGGAGTGAGTGGGGGGTCAGGGGGTTTTAGGTTTTGGGATGGGGTTGGGTGGTGGGGCGTTTTTGGTTTTGGGGAGTGGATGGGGGTCAGGGGGTTTTAGGTTTTGGGGTGGGGTTGGGGGGGTGGGGCATTTTTGGTTTTGGGGAGTGGGTGGGGGGTCAGAGGGTCTTAGGTTTTGGGGTGGGGTTGGGGGGGGTGGGGTGAGGGATGTAGGGTAAATGGTGCCTATTGCTAATGATTTTATCAGGAATGCCTTTACAGCGAAATATCGTTGTTAAGGCATTCGTGGTAAAATCATTAGTAGTAGCAACGAGGTCGGTGTTCCGACCTCGTTGTTAAGGCAGTAGTTGTTTTTGAAGTCGTTGTTTCGTCGTACAGTCCTCTGCACTACGCCATGCACTAACAGTTCCTAGAAATTTCACATGCCCATGGGGTACGAGGCCTAATCCATTTGCGGCACACCTGGAAGTCACAGGAGCCTGACTAGATGTAGATGGCTCTTATCACTAGTGGGGCTGGGGTGCCACATAGCCTGCCTCACAAGGGACCGTGCCTACCAAGTTCGCCCTGGCATAGGGGAACCCACTGCCCACCTCCCCCACCCAGACACCTCGTTATGCTTGCAGAGTAAGCTGAAGGAGAGTGTACTCACCCCCTTGTGGCTGCTGTGATGCCCTCAAGCGCCCACCCAACTCCGGATACACCACCACCAGGATCCGGGACATCAGGGGGGTCATGGTGCGACGGGCACCTCTTCCACGCTGGGAGGCCATCCCCAGCTGGGCCTCCGCCGTCTTCTTGCTCCAGCAGCGCAGGTCCTCCCATCTTTTACGGCAGTGGGTGCTCTGTTTGTGGTAGACCCCGAGTGTCCGGACGTCCTTGGTGATGGCACGCCAAATACCCCTCTTCTGGTGGGCGCTGGCCTAGACTAATGCTACAGGGGGAAAGGAAATTACTCAGCCGTCCGGACCGTCATAGTCATTGCCCCCCTATTCCCACCCATGCCCTGACGCACATACACTCACCATCTGCACATGCAGGCCTCAGCCCCCCTCTCATTTTTCTTCCATCCACACCACTCTAAGCAGGCATTGCCCATGCAGCATGATCACAGTGTACTCACCTGTTTGTCTGGAGGACCGTACAGTTGCGTGTACTGGGGGAGGACCCCATCCACTAGTTTCTCCCACTCCTCCGAAGTGATGGCAGGGGCCCTTTCCCCAGACACTGTAGCCATCGTCACTTCCAGACACAGGTCACAGCAGCACTTGCAGTGTAGGTCCTCTCCTGTTGAAGGTCAGGTATCAAGTGAGTGAACAGACAGAAAATGGCAGTCACGCCCGCGGCGGTGCGTGCCGTCACCGCCTGCGTACATCATCATTGGCTACTGAAACCCATAGGGCCCAATGTTAACCAATGCAGAATTGCACTGTGGTCTTTGACCCATCGCGACAGTGTACAACGCCAGCGCAGTTACCTCATATCCAATTGTACCACCTTACAGGTCAGGCAGCTGCCATTTCAGGGGGCCACATGGCATGGAAATAAACTGCATCACACCTATCTAGGCCGGGAATACAGACAGATACCGGCACATAGCAGATTACTAACGTTTTAGCAAATAACACATTGTGATACCTCAGTGTTGGATGACTCTCTGCTCACTGTTCTCCTCCATAGGGCATGTCTGCTGGGGCAGGTGATGAGATGGCGGCATCCTCCGGTGTACAGACCCCGGTGGACCTGTCGCCAATGGAAGAGAGACACATAATTATCACATACAGACTTGATCGTGCAACAATCCAGGAACTGTGTGCCCAGTTGGAGCCAGACCTGATGTCAGCTATCCGCCATCCCACAGGGATACCCCCTCTAGTGCTGGTGCTGTCTGTACTCCATTTCCTGGCCAGTGGGTATTTTCAAACAACAGTGGCCATGGCATCCGGGATGTCCCAGCCAATGTTCTCTAACGTGTTGTCCAGAGTGTTATCTGCCCTGCTGAAACACATGCGCAGCTACATCGTTTTCCCTCAGGTGGAGGATTTGACCACAGTGAAAGGTGACTTCTATGCCCTGGGACATATCCCCAACATCATTGGTGCCAGTGATGGTACACATGTGGCATTTGTCCCCCCCGGCAGGAATGAACAGGTGTACAGAAACCGGAAGAGGTGCCATTCGATGAATTGTCAGATGGTGTGTTTGGCAGACCAGTACATCTCCCATGTCAATGGCAAGTATCATGGCTCTGTGCATGACGCTTACATTTTGAGGAATAGCAGCATCCCTTATGTGATGGGGCAACTCCAGAGGCACCGTGTGTGGCTCATAGGTGAGGCCAAGGTCCAAATAGAGTTGACATAGGTGTCTGGGTATGGGGTTGTCCCTAAGCGTTAGTGTGTGTTTAACAGTTGTCCCTCGACATTTGCAGGTGACTCTGGTTACCCCAACCTGTCCTGGCTACTGACCCCAGTGAGGAATCCCAGGACAAGGGCAGAGGAATGCTACAGTGAGGCACATGGGCGAACTAGGAGGATAATCGAACGCACTTTCGGCCTCCTGAAGGCCAGATTCCTGTCCCTCCGTCTGACAGGTGGTTCCCTATACTACCCACGAAGAAGTTGTGCCAGATAATCGTGGCCTGCTGTATGCTGCACAACCTGGCTTTGCAACACCAGGTGCCTTTTCTGCAGGAGGATGGGACAGATGGTGGTATTGTGGCAGCTGTGGAGCCTATGGACAGTGAAGAAGAGGATGCAGAAGAAGAGGATAGCGACAACCGAAACAACATCATCATGCAATACTTCCAGTGAGACACAGGTAGGAAGATGTTACTGCTTCCCACATCTCATACTATTGTTGGAGCTAGCATAAGTCTGTCATTTTCACTCAGTGTATGGACACTGACTTGTCACTTTGACTTTCCATTTCACCGATCTGGGTCCCACTTTGTGCCCTCTGCTATGTTTATTCCTGGCCTACAGCTGTGTTACATCGGTATGTGAACAAGGAAATTGACATTGCTATGTTCCATTGATATTGCAATTACACATTTGTGAAAACACAGACTGACTCCAGATTGTTTTGTGATTGAACTGTGTTGATTCCTGGGCAAATAAGTGGAGGGGCTTGTAAAATGGTTTGAGGTGATGGTGGAGATATGTCCATGGCAGAGTCCAGTCTATTTGTTTCACAGGTGCATTGTCCAAAGGAGCATAGGAAGTTGAGCAATGGCAGTTTAAGGATGGACAGGGTGACATAGTGGAACAGAAGGGTGACATTCAGAAGAGTCTTATTTCCTGGCAGGGGTCTTGGCAATGTTCTCTGTCTTGTTCCTGGATCTCAGGGACTGTTTGCAGTGTGGTTCTCCATCTGCAGGGGGTGGGGTGCTGGTGTCCTGTTGTTCCTGTGGCGGTGCCTCCTGTCCACTAGCGCCGCCGGAGGTGGAGGGCTGTTCATCATCCAGGCAGGTGTCAGGGGCCCATTGGTGTGCCACTATGTCTCTCCTGGTGTTGAGAAGGTCTGCCAGCACCCCTGCAATGGTGACCAGGGTGGTGTTGATGGACTTCAAGTCCTCCCTGATCCCCCGGTAGTGTTCCTCCTGCAGCCGCTGGGTCACCTGAAACTTGGCCAATACCGTGCCCATGATCTCCTGGGAAGGGTGGTAAGCTCCCATGATGTTGGAGAGTGCCTTGTGGAGAGTGGGTTCCCTGGGCCTGTCCTCCCCCTGTCGCACAGCAGTCCTCCCAGCTTCCCTGTTATCCTGTGTCTCTGTCCCCTGAACTGTGTGCCCACTGCCACTGCCCCCAGGTCCCTGATCGTCCTGTGTTAGTGGGGTTGCCTGGGTTCCCTGTAGTGGTGGACACACTGCTGATTGACGTGTCCTGGGGACAGAGGGATGGGCCCACTGGGGGGGTGGTGTGCTGGTGTTTCCTGAGGGGGGAGGCTGTGGTAGATTGTGACTGTGTCAGGGGAACCGACTGTCCCGAGGTCCCTGATGGGCCGGGCTTGTCATCTTGATCCAGGCGTGCAGAGCTGCTGTCATCACTGTGGGTCTCTTCTGTGGGGGGACTGGATGTTGCTGGCACCTCCTGTCTGGTGACGTTGGGTATGGGTCCTGTTGGGGTGTAAATGCATAGCTATTGTATCTGTGTGTGCCATCTTGTGCAATGGGTGAGTGACCCTCTACTCCTGTGCTTGCTTTATTGGCTTGGTCCTTGTGTGATTGGTGATTTTGGGGCCTGAGTGAGTCTCTGTAGTGGACACGCTTTGGTGATGGGTGTCCATGCATTGGTGTTACATGCAGGGTTTGGTTTTGGGATGTGTGGGTTGTGTTAGTGGGGTATCTGTGGGTTGTTGGGGTCATGGGTGTGAGGGTAAGGGTGGGGGTATGCCATGGCATACAGGTGGCGTGTGGGGGATAAAGTAGTAAAGATATGTCTTACCAGAGTCCAGTCTTCCTGCTACGCCTGCAAGGCCCTCAGGATGCATTATTGCCAAGACTTTCTCATCCCATGTTGTTAGTTGTTGGGGAGGAGGTGGAGGTCCACCGCCAGTCCTCTGTACGGCAATCTGGTGTCTGGATACCACAGAACGTACCTTCCCCCATAGGTCGTTCCACCTCTTCCTAATGTCATCCCATGTTCTTGGATGCTGTCCCACTGCGTTGACCCTGTCGATGATTGTCCGCCATAGCTCCGTCTTCCTAGCAATGGATGTCTGCTGCACCCGTGATCTGAATAGCTGTGGCTCTATCCAGACAATTTCCTCCACCATGACCCTGAGCTCCTCCTCAGAAAACCTGGGGTGTCGTTGAGGTGCCATGATGTGGTGTGGGTGATGTGTGAGGTGGTGTCAGATGTGATGTATGAGGGGATGTGTTGGTGTGTGTTGTTTGAGGTGCGTGGATGTTGTGTATGTGATGGTGTTGTGTGTCAGTGGGTGCTGGTGTTGTTTTAGGTAGTGTCTCTCTCTGGCCTTCTTTGAAAAAAATGGTAGTAAGGGTTTGTGGGTGATGTGGGTGTGTGTTTTATATTGGATTGGGTGTGTGGGAGTGGTGTGTGTATGTGTATCAGCTGTGTGTATTTCGAATTGTCCAATGTGGTTGCGTTTTGTAAATATGTGTGTATTTTGAGCACAGTGGTATGTACCGCCAATAGAATACCGTGGTTGAAAGACCGCCACGTTGATTCGTGGGTCGTCATACTGTGGGTGTATTCCTGTTGGCGTGACGGTGGAGGTTTTGTTATCGCCAATTTATCACTGACCTTTGGTGTGGCGGACTTGTGTGGGTGTCTGTATTGTTGCGGATTCCGAGCTGTGGGTCGTAATACCTGTAGCGGAATTCCACGACCGCTGCGGTATGTTGACGGTGTTCTGCACAGCGGAAAGCGGGATTTAACACCAGGGTTGTAATGAGGGCCTATATATCGGCCTTATAACAACTTGGCAACAACCTTCATTCACAAACAATGACAAAGCGGCGAATATCTTCAAATTTGTAGGAGGCTAGCCCTTTATGTAGTGCGCAAAGCTAGGCACCTGTACAGGGAGTCCAGGAAACCCCACATGGTTTTACAGGGGTAAAAACTAAACAACCTAATGCTCTAATTTTTATGGTAGCTTGGTTGAGCAGTTAGGCTTCTCTTGGAGAAGTGCATAGCATTTGTTGCACTCAAAGTATCAATAAATAAAGGCACACACTAAAAAGAATAACTCGAGACCAATTTACAAAAATACTTCAGATTTTTATAACATTTTTAAGACCAAGATCATCAAAATTATTAAAGTTTGTGAATTTAGTTACCATAGGACACAATGGAGAAATACATTTTCCAATGTCTCCTTTTGCAGGTATGTTGAGGTTGTCAATTGGTACGTTGGATCAGATGGAGAAGTTTGGGTGACTCCAGGTTCTGGCAGGAGCAGCTGCAGAAAGTTGATGGAGCTGGTGCTAGGCCACTGCAGGAGACCACTTGGAAAAGTACTGCCCAGTTGGACTTAAAGGTAAGTCCAGTGGGTCCCCTTGGGGTGTCAAGGTCACAAGGGGTGTGAGACCCTTAGGGCACAGGTGGATCTTCGATGCAGGGCACAAGGCATCCAGGTGCAGAGTGAATATTCATGAGGTGGGTCGCAAATTGCGGCCCCATAGCGAGTATAGGCACTCGCAAACATGGAGGCCTGCTGTCGTCAGCAGACCTCCATGTTCGTGACTGCTTTCAATAAAGCAGTTTTGTTTTTTTTAAGTGTAGCCCGTTTTCCTTAAAGGAAAACGAGCTGCACTTAAAAAAAAAAAACTAAACCTTTAGTTTCGGTATTTTTTCAGGGCAGGGAGTGGTCCCTGGGACCACTCCCTGCCCTGAAAAAATATTTTTGGGTCCATTCACAAAGTGGAAGGGGTCCCATGGGGACCCCTTCCAATTTGCGGGTGGATTACCATCCACTTGAAGTGGATGGTAACTGCGATACCATTTGCGACCGCGTACGCGGTCGCAAATGGTATTGCATACCACTCAGACTCGCAAATAGGAAGGGAACACCCCTTCCTATTTGCGATTCTGAAATGCATATTGCGAGTTGGTACCGACTCGCAATATGCATTTCTGAATAGCAAAGAGGCTTTTGCGCCTCGCAAACGGCGATTTTCGCCGTTTGCGAGGCGCAAACCCTTTGCTACATCTGGCCCTAAGTTCACTAATTTATTAAATCCCTAGAATCGCAGGGTCCTGCCCATTCAACATAAATGTCCATTTCCTCTGAAATAAAAACACATGCCTGCATTCCATCATACCCACAACTAAAGTGTCAGTGAGCAAATTAGGCCTATGTATACAAAGCTTCCCTATGTGTAGTGCATCTAAAGCTAATTTCCTATGAGCATAATTATTCCTGTAAGTCCTTTTCTCTAAACCTGTTTCTAATTTCTCCTTCAGCGCCTTTCTCCTGTCATCAGTATAATCTAATAAGCTCTTCTCTAAAGGTGTAAGCAAGCACTTTAAAATATTCTTATGCACATAAGCCATGCCAAAAGTCAATGTAAGTTCAAAGAATCCTCTAACTAACACTATGTCATTATCCTTAGCTATTTTACTCACATACCTAATTATAGCAACAAACGAAAACACAAGATTAAAAGTACTGAATGCACTCCTGGTTACAAAACCTTGTTAGTAACAGACTACCACTTATCCCGTAAGTTAGCAGCAAGTTATGATATGTGACTCCTTCCGCGACTGATGAAGGAACCTGCGTACACACGAAACAATTCTTCACATCCATTGCCTCAACATACTCATTCAGTAAGCGATAGAAAACGTTAGAAGAAAGTTCTCCCTGCGCATTAGTACAATCATGCGAATATTTCTCATCTAACTTGAACTTCTCTAAAGCTGTTAGTGCAGTAGTCATCTCAAAAGCAGAAGTATGGTTGGCTCCTTTTGCATCAAGAACAGACATACCCACAATCAATACTATAAACAATATCCCACACATAATTGCCAACCCAATGCTAATATATTTACAGAACTAGCATCTCTAACCTGCTTATCTAAGTCAGCCATGATCTGTAAAGAATCAGAAAGCAGAAGGAATTTAGAAAACTTGCAGCAAAAATAAACAATTCTTTTAGCAGTTCAGTTTCACTTCTAGAACCCTTCTTCCTTGTCAAAATCAGTTAGCAGCTTTGTCAAAATCAGGTTTCAAAAAGTCAAATCAGGTTATCAAATGTCTTTTCCGGTTACTTTCAACAGTCTCTTTCTCAAAAATATTTTTCTCAGAATGTTTCAACAGTTCAGTTCATCAATCTTCTTCACGTCACCTCAAAATACTGACTTGGAACTTCCCTATCAAAACAAAAAGACATAAACTCTTGCTGCCATTCATTTGTAGTTGCATACGCCCACTCAGGACCTGCGTTTCTTCAACTTGCTCTGGCTCTTCAATTTTCGATCACCATTTAATTCTCCTTCGCTTCATTCTTCTTTTCTCGTTGTATCTACTTCTTCCTCTATAGTTGGTTCGACAACCACCTCTTTCCTTTTCTCCATTTGTGATTTCGGCCACTTATCTCCTTTCAGTGAACCTTCTGTCAATATTCTCTTCAGGATTGAACTCGAACCCTTTTCTTTCTCTGTGGTGTTTTCTCTTGACGGACCTGCAACCAGTTCAGGAGGAGTCAGATCACTTTGACTTTGATCCTCCTCAACTCCTTCCCCTTCTGAATCTGGCAATTGCTCCACTGGTCTCTTAGAATCGTTTGCTTCTGGGAAAGCCCTCTTCTGACTAGGCTCTCTTGCTGCTTCATTTGAGATAGGTTCTCCAAAACTCTCCTGGAGGTCTCCACCCTCATCTCTCACAGGGGTAACTGAGCCGTCCTCAACAAGCTCAGTTCCAGTCTCAGTTTCTCTTTGTTATCCTTCTGGCTCTGAGACTTGTCTCTCTGATGTTGGTACTCTCAACAATGCTTCTTCATGATCCAGTGGACATGCCACTTTCTTCGTGTGACTTGCTTGAAACCAGTTTGGGATCCTGGCACACTTCACAGCTGTCGTAGTTGTCAGGACCACTAGATACGGTCCCTTCCAACGAGGCTCCAAACACATCTTTCTCACATGCTTTCGGATGACAACCCAGTCTCCAGCTCTCAGGTTGTGCCCTGGGTCATGGATCGGTGACAGTGTTGTGGCCTCCACCTGCTGAGAAAAAGAGTGGACTACATCAGCCAGACCCTTGCAGTCATCCAATACCATATCATCTGTAATGTTGACGAGTGCATTTGCTGGCATCACTGGTAATCTCGTTGCTCTGCCCATGAAAATCTCATGAGGCGACAGTCCTGTCTTCCTGTCAGGTCTGTTTCTCATTGATATCAACACTAAAGGCAATGCATTGGGCCATTTCAAATTCGTAGCTGCACACATTTTTGCAATTCTTGACTTCGAGGTATCATTCATCTGCTTCACTAGTCCTGATGCTTCAAGGCAGTAACTTCAATGCAACTTCTGCTCAATGTTCAATGCTGCACACAATAATTTAATCACCTCGTTATTGAAGTGACTTCCCCTATCTGATTCTAAAGAGATCAGAAACCCGAAATGCGGTATCAGTTCCCTAAGCAGTAATTTTGCTACTGTGAGACTATCATTTCTTCATGTAGGGTACGCTTCAATCCAGTGACTAAAGATGCATACAATCACCAGCACATATCTGAAACCTCCACACACAGGTATCTCAATAAAATCAATCTGCATTCTGCTGAACGGGCCTACTGCTCTTCCAATGTGGCTCAAGTTAACCACTGTCCGTTTCCCCACATTTAACTGCTGACAAATGACACAACAATGGCAAACTGCTTCAGCAACTAATTTAAACTTTGGGTTGAACAAATCAATTTTGAACAGACGAACCATGGTATCCCTCCCAATGTGTGCCTGACCATGATAGTACCTTGCCATTTGAGACAACAGGCTATTTGGCAAAGCCAATTGACCCTCCTCAGAAACCCACAATTCATCTTGTCTTTGAACACATTTTAATTTGCTCCATGAACGTTTCTCCTCTTTGTCGACATTACTCTGCAAAGATTTTAATTCTTCCAAAGTGTCAATTACTCTCAATGCATAACTCATCCATGTTGTGTCTTCTTCAGGTAACAGTTCCCACTTGTCCTTGAACGATATACAGTTCAATGCGCAAAACCTTGCGACTTAATCTGCATATCCATTTCTCAATGACACGCAGTCCTGCAACTTTAGATGTGCACTGCATTTCACAACAGCAATTAAATTCCATATAACAACTCCTTTATTCTCTCACCAATTCTAACTGGTGATCCAGAAGAGGTTAGAAAACCTCTCTGCGACCACAATTGACCAAAATCATGAACTATTCCAAATCCATTTTGGCTATCCATAGAGATAGTAACTCTCAATTGAGCAGAAACATGACACACTCTAGTGAGAGCGGCCAATTCTGCTACCTGGGCAGAATACACTTCTCGAAGCCAGGAAGCTTCTAAGGTACCTGCAATTGTGCACACAACATATCCTGCTCTCAATGTCCTTGTGTTGTCTCTCATACATGAACCATCAACAAAAATAATTTGGTCATTTTTTTCCAATCTGGTATCTCTAATGTCAGGTCTCGGTTTTGTGCACAACTCGGTTACTTTGAGACAATCATGTTCAACATTCTCCTCTTTCTCAATTTCAGTATTTTCACTCGGAAGTAAAGTTGCTGGGTTCAGCACTGTACATCTTTTCAGTGTCACGTTTGGTCATCCCAAAATACGTGTCTCATACCTAATCAACCTAGAACCAGTCAAGTATTGGGTTTTCGTCCTTGTCAGTAAAATCTCAATCGAGTGAGGGACCATTACAGTCAGGGGATATTCCATCACCACACCTTCACACTGTGAAAGATTCTGACCAACTGCGGCAACTGCACGCAAACAACCTGGTAAGGCTGCTGCAACTGGGTCCAAAGTAGCTGAAAAATATGCTACTGGGCGATGAGCACCTCCATGGACCTGAGTCATGACAGACAATAAACATGCATCACGCTCATGACAAAACAATGTGAAAGGCTTCATGTAATCAGGCATACCCAACGCTGGAGCTCTGCACAAACTCTCTCTCAACTCGGTGAACACTCTCATCTCATCCTGGTCTAACACCATGAGATCTGTGACTTGCTTATGAGTTAGCTTCTGCAATGGTTTTGAAATGAGTGAAAAATTTAGGATCCATTGATGACAATGACCCACCATCCCTAAGAACATTCAGACATCTTGCTGTGTAGTTGGGGGACTTATCTGCAGTATCATAGTGATCCTATCTCTGGATATTTTCCTCGACCCTTTCTCAATCTGGTGACCCAAATACTTCACTACCTTCTGTCAGCACTGCAATTTCAGTGGTGACACTTTATGATCATATTTTCCCAAATGGTTCAACAGGGCAATCGAGGCATAATTACACTTGTCCCTTGTCTTGGATGTAATCAATAAGTCATCAATGTACTGCACCAAAGTCGATTGGAAAGGCAATTCTAATGACTCCAAATTATTTTTCAAGATTTGGTTAACCAAAGAAGGTGACTCTGTGTACCCTTGAGGACGTCTACACCAGCAATAGACTTGATCCAGGAATTTGAAACAAAAGAAAAAATGGCTATCCTCATGAAGAGGCACAGAAAATAACGCTTGTGACAAATCTATGACTGTAAACCACTCTGCATCACATTGAATCAGAAACATTATCACAGCTGGATTGGGCACTAAGGGACAACACTTGACCACAATCCCATGTATTTTTCTAAAATCCTGAACAATCTGAACCTTCCCACATGGCTTCTTCAAACCCATTATTGGTGAGTTACATAGACTGCTCAATACGTCTTTCAGAACTCCTTGCTTCACAAAATCTGCAATTATCTGTGCCACTTTCACCAAGACATCTTGTGCCATGTTGTACTGTGGAAGCTGGGAAAAAACTGCATTCAGCTTTAAGGTAACCTTAACTGGCTCCACTCCTTTAATCAGACCCACTTCCTTTCCTGTCAAACCCCACATGTTCTCTTGTACTGTTCCCTGCAAATCAGAATGGAGCTCCTTCACTGTGAACATCGGGTAAAACTCAATCAAGGAGTACTCCTCATTTGTAGTTTCACACTTTGTTTCTGGAGCTTGGTGTTCCTCATCATCGCTATTTGTCTGAATCTCAATTCCATAATTTGAGCAAGTAATCAAACACTTTGTCTTACACAACTAGTCCATTCCGTGTAGGGATACTGGACTCGAATCGCAGACTACAAATTTAAGCAGTCCTCAAAATTACCAATCTCAACATGTACTGGATCTGTGATTGCATTTGTCAGATATTGTTTTGCTACCCCCACAACCTGAACTGTTCTACCTGAAAGGGGCAAATTCGGAACCTCTGCACTTCTCACTGTAGAGCGTGTTGCTCCTGTGTCCACCAAGAATGAAACTCTGTGACCTTTAACCTTTCCCCTCACATAGGGTCCTCTCTGATCTACTTCTAAAGAAGTCGCAAGCACACATGGCTCCTTATTTGAACTGTCACTTGTCCATTCACCATTTATTTCATTCTCACTGTGTAACGGGAATTGGTGCACTGCCACTGCTTCTGTCTTGTCTCTGACCTGTGACCTGTCGAGAAAGCATCATCTGTTGCTGCTCCATCGGGGCTTGAGATATCTGCATTTGCTGTCTAGGTACCATGGGAACCTGGTGCTGCATCGGCTGCAATTGTGACACTTGTCTACGGGGCATTTGCACCTATTGCCTGGGCTGAAGATTCTGCGCTTGATTCACATTATTCTGAAAATTTGGATTGGGACTCCTTACTCTCAGTCCTCTCACATTTTGGAATGAATTGATGTCATTACCTTGCTGAACAACACCTTCCTGCACCATCATCGGACACTCCCACTTCCAATGTACCACAGCTCCACAAATGTGACACAGCAATAGCTTCTTCATTTCCTTCAAATCATTCTGAATCACTACAGTGTTCAAATCTGGACCACGATTCATATTACCTCCACAATCTCTACCTCTCATCTGAGGCTGAAACATGACATTTCCGTGCTGTTGTGGCATCTGCTGCACAAAATTTCCCTGCACTCCTGTTCTAGCTGCTTTAATCTTCACCATTGCCTTCTCTTTCAACTTCTTCTGCTTCAAGTCAATCTCATCACTACAGTATTTTGCAAACTGCAACATTTCATCGATCAGATTTGCTTGCCAGCAAATCAAATGACTCTTAATCATCTGACCAATCTCATGTCCCAGTCCTTCTACAAATCTGAACACAAAATGCAGCATGTTTTTCACCTCAATTACTTCTCTACCACTGTACTCCTTGAACGCCTTCACCAATCTCTCATAATACGCATGTATTGACTCCTTTGCTTCCTGCACTGTCCTATCAATCCTGTGCCAATCAATATTCTTAGGCGAAATCCTTCTTTTTAGGAATTCAGTCACCTTATAGTAATATTTCATTACCTCAGGAGATGATGCATCTGTATTTGTATCTCTCTCCAGTTCACTTGTTGGCCAATCTACAGTCCACTATCGCCAGTAATGTGTTCAAGTCCTCCCACAAGCACTTCGCAAGTTTCATGAACCTGTCTGTCTGCTGATATCATTCTCCTGGCTTCTCTCTCAATTTTGGATAATCATTTGTAAATGACGAAATGTAATTACTGCTCCAAGGGACATGAACAAAATTTCCCCCTGGAATCTCCGTCATTGGTAAAATCTTCACTGGATCCTTGTCCTGCTGTACATTCTCAGTGAGCTCCAAGGAATCTCTTTTCCTTTAGTCTCTTTTCTTTACCCATCTGTGTTCCCACTTGCCTAATGTTCCCAATGCTCCCCAAACCTGAGCACTCTGCAGTAATTCTTTATGGTGTGCTTTCATTCCGGCTGACCTCATGTGCTCAAAATCTTTTGCCTCAAAATCTAACCTGTAACTCCTCTTTAAGTGTTTCTATGCCATGTTTCTCTGCCAAATCTGCTAATCTCTGATGTACTTTGCTCACCTCTCTCGTAATCCTTGGGCACAAGTATCTCAACTCTGCCTCTGTGTAAGAATCTAATCTATTCACCCCCATTGTTCCCTCAACTAATTCACCAGCTTCCATGCTTAGTCTGACACAATTCAGTTGCTACTCACCTTTAGAGGCATTCTGTGAGGTATTCGGCTTGTCTAACCATTCAGTCAACTGCTGAGCTGTCAGTCCCTGTAACAAAATGTTACTCGCTTGGACCGGTGGCACCTGCTGTACCACTGCATTTGAATTCTGCGGTGTCAATAATGTCATGCTCTGACCTGCATTTGGTCCAGTCATGGCATCTGGAAGTGCAACAAGTGGACTAAGATCTAACAATGACCTTGATCCATCAAATGTCTGACCCATGGAAGAGACTACCTCAACTTGTTCATTTTGTCCTCTCCTTGGTAGACTCTGGGTCATTGACCCTGTTCACTCACAATCAGCTTATTTTGTACAAATAATTGTACCCCTGGAAAAACAGTAATCAGCAGTGATATTGCATCTGTGGCTGCTCTGACACCTATACTCTATGGGAGAGTAACTCCCATACTCTGATCCATCACCGGAGTCAAATCTGACTGTGTCCCTGTCATTGGTGTATATCTTGGCAATACCTAGACTTGGGGCAACAGAATTGGAGTCGGTTCAGTCTGGACCAGCATTGGTCTTGGAACCACCTGCCCCGTAGGCGCCACTAAATTCAAAGTTGTCTCTAAAATAGGCACATCAGGATAAATTCTCTGTATCTGTGGTGGCTGCATCTATGTCAGCATTACAGGAATAGTCTGCACATTAGAACTACCTCGCACCACATTCGGTGTCAGTTTGGCATTAACCTGTACCGGACTCGCTGCCTCCCCTACCTGTGCCGGAGCTGTCAGATCAGCACCAGTACTCGGACCACTTTCATGTACTGTATATGGTGGTGGTCGATCTTTCAATATCTGTGTAACAAGATCTTCAGCATCTGATATCTCCTCTACTGTTGATGTCCTTCTAGCTTCCTTACTCTCAGGCAGACTTTTATTAGTCTTCCTAGTCGCCTTCTTTCCTTCTGTCTCATCCTCTTGCATAATAGCTGGAAACAACTTAACTTCCTGCAAAGTCACTGATCTCCATTTCTTCTGCTACCAATCCCATCTCGCTTCTGCTAAAGACTTTTCTACTCTCCTCATTCATTTCTCAAACTTCAACTGCTGTTGCTATCTAGCTACCAGCTCCCAAACTGCTAATGCCTCAAATTGTGCTGGTCTCAGAAGAGGCTTTGATTCATACAGCGCCATATACAATCACTCCAAAATCGTCAAATTGAATGTCCCATTTTCAGGAAATGCTAAATTCAAATTTTTCTCTGTCAACTTGCACCATTGCTTTAGCCAAAGACCTGGCGCAACACCTCTCTCTTCCATTACAATGTAAGCCAGTGTATTCTCACCTACACTCACTTTAATGTATGTATCTCCCCTTCGGGCACTTTGCAAAGTCTTGCAAATCTTCATCTTTTCTACTTTTGTTTACTCAAATCAAATCAGGAAATTACTTTTAATTCAAAGATTCCTTTCACCCACTTTCTCAACCAATTGCCTCTCACGGACGGCTGCCAATGCATGAGTGACCCTTCTCACAAACCAACCTATACCAGCGCAGCTCCAATGACGGTTGTGGCTCGTCCTCCTAAACTTCAATTCACACAAAACTAATGCAAAATATTGCAAGCACTAATCAAAAGCCAAAACCTAAAACAAATCTGCTGGTTTACTACAGGAAAGGTAACACAATCGCTTCAGAAACCTTACAGATTTTCACTGATGGCTCTTTTGCACATGCAGCTAATCCTCTTTCTCGGTCTCCCAGATTCGTAAGCAAAATTTGACCTGCAAATTTTACTCCCAACTGATCAATGGATCTGTCCTGCTGCACATAGGACTCAAAAAATCTCAGTCGAAATTTTCTCTCACCCACTTTAACTTACACACTGATTTGTTGACCACGCCCGATCAACCTACTAAACCAGACAAATTACAACATATAACCAAGTTACACTGTTATAACTGATACACTTTTCAAAATACTCCAGAGTCTTAGACCACGAAGGGTCCATACATCAACAACCACGTGGACAATGTTTAAGCACAAAGCCCCACACACATATGAATCTCGACAACTTCCCTACTCTCACACTACGGAGTACACACACTCCTACTAAAACTTCATTTGGAGTACGCAACTCCCTAAAACCTCACAAACCTCACAATTCACCTGCGATTTGCTTAAGCTGTGCAAGTGCAATCTATTTCACTCACACTATCACTAGAACACCAGGAGCATCCTCAACAACCATGAGCAGGATCCAGGATCTGGGAAAGTCATTTCTGGGCTTAAGGGGACATAATTTTCCCTTCAATTATCATTATTGAAAAAGAAATCCAAATCTCAATAATACTGAATTCTCAAAAAAAACTACTTCAAACAGCTACCATCACTGGTAACACCTGTCACTGTATAAGGCACGTCTAGGATAGGCTCCTAGGGAGACAAATCATCGGTCTCTTTACCTCAACTGTTAACACCTTAACGGGACGCCTATGGCATGCTCTTAAAGAGACGTAACCATCAGTCTCCTACCATAACTGTTAATGCGTCAGACCTTATAAGTAAACTTACAAGGGGACGCAAATAGGTTGATGAACCTTTTGACTCGTTTAAGAAGTTCTTACCATAGCTCCAGTACATAAACAATAATAAATTCACAATAATTGATAAACATTAGTAATCAACAAAATGAATAATCAATGGAGTCAGTAAATGTCATGCACCATGACCTTTCAGCAGTGAATAACCACACCTTTAGTAAAAGTTTAGTAAGTTTATTTCCCTCATATTAACAATACTAAAGTCATTTAGATTAATCTCATAATCAAATGAAACACATATATGAACAAGACTGGTTGTGCGAAGCAGCGAAAGAAACACAATCTAGTCAAAGCTTGAACCATGACACATTCTAGTGCTACAATGCAAATCAATAGCAGAATCAGTTGCAATAAAGATATGACATACATAGAATTCAGCAAGATAACTCGTCAAACATTAGTCCTTGTAATTCGTCAGTCAATTTGAGTGCCCTTAACTAACATCAGATTAACATCAGCATGTTGGGCTTCATGCAAAACGAATTTAGATCACACATTTGAAATCATCTAGCTATGGATCTATCAAAAACAGTGCAGTTGGTACCTAGAAAGAAAGGCATAAAATGCATAACTGTCACATTTCTTCATATTTACCTATCCACGGTATGGGTCAGCAAGCAGAATCAGTCTTCGTCCTCAGGTCATGAATCAATCAGCAAAGCATCAGGCTCTCAATCAGACAGTATGAGCCCAATGACAGAATGAACTGCGAAGCTCTCCTAAAGTCTCATCTTTTCTCAAAATCACAGTGATTCTGAAATCTAAAATCTGAATAACTCTCCTCTGTCGCATTGTTGTATCAAAGTGACCTAAACTATCCCCTAATTCCCTATTGGTCAGTTAGTCATACGTTTATACTCTAACCAAAAAAAAATCTATACCAAATCTATGAATTCTAATATTTCACTCTTCTCGTGAAGTTGGTTGGTTCACTTTACGATGTCCTCATCATCCAGCTCGTCAGGTAACAATATTGTTGCATCTTCAGCTCCAGTTAGTGTCTTCATTGTTCACGTCCTGGGAAAGTACATCTCACACACATTACACACAAATTGTTACTCTAGCGGGAACATCATCTCCTGTTAGTCTGTTCTTACGAAAAGCTTCTGTTCAGCACTTTGAACAATACAATGGACATTTCAAAGTTTCGTTCACTCTGTCAGCAAGTTTACTAAGCCGCTAAGAAATACAGCTTCTGCATGAGGCCTGGCAAAATAGGCCAAGACACTCACTAAGTTAAGCCCTACAATTAATAAAACTAGAGCATACTTCATAACCCATATTATGACATACTACTACATTAGTCTAGTACATTTTCAATATTTCATAAGTATTAATGATTAATTAGTACATTTCGTGAACACTAGTGGCCATTCTCTGAGGTCACATTTTCAACATGTGCATTATTTTTCTACGTTATTCATTTTCTACATAAATTCATTATTGAAATTACATAAACACTCATTAATAATTTTGAATTAAAACACCTGCTTTAGCACATGCTTCCGAACCTCAAAATAGAAAGAAACCGCAATAGCAAATATCAGAGCAATACCGAAGAGGCTGAAACTGAGAATTAGAATCTCAGACACTACTTAGAGTGCTTGCATCCATTCTTTCAAAATATATTAAAAAAAATTAACAATTAGTTCACTCGAATTGAGGCAGAAATCCGAGTCCTTTCCTTCATCAAGCAACATTGTGGGCCATATTTATACTCCGTTTGCGCCGAAATTGCGTCGTTTTTTTTGACGCAATTTCGACGCAAAACTAACGCCAACTAACGCCATATTTATACTATGGCGTTAGAGGCGAATAGCGCCAAAGTTCCCGGAATGTGCGTCATTTTTTAGCGTGAACCCCTTCCTTGCGTTAATGATATGCAAGGGAGGCGTTCCCGTCTAAAAAATGACTCCCAGGCCTTTACGTGGTATTTATACTCCCGGGCAAAAGAGACGCCCGGGAGTTGGCGTGGCAAAAAACGGCGCATTTGCGCCACTTTTTAACGCCTGCTCAGGGCAGGCGTTAAGGGGCCTGTGGGCTCAAAATGAGCCCACAGGTGCCCTCCCATGCCCCCAGGGACCCCCCCTGCCACCCTTGCCCACCCCAGGAGGACCCCCAAGGATGGAGGGACCCACCCCAGGGACATTCAGGTAAGTTCAGGTAAGTTTTATTTTTTATTTTTTATATTTTATTTTGGTGGCATAGGGGGGCCTTATTTGTGCCCCCCTACATGCCACTATGCCCAATGACCATGCCCAGGGGACAGAAGTCCCCTGGGCATGGCCATTGGGCAAGGGGGCATGACTCCTATCTTTACAATGATAGGAGTCATGTTGATGGGGGATGGGCGTCGTTAAAAAATGGCGCAAGTCGGGTTAAGACGATTTTTTCGACGTAACCTGACTTGCCCCATTTTAAGACGCCCATGCGCCATTTTCCCCCTACGCCGGCGCTGTCTGGTCTACGTGGTTTCTTCCCACGCAAACCAGGCAGCGCCGGTCTGATTGCGCCGTCTAACGCCATTCCATAAATACGGCGCCCGCATGGCGCTTCAGAATGGCGTTAGACGGCGCAAAACTTTTTGACGCTAAACTGCGTTAGCGCAGTTTAGCGTCAAAAAGTATAAATATGGGCCTCAATTACTAAATGCAACCACAGACATGTTTAATCAGACTGCACCATTTGTAGGTATACATCTTTTCAGACAAAACAACACTAAGATAGATCTCTGAATGGATAACGAAATGGGCACTGAGATTGATTTCAATAGCTGTCATGCTCCCAGCTACAATAAGCTGAAGGGAAATTATCTGTACTAAAGGGCACTTAAAACAAATAATCATAGTGAGTGGAACAAAGGATGAAGTGTTATCATGAGTGTAACCTATGGAAACAGCCCTTTCCATGATACAAAAGGTGATACAAAAGGTGCAAAACTTGTCTAATATTTTGCTTACACCAAGCATTCTCTCTGCAATTAATTCAAGGGCCAAAAATGCAAAAGACTCTACAAACTAAGGCCCAGATTTAGGAGGGCCTAGTGCCAGTTCAAGGCCACATTACAGTCATTTTTTTTATGGTAATGAGGTGTTGGAGGGCCAAAAACGCTGCACAATATTTACAAAGTGGTGCAATGCTTGCATTGTGCTACTTTGTAACACCTTGCACCACATTATGCCTCTGCCAAGCATAATGTATGCAAAGGGGGACATTCTGGCGCTAGGCGGCCGAAAACATGGGGCAAAGAAATCTAAGAGATTTTATTGCATCATTTTTATTGCCATTTTTTATCGCCTGCTAAGAGCAGGCATTAAAGGGAGGCTCTCATTGTTTTCAATGGCCTCGTGTGCTTTTCCGGATTAGCGTCAACACTTTTGATGCTAATCCAGCAAAGCACCAGATTAGCGTAAAATTTTGTGATGCTAGTACCCCTGACTAGCACATACTGAGCCATATTTTAAATACGGAGCACACGTGGTGGCATTGGGGGGGGCTAAGGGACGCAAGAAAAGTGGCGCTGCAACCTCCATAACATATACTTCATTTCATGCATGTGATAAAGTTTTAAGTGTGAAAAAATATTCAAAAACAACTTTTGTTTAAAGTAAAACACTTCCTAGATCCACTATCTCTGGAGTAAGACAATGTAGCACAAATCCCTGCATTGCTTTGTTGTGCCCCCGGAAAGCGTTCTATAGGCATTGTTCCCAAGCTACTCCCATGGATTTTGATGCATTCTCAGATTTACAAGAAGTAGTAAACCTGGTAATGCACAAAAATGCTATGCCTTCCCAGGTGAGGCGTAACAAGGAGAAATATCTTTATTTCCCCTTGTTTTTTCCTCTTTCTATGTGTGCTGCAAAATGCAGCACACATAGAGGAATATGCCTCAGTGGATTGTTTTTGCGTAGGAAGATGTCCCTTCCTGCACAAAAACAATCGTGCATGCAACGTAGGCACCCTTACACCATGGCACCAGTGCCTTCCTGCCCTTTCCCTATCACGCAGTGCAGCACAGCAAGGTGACTTGCTGCACTGCCTACTTCACATTCTCATAAATATGCCCCATAGTCTTTTGCAGTTTCAAAATTGATAAATTCATGTTTGTTCCTTCTCAGAATGTGTAAGCCAGAAAATATTGGGCAAATTAATGTTGCCTAATTATTTGCCTTGGTTAAATACATTTAGGCCCATGTCTATCAATCTAACTATATTTTATGCAATGCAGCACAGCAACCCACTTTGCTGCACTGCACTGTGTGAAAGGGAGAGGGCAAGAATGCGCCATATTTAACATTAGATGGTGCAATCCTGCTCTCTGCCTGTGCATGCGCACAAACAGCTGCCTAGAACCAATGCAGACACCCTTGCACCATAGTGCAAGGGTGCCTGCATTGTAGAGAGGATTATTTTAATGCAGGAAGGGTTTTGTTCAAGCACAAATATAATCCTCAGAGAAGTCTCCTCTTTCTATGCACAATGCAGCACACTTAGAAAGAGGAAACAATGAGGAGAAATAAAGATAATTCTCCTCATTTCACCTCTGATGAAGAGGCGTACATTTTGGATACATTCCTGGGTCTACCAGTGTTGGTAAATCTGGGAATGTGTCAGAATACATGGCCAGATGCGTGGGAACATCTATGCTCCACCCATGGCACGCCTTCCTGCTACAGAGTAATGCAAAGCAGCAATTTGCACCGCTTGGCGTTACTCTAGATTTAGCAAGCCAAACAGGGCCATTCAAGGTGGCATTAGTACATTTCATTTAGGGTTTGCGTCACCCTTGCTTAGCCTTGCGTTGTGGAAGGGAGATGCAACATCCTGATAAATATGGGTGATGATTTATATATATATATATATATATATATATATATATATATATATATATATATATAAATATAAATCTGAGGGCGCCCTGTTCGCTCTATTCCATATTATAGAAGCAGTGAAAAAACAACTCTTGTGTGCAACCATTAGACAACTAAGGGCAGTATTATGAATAGCTGCACCAGCTCAGTAAAGACCGAGCACTTGTTTTTTCATGCTTGCCCCATTTAAACTAGATTTATCTAACTCGATTTTTCACTAATTATAATATGATTTTCAGATGTCAT
The DNA here is from genome assembly GCF_031143425.1 of Pleurodeles waltl. Classification (NCBI taxonomy): domain Eukaryota; kingdom Metazoa; phylum Chordata; class Amphibia; order Caudata; family Salamandridae; genus Pleurodeles; species Pleurodeles waltl. The sequence goes on along the minus strand of NC_090444.1, from coordinate 401,631,273 downwards.
TGCTCGAAAGCAGTGGACAGGGGATTCCCTCTTCTGTATAAGGTTAAGTGAATGCACTGTAGACAGTGCAAGACATTATAAACAGGAGCCCTGAGTCATCTTAGCTCCTTCGTCTAAATGGGCTGCGGTGGTCAGAGCGTGCTTTTCAGACAGTACAGCTCAGAAACAGTGAGCAGAGTTTGCCGCTTTCTGTTTATGAGCATTGCTGTCTAAATTCACTACGTCTAAGAAATATTGTGTTAATCAATTCACTTTGCGCACTGCAAGATCATAAAACAAGTGCTCGGCTCTGTGCTGACCCAGAGCAGCACATCATGATAAGGGTCTAGAGGCCAGATGCTCTAAATGTTTTTACTGTCTCAAACAGCCGATATCACTGTTTGTGGTCTCAAAAACCCTTTTTGCAGTGACAACTGGCATTTTATGTGGCCTCAAAAACCCTTTTTGTAGTGACTACTGGCATTTTAAGAGATGGTAAATACTCTTAAAAGTGGTTTGCAACACCATACTGAATCACTATTTACAAGGGCAGTGTTAAGGTGTCACTTCCAAACAGCTTCTGGTATGAAAGCATTGAAGAACTACCGACTCTCGAGTTGGAGTTTTGCTGCTTTACGGTTTCTGCTCAAGTGAGACCTCTAATGTCTTCTGTTATGCAGTATCTTCTGGCCTCTAGTTGTCCAGGGCTGCAGTACGAGGCTAAGGTGGGGAAGAAATTAAATAGCTGCCACCATTGACGTTCTTGCTTTGGCTGGACTTTAGATTGTTTACTTTGTTGTTTCCCTTTGTGGGTTGTCACACAAAGAAAGGAAAAGATGTAAAGCATGCTTCTACTTTTGGAGCAGAGCACCCTTCGGTTTTTGGAGCTTTTCTTATTCATTGCTTCCAGAATTATAATTAAGTATGCAGTTTCTCTGCTTTAGCAATAGTACAAAAGGATGTTGAAATCATACTTATAATATAAAGCAGCAGCGAAAGCGCTTGCCTTTGAAATATTAATTAACTGCAAATTGACTCTTACCTTGAGCAAGAACATTGCTTACCTGATAATTAATGTGCGCATAAGTGTGAACGTCTCAGATTCAGTTTTACCTTTAGTTCTTTCTTCTCTGAAGAAACAAGTTGTTTTCCCAGAGTTCTGAGAGGAAAGAGTATATTTGCCTAAAGGAAAATGCGTGCAAGGCTCATAGTTATAAGAAATGGTTTCCCACAATAGAGAACTGCCTTGGTTTCACGAACCAGAGGAGTAAGATGATTATTTTATGCACAATATGATACTCTCCAACTGATACAGTGCCACTATATTGAATAATAATATAAAAAATGGATTTCTGAGATTTCTCAGAAAAAGCAGGGGCGGATACTCCTTTAAGGCAGAGGAGTGTCCAGCCCCCCACCCTCCTCCACCAGCAGCATCAGCTGCAATACTTTCACAGAAAACACATAATGAACTATGTTTATTATGCTTTTACTGTAAAAGGGGGAGGCCACGGGCATGACAGGGACAGAGGAGGAGTACACAGCACTCCCCCTCAGTATGCATGTATGCTTGATCGGCCGTCTTGGGCTGGCCAAACATACATGCACACTAGGCTCTCTCCAATCCAGCAATTCAGTGCCGGGTCCGAAAGAGCAGGCAGAGGCTCCGACTCTGCTGCGGAACGCCCTTGCTGGGCACCCTGTCCAATCCTAACTATGCTTAAATGTTGCCAGCACCATGAAAGCAGCATTAGGATTTGATGCATGGCAGGCTGGGAGCCTGTGCCTGCAATGCAAGACAGGAGCGGAACGGATATTAGCTTTGCAGGGAAAAAAGTTAAGTTTTTTTTCATTATTATATTCTTTTTTTGTCGACCCCCCCGCCATGCGCCATGCGCCATGCCATTCCTTTTCCCTCCCACGAGCCACGACTCAGATACAAACTGTCGGAAATTGAGGAAGATTTCCCTCATGGTCCCCAAAGTGAATTCTATTTTGGGAAGCATGGCATTTTCTTCTTTAGTCTATGGAAAAGCCAACTTGCCAGATTCCTTGATAAAAACGTGAAAGGAACACTTAAGTATTCTTTTGTCACCTGATAGGTAGGGTAAATATCCAGCATCTCTGTGAGGTTCTATGGAGCTTTTAGCCCAATTTCTTTCAAACATCACATTTAAATTGCTATGATCCACTTCAACAGCTGCAGTTGCTTCTTCGGTGGCAAGGTGTCATCTTTGGTTACAATTCTGGAAATTGGAAGGAAATCAGAGAGCTTTATCTAATCACCTTCCTTTCTTAGGGACTAAATTATTCTGCCTGAATAGGGGGGATATAGAAATCTTCATAAGAGTAAAAAATGTTCATCCACTCCATTAACAACCTATTCAAACATGATAATTTATTCCATGCAAGGGGCTTCAAGATGTCAGTGTCGACGTCCCTTTTGTGGCCTAGCCTGGGACCTGGGAGCTGTGTTCCCTGGAAAATCTTTTTCATAAACTTGGCTGCAACATTAATCACAACAGTCTCCAGAACACTGCATATGCCACTTACGTACCATGTGGAGCCACCCATAATTCAAGTGTTCCATGAGATTTGCTTTTCAGTCATCTACATGGAGTGGGTGCTGGAAGGAGTGAAAACTGTTACTTTATTGAGTTCATTAAACCACAGTAGGTGCACTAGAGATAGTACGCTGCCAATGACTTCCAAAAATTATCAAATCATTGTTGGCCGGATTGAAGGAATTGATGTTTTAACTGACTCTGGAAAAAAATCTTGGTTTTATTCACCTTAATAATGTGAGTTTATTGGTGCCAACTTTTGAACCAGCACAGAATTAGTGTTTTTCTTTTCTAGATAACAGATGTCTGTCTACAGTTGCATACGATTAATCTGTTACTGCTGAACTCAAGAGTGCCTTTAGTTCCTCCCACTCTAGTAATAATCACAACAGATGCAAGTCACTAGACTGGAGGGTCAAGGACTTCAGAGACAATGGTCTACACTCGAACATATTCAAATTTCAAATTGTTGGGAATTTTCAGCAAACCTACAATCTAATCAAGGGCTGTTTTCTTTAGGTCGCTGGAAAATAGTCCTGATTAAAACAGGCACTCAAGTGATGAAGAATGTCAGTTGTTACTTTAAATCATCGCATATTACAATTGGGTTTTTCCATAGGATGCCTTTACTTAATCTTTTAACGTACCTCTATGTAAAATACCACTACAACGCATGCCATTGCATCGTGTTACATTTCTAAAAGGTACTTTTTAAAACATAAAATATCTAACCACATCTCTTTTTGTACGTGTTTACACATCATTTAACCAAAGAGGGTTATCAAAATATTTGTATTTTAGAACCCTTGAAAAATGTGCAACTTACAAAATGTGTACAATCCTCCCCACAGACTATTCTAAATTACTGTAAAATAAACTTATTATCAGAAATTGACCATATATTTTGTCTTTGCTAGTTTTTGTACAGTGAGACACACTAAAATTACAGGAAAATTAGTTGATCAACTAATAAGAATCAGTGACATGATTAAAAGTGAATCAAATTAGAAATATCCACATATTTCTAATCTTCACCTACTATAAAACATCCAACAAAATATTCAATCAGTTACCTAACAATATGCAATCATTTAAAAACTGTTTACATAAGAAACAAATCCTCATAAATAAGAACGTATTTTGAGAGGTCACAAGTAACAGAGCTATAGCAGTTTTTTAAAAAAATCTCTTTATTATTTTAGATACATAATGGCACATATATAAACCACAGCAAAACATACAAAATGTGAACATGAGGGTAAGGGGAGAGGTAATCTCTTGAGGGGAATCACTGGTGGGAGGGGTGAGAAAGTGAGTTGGGAGAGCAGGAGACTGAAGTGAGTTGTAGAGCAGAAAGGTGGCATTTGTTGCCCGCTTATCTCGGGGGGGTCTTCTTTGCTATATGGCGGTTGGTGGTCGGTGTGTGGGGTGTGGTTCTTTTAGATGGGAGTTTATGTCCAGCTAAGCACGTTGTGTGCGCTAGTAGTGTGCTTGAATATATACTCAGGTGCATTGTATAGGGTTGTGGTGAGTGTTCATCACTCTTTGTTTCTTTTGCATATTGATAGCCCAACTCAGATGGTGGCGGGGGTGCAGCATTTTATGTTCCTGTCGTGTTCATTATGATGTTCGGGGTGGCTCTGTGGGCACTTGGGATGTGTGGCGTAGTGTCTCGTATTGGGGACCATTCCACCTGTGTATGTACTTTATTATATTCTCTGCGTAGTGTATCTAACACATTAGTTGCGTTTGTCTAACATTGTTTGTGTTATCATGGAGGTCGAATGTCGTCTTTAGCCTCAATTGTGGAGACGAGAGTGTCCCACACGTACAATCCCTTAACCATTGGTCCCTTATCTCGGAGAGGGTGTAGTACCTGTGACTCCGCTCTCGCCCATTTCAATAAATCACCCAGCCAACTCTGTGTGTTTGGGGTGGACGGCGCTTTCCATTGCATCGCCAGGAGGCGCTTGAACAGCACGAATGCTAAGTCAATACATTTATGTATCTGTTTATGCTTCTTGGTCTTTTGGCAGATCCCTAGCAGGCAAGATTCTAGCGTGGGAGAGATTGGGAAGTCCAGTAATTCCACAGTTAACGTTGTTATGTCATGCCAGGCCCTTAAGACCGGGGGACATTCCCACGTCATATGATAGAATGTGGCGACAGAATCGCCGCATCTTGGGCATTCCCGGCTATTTTGGGGAAACATACCATGGAGCCGGTGAGGGGTTAGGTATGTTTGATGAAGGTAATTGAATTGCGTGTAACGGAATCTAGGGTTGCGTGACACTGTTCGAATCATATTAACTGCGTTTCCCCAAGCCTGCTGAGTCATCGGTGTAGGGAAAACCTTGTCCCACCTTGCCTTGACCCTCGTTTGGGCTACTGCCGGTTTGCCAAGTAGGAGGACATATAGATGGGATGTGCCGCATTGGTCACCTAAGTCTGAGAGTAAATCATGCGAGAAGGAGGAAGTCGGTGGTTCTTCGTCTCTGCATTGCCATGTGCGGCGCACCAGTTGCTGTAGTGCTCCATATGCAATGAACCCTCCCTGGTGCACTTCGTGTGTAGTCATGATTTCAGCGTAAGTCATGATGTGGCCTTCTGTATACATGTCTCCTATCGTTTGTATACCCTTAGCTGGCCATAGAGATAGCCTGTGTTGCGCAGCTACCTTCCCAATCCCCGGGATGGCCAGAAGTGGGAGCATCGGCGAGAATGGAGGGTTCTGAGGTTTACCCAGTATGTATCGACCCCAGCACCAATGAGCTACATCCATCAAGATGTTTCTTTGATGTGTTGGCCGCCGTGTTCCATCAGCCATTGCAATACATTGGTGTGGCCTAAATTAGAGTGTATCACCTTAGTTTAAGCATTCGGGGTGTCTTGGAGCCAATACCATGTCCAATGTATTTGTGCTTCTGCATAATATAACTCTTAGTTTGGCATGCAGAGGCCTCCTTGTGCTAACGGAAGGTATGTTTCAGTAAGTGCTACTCGCCTACGTCCATGTCCCCAAATCAAGTCAGTTAGAAGGCTGTTAAGTGATGTAAAGAAGTTTCGGGGGATTATCAGTGGCAGAGCGGAGAAATAATATAACAATCTTGGGAGTATAAGCATCTTAGCTATTGCCACTCTCCCCATTGGTGACAACGGAAGTGAGCGCCAGAATGGTAAGGAGCCTCTGGTGGCTCTCAGCACCCTTCCTAAGTTTCCTTCCCTGAGATCGGCTGCCGTGTGATAAATTTGTACGGCCAGGTATTTAAAGGTGCTATACGACCACGGCAACCAATGCGTTGAAGTGCCAGTTTGGCGATCCATTGGGATCGATGTCAGTGGAAATAAGCAGGATTTTGACCAGTTAACATGTAAGCCTGATAAATCTCCGAACCTATTCAATAATCGTAATAGTCCTGGTAGTGAGGATGTGTAATTGTTGAGGTATACTAGGGCATCATCCGCGTATAAAGAGACGATCTGGTGTGTATTGCCATCGGGTATCCCCCATTCCAGAGCGCTGCCATCGGATGTGCCGCCAATGGTTCGTTTGCCAGGGCAAATTATAGCGGTGATAGTGGACAACCCTACCTTGTGCCTCTACCTGTGGGAAACTGCTCCAATATTATCCCTCCTGTCTTAACCCGGGCAGTGGAGCCGGAGTACAGTATGCTAATCCACTGCATGAATACCTTCCTGAATTTCATGCGGCTCAATGTTTCCAGTAGGAAAGGCCAGCCCAAGGTGTCAAACGCCTTTTCTATGTCAACGGATACGACTACTCGTCCTTGGTCTGAGTCTGGGGCACCTGTCATGAGTCGTATAAGGCCTCTAAAGTTGACAAATGTACTACAACTAGGAATAAAACCCGATTGGTCTTCGTGGACCAGCATTGACATCAATGGGAGTAACCGGTTCGCGAGTATCTTCCCCAGAAGTTTACAATCTAGGATTAGCAAGGATAAGGGACGGTACGATCGGACATCTAGGGAGTCGCGTCCCGGTTTAGGGAGGACCACTATCACTGCCGCTAGTGGACAGGAGGCCCCGCCACAGGACAAACAGGCCACCAGCACCCGTCCCCCTGCAAAGGAGAACCACCCCGCAAATAGTCCCTGCAATCCAGGCAGAAGCCATAGACCATTGCCAAGACCCCCCCAGGAAATAAGACTCTCCTGATTGTCACCCTTGTGTCCCACCCTGTCACCCTGTCCACCTTGAACTGCCATTGCTCCACTTCCTATGTCCCCTTGGACAATGTACCTGTGATCCACATAGACTGGACTCTATCCTGGACATTCCTCCACCATCACCCCAGCCCATTGCACACCCCCCTCTACTTATTGGCACTTAAATAAACACAATTTGAAAAAATATCAGTATGGAGTTTGTCAAATGATTGAACTATGTATTTGTTTAACAAGCTTTAAACACTGCAACACAACTGTACAGTAATGTATACATAGGAATGACCTATAGCTGGCTGCAGTCAACACACCAGGAGCGATAGTGGGGCACAAATATCTGAAAATAGATATGCCAAAGGGTACATTGAGTGGTCATAGAAGTGGGAAAAATAGCCTGCCAGTGACAATGTCAAACACAAAATTGTCAATGAAAAGTGAAGTTACAGGCCCTCATTACAACCTTGGTGGTCGGTGTTAAAGCAGCGGTAATATCACCAACAGGCCAGCGGTAGAAAAAATGGAATCACGACCATGGCGGAAACCGCCAACACAGCCAGCCACTTTAACACTCCGACCGCAACGGCGGTAGCAACAAACACCACGGGGGTAACCACCAACAGACAAGCAGAAGTCAATATACCGCCCACCACATTACAACCAGCCCATCCACCAGCCTTTCCAGGGCGGTACAACACCATCAAGAGCACGGCGGAAACAGTACACAGAAGGCAAAACATTCACCTCTCGACACCCAAGCAAGAACTAGGACGCCATGGAGCCCGAACTACAGGTGTTACCCATGTTGGTGTATCTTCTCATCTACCAGGAGTACGAACGGCGGTGGTGATGACCACGGTGAGTACTGCATCTAGCACACAGGGGAGGGGAAGGAAAAAGAGAGTGACACACACACGCAACATGCAGCACCCCCACCCCCAACACCATACACACAAACAGATGCATCAACATTACATATGCACTTCATAACCATCTAGAAGAACTCAAGGTCAAAAGGAATTGAGTCAAATGAGTGTCATATCAGAAATATTCAGATATACGTTACAAATTCAAAAACAGTATTCACAATATTTACAATATGTACATAAGGCTGTACATTGCCTCCTGCCTCAATACGGAGAGAACACTGCAGGGGCATCAGGTCGAAAACACACAGGCACCTCATGGGGACGGGGAAGGGCAACTCAGCCAGAAGATGGGACAACACCACTGCTCCTGGAGGGGGCTCCATACCCACAGCGATGCTTGGGGAGTGCAAGGCCACAGTCTCTCAAGACTCTCAAGTGGGTGGTTTTCCCACTGCCTGATCCTGGGGAGTTCATAGCCATAGTCTCTCAAGAATCTCAAGTGGGTAGTTTGCCCACTGCCTGGTCCTGGGGAGTTCAAAGCCACAGTCTCTCAAATCTCCCAAGTGGGTGGTTTGCCCACTGACTGGTCCTGGAGAGTTCAAAGCCACAGTCTCTCAAGTCTCTCAAGTGGGTGGTTTGCCCACTGCCTGGTCCTGGGGAGTTCAAAGACACAGTCTCTCAAGTCTCTCAAGTGGTTGGTTTGCCCACTGCCTGGTCCTGGGGAGTTCACAGCCACAGTCTCTCAAGTGGGTGGTTTTCCCACTGCTTGCTCCTGGGGTGTGCGAAAGCCACAGTCTCTCAAGTGGATGCCTTTCTCCACTGGTTCTGGAGGGGGATTTGTGCCCAGTGTACTTCATCCTGCCAAGGATAGGGTGAGTGGATGCCTTTCTCCACTGGTTCTGAGGGGCTTTGTGCCCAGTGTGCTCTATCCTGCCAAGGATAGGGTGAGTGGATGCCTTTCTCCACTGGTTCTGGAGGGGGCTTTTTGCCCAGTGTGCTTCATACTGCCAAGGATTGGGTGAGTGGATGCATTTCCCTCTGGTTCTGGAGGGGGCTTTGTGCCCAGTGTGCTTCATCCTGCCAAGGATAGGGTGAGTGGATGTATTTCTCCCCTGGTTCTGGAGGGGGCTTTGTGCCCAGTATGCTTCATCCTGCCAAGGATAGGGTGAGTGGATGCATTTCTCCACTGGTTCTGGAGGGGGCTCTGTGCCCAGTGATGCAACACTTGGGGTGTGGCAGTTCACAGTCCCTCACCTAGGTGTCTGAGCAATGAGATTTGCAGTGACCAGGATGCATTAGAGTCCATGGAGGCAGGGCTAGAGTCCATCCAGCGGTGGATATGTCTGCACAGTGGTGGTGGTGGTGCCGGTGCTGGTGGGGCTGCTGCCAGTGGTGGAGGGAGGCTCCAGCCCCTCTCCTGCAGCCTTGGATGGCTGCCCACTGGGGCTGCTGCTGCTGGTAGTGGTGCTACTGTCATTGGTGCAGGTGGCAGTGCTTGCGGTGGGGCTTGCAGTGGTGCTTGCGGCGGTGCAGGTGGCGGTGCTGGCTGTGGTGCAGGTGCCAGTGCTGGCAGTAGTGGGGGCAGGCTCCAGTCCTTCTCCGGCAGCCTCAGACGGCCTCCCACTGGAGCTGCTGCAGCTGACAGTAGTGGTGCGTGCGGCGGTGCAAGTGGTGGGCAGGTGGCAGTGCTTGTGGCGGTGCTAGCGGCGGGGCTGATGGCGGTGCTGGCCACGGTGCAGGTGGCAGTGCTGGCGGTTGTGCTGGTAGCCACCAGCCCTTCACCTGCAGCCTCGGATGGGCTAAAGTGCCCTGCCTGGTGTTTTTTGCCCCTTCCTGACCTTGACAGATGGTGGTGTCACCTTGGGTCTGGCAGCTGCAGTATTTGAGGTGGCCTTGCTGGGTGGTTTGGCTCCTTCCCCTTGCTGGATGCTGTCTCCTTCTTCACCTTGCCAGGTGGCAGAATGGTTTTTGCCTTGGCAGGGGTTGGTGGCACATTGGCTGGGCTGACGGGTGCCCCATTTGAGCCTCTGACACCTGCAGGAACCACAGCTGATGTGGACTTGGTGGCTGAGGTGCTGGGCTTGGTTTTGGCCACCTTGGCCCGAGGGGAAGGAAGGCGGAGGGATAGGGAAGAGGTCAGTGTTTGCCAGGAAAGCTTCTTAGGGACACTGGGGTGGGAAGAGGGAGAAGGTCTGGGAGTGGAGGAAGAGGGAGTGGTTGTAGGAGGTGTCTGTCTGCTGAGTTTGGGTGCAGGTATATGGGCTGGATGCTGTTGTGAGGGGGATGGCTGTTGGGTGGGTGGGTGGGTGCATGTGTTTGTGTACTTTGGAAGGAGGGGTCACAGACACAGTGGGAGAGGACACAGGGGACGTGTGCATGGATGTGGGGGTTGTGACTGCCAGTGAGGGGTGTGTAGTGATGGGCGTGCTGGTGATGGAGGTAGTGGATGAGGATATAGTGCATGCAGGTGTGAGTAGAGATGCTACTGGGAGGGAGGTGGATGACGAGGAGGAGAGGGACACAGTGGAGGCAGTGGATGTTGGTGTGTCTGCATGGGGATGGTGCTTGTGTGAGTGCCTGTGAGATGAAGTGTGGTGCATATGTTTGCCTAAGCCACTTCTGTGTGATGATTTGGGTGAATGTTGGTCTGAAGATGTGTTTGGGATAGGCTGGGGTTGAGGGGATTGGGACTGGGTAGAGGAAGTTGGAGGGGGGAGGTTGGGGACAAGGACAATGGCTGCCATCAGCTCGGAGGCCAGAGCCTGAAATGCTCTCTGTTGGGCCACCACGCCAGAGTGAATGTCCTCCAGGTATGCATTTGTTTGTTGCAAATGCCCCTCGACACCCTGGATCGCACTCAGAATGGTTGACTGCCCAACAGTGACGGATATCAGGAGGTCAATAGCCTCCTCACTGAGGGCAGCAGGACTGACTAGTGCACGGCCTGAGGTGCCTCGGGCAAAGGAGATGCCCACCTTCCTGGGTGAGCGGGCATGGGAAACATGCTGAGGGGCTGCTGGGAGGGCGGTGCTGGTGGGGGGGTGGCGGCTGTACCTGTTGTTGGGGTGGGCACAGAGGTGTCCGCCACTGCCAGGGAGCTTCCATCAGAGGAGGAGTCGCTGTCTGTGGTGTCCCCTCCTATCCCCGTTGGTGATGCTCTCCTTGCTCTCCGTCCCACTGGTGCCCTCACCGTTGGTGGATTCGGCCTCCAGGCCCATGTGGGATGCAGCTCTCTCCGTCGCCGGTGCCTCAGCTTCTCCGCCAGCTGATGCTAAATCACACAAGGACAGGGTGACAAAACAAAAAGGGGGGAGAGACAGAGGATACACTTGGTCAATGCCAGCAACAACACTACCGTTGGCATACACAACTCAACTCACAGGGACAGCCCTATGCACTATTCCATGCACTACCAGTTACAATGCCAGTCACCAGCCCATGGGTACAATGCCTAACGCCATCAGCTGCACACCTGAAACAAACAGGGCCCTGACCAGTAGTAGATGCCCACTAACACTATTGGGGTTGGAGTGCTTCAGAGCCTGCCTAACAAGGGACCTACCCTGCCATGTTCGCCCTGGCCTAGGGGCACCCACAGTCCACATTCCCACCCAGGTAAAACCTTAATGCGTGCAAAGTAATGAATCTGAATTTATACTCACCCCCTTGTGGCTGCTGTGATGTCATCAAGCGCCTATCCAACTCCGGATAGGCCACCGCCAGGATGCAGAACATCAGGGGGGTCAGGGTACAACGGGCTCCCCTTCCTCGTTGGGAGGCCAGCCCCAGCTGGGCCTCCCCCGTCTTCCTTGCCCAGCGGCACAGATCCTCCTACTGTTTCCAGCAGTGGGTGATCCACCTCTCAAAGACCCCCAGGGTCTGCACATCCTTGGCGATGGCATGCCAAATACCCTTTTTCCGATGGGCGCTGACCTGCAGAAAAAAAAAAAGGAGAAAAGGGAATAAGTTAACTCTCCGGACCATCACACTCATGGCCCACCATATTCCTCCCATCCCCTGACGCACACATATAGACCACCATACATGCAGCACTCTGGCCAGGATGCCTCAGCCCCCCCTACATGTGGCTTACACACACAGCACTCCATACATTCATGGCCCACGCATCATGCTCATAGTGTACTCACCTGTTTGTCTGGAGGACCGTAGAGTAACGTGTACTGGGGGTAGGACCCCATTCACCAGTCTCTCCAACTCCTCAGCAGTGAAGGCAGGGGCCCTTTCCCTAGACACATGACCCATTGTAGCTTCCAGGCACAGGTCTCCTGTTGAAGGTCAGGTAGCAAGTGAGTGAATAGATAGAAAATGGCGGTGATGTCTGCGGCGGTGCATACCGTCACCGCCGGCGTACATCACCTTTGGCTCCTGAAACCCAGAGGACCCAATGATGACCAATGCGAAATTGTGCAGCGGCGGGACCGCCTACCGCAATGGCGCACAACACCAGTGGAATTACCTCATTTCCACTTCTCCCTCCTCACAGGTCAGGCATCCGCCATTTCAGGGGGGCACAGGCCATGGCACCTAACTGCATCACAGCAGACATTGGCACAGCAACTGACTCTCGGAATCACATACTGGTTCTGTAAATGTAGAAATGCATCATTATTGCAATAGATGTGTGAATATGACCCTCTGCTCACCGTTTTCCTCCCTAGGCTTCAACCGCTGAGGATGAATATGAGATGGAGGCATCCTCCAGTGTACAGACCCCCGGTGGACTTTGCGACAATGGAGGACAGACACATTATACTAACATACAGACTTAATCGGGCCACAATCCAAGAACTGTGGGCCTATTGATGCCAGACCTGATGTCAGCTATCCACCAGCCCACAAGTATCCCCCCTCTAGTGCAGGTCCTGTCAGTGCTCCATTTCCTGGCAAGTAGTTCCTTCCAAACAACAGAGGCCATGGCATCAGGGATGTCTCCACCAATGTTCTCCAACTTGTTGACCAGAGTGTTGTCGGCCCTGCTTAAACATATGCGCAGCTACATTGTATTCCCCCAGGTGGAGGATTTGGCCACAGTGAGAGCTGACTTTTATGCCATGGAACATATCCCCAACATCATTGGTGCCATTGATGGTACATATGTAGCATTTGTCCCCCCCCCGGAGAAATGAACAAGTGTTCAGGAATAGAAAAGCTATCACTCTATGAATGTGCAGTTGGTGTGTTTGGCGGACCAGTACAGCTCCCATGTGTATGCCATGTATCCTGGCTCTGTGCATGATGCCTTTATCTTGAGGAATAGCAACATCCCATATGTGATGGGCCAACTCCAGAGGCACCGGGTGTGGCTAATAGATGAGCCCAAGGTCCCCACCCAGTGTATGTTGGTGTTGGGGTATGCGGTTTTCCCTAAGGGTTAGTGTGTGTCTAACAGTTGTCCCTCGATATTTGCAGGTAACTCTGGTTACCCCAACCTCTCATGGCAACTGATCCCAGTGAGGAATGCCAGGACAAGGGCAGAGGAAAGTTTCAATGAGGCACATGGGCGAACTAGGAGGATAATTGAGATAACCTTCAGCCTCCTGAAGGGCAGGTTCTGGTGCCTTCATCTGACAGGTGGATCCCTGTACTACTCACCCAAGAAGGTGTGCCGTTGCATGTTGCATGTTGCACAACCTGGCCTTGAGACGACAGGTGCCTTTTCTGCAAGAGGATGAGCCTGCAGATAGTCTTGTGGCAGCGGTGGAGCCTGTGGGCAGTGAGGAAGAGGAGGCAGAGGAAAAAGATGTGGACAACAGAAGTAATATACAGCAGTACTTCCAGTGACACACAGGTAAGACACTGTAACTTCACTTTACTTTTGAGTTCTCTGTTGGACATTGTACATGACGGCCTGATTTCCCTTGGTCTATAGCCACTTACTGTACACTTTGGCATCTCTATTTTCAGATCTCTGTGGTCCACTCTGGCTCCTGGTATGTTTACTGCTGCCCACTAAAGGTCATACCAATGTATATATAACTGTACATATGACTTGCAATGTTTTCAGAATGTTGTACTAATACTTATTTCAAGAATTTGACAGACACCAGATTTGTATTTGTTCCAAGGGTGTTTATTGAAGTGCTCATACGTAGAGGGAGATGTGCAATGGCCTGGGGTGATGGTGGAGAAAGGTCCACTTAGAGTCCAGTCTCTTGGTATCACAGGTGCATTGTCCAATGGGTCATAGGAAGGGGAGGAATGGCAGTTCAAGGTGGACAGGGTGACAGAGTGGGACACAAGGGTGACAATCAGGAGAGTCCTATTCCCTGGCGGGGGTCTTGGAAATGTTCTCTGGCTTCTGCCTGGATCACAGGGACCATTTGCTGGGTTGTTCTCCTTCTGCAGGGGGTGGGGTGTTGGTGGCCTGTTGTTCCTGTGGCGGGGCCTCCTGTCCACTAGCGCCAGCGGAGGTGGAGGGCTGTTCTTCGGTGTGGCTACTGTCAGGGGCCCGTTGGTGTGCCATTGCCTCCCTCATGGTGTTGCCCATGTCAGCCAGCACCCCTGCAATGGTGACCAGGATGGTATAGATGTGTTTGAGGTCCTCCCTGAACCCAAGGTACTGTCCCTTTTGCAGCCACCGGGTCTTCTGCAACTTGGCCAGTATCTGGCCCATCGTCTCCTGGGAATGGTGGTATGCTCCCAGGATGTTGGTGAGTGCCTACTGGAGAGTGGATTCCCTGGGCCTGTCCTCCCCGTTGCACAGCAGTCCTCCCAGCTTCCCTGTTGTCCTGTGCCTCTGTCCCCTGAACTGTGTGCTCACTGCCACAGACCTAAGGTCCCTGATCGTCCTGTGTTTGTGGGGTTGCCTTGGGTCCCTGTAGTGGTGGACACACTGCTGATTGACGTGTCCTGGGGACAGTGGCATGGGCCCGCTGGGTGGGTGCTGTGCTGGTGTTTCCTGAGGGGGGAGGCTCTGTGGTGGGTTTGGACTGTGGTAGGGTAACTGACTGTCCAGAGGTCCCTGATGGGCCAGGTTGGTGATCGTGATCCTGGCATGCAGAGCTGCTGTCATCTCTGTGGGCCTCCTCTGGGGGGGACTGGATGTTGCTCGCAACTCCTCTATGGTGACGCTGAGTAGGGGTCCTGTGGGGATGAAAATGCAGTGTTATTGTATCTGTGTGTGCCTGTAGGAGGCTGGACTGGCTTGTAGTGAGTACCAAGGGGTACTTGCACCTTGCACCAGGCCCAGTTATCCCTTATTAGTGTATAGGGTGTCTAGCAGCTTAGGCTGATAGATAATGGTAGCTTAGCAAAGCAGCTCAGGCTGAACTAGGAGACGTGTGAAGCTACTACAGTACCACTTAGTGTCATATGCACAATATCATAAGAAAACACAATACACAGTTATACTAAAAATAAAGGTACTTTATTTTTATGACAATATGCCAAAGTATCTTAGAGTGTACCCTCAGTGAGAGGATAGGAAATATACACAAGATATATATACACAATAGCAAAAATATGCAGTATAGTCTTAGAAAACAGTGCAAACAATGTATAGTTACAATAGGATGCAATGGGGAAACATAGGGATAGGGGCAACACAAACCATATACTCCAAAAGTGGAATGTGAACCACGAATGGACCCCAAACCTATGTGACCTTGTAGAGGGTCGCTGGGACTATTAGAAAATAGTGAGAGTTAGAAAAATAACCCTCCCCAAGACCCTGAAAAGTGAGTGCAAAGTGCACCAAAGTTCCCCTAAGGACAAAATAGTCGTGTTAGAGGGAGAATGCAAGGAAAACACAAATCAGCAATGCAACAACGATGGATTCCTGTCTGAAGGTACCTGTGGAACAAGGGGACCAAGTCCAAAAGTCACAAGCAGCTCGGAGATGGGCAGATGCCCAAGAAATGCCAGCGGTTGGTGCAAAGAAGCTCTTACTAGGCTGAAGAACTGTGAATACTGCAGGAACGACAAGGGCTAGAGACTTCCCCTTTGGAGGATGGATCCCCCACGCCTTGGAGAGTCGTGCAGAAGTGTTTTCCCGCCGGATGGACGCCAACAAGCCTTGCTACACGCAAATCGTGCGTTTGGCGTTTTTGGACGCTGCTGGGGCCCAGGAGGGACCAGAAGGTCGCAAATTGGACCTGCAGAGAGAGGGGACGTCGAGCAAGACAAAGAGCCCTCACTGAAGCAGGTAGCACCCGGAGAAGTGCCAGAAACAGGCACTACGAGGATGCGTGAAACGGTGCTCGCCGAAGTTGCACAAAGGAGTCCCACGTCGCCGGAGACCAACTTAGAAAGTCGTGCAATGCAGGTTAGAGTGCCGTGGACCCAGGCTTGGCTGTGCACACAGGATTTCCGCCGGAAGTGCACAGGGGCCGGAGAAGCTTGCAAAGTCGCGGTTCCCAGCAATGCAGCCCAGCGAGGTGAGGCAAGGACTTACCTCCACCAAACTTGGGCTGAAGAGTCACTGGACTGTGGGGGTCACTTGGACGGTGTCGCTGGATTCGAGGGACCTCGCTCGTCGTGCTGAGAGGAGACCCAAGGGACCGGAGATGCAGCTTTTTGGTGCCTGCGGTTGCAGGGGGAAGATTCCGTCGACCCACGGGAGATTTCTTCGGAGCTTCTGGTGCAGAGAGGAGGCAGACTACCCCCACAGCATGCACAAGCAGGAAAACAGTCGAGAAGGCGGCAGGATCAGCGTTACAGAGTTGCAGTAGTCGTCTTTGCTACTATGTTGCAGGTTTGCAGGCTTCCAGCGCGGTCAGCGGTCGATTCCTTATCAGAAGGTGAAGAGGGAGATGCAGAGGAACTCGGCTGAGCTCATGCATTCGTTATCTGAAGTTTCCCCAGAGACAGAGACCCTAAATAGCCAGAAAAGAGGGTTTGGCTACCTAGGAGAGAGGAAAGGCTACTAACACCTGAAGGAGCCTATCACAAGGAGTCTCTGACGTCACCTGGTGGCACTGGCCACTCAGAGCAGTCCAGTGTGCCAGCAGCACCTCTGTTTCCAAGATGGCAGAGGTCTGGAGCACACTGGAGGAGCTCTGGACACCTCCCAGGGGAGGTGCAGGTCAGGGGAGTGGTCACTCCCCTTTCCTTTGTCCAGTTTCGCGCCAGAGCAGGGGCTAAGGGGTCCCTGAACCGGTGTAGACTGGCTTATGCAGAATTGGGCACCTCTGTGCCCAACAAAGCATTTCCAGAGGCTGGGGGAGGCTACTCCTCCCCTGCCTTCACACCATTTTCCAAAGGGAGAGGGTGTCACACCCTCTCTCAGAGGAAGTTCTTTGTTCTGCCATCCTGGGCCAGGCCTGGCTGGACCCCAGGAGGGCAGATGCCTGTCTGAGGGGTTGGCAGCAGCAGCAGCTGCAGAGAAACCCCAGGAAGGGCAGTGTGGCAGTACCAGGGTCTGTGCTACAGACCACTGGGATTATGGAATTGTACCAACAATGCCAGGATGGCATAGAGGGGGCAATTCCATGATCATAGACATGTTACATGGCCATATTCGGAGTTACCATGGTGAAGCTACATATAGGTAGTGACCTATATGTAGTGCACGCGTGTAATGGTGTCCCCGCACTCACAAAGTTCAGTGAATTGGCTCTGAACAATGTGGGGGCACCTTGGCTAGTGCCAGGGTGCCCACACACTAAGTAACTTTGCACCTAACATTTACCAGGTAAAGGTTAGACATATAGGTGACTTATAAGTTACTTAAGTGCAGTGTAAAATGGCTGTGAAATAACGTGGACGTTATTTCACTCAGGCTGCAGTGGCAGGCCTGTGTAAGAATTGTCAGAGCTCCCTATGGGTGGCAAAAGAAATGCTGCAGCCCATAGGGATCTCCTGGAACCCCAATACCCTGGGTACCTCAGTACCATATACTAGGGAATTATAAGGGTGTTCCAGTAAGCCAATGTAAATTGGTAAAAATGGTCACTAGCCTGTTAGTGACAATTTGAAAGTAATGAGAGAGCATAACCACTGAGGTTCTGGTTAGCAGAGCCTCAGTGAGACAGTTAGGCACCACACAGGGAACATATACATTCTCACCTATGAGCACTGGGGCCCTGTGTGACAGGGTCCCAGTGACACATACATATAGGCCACAAACCTATGAGCACTGGGGTCCTGACCAGCAGGACCCCAGTGACACATAACAAACATACTGAAAACCTAGTGTTTTCACTATGAGCACTGAGGCCTGGCTATCAGGATCCCAGTGAGACAGTGAAAACAGTGACAAACACCCTGACATACACTCACAAACAGGCCAAAAGTGGGGGTAACAAGGCTAGAAAGAGGCTACCTTCTCACACAACCCCCCCCCAAACGAAGGACAATAAGGCTAACCTTGGCCAGTTGAGACTTTATTGTCTAAGTGGTGATAAGTAGAGAGTAGCTCTGCAATAGACTGGTTACTCCCTTTATCATCCACTATATGGTTACTTCCCTGTGGGGATGTAAACCACCCTGTTTGAAGTTTTTTAGCTAAGCAACAATGTGAAGATGTATTTTCAGAGTTTCTATCAGTAAGTTTTAGTTTAGAGCAGTGGGAATTGTCCACTGAACCTATTTGTAGTGATGGAAATGCCAGACAGGGATGCTGTCTCAGAAAAGCCATAGCTGGGCAAAAACTTTGTCCATATGGCTGGAAGAGAGAACAGGGATGCTGTTTCTCTTGGGTTGGAGCAGGGCAGGGATGCTGTCCTATCAGCTCCACACTAGGGCAGGGATGCTGTCCTAAGTGTTGTGAGGCAGAGCAGAGTTTCTGCACTAAAGTTTCTCTGGGAGGGTTGGAGGGATGCTCCATGTTAACTAAAATGGTGCTCTTTTTCTCACCAATGTTAGTTATCCCACAGAGAGGTACTTCCACCTCAGGGAGTCCAGCTTTGCCAGCTGATGATTCCCTTGGAACAGGTGCCACCCCAGGAGAGGTTTCTCCCACCACAGGAATAGTATCCTGAATGGTAGGGTGGTTAGGGGATACTGTGATACCCTTTTTACCTGTTGCTGGAGAGGGATCCTGAGTTTTCAGGCCTTCTCTCCTTTGCTTTTTCATTTCACTTGAAATGAGAGGGAACAATTCCTCAGGGATGCCCAGCATGGCTGCATGGGCATAAAACTCTACATCAGCCCAACCTGAGGCCTCTAGGTCATTACCTAAGAGACAGTCTACAGGTAAGCTAGGTGATACCACCACCTGCTTAGGGCCAGTAACTCCACCCCAACTAAACTGAATTATAGCTAAGGGAAGAAACTTAGTGGAGTTATGGACATCAATAATCTTATACTGTTGTCCAATGATGTGTTGTTCAGGAGGCACTAGGTTTTCAGTCACCAAAGTGAAACTGGCACCTGTGTCCCTGTAGGCCAAGGCCTCAACACCATTTATTGAAACTGTCTGCCTGTACTTATCCATTGTAAGGGGACAAGCAGCCAGTGTGGCAAGGCCAATGCCACTAGGTGTGACAGAAACTGTCTTGGGACTGATGACATCAGTTTTCACTATGGACCCATAAGTGAACCCAACTACACCCTTTGCTTGACTGTTGCCAGCAGTCCCACCACTAGTACCACTACTGCTAGGGGCACTAGAGCTTGATGTATTAGTGGTGGTAGGCTCAGGGGGTTTACCTGGACAGGACTTATCCCCTGGCCTATGGCCTCTGTTTTTACACACAAAGCACCAAGGCTTTTTAATGTGTGCAGGTTGGGAAGAAGAGGAAGAATTTGTTTTATCCCCACCCTCTGAAGAGTGTTTAAGATTTGAAGTGGGATCTTTGGTTTTACCCTTATCCCCATGCTTATCTTGAGATTTTTCACCATCTTTCTTCTTATTGCCATCTTTGTCACCCCCTGTATGAACTTTTCTGTTCACCCTTGTTCTGACCCATTTGTCTGCCTTCTTTCCCAATTCTTGGGGAGAGGTCAGATCAGAGTCTACCAGGTACTGGTGCAACAAATCAGACACACAATTATTAAGTATATGCTCTCTCAGGATTGTGTTATACAGGCTTTCATAATCAGTAACTTTACTGCCATGTAACCACCCCTCCAAGGCCTTCACTGAATGGTCAATGAAATCAACCCAGTCTTGTGAAGACTCCTTTTTGGTCTCTCTGAACTTTATCCTGTACTGTTCAGTGGTTAAGCCATAACCATCCAGGAGTGCATTCTTAAGAACTGTAAAATTATTGGCATCACTTTCTTTCACAGTAAGGAGTCTATCCCTACCCTTTCCACTAAATGATAGCCATAGGATAGCAGCCCACTGCTTTTGAGGGACATCCTGTACAGCACAGGCCCTCTCAAGTGCAGCAAACCACTTGTTAATGTCATCCCCCTCCTTATAAGGGGGAACTATCTTGTGCAGATTCCTGGAATCATGCTCTTTTGCAGGATGACTATGGGGAATACTGCTGCTGCCACCATGGGTATCTAAACCCAACTTCTGTCTTTCCTTCTCTACTTCTAAAGACTGTCTATCCAAATCCAGCTGTTGCTTCTTGAGCTTCAGTCTGGTTTGTTCCACTCTCAATCTATTGAGCTCCCTTTCTAACAATCTGTCATCAGGGTGGGTGGGAGGGACATTTCTAGATACAGAGGTATGATGGGAATGAACAGAAGGAGACCTGTCCCTTACAGAGGGCACCCTAACAGCTTGGCTACCAGTATAATGTGAGAGCACACCATTAGTATGGTGTGATTCAACCTCTGTACCAACTATGCTAGACTGTCTAGTAATGGGCAGGCTGAGAAGTTTCTTTCCTGAACCTTTTCCTGGGGGAGTCCCTGGATCAGATTGAGAACCATTAGCTACTTTTTCTACAGATTGGGCACTTATGGCCTTATCCTGTACTCTAAGCATATTAATTAACAGTTCTAAGGAAGGATTCTTCCCTACACTCAAACCTCTCTCTATGCAGAGACTCCTTGCTCCTTTCCAGCTAAGGTGATCATATGCAAGTTTGGACAGTTCAACATTTTGGCCTGTGCCAGACATTTTTAGAGAGAGTTAAAGTGAAAGAGAAAAAAGTTTTCAGAACTTTTTGGAAAGACAGAAAAAAACTTTTTAAACTTTTAAGAACTTTTTGAAAGTTTTAGAAGTACTTTTCAGCACTTAGAAAAGAGTGCAAAGAGGAAATGCAAAACTTTTTGGCTATGTGTATATACACTGACCTGGTTTTGTATATTTTTCTCTTATGAAAAGTACAATGACAAGAGTGGTAAGTAGTCTCAAAGCACTTATCCCACCACTGCACAACCAATGTAGGAGGCTGGACTGGCTTGTAGTGAGTACCAAGGGGTACTTGCACCTTGCACCAGGCCCAGTTATCCCTTATTAGTGTATAGGGTGTCTAGCAGCTTAGGCTGATAGATAATGGTAGCTTAGCAAAGCAGCTCAGGCTGAACTAGGAGACGTGTGAAGCTACTACAGTACCACTTAGTGTCATATGCACAATATCATAAGAAAACACAATACACAGTTATACTAAAAATAAAGGTACTTTATTTTTATGACAATATGCCAAAGTATCTTAGAGTGTACCCTCAGTGAGAGGATAGGAAATATACACAAGATATATATACACAATAGCAAAAATATGCAGTATAGTCTTAGAAAACAGTGCAAACAATGTATAGTTACAATAGGATGCAATGGGGAAACATAGGGATAGGGGCAACACAAACCATATACTCCAAAAGTGGAATGTGAACCACGAATGGACCCCAAACCTATGTGACCTTGTAGAGGGTCGCTGGGACTATTAGAAAATAGTGAGAGTTAGAAAAATAACCCTCCCCAAGACCCTGAAAAGTGAGTGCAAAGTGCACCAAAGTTCCCCTAAGGACAAAATAGTCGTGTTAGAGGGAGAATGCAAGGAAAACACAAATCAGCAATGCAACAACGATGGATTCCTGTCTGAAGGTACCTGTGGAACAAGGGGACCAAGTCCAAAAGTCACAAGCAGCTCGGAGATGGGCAGATGCCCAAGAAATGCCAGCGGTTGGTGCAAAGAAGCTCTTACTAGGCTGAAGAACTGTGAATACTGCAGGAACGACAAGGGCTAGAGACTTCCCCTTTGGAGGATGGATCCCCCACGCCTTGGAGAGTCGTGCAGAAGTGTTTTCCCGCCGGATGGACGCCAACAAGCCTTGCTACACGCAAATCGTGCGTTTGGCGTTTTTGGACGCTGCTGGGGCCCAGGAGGGACCAGAAGGTCGCAAATTGGACCTGCAGAGAGAGGGGACGTCGAGCAAGACAAAGAGCCCTCACTGAAGCAGGTAGCACCCGGAGAAGTGCCAGAAACAGGCACTACGAGGATGCGTGAAACGGTGCTCGCCGAAGTTGCACAAAGGAGTCCCACGTCGCCGGAGACCAACTTAGAAAGTCGTGCAATGCAGGTTAGAGTGCCGTGGACCCAGGCTTGGCTGTGCACACAGGATTTCCGCCGGAAGTGCACAGGGGCCGGAGAAGCTTGCAAAGTCGCGGTTCCCAGCAATGCAGCCCAGCGAGGTGAGGCAAGGACTTACCTCCACCAAACTTGGGCTGAAGAGTCACTGGACTGTGGGGGTCACTTGGACGGTGTCGCTGGATTCGAGGGACCTCGCTCGTCGTGCTGAGAGGAGACCCAAGGGACCGGAGATGCAGCTTTTTGGTGCCTGCGGTTGCAGGGGGAAGATTCCGTCGACCCACGGGAGATTTCTTCGGAGCTTCTGGTGCAGAGAGGAGGCAGACTACCCCCACAGCATGCACAAGCAGGAAAACAGTCGAGAAGGCGGCAGGATCAGCGTTACAGAGTTGCAGTAGTCGTCTTTGCTACTATGTTGCAGGTTTGCAGGCTTCCAGCGCGGTCAGCGGTCGATTCCTTATCAGAAGGTGAAGAGGGAGATGCAGAGGAACTCGGCTGAGCTCATGCATTCGTTATCTGAAGTTTCCCCAGAGACAGAGACCCTAAATAGCCAGAAAAGAGGGTTTGGCTACCTAGGAGAGAGGAAAGGCTACTAACACCTGAAGGAGCCTATCACAAGGAGTCTCTGACGTCACCTGGTGGCACTGGCCACTCAGAGCAGTCCAGTGTGCCAGCAGCACCTCTGTTTCCAAGATGGCAGAGGTCTGGAGCACACTGGAGGAGCTCTGGACACCTCCCAGGGGAGGTGCAGGTCAGGGGAGTGGTCACTCCCCTTTCCTTTGTCCAGTTTCGCGCCAGAGCAGGGGCTAAGGGGTCCCTGAACCGGTGTAGACTGGCTTATGCAGAATTGGGCACCTCTGTGCCCAACAAAGCATTTCCAGAGGCTGGGGGAGGCTACTCCTCCCCTGCCTTCACACCATTTTCCAAAGGGAGAGGGTGTCACACCCTCTCTCAGAGGAAGTTCTTTGTTCTGCCATCCTGGGCCAGGCCTGGCTGGACCCCAGGAGGGCAGATGCCTGTCTGAGGGGTTGGCAGCAGCAGCAGCTGCAGAGAAACCCCAGGAAGGGCAGTGTGGCAGTACCAGGGTCTGTGCTACAGACCACTGGGATTATGGAATTGTACCAACAATGCCAGGATGGCATAGAGGGGGCAATTCCATGATCATAGACATGTTACATGGCCATATTCGGAGTTACCATGGTGAAGCTACATATAGGTAGTGACCTATATGTAGTGCACGCGTGTAATGGTGTCCCCGCACTCACAAAGTTCAGTGAATTGGCTCTGAACAATGTGGGGGCACCTTGGCTAGTGCCAGGGTGCCCACACACTAAGTAACTTTGCACCTAACATTTACCAGGTAAAGGTTAGACATATAGGTGACTTATAAGTTACTTAAGTGCAGTGTAAAATGGCTGTGAAATAACGTGGACGTTATTTCACTCAGGCTGCAGTGGCAGGCCTGTGTAAGAATTGTCAGAGCTCCCTATGGGTGGCAAAAGAAATGCTGCAGCCCATAGGGATCTCCTGGAACCCCAATACCCTGGGTACCTCAGTACCATATACTAGGGAATTATAAGGGTGTTCCAGTAAGCCAATGTAAATTGGTAAAAATGGTCACTAGCCTGTTAGTGACAATTTGAAAGTAATGAGAGAGCATAACCACTGAGGTTCTGGTTAGCAGAGCCTCAGTGAGACAGTTAGGCACCACACAGGGAACATATACATTCTCACCTATGAGCACTGGGGCCCTGTGTGACAGGGTCCCAGTGACACATACATATAGGCCACAAACCTATGAGCACTGGGGTCCTGACCAGCAGGACCCCAGTGACACATAACAAACATACTGAAAACCTAGTGTTTTCACTATGAGCACTGAGGCCTGGCTATCAGGATCCCAGTGAGACAGTGAAAACAGTGACAAACACCCTGACATACACTCACAAACAGGCCAAAAGTGGGGGTAACAAGGCTAGAAAGAGGCTACCTTCTCACAGTGCCATCTTGTGCATGGGTGTTTTTCCCTGTATGGTTGTGATTGCCCTGTCAGCTTTGCCTTGTGTGCATGGTGATTTTGTGGGCTAGGTGATTCTCCGTAATGGGCATGCTGTGGTGATGGGTGTTTATGCAGGTCTGTGATGAGGTCCATGGATTGTTGTGGCATGCAGGGCTTGGTATTGGGATGGATGGGTTGTGATAGTGGGGTATATGTGAGGTGGTGGAGTGATGGGGTGAGGGCAGGGGTAGGAGTTTGTGATGGCATGTAGGTAGGGTGGGGGATATAGTAGTAAAGATTTGACTTACCAGAGTCCAGTCTTCCTGCTGCTCCTGCGAGGCCCTCAGGATGCATGATCACCAAGACTTGCTCCTCCCATGTTGTTAGTTGTGGGGGAGGAGATGGGGGTCCACCGCCAGTCCTCTGTACAGCTACCTGGTGTCTAGCAACCACGGAACGCACCTTTCCCCGTAGGTCGTTCTACCTCTACCTTATGTCATCCCTTGTTCTTGGGTGCTGTCCCACGGCGTTGGCCCTGTCCACGATTCTGCACCATAGCTCCATCTTCCTAACAATGGACGTCTGCTGCACCTGTGATCCAAATAGCTGTGGCTCTAACCGGATGATTTCCTCCACCATGAACCTTAGCTCCTCCTCTGAAAACCTGGGGTGTCTTTGCGGTGCCATGTATGTGGTGTGAGTGATATGTGTGAGGATTTGTGGGGTGATGTGTTGTGCTTTGTGCTGTGAGGTGCGTGGATGATGTATGGGGGATGGTGTTCTGTGGCTCAGATTGAGTGGGTGCTCCTGGCTTGTGTCTCTCTCTCTGTTGGCAATCTTTTTGATTCATTGAAAGGGTTGTGGGTAATGTGGGTGTGTGTTTTATATTGGATTGGATGTGTGGGTGTGGTGTGTGTATGTGTGTTAGGTGTGTGTAGTTTGAATTGTCCTATGTGGTGTAGTTTTGTAAGTGTGTGTGTGTTTTGAGTGCAGCAGTGTGTACCGCCAATGGTTTATCACGGTTGAAAGACCGCCACGGTGATTCGTGGGTCCTGATACTGTGGGCGTATTCCTGTTGGCGTAACGGTGTGGGTTTTGGTACCGCCAATTTTTCACTGACCTTTGGTCGGCTGGGCTTGTGTGGGTGTCTGCATAGTGGCGGATTTCTCTGTGTAGGTCATAATACCACTAACGGTATACCGCCGCGGTATCTTGGCAGCCGTCAGCATGGCAGTAGGCGGCATTTACCGCCAGGGTTGTAATGAGGGCTACAGTGTCTTACCTGTGTGTCATTGGAAGTATTGCTGTATTACTGTACTTCTGTTGTCCTCATCTTCACCCTCTTCATCTTCACTGTCCACAGTGTCCACTGCTGCCACACAGCCATCTCCAGCCTCATCCTCCTGCAGAAAAGGCACCTGGAGATGTAAGGCAAGGTTGTGCAACATATAGCATGCCACGATGATCTGGCAGACCTTCTTGAGTGAGTAGTAAAGGGATCCACCAGTTAGATGAAGGCAATGAAACCTGGCCTTCAGGAGGCGGAATGTCCTCTCTATGATTCTTCTTGTTCGCCCATGTGCCTCATTGTAATGCTCCTCTGCCCTTGTCCTGGCATTCCTCACAGGGGTCAGTAGCCATGAGAGGTTGGGGTAACCAGAGTCACCTGCAAATATCGAGGGACAACTGTTAGACACACACTAACCGTTTGAGCCCACACTATACACCAACACCTACTAGGTGGGAACCAGGGCTCACCTATTAGCCACACCCGGTGCCTCTGGAGTTGAGCCATCACATATGGGATGCTGCTATTCCTCAGGATAAAGGCATCATGCACAGACCCAGGATACTCTGCATTGACATGGGAGATGTACTGGTCCACCAGGCACAATAACTGCACATTCATAGAGTAAAAGCTCTTTCGATTTCTGAAGACCTGTTAATTTTTCCGGGGGGGGGACAAATGCAATATGTGTTCCATCAATAGTCCCAATAATGTTGGGGATATGTCCCATTGCATAGAAATCAGATTTGGCCACAGTGAAATCAGCTTTCACTGTGGCCAAATCCTCCACCTGCCTGGGGGAGAATGATGTAGCTGAGCATATGTTTAATCAGGGCAGACAACACACTGGTCAGCACTATTGAGAACATTGGCTGAGACATTCCTGCTGCCAAGCCCACTGTCACTTGGAAGGAGCCAGTTGCCAGGAAATGGAGCACACATAGGACTTGCACAAGAGGGGGGATCCAGATGGGCTGACAGATAGCAGATATCAGGTCCGGCTCCAATTGGGCATACAGCTCTGTGATTGTGGCCCTGTCCAGTCTATAGGTGAGGATAATGTGCCTGTCCTCCATTGTTGCCAAGTCCACCAGGGGTCTGTACACGGGTGGATGTCTCCATCTCCTATTCATCCGCAGAGGTTGCAATCTAGGGGGCAAAACGGTGAGTAGCTGGTCAGTATTCCATATTTACAAACACTACACTGCATTCCATGTTGTGACTTGAACAGTATATTGTTGGATAGGTCCACATGGTGCCTATGTGTATTGTGACACAGTTAGGTGTCAAGGCCTGCCCCCACCCCCTGAAATGGCATCCGCCTGTCCTGAATGGAGGGACATGTGGAAATGAGGTAATTCTGCTGACGTTGTGCACCGTTGCGGGAGGAGGTTGAGAACTGCCGTGCAACTCCTCATTGGATACCATTGGGCCCTATACGTTACAGTGGCCAATGGTGATATACACCGGTGGTGACGGTACGCTGCGGATGTGACTGTCATTATCTATCTGTTCACTCACTTGCTACCTGACCTTCAACAGGAGAGGACCTAGACTGCAAGTGCTGCTGTGACCTGTTTCTGGAACCGACCATGGCTCGTGTCCCTGGGGAAAGGGCCCCTGCCTTCACCGCCGCAGAGTTGGAGAGACTGGTGGATGGGGTCCTACCTTTCAGGAATCTCCAAGGTGCCTCCTGCGTTAAATCATATCTCTTCATATCATATCATATGTTCTTGGTTAAACCTTCATGTTTCTTAGTAAACATAATGTCCTGTGGTACATAATTGGTTTTATCAATGCTTGTTTTCCCAATGCTTATTTGCTAATGTGAGCAGGTCTAGACATGATTCTAATTGGGTGTGGTGTAGACATGTGCTTCTAATTGGGTGTGGTGACTTATCCACATGTGGAGACTCAACTGCTTTCCTGATTGGCTATAAATAGCAGAGTGAAGCATGCCTCCCTGCTTGGCTTTGTTTTGCTTCCTCATCTCAGCATCTGATTTGGCATTCGAGCCCCTGATATCATCCTGGTATTCAGGACTTTTGAGGCAATTCTTTTCTTTGTTCCTGTACCAGATGACACCAGGCATTCCTCCAGCGCTCCGGAAAAGACTGCAGCTAAGTGACTAGTATTCTCCTGGGAGTTTGTTCTTTAAGCGCAGCGCTTTCCTAGAACAGCTGGTTTATTTCAGAACTGGTATTTGGCAGAGTGCTTATCTTGAAGAGACAATTGCATTTCTGAACATTTTACATTATTAGTGTAATTATTTGGCTAAATGTGCTTCTGGAAATCTGATTGAGCTCAAGTACTACAAAAAGTGACAGTGCAATTTTAAAAGCACATTTACGTGACTTTTCTTTCTCTAATAGCATAACTCTTGGTTTTAAATTGTGTCATTCATGCCTGTGTTTCAGCTTTGAGGAATTTGCTTTTGAAGGGTTTTTCACACACACAGTGAAACCAAACCAAACTGTGCCACCCTAATTGTTTAAACCCAGAGTGGACATTTATATTTCTTGGATTGTTTTAGTTCCTTTTAGTTTAACCCTATGTATGCAGGAAAGTTATATGTCATATAATTAATGCCCTTGTTTGTCTTTCTTGTGCACGAGAAATGCAACCACAGTTCTAATTGTAGTGTGCAACAGTGAATCTCTGTAAAGCCAGCCCTAGTGACGCAGTACTTATTGTTATGGTACTCAGTTTGGGTTTTGGTAATGCAGTGTTAGTAATTGTGCCAACAGTTATTATTATCCAAGAAAAGTGCTGGAGGGCTGTTGCCTGTTTGTGTGTTGTGTACGCCAATGGTGGTGTTGTTGCCGCATTTGACCAAGGGTATCCTTTGTCTCCCCCCACCCTTTTTGTGTTGTCACCCTGTCCTTATGTGCATTAGCATCATCTGGCGGAGGAGTAGAGGCATCAGTGATGGGGAGAGATGCCCAGGAGGCTGAATCCACCGACGGTAAGGGCACCAGTGGAATGGAGGGCGAGGGGAGCACCATGGCAGAGACTGAAGGGGACAGTTCTGACAGTGATACCTCCTCCAATGAAAGCTCCCTGGTGGTGGTAGACACCTCTGTGCCCATCCTAATTACAGGTGCAGCCCCACACCCGTACCAGCACCGCCCTCCCAGCAGCCCCTCAGCATGTTTCCTGTGCCCGCTCACCCTGGAGGATGGGCATCTCCTTCGCCCCAGGCACCTCAGACCCTGCCCCAGTTAACCTTGCTGCCCTGAGTAAGGAGGCTATTGTCCTCCTGCGATCCATCTCTGTTGGGCAGTCAACCATTGTGAATGCCATCCAGGAGCTGGCAGCCCATTTGCAACAAACAAATGCATTCCTGGAGGGGATTCACTCTGACATGGCGGCCCAACAGAGATCAATCCAGGCTCTGGCCTCCTCCAACTTCCTCTACCCACTCCCATTCCCCTCAACCCCAACCTATTCCAAGCACATAGGCAGAACACCATGCACACAAGACAACACACAGGAGTGGTTCAGGCAAACACAAGCATCACACATACCGAAGGCACTCACACAACCACCATACAGAATCAGACATACCAACATCCACACCTCCACTGTGTCCCCCTCCTCCTTGTTGTCCACCTCCCTCCCAGTTGGGTCTACAATCACACCTGCATGCACTACATCCTCATCCGCTCCCACCATCAGTACAACGCCTTTCACTACAAGCCCCTCACTGGAAGTCACCACCCCCACATCCATGCACACATACCCTATGTCCTCTCTCACTGTGTCTGTGTCCCCTCCTCCCAAAGTACACAAACGCAAGCCCTCAGACACCCAACAGCCATCCACCTCACAACTGCATCCAGCCCATGTACCTGCACCCAAACACGGCAGACACCTCCTACAACCATTTCCTCTTCCTCCACTCTCAAACCTTCACTCTCTTCCTGCCCGTGTCCCTAAGAAGCTATTCCTCTCCACCGTTGACCTCTTCCCTACCACTCCCCCTTCATCCTTCATTTCAGGCCAGGGTGGTCAGAACCCAGGTGAGCACCTCAGCCACCCAGTCCACGGCCACAGTAGTGTCGACAACTACTGCAGGTGGGAGAGGATCCCGGGCACCAGGCAGCAATACTGAAAGGGTGCCTGCATCAGGTGCTTCAAGGAAGGGTAAGGAGATACCACCAGCTGCAACAGCGAAGGGCAAGGAGGCACCACCAGCAGTGTCTAGGAAGGGCAAGGAGGCAACACCAGCTGTGACACAGAAGGGTTAGGAGGCACCACCAGCAGCATCTAGGAAGGGGAAGGAGGCACCACCAGCTGCAACAGGGAAGGGCAATGAGCAATCCCTGGCTGCTGACAGGAAGGGCAAGGGGCCTGCACCAGCAGGCAGGAAGGACAGGAGGCCTGGTGCTGGGACTCATTCGGAGCCCCCATCACCAACCATGGTGGTTCAGCCTTCCAAAGCTGAAAGGGAAGGGCTGGAGACTCCCCCCACCACTGCCAGCACCGCCACCAGCACCACTGCCAGCACCGCCACCAGCACCACTGCCAGCACTTCCACCAGCACCACCTCCAGCACCACTGCCAGCAGCAGCAGATCCAGTGGACAGCCATCCGAGGCAACAGGGGATGGGCTGGAGCCTCCCTCCACCACTGCCAGCACCGCCACCAGAACCACTGCCAGCAGCAGCATCCCCAGTGGGCAGCTGTCCGAGGCTGCAGGAGGGGATGAGCCTCCCCCACCACTGCCAGCACGCCACCAACACTACTGCCAGCAGCAGCAGCCCCAGTGGGCAGCAGTCCGAGGCTGCAGGGGATGGGCTGGAGCCTCCCCCCACCACTGCCATCCCCAACACCAGCACCACCACTGAGTCATTCACTAGAGAGACTGTGACCTTGCACTCCCCAGGACCAGGCAGTGGGCAAACCACCCACTTGAGAGACTGTGGCCTTGCACTCCCCAGGACCAGGCAGTGGGCAAACCATCCACTTGAGAGACTGTGGCCTTGCACTCCCCAGGACCAAGCAGTGGGCAAACCTCCCACTTGAGAGACTGTGGCCTTGCACTCCCCAGGACAGCACACAGGGCATGTTGCCCCCTCCAGGACCATTGGTGTTGTACCATCTTCTGGCCCCCCCATTTCCCCTCCCCCTGAGGTGCCTGTGTATATTTGACTTGATACCCCTACAGTGTTCTCTCCATGTTGTTGCAGGAGTGAGGTGCGGCCTTGGCCTATGTGTTGTGGCCCTGTGGCCCACGGACATTGAGGACTGGGCAGTGTCCCTACATTTGTAAATATGTATATACATTTGTATTTTGATGCACTTATTCATGTTATTTTATCGTATTACACTCACTTTCTTCAAATCATTTTGTCCTTGCATTATTCCTGAGGGGTACGGGGGGAATATGTAATGTTAGTGCATCTGGTTGTGTGTATAGTGATGGGGGTGGGGGTGTTGTGTGTTACGTGTGTATGTCACTCTCTTTTTCCTCCCCCCTCCCTTGTGTGCTAGGTGGCAGTACTCACTGTGGTCGTCTTCGCCGGTGTTGACGTTCATAATGCAGCAGAAGGTAGACGAGCATTGGAAATATGTGCAGCTCGGGCTCCATGGCATCGTGGTTGTTCCCTGAGTCTCCACAGGCGAGTCCTTTGACTTCTGTGTAGGGTTCTGCCATGCTTTTGATGTTGTTGGTACCGCCCCAGAAAAGGTGGCGGATAGGCCGGTCGTAATAGTGTGGGCGGTACATTGTCTTCCGCCAGGCTGTTGGCGGTTACCACTGTGGTGCTTGTTGATTCCACCATGGCGGTCGGTGTGTTAAAGTGGCTGTCAATCTGAGCAGTTTCAGCCATGGTCATAATTCCATTTTGGTTACCCCCGGCCTGTTGCCGGTATTACAGCCACTTTATCACAGACCGCCAGGGTTGTAATGAGGGCCATAGTGATTGTAAGGGATTGCAAGTGAGGGAGCGTCAGTGCTATCTTCCCTCAAATCCATATTAATGAATATGTTGAACAGAAGGTGAAATGACTACTTGTCTATAAGAACATGAAAATATTTATTTCTTGTACATAACTAGAAAGTTGTTTGCATTTAAAACAATATGATATCAACTCATTTTTTCTTGTTGATTTCTTTATCTGTATTGTTTGCAAATAATTTTTTTATGCTTTAACTTGAATCATTATGTTAACCAATACTGAATGCAAAGAATGTTGTCTTAATGAATTCCTCCTGGAATACCTTTTGTTCTTGTTAGACCTGGCATCCTGGCATGGTCTCCCCGAAATTTTTGCCTCTGCTCCCCGGTTTGTTGATGTGTGCTGGACTCTTTAACACTGCTATCCAGTGCTAAAGTGCAAGTGCTCCTATGTAAATTGTATGTGTATTTGGCTTTCCATGATTGGCATGTTTGATGTACTAGTACGTCCCTAGTACAGTGCACTAGAGGTGCCCAGGGCATGTAAATCAGATAAGTCCCTAGTACAGTGCACTAGAGGTGCCCAGGGCCTGTAAATCAAATACATACTACTAGTGGGCCTGCAGCACTGATTGCCACCCACATAAGAAGCCCTGTAAACATGTCTCAGACCTGCCACTGCAGTGTCTGTTTGTGCAATCTTGCACTGCCAATTCGACTTTGCAAGTGTACTCACTTGCCAGGCCTAAACCTTCCATTTGTATACATGTAAGGCACCCCTAAGGTAGGTCGTAGGTAACTCCATGGGCAGGGTGTAGTGTATGTTAAAGGTGGGACAGGTACTTATGTGTCTTACATGTCTTGACAGTGAAATACTGCCAAATTCCATTTTCGCTGTTGCAAGGCCTATCTCTCTCGTAGGTTAACATGTGGGCTGCCTTTAAATGTTATTAAAGTGCAGATTCCCTTTGGGAGCAGATAGAAATTTGGAGTTTAGGGTCTCTGAGCTCACAATTTAAAAACACACCTATTAGTGAAGTTGGTTTTTAGATTGTAAGTTTGAAAAATGCCACTTTTAGAAAGTAGGCATTTTCTTGCTTAGACCATTCTGTGACTCTGCCTGTTTGTGGATTCCCTGTCTGGGTCAGTTTGACATTTGGGCTGTTTGCATCTCTCTCAAGACAGTGACACAAGGGGAGCTGGGGTGTAGAATGCATATCCTGATGAGCCATCTATGCTGGAAGGGAGGGGAGAAGTGGTCACTCACACCTAAATGTGCTGTGCCTCCCCTCATACAATGCAGTCTCCAACCCCCTGGTGTGTGGCTGGGGACTGGCCTGGGCAAGAAAGGATCTTACAAACATTTGAGACTTTACTTTGAAGTCTGCCAACTTCAAAGGCAGAAAGGGGTAAATGTATTGGACCCAAAACCCCAGACCCTTAACCCCTTCGCTGCTAGGCCTTTTCCCCCTCCTGTGCCGAGCCTTTTTGTGGCTATTTGGAGCAGTTCACGCTTAGGCCCTCATAACTTTTTGTTCACATAAGCTACCCACGCCAAATTTGCGTCCTTTTTTTCCAACATCCTAGGGATTCTAGAGGTACCCAGACTTTGTGGGTTCCCCAGAAGGAGGCCAAGAAATTAGCCAAAATACAGTGAAAATTTCTTTTTTTTTTTAAATGGGGAAAAGGGACTGCAGAAGAAGGCTTGTGGTTTTTTCCCTGAAAAGGGCATCAACAAAGGGTTTGCAGTGCTAAAATCACCAGCTTCCCAGCTTTCAGGAACAGGCAGACTTGAATCCGAAAACTCAATTTTTCAACACAATTTGGGCATTTTACTGGGACATACCCCATTTTTACGATTTTTTGTGCTTTCAGCCTCCTTCCAGTCAGTGACAGAAATGGGCATGAAACCAACGCTGGATCCCAGAAACCACAACATTTCTGAAAAGTAGCCAAAATTCTGAATTCAGCAAGGGGTAATTTGTGTAGATCCTACAAGGGTATCCTACAGAAAATAACAACTGAAAAAGAAAAATATTGAAATTGAGGTGAAAAAAACATCAATTTTTCTCTACGTTTTACTCAGTAACTTTTTCCTTCAATGTCAGATTTTCAAAAGCAATATACCGTTACGTCTGCTGGACTCTTCTGGTTGCGGGTATATGTAGGGCTTGTAGGTTCATTAAGAACTCTAGGTACCCAGTGCCAATAAATGACCTGCACCCTGCAGTGGGTTTTCATTCTATGACGGGTATAAAGCAATTCATTTGCTGAAATATAAAGAGTAAAAAATAGCTATCAAGAAAACCTTTGTATTTCCAAAATGGGCACAAGATAAGGTGTTGAGAAGCAGTGGTTATTTGCACATCTCTGAATTCCGGGGTGCCCATACTAGCATGTGAATCACAGGGCATTTCTCAAATAGACGTCTTTTTTACACACTGTCTTACATTTGGAAGGGAAAAATGTAGAGAAAGACAAGGGGCAATAACACTGGTTTTGCTATTCTATGTTCCCCCAAGTCTCCCGATAAAAATGATACCTCACTTGTGTGGGTAGGCCTAGCGCCCGCGACAGGATATGCCCCAAAACACAACGTGGACACATCACAGAAAACAGAGCTGTTTTTAGCAAAGTGCCTACCTGTAGATTTTGGCCTCTAGCTCAGCCGGCACCTAGGGAAACCTACCAAACCTGTGCATTTCTGAAAACTAGAGACCTAGGGGAATCCAAGATGGGGTGACTTGTGGAGCTCTGACCAGGTTCTGTTACCCAGAATCCTTTGCAAACCTCAAAATTTGGCTAAAAAAACACATGTTCCTCACATTTCTGTGGCAGAAAGTTCTGGAATCTGAGAGGAGCCACAAATTTCCTTCCACCCAGCATTCCCCCAAGTCTCCCGATAAAAATTATACCTCACTTGTGTGGGTAGGCCTAGCGCCCGCGACAGGAAACGCCCCAAAGCGCAACGTGGACACATCCAAATTTTTTAAAGAAAACAGAGGTGTTTTTTGCAAAGTGCCTACCTGTAGATTTTGGCCTCTAGCTCAGCCGGCACCTAGGGAAACCTACCAAACCTGTGCATGTCTGAAAACTAGAGACCTAGGGGAATCCAAGATGGGGTGACTTGTGTGGCTCGGACGAGGTTCTGTTACCCAGAATCCTTTGCAAACCTCAAAATTTGGCTAAAAAAACACATGTTCCTCACATTTCTGTGGCAGAAAGTTCTGGAATCTGAGAGGAGCCACAAATTTCCTTCCACCCAGCGTTCCTCCAAGTCTCCCAATAAAAATGATACCTCACTTGTGTGGGTAGGCCTAGCGCCCGCGACAGGATACGCCCCAAAGCGCAACGTGGACACATCCAATTTTTTGAAAGAAAACAGAGGTGTTTTTTGCAAAGTGCCTACCTGTAGATTTTGGCCTCTAGCTCAGCCGGCACCTAGGGAAACCTACCAAACCTGTGCATTTCTGAAAACTAGAGACCTAGGGGAATCCAAGATGGGGTGACTTGTGTGGCTCGGACCAGGTTCTATTACCCAGAATCCTTTGCAAACCTCAAAATTTGGCTAAAAAAACACATGTTCCTCACATTTCTGTGGCAGAAAGTTCTGGAATCTGAGAGGAGCCACAAATTTCCTTCCACCCAGCGTTCCCCCAACTCTCCCGATAAAAATGATACCTCACTTGTGTGGGTAGGCCTAGCGCCCGCGACAGGAAACGACCCAAAGCGCAACGTGGACACATCCAATTTTTTGATAGAAAACAGAGGTGTTTCTTGCAAAGTGCCTACCTGTAGATTTTGGCCTCTAGCTCAGCCGGCACCTAGGGAAACCTACCAAACCTGTGCATTTCTGAAAACTAGAGACCTAGGGGAATCCAAGATGGGGTGACTTGTGTGGCTCGGACCAGGTTCTGTTGCCCAGAATCCTTTGCAAATCTCAAAATTTGGCTAAAAAAACACATGTTCCTCACATTTCTATGGCAGAAAGTTCTGGAATCTGAGAGGAGCCCCAAATTTCCTTCCACCCAGCGTTCCCCCAAGTCTCCCGATAAAAATGATACCTCACTTGTGTGGGTAGGCCTAGCGCTCCCGACAGGAAATGGCCCAAAACACAACGTGGACACATCACATTTTTTTATGGAAAACAGTGCCTACCTGTGGATTTTGGCCTCTAGCTCAGCCGGCACCTGGGGAAACCTAGCAAACCAGCACATTTTTGAAAACTAGAAACCCAGGGGAATCCAAGATGGGGTGACTTGCGGGGCTCTGACCAGGTTATGTTACCAAGAATCCTTTGCAAACATCAAAATTTGGCCAAAAAACACTTTTTCCTCTCATTTCGGTGACAGAAAGTTCTGGAATCTGAGAGGAGCCACAAATTTCCTTCCACCCAGCGTTCCCCTAAGTCTCTCATTAAAAATGGTACCTCACTTGTTTGGGTAGGCCTAGCGCCCGCGAAAGGAAATGGCCCAAAACACAACGTGGATACAACATATTTTTTCACAGAAAACAGAGGTGTTTTTTGCAAAGTGCCTACCTGTGGATTTTGGCCTCTAGCTCAGCCGGCCCCGGGGGGGGGCAGAAATGCCCTAAAATAAATTTGACCCCCCACCCCCCCCAAACCCCCCCTGCCCGGGAGCGACCCTTGGCTACGGGGTTGCTCCCCCTGCGTGACATTGGCGCCAAAAAACAAATCCCCGGTGCCTAGTGGTTTCTGCCCCCTTGGGGGCAGATTGACCTAAAATCGACCAATCTGCCCCCAAGAGGGGCAGAAATGGTCTAAATACTATTTGCCCCCCAGGGGAGCGACCCTTGCCTGATGGGTAGCTCCCCATCTAAAAAAAAACAAACAAACAAAAAAAAAAAACACCAAAAATAAATGTGCCCTGGCGCCTAGAGGTTTCTGCCCCCCCTGGTGGCAGATCGGCCTAATAATAGGCTGATGTGCCCCCAGGGGGGGCAGAAATGGCCTAAAATAAATTTGCACCCCCAACCCCCACCCCCCCACCAGGAGCGACCCTTGCATACGGGGTCGCTCCCCCTGCGTGACATTGGCGCCAAAAAACAAATCCCCTGTGCCTAGTGGTTTCTGCCACCTTGGGGGCAGATTGACCTAAAATCGACCAATCTGCCAAGGGGGGCAGAAATGGTCTAAATACAATTTGCCCCCCAGGGGAGCGACCCTTGCCCCCCTTGGTCGCTCCCCATCTCTAAAAAAACAAAAAAACAAAAAAAAACACACAAAAAAAATGTGCCCTGGCGCCTAGAGGTTTCTCCCCCCCTGGGGTCAGATCGGCCTAATAATAGGCCGATCTGCCCCCAGGGGGGGCAGAAATGGCCTAAAATAAATTTGAATCCCCGAGCCCCACCCCCCACCCCAGGAGCGACCCTTGCCTACGGGGTCGCTCCTCCTGCGTGATATTGGTGCCAAAAAACAAATCCCCAGTGCCTAGTGGTTTCTGCCCCCTTGGGGCAGATTGACCTAAAATTGACCAATCTGCCCCCAAGGGGGGCAGAAATGGTCTAAATACAATTTGCCCCCCAGGGGAGCGACCCTTGCCTGATGGGTCGCTCCCCATCTCTAAAAAAAACAAACAAACAAAAAAAAAACACAAAAAAAAAATGTGCCCTGGCGCCTAGAGGTTTCTGCCCCCCCTGGGGGCAGATCGGCCTAATACCAATAGGCCGATCTGCCCCCAGGGGGGGCAGAGATGGCCTAAAATAAATTTGCCCCCCCACCCCGCTCCCCCCCCGGGGAGCGACCCTTGCCTACAAGGTCGCTCCCCTTGCGTGACGGCGCAAAAAAAAGATCCCTGGTGCCTAGTGGTTGCCTAAATACAATTTGCCCCTCCAGGGGAGCGACCCTTGTCCAAGGGGTCGCTCCCCATCTGTAAAACCCCAAAAAAAATCCCTGGTGCCTAGTGGTTTCTGCCCCCCGGGGGGCCAGAAATGGCCTAAAATAATCCCCCCCCCCCAGGGAGCGACCCTTGCCTAAGGGGTCGCTCCCCTTGCCTAAGGGGTCGCTCCCCTTGCGTGAAATTCATGCAAACAAAAAAAACTCCCTGGTGTCTAAT
Organism: Pleurodeles waltl; assembly: GCF_031143425.1. Classification (NCBI taxonomy): domain Eukaryota; kingdom Metazoa; phylum Chordata; class Amphibia; order Caudata; family Salamandridae; genus Pleurodeles; species Pleurodeles waltl. Next base: position 401,594,020 of record NC_090444.1, on the reverse strand, counting down.
GGTTTCTGCCCCCCTTGGAGGCAGATTAGCCTCATCAAAATAGGCCAATCTGCCCCCAAGGGGGGCAGAAATGGCCTAAATATAATTTGCCCCCTAGGGGAGCGACCCTTGCCTAAGGGGTCGCTCCCCACCTAAAAAAATAAATAAAACATAACAAAAAGACAAAAAAAAAAAAAATGATCCCTGGTGCCTAGAGGTTTCTGCCCCCCCTGGGGGCAGATCGGCCTTCCCAAAAAAATGCCCCCCTGGGAGCGACCCTTGCCCAAGGGGTCGCTCCCGTTGCGTGAAATTCACGCAAAAAAACAAACTCCCTGGTGTCTAATGGTTTCTGCCCCCCTTGGGGGCAGATTGGCCTCATCAAAATAGGCCAATCTGCCCCCAAGGGGGGCAGAAATGGCCTAAATATATATTGCCCCCTAGGGGAGCGACCCTTGCCTAAGGGGTCGCTCCCCACCTAAAAAAAAAAGAAAACATTACAAAAAGAAAAAAAATAAAAAGATCCCTGGTGCCTAGAGCTTTCTGCCCAAGGGGTCGCTCCCTTTTGACAGTTTCAGTAAAAAAAAAAAATCCCTGGTGTCTAGTGGGGTTTCAAAAGCCGGATTGCAAGCAATCCGGCTTTTGAAACCCTGTGAGAGACTTCAAAGGGAAGGAAATACATTTCCTTCCCTTTGAAGCCCCTCCGGGCCTCCCCCATGGGATTGAAAGAGAAAAGCTTTGCAGCGCGATGGGGGAGACCCTGTGACTAAACAGCGCGCGCTCGCGCGCTGACGTCACAGGGGAGCTGGGGGGGTCGGGGGTGGGAGGGGAAGGGCTTTCCCTTCCATCCCTGACTTGGGGAGGTGGGGGGAACACCACAGAGGGAGCGCTAGCGCTCCCTCTGGGCTCTGTGCACAGGACGTAATGGTTACGTCCTGGGCACAGCAGCACTGTGCATCAGGACGTAACCATTACGTCCTGGGCACAGAACGAGTTAAATTACTTTAAGGATTCAAGAGGAACCTCTTCCACGAGAGGAGCTGATGAGCTGAGGAGAAGTGCTGACCTGGCCTGTGACTGTGCTATGTTGGGCTAGCCTGTAGTTGCTGCTTCTGCCTGCACAAGGGGACAAAGACTGGACTTTGTTGCATTCCTGCTTGAGAAGTGAATCCAAGGCCTTGGAGTAGAGCTTGCCTCCTGTTTTGAAGCCTCAGGGACAACAGAGGCTTCACCAACCATACCTGAGTCTACTTGCTGTGGACTCTAGCTTGCCAGAGGGTGCCATTCCAGTTTCTGGTCCCCTGGAAGTGAATCCCTGGAAGAAAACCAGTCTAACGGCGTCGGACAATGCCATGCGACTTTGCGAAGGACGCAGTTGGAAGGAACCGCGACGCTGCTTGCCCCGAGTCCGTGCACCTTGCTGAGTGCTATGAATTCGATGACCCTGTGAGCTGACGCTCCTACCCCGGAACCGCAACTCCGCCTGCTCTAAGGCCGGGGACCTCGTAGAAGTCCAACGACCCTGTAGGCCTTGTGTCGCTGCAGCCGCTGATCCCACCAACTTCACTGACATCAAAGTGTCATAAGTCCAATGTCCTTGATGATCGGACACAATCACAGCGCCTGTGGCCCTGTGACATCATCACAACCCCATGAGGTTGCCCTGCAGCATCGTGACTCCATAGGACTTCGCATCTGCTGGGACCAATAAACCGACTTTGCATCTGATGCAAGCCAAAGACCTCATTTCTAACTGTTCTATGTATCATATTACCCAGTTCCATTAGGCAAATAGGGTTGCCCTGTTTGTTGTAATATTTTATCAAGGGGCCTGTTCTATGTATCATATTACCCAGTTTCATGAGGCAAATAGGGTTGCCCTGTTTGTTGTAATATTTTATCAAGGGGCCATTGATTATTGAAATATATGGGGTACCAACATTATAAGAAAAGGCTCCCAGAACCAAGGGCTCATTGTCAGTGGGTCAGCTATTTCTCCTGTGACTGTGGAGGAATGAAATCTGTTGGGGATTTTGGGGAAAGAACCTCAGAGTATAACTACTCAGTCTCTGCAATTGTCATAGTGGTTAGAGAAACAACTGAACATATGAAGACAGTAGCAATAACTTTCAACTTGCCTTGTGGAACAGTGTTATGAGAGGTCACATAAAATGTCTCTATGCTTGTTGTCTCTATGCATGATGCCAGACAAATGCCTGCCACTTCAAATTTGGAGAGAATTATTACCAGAAGAAGGCATGTTAGTAAAAGTGTTCCCCCAGTCGAACTTCTTTGTTGATATAACTGCTCCTGAGGATCTGATAGAGACTGTGGGCCTCATTACAAGTGTGGTGGTCATCAGACCGCCACACTCGTAGTGCCCGTCAGGACTGCTGCTGTTGCGCGGTCCGACCACTACATTCAAACACGGGCAGTCAGACCGCCAGGGTTCTGCCAGCACCACCAGGATCTATGATCCCAGTGGCCTGGCGGTGGCAGAGATCGTAATCCACCAGGGCAGCACTCCATGCAGCGCTGCCCTGCGGATTACGACAAGCCTTTTCATTGCGGTAACACCACCAGGAAAAGGCTTGTGGTGAACAGGTGCAGGGTGTACAGGGGGCCCCTTGCACTGTGCATGCAATTGTTGTCCCTGACACCAAAGTTCAGGGATGCTTTTTCACTTTACTCACTTTACTCAGAAAAATTGGAGAAAACATTAAAGTATTCCTTACAGGACTGATAGTAAACTAAAATTATGACCAGTTTTAGCTTTTGTACACTGCAATTACATGACCGGAATACTTTAAAAAAAGAAAGAAACTGGCACCATTACTAAATTATTTCAAGTCCAATTGCATTAGCCGGCTAATCATTTTGGATTGTAGGAGAGTTCTATAATTTAATTTCATACTGAGTGGTGAAGTTTCTACGTGGCCTGGTTAGAGGGATGTGGAAAAACTAATAATGTCATTGAGGGCTGGGGTATCTATTTTGTTTTGTCCTGTGCAGGAAAAGCACACCCCACTTTCTATCACTTCCTGGACATTCTGAAAAAGGAGTAATGTTTCCAGAAAATGTGTTAAACACAATCTTTTTCAGGAAGTCTACAATCCAAAATTACTTTAACTAAAGTAGATTATTCAAAAACTCCTATCAAACATTCCACAATTTGATATGTTTGATGATGTAAAAACTGCCTGGCATGTATTGCCTGTATGTTACATTACAACCAAATAACTGGCACCTGTCTTACTCAATTGTCTTTCCCCTTATAATAAACATTGCCAGCACTCAATCCCGAATATAATTCCAAAAAACACTTCCACTTGGAGATATCATCTTGTTTTTAAAGAAGATGGTTTTATATGCTCCTGCCAACTTCACTCCAAAATACCTTGAATCAGAAATCCACAATGTGAATTCTAAACCACCCACAAGTAGAAAAACATGTTGTTTGTATAATGAAAACCTTCTTCAGGATAACAAGAATAGAGATATCACAATTATATTGTAAGCATGTTTAGGTCTTAAAACACCTGCAATTTACATATGTTGCATTTTAATAAAAACATAACCACTTCCTTAAATCAAAATGCCTAAACTATTCCCTTAAAAACAGAAAACAAGTATATTCATGAAAGACTATTTTAAAAGATGCTCCATTACAAATGCAGAAAACAAAGTTGAAAGTTAAGTCATGTTTAGTACCCATCAGCCCCAACAGTAAGACCCATAGATCAAAGAAGTAAAAAAAAAACACAGCTTTAAGGATTTGAACTCAAAAACGTGTAAAATCATGAAAATGATAACATGCATAGTCGAAGAGTAAGATTAAGAACCCTACACTCTACTACTACCCTTTACTGTTTTGTAACAGATCCCAACTAACTCAAGAAAACTGCATTGGGATCAAAAGTTAAAAAGGCAAACAATATATATCCACCTTTACTAACTAACCTACACTTTCTTAACCTTAGACTACAATAAACGCACGCTCATTAGCTAGTACTAAAATAAGTAAAATGTCCTCATCTGACCAATATAGTTGCAACATTCCATCTCCATCTGTCCACAAGTGGCACGAAAATATGCTACATCCTGTAAATTAAAAAATAAAACTGTCACTGGTCAAAGCAAAAAGGACATTTTCCTCCATAGAAATTATTGTAAAACCGTAGAAAAAGTTATAAAATTATGGTTAAATATTTTAAAAATATATACCAGTCTCAAACTGCTTGAACAAGCAGTCTATGTTCAACCCCAAGAACACATCCATGATAACCATCTCCTTCATGACTATCAGTCTGGCTTCTGATCATGTTGCAACACTAACTTACCCATGATGCCCTCCAGACCACAGATAAAGATGACCCTTGACTGCTGATATTGTTGGTCGTCCAACTGCTTTAAATACAATTGACCACCCCTGCATCTCAAAAGGATATCCTGCTAATGTCCTGCATTGATTTGCCTCCTACTTTACCATCCAACAGTAATTTTTTTACATGGTCAACTCCATGTCCCGAAAGCTTTCTATCACCTGCACCAATAGGGTTCAATTCAGTATCCAGTCATCATCATCTTCTACATATAGCCACTTGGTGTACTACGTACAGATAAAGGCATCAAGATTCATCAATATGCCAACATTACAAACTTTATTCTCCTCTGCTCCAGACATCCAACACTTTAAACATTGCCTGAATATCATCCAGACCTACATGTCCATCATCTACCTGAAGCTCAACCCAACAAAGACAGAATTCCTGTTATTTGCCAAGACTACAAACAAGAAACAGTACAAACCTGACAAATTACTCCATACTGGCGCCCCTTCAGTTGTGGAGCACATCTTATCCAGGGCCTGAAGAAATATGATTGTATCAGCACCACCATGATGAACCTCCAATTGCTCCCCTTTCCAGCCTACATGATCTTCAAAACCAGCTGCATAATTTACGATGCCATCACAATCAGCACCCCTGTTTATCCTGTGGACAGATTTACATCTGTGTTGTATCTCTGCACACCCCCATCCAGGACACCACCATACTGCAGACTAAGAAGTGTGAAAAAACCAAGGCAGGATCTGGAACATCCCCATATCCATCAAGACTGCCCCAGCACTGAGACAATTTAGGAAAGAGTTGAAGACTCATCTCTTGAAAGAACACTACATCACAATGCATTAACCGCCAATTCCCTGGCTATATCTCCTATCATTCACTGACTTTAGGCTGTCTTTGACATTGTCCAGCTCTCAGCTATATTTTGCTTAGGATCATGCTATAGAAATATCAAACACATACACCCATACATATATAAAACTATTAAACATTTCAATGTGTATAAATAAATTGTTATTAATAAACAATATATTCCTAATAAAATACATTATTCCCCAAAAATATTATGGTTGTCATTATGACAATGGTGGTGACTGTTAAAGTGGTGGTAATACCGCCAACAGGATGGGGGTAATTACTGCCAAACTATGAGCATGGCGGTGACAACTCCCATAGACAGCCAATGTACCACACCGACCGCCAGGGTGTTAAAACCACTGACCATGGCGGTAGCCATCAACAGCCAGGCGGAAGACAAGGTACCACCCACCATATTATGACACAGCAAACCGCCTGGATTTCCGTGGCAGTACCAACGCCAGCAAAAGCCTGGCGGAACCACTGCACAGAAGACGAAAGACTCACCATCAGAGACACAGAGAAGACCAACGCCGCCATGGAACAGGAACTTCAAGCCTTCCCGATGCTCTTCAATGCCATGCTCCACCTGGGACACCAACACCGATGATGACGGTGAGTACAGCGGCCTAGTACACATGGGAGGGAGGGAGGAAAAGGAGAGTGACACACACACACACAGCACACACCATTCACATACACACCATACACACAACCAGCTGCAGAGTGAAACTAATGTCACAGGACTCACGTCATAATAATGCAAGGACAACATATAGGTATAACTGATATTGTAATTTGATGCCAACAGCTACCATATTGTCCATGTAATAAAATAAATTGGAGTAAATATTCAGAAAGAGCCAATGACCAGTTCAAAGTACAAAAGGCCCGTATGGCCACAGGGCACAGTCCAAGCCCCAACGTGTTCCCTGACAATATCCACACTACACTGTGCAGGGGCATCATGTTGGGAAAGGGCAGGTGTCTCAGGGAGATGGGGGTGGGGGCACCTCAGCTGAAGTGGGGAACTTGCCTACTGGTTCTGGAGAAGGGTTCCATGCCCATTTTCCATTGCTGGGGAGTGCAAGGTCAGAGTCCCTGAAGTGGGGAACTTGCCCACCGGTACTGGAGGGGGCTCCATGCCCATTTTCCTTTGCTGGGGAGTGCAAGGTCACAGTATCTGAGGTGGGGAACTTCTACAACAGTCCCTGGAGGGTGAGCTACATGCCCTCTGCTGGAGGTGAGGGTTGCTGTGTCCCAGCTGGAGGTGAGGGCTGCTGTGTCCCAGCTGGAGGTGAGGGCTGCTGTGTCCTAGCTGGAGGTGAGGGCTCCTTGCCCACTGCTGGTGGAGGTGTTACCCTTCAAGCCTCTCCTGGAGGTCAGGACTCCTTGCCCACTGCTGGTGGAGGTGTTACCCTGTCAGCCTCTGCTGGAGGTGAGGATTCCTTGCCTACTGCTGGCAGATGGGCCATCTTGCCTCTCTTAGTTGGTGGAGGGGAACCTTTCCTTACCTGGGTGGTAGAGTGGGATACTTCCCTTTCTTGCCTCCATGACTAGAAGGTGCCTCCACTGTCCCCGTGGACTGCTTGGCTGATGTGCTGGGATGGGTCGTTGGGACCCTGCTCTTATGGGCAGGACAGGGGGTGGAGGGAGAGGGAAGAGGTCAAGTTGGGCAAGGAAAAGCTTCTTAGGGACGGTGGGACAGGATGACGGAGGAGGGATGGGAGTGGAGGTTGAGGGAGTGGTTGTTGGAGGTGTACGTCTGCTTGAAGTGAGTGCATGTGCATGGACATTGTGCTGATGTGAGGTGGATGGCTGTTGGGAGTCTGAGTGGGTGTATTTGTGTCTCTTTGGAGGGGGCAGACAGGGTGGGAGAGGACACAGGGGACACATGGATGGATGTTGTGAAGGTGTCTGCAAGTGAGGTGTGTGTGCTGCTTGGTGTGGTGATGGTGGTGGTAGCTGTTGATGCAGTGCATGCAGGTGTGAGAGCAGATGTGAATGTGTGGGAGGAGAAGGAGGGGGGGAGACAGTTTAGGAAATGGATGTTGTTGTGTGTGCAACTGTCTGTTGTTTGCGTGAGTGCTCGTGGCCTGAAGTGTGCTGCCTGTGTTTGTCTGTGCCACTCTTGTGTGATGTTTTGTGTGCATGCTTGTCTGTATGTGTGCATGGGATGGGTTGGAGTTGAGGAGACTGGGACTAGTAAGTGGTAGTTGGAGGGAGGAAGGTAGGAACAGGGATGATGGCTGCCATAAGAGAGGAGGCCAGAGCCTGAACAATCTCTGTTGAGCCTCCAATCCACTGTGGAAGCCCTCCAGGAATGCATTGCATTTGCTGCATCTGGGATGCCAGCCCCTGGATGGCATTCACAATGGTTGACTGCCCTACAGAGATGGATCTCAGGAGGTCAATAGCCTCCTCACTGAGGGAAGCAGGGCTGACAGGGTCAGGGCCTGTGTTGCCTGGGGCGAAGGAGATGTGCACCCTCCTGGGTGAGCGGGCACGGGAAACACACTGAGGGGCTGCTGGGAGGGTGGTACTGGTATGGGGGTGGTGGCTGTACCTGTAGCTGGGGTGGTCTCAGAGATGTCGGTCACCACCAGGGAGCTTCCATCGGCAGAGGAATCAGAGTCAGTGTTGTCACCTCCTGTTTCCGCTGTGGTGCTCCCCTTGCCTTCCATCCCACTGGTTCCCTCGGCGTAAATGGACACTGCCTCCTGGGTCCTGTGAGATGCAGCTCCCACTGTTGCCCATACCCCTGCTCCTCCACCAGATTATGCTAATGTACACATGGACAGGATGACAGAAGAAAAAAGGGGATGAGAGAGAGAAAGGGAGCACTGGGTCAATCACATCACCAACACAGATCGAATACACATTACCGTCACACATAGGGATCAGGATTAAGTACCAAGCATTGCACTGGCATTCCATTGGCTAGGTACCACAGCAAGATGAGAGCCAAACACAGCCAACTGCACCCCTCCTGGGACCCCCTAAGCCCTGTCTGACATGGAATGCAACCTAGCTAGGTTACCAGATTTTGCTATACACCTATTACCATTGAGCTGGATCACACTGCAATGTCTGACCTGGCATTAAGGGGCACCCACTAACTGACACCTCCACCATGCACCCTACCAATTACAGTTGTAACACCCACTGTAGTCACCCCCTTGTGGCTGCTGTGATGCCCTCAAGTGCCAATCCAGCTCTGGGAAGGCCACCACCAGTATGCGGGCCATCAGGATGTCTCAGGTTCCGATGGCCACCCTGCCCTCGTTGGGAGGCCATCCCCAGCTGGGCCTCCGCAGTCTTCCGGGCCCAGCTTTTCAGGTCCTCCCACCTTTTCCTACAGTGGGTACTCCACCTGCTGTAGACCCTCAGGGTTCGCACGTCTTTGGTGATGGCACGCCACAATCCCTTCTTATGATGGGTGCTGACCTGCAGAGGTAATACAGACAGGAGGACACCATTACACATATAATCCAGCCTGTCACACATACAGCCCCCAAATCCCATTTCCATCTCCATTGGCACACACATCACCCAGTGCCCAACATGTACACTACCATCAGACATACCATCCCCTCAAATGGCACAATGCTTGCACACACATCTCCATGCAACCTTGTCACATGCAGCGTGCTCATGGTGTACTCACCTGTTGGTCCATACAGCTGTCCATACTGGGGAAGGACCCCATCCACCAAGTGCTCCAACTCCTCGGAAGTGAAGGCAGGGGCTCTTTCCCCGATCACATGGTCCATGGCAGGATCCAGACACAGATCACAGCAGCACACACAGTGTAGGTGTTGTCCTGTGGAAAGTCATGAATCAAGTGAGGTCATAGATGGAAAATGGTGGTCACGTCTGCAGCAGTGTACACTGTCACCGCCGTCGGTGATCCCCATTGGCCACTGTACTCCATAGAGGCCCATATTAGCCAATGAAGAATAGCACGGCGGTGCAAGATCGCTTTCTGTCATGACACCCAAAGTTGGCGGAGTTACCTCACTTCCACCTGTCCCTACATACAGGACTGGTGTTCGCCATTTTATGGCGGTAGACAACATTCAGATAATCGAGAACTGCGTCATTGCAATGATTTTCACATGCATTGTCATTCCCATAGTGCCAACACATTAATGTTCAATGTACACTAAGGTGGCGGTTCCATTGCTCAAATTGTGACACCCTACTCACTCTGTGTCCCTGAGATGCCTACCACTGTGGATGAATAGGAGGAGGAGGCAAGACCCCAGTGTACAGACCCCTTGTGGACTTGGCTACACTGGAGGACATGAAGATAATATTCACCTATAGACTGGACAGGGCTAAATTTATAGAGCTGTGTGCTCAGTTGAAGCCTGATCTGATATCAGCTATCCGTCATCCCACTGTGATCCCCCCACGTGTGCAAGTTCTATCTGGCTCAATGTCCTGGCAACTGGTTATTTCCAAGTAGCAGTGGGCTTGGCAGCAGGAATGTCACAGCCAATGTCCTCAATTGTGCTGGCAAGGGTTTTGTCTTTCTTGGTCAGACACATGTGCACCTACATTGCTTTCCCCCAGGTGGAAGATTTGGCCACTGTGAAGGCAGGAATATATGAAATGGAACATATACCTAATATTTATTGGGGCGATTGATGGAACATATATAGCTTTTGTCCCACCCCCTCCACAATGAACAGGTGTTCAGGAGTCAGAAGTGTTTTCACTCACTCAATGTGCAAATGGTGTGCCTGGCTGACCAGTACATCTCCCCCTTACTGTCAAGTATCCTGGGTCAGTGCATGACACCATCATCCTGAGGAATAGCGGCATCCCAAATGTGATGGCACAACTACAGAGGCACAGGGTGTGGCTAATAGGTGAGCCTGAGTCCCCACCCAATGTATGTCAGTGTATGCATTCAGGAGTTAACCTCATACCATTGTGTAATGCTAATGTTTGTCCCTCAATACTTGCAAGTGACTCTGGCTACCCAAACCTATTGTGGCTCTTGACCCCTGTGAGGAATGCCAGGACAGGGGCTGAGAATTGGTATAATGATGCACATGAGCAAATTAGAAGAATTATTGAAAGGACCTTAGGTCTCCTGAAGGTCAGGTTCAGATGCCTTCATCTTACAGGTGGATCCCTGTGCTACTCACCTGAGAAGGTCTGCCAGATAGTAGTAGCATGATGCATGTTGCACAACCTGGCCCTCAGATGACATGTGACTTATCTGCAGGAGTAGGAGATTGGAAATGCCCTGTGGCAGCAGTGGACCCTGAGGATAGCGAGGATGAGGAGGCAGAGGGTGAGGATGTGGACAACAGAACATCAGGTATAGGTCAATACTTTTAATGACACACAGATGGGACAGTGTAACTGACCATTTCTCTGACTATTGATGTTTTCTGTGTAGCTGTAGCAGGATGGCATTCACTTCCTTTGCATCTCAACTGGCTGTCACCTATGCCTTCTAATTTTGCAGATGTTGGTGTTATAACAACTATGTACTGATGTGATGACAACAGACAGCTACAGATCTTCATTTGAATGAAATCACAATGTTCAGATATTTTGCACTAGATGTGACTGTTTCCATAATTGCACATTTTCATAACATAAAACACCATCACTCATGTTTTGTTCAAGGGTGTTTATTGTAGTGCAAATTATAGATGGTAAGGTACAATGGAATGGGTTGATGGTAGAGGTAAGTCCAGGGTATTGGTCCAGTCTGTTTGTAGCACAGGTCCAGTGTCCAAGGGGCCATGGGAAGGGAAGCAAAAGCAGTTCAGAGTGGACAAGGTGACAGGGTAGGACACAAGGGGCACAATCAGGAGAGGCTCATTTCCTGGTGGTGGAATTCGTCTTGGCAAGTGTCTCTGGCTTCTGTCTGGGTCGCAGGAAATGTTTGTGGGGTGGTTCACTTTCTGCATGGGGTGGGGTGCTGGTGGCCTGTGGGTCATGTGGCAGGGCATCCTGTCCACTATCTGCAGCAGAAGTGGAGATCTGGTCAGTTGACTGGCTAGTGGTAGGGGCCCGCTGGTGTGCTGTCCATTCCCTCATGATGTTGGCCATATCTGCCAGCACCCCGGTTATAGAGACCATAGTGGTGTTGAGGGCCTGCAAATCTTCCCTAATCTCCTGATAGTGTACCTCCTGGAGCCGCTTGTTCTCCTGCATGTTGGTAAGAATCTGGCCCAGCTTGTCTCAGGATTATTGGTAAGCCCCCAGGACTTTAGTGAGTGCCTCCTGGAGAGTTGGTTCCCTGGGTCTGTCCTCCCCCTGGCACACAGCTGGCCTCCCAGCATCCCTGTTCCCCTGTGCCTGTGTCCCGTGAACGGTGTGCCCACCATTGTGCTTTGTCCTGGGGAGTGCAAGGCTACAGTCTCTCAAGTAGGTGACTTGTCCACTGGTTCTGTAGGGGGTAACATGCCCTGTGCTTGGTCCTGGGGCGTGCAAGGCCACAATCTCTTGAGTGGGTGACTTGCCCACTAGTTCTGGAGGGGGCAACATGCCCTGTGCTTGGTCGTGGGGAGTGCAAGGCCACAGTCTCTCGAGTGGGTGACATGCCCACTAGTTCTGGTGGTGGCAGGCCGCACAGCTACCTTTGGAGGCTGGATCATATGTCGTCTGCCGGAGGGGACAGCTGCACTGTGGTGGTGGTAGTGGGAGGCTCCTGCTCAGCCCCTGCACCCTCCGATGGCTGCACTGTGGTGGTGGTCATGGGAGGCTCCTCCTCAGCCCCTGCACCCTCCGATGGCTGCACTGTGGTGGTAGTTGTGGGAGGCTCCTGCTCAGCCCCTACACTCACTGATGGCTACACAACCACGGCTAGCGGTGGGTGCTCTGTGACAGCTACTGCTGCAGGCTCCTTTCCCCTCTTGCTGGCTGGTGCAGGCTCCTTCCCCTTCTTGCTGGGTGGTGCAGGCTCCTTCCTCTTCAGTATTTGTGGCCTGCAACCCTTTCCATTACGAGTAGGTGCTGATGAAACTGAGCCCGTTGACTGTTTGGCTGAGGTGCTTGGCTGGGACCTTAATACCCTGGCCATACGTGCAGGACCAGGGGGGAGGTGTAGGGAAGCGGTCAAACTAGAAAAGGAAAAGCTTTTTAGGGACATTGGGGTGGAAAGAGGGAGAAGTAATGGGAGTGGAGGATGAGGGAGTGGTTTTTGGAGGTGTTTGTCTGCTGGATTTGGGTGCAGGTGCTCTTGTGAGGTGGATGGCTGTTGGGTGTCTGAGTGCCTTCGTTTGTGTACTTTAGGAGGGGGACACAGACACGGTGGGAGAGGACACAGAAGACGTGTGTATGATGTTGTGGAGGTGTCTGCCAGTGAGGTGTGTGTTCTGCTTGGTGTGGTGATGTTGATAGTGGATGTAGATGTAGTGCAGGGGGGTGGAGTAGGAGGAGGAGGAGACAGTGGAAATAGTGGATGTTGTAGTGTCTGCAAACGAATTGTGTTTGTGTGAGTGCCTTTGGGATGAAGTGTGGTGCTTGTGTTTCCCTGTGAGACTCTTTGGTGTTGTCCTGTGTGCATGCTCATCTGGCTGTGTGTTTGGGATGGGTTGGGGTTGAGGAGAATGGGACTGGAAAGTGGTAGCTGAAGGGGGGACGGTTGAAACATGGACAATGGCTTCCATCAGAGAGGAGGCCAGAGTTTGGATCGATCTCTGTTGGGCCGCCAATCTACTGTGAATGCCCTTCAGAAATGCATTAGATTGCTACATCTGGGCTGCCAGCCTCTGGATGGCATTCACAATGGCTGATTGCCTTAAAGAGATGGATCTCAGGAGGTCAATAGCCTCCTCACTCAGGGCAGCAGGGCTCACTGGGGCAGGGCCTGAGGTGCCTGGGACGAGGGAGATGCCCAACCTCCTGGGTGAGCAGGCATGGGCATCTTGCTGGGGGGCTGCTGGGGGGACGGTGCTGGTACGGGGGTTGCGGCTGTACCTGTAGCTGGGGTGGTCACAGAGGTATCCGCCACCACCAAGCACCATTGAAGGAGGTATCAGAGTCTGTATTGTCCCCTCCAGTCTCTGCCATGGTACTCCCCTCGCCCTCCGTCCCACTGGTGCCCTCAGCGTCAGTGGATTCTGCCGCCTGGGTCCTGTGGGATGCAGCTCTCTCCGTCGCCGGTGCCTATGCTTCTCTGACAGATGATGCTAATGCACATAAGGACAGGATGACAAAACAAGAAAGGGAGGAGGGAGACAAAGGATACACTGGGTCATTGACTGCACCAACCCCACTGTTGGTGTACACAGCACTCTCACACACAGGGTACAGGCCTACACACTATGCATTGCACTACCAGTGATATGGCTAATCACCAAGGCATGAGGAGGAGTACGCAATGCCAACTGCAGCACACCTGGGACCCACGCAGCCTGACCAGTAGAGGATGCTAACAAGTTAGGTAGGCAATATTTCCACTTCAGACCCTTAGACACCAGAGGACCTACTCTGCTATTGCTGGCCTGGCCTAGGGGCACCCAGTGACACACACCCACCACCCGGATACCACCCCTCCAGGCGTTTCCTTCAATGATGGCCACTGCACTCACCCCCTTGTGGCTGCAGTGATGCCCTCAAGTGCCCATCCAGCTCTGGATAGGCCACCCCCAGTATTTGGGCCATCAGGGGGGTCAGGGTTCGACAGGCACCCCTTCCTCGTTGGGTGGCCATCCCCAGCTGGGCCTCCGCCATGTTCCGTGCCCAGCGTCTCAGGTCCTCCCACTGTTTGCGACAGTGGGTGCTCCGCCTGCCTTAAACCCCCAGGGTCCACACCTCCTTGGCGATGGCACGTCATATACCCTTCTTTTGACAGGTGCTGACCTGCAGAGGCAATACAGACACGAGAACACCATCAGACAAACAGTCCAGCCTGTAACCATACGTGTTTCCATCACCATTGGCACACACATAGCCCAGCACTCAATGTGTACCCTGCTAAGAGGCCATCCCTCTCCCCTTACATGATGCCTTCACATACCGCTTCATACATTCATGCCACATGCATCGTGCCCACAGTGTACTCACCTGTTCTTCCGGAGGCCCATACAGAAGTCCGTACTGGGGTAGGGCCCCATCCACCAGTCACTCCAAATCTTCTGAAGTGAAGGCTAGGGCCTTTTCCCTGGTCACACGGGCCATGGTAGGTTCCAGACTCAGGTCACAGCAGCACATGCAGAGTAGGTCCTTTCCTATGAAAGATCAGGAAACAAGTGAGGAATAAGATAAGAAATGGTGGTCACGTCCCCGGCGGTGCATACCATCACCGCCGGCGTAGATCGCCATTGGCCACTGTACCCCATAGGGCCCAATATTAACCAATGAGGAATTGCACAGAGGTTCAGGACCACCTCCCACCATCGCGCACAAGCTCAGCGGCATTACCTCACTTCCACCTGTCCCTCCAACCAGGACAGGCAGACACCATTTCGGGGGGGGGGGGGCAGGCCTATGGAATAATGCTGCGTCACAGGATAAATAGGCACTTTCTTGACAAATCACACTGTCCCATCACATGTTTACAGATTGCAGACTACTGTTGTGGCTCCATTGTTCAGTTTGTGACAGCCTCCTCACTCTTTTGTCCCTTATATATCTACCACTGCGGATAAATAGGAGATGGAGACATACCCCCATGTACAGATCTCTGGTGGACTTGGCAACACTGGAGGACAGGAACATTATCCTCACCTATAGATTAGACAGGGCCATAATCACAGAGCTGTGTGCCCAATTGGAGCCTGACCTGCTATCTGCTATCCGTCATCCCACTGGGATCCCTTCTCTTGTGCAAGTGCTATCAGTTCTCCATTTCCTGGCAACTGATTCTTTCTAAGTGACAGTGGGCTTGGCAGCAGGAATGTCACAGCCAATGTTCTCAATAGTGCTGACAAGAGTGTTGCCTGTCCTTATAAAACACATATGCAGCTACATTGCATTCCCTCAGGTTGAGGATTTTGCCACTGTGAAGGCCGAATTTTATGCAATGGGACATATCCCCAATATAATAGGGGCGAATGATGGAACACATATTGAATTTGTGTTCCCCCCGCCAGAAGGAACAGGTGTCCAGGAATCATAAGAGTTTCCACTCTATGAATGTGCAGATGGTGTGCTTGGCGGACCAGTATATCCCCCACGTCAATGCTGAGTATGTTGGTCGGTGCATGATGCCTTTGTCCTAAGGAATAGCAGCATCCCAAATGTGATGGCCCAACTACAGAGGCACAGGGTGTGGCTAATAGGTGAGCCCTAGTTCCCACCCAGTATATGTTGGTGTATGCCTATGGTGTTGGCCATATGGGATAGTGTGTGGCTAAATGTTGTCCCTCAATATTTGCAGGTGACTCTGGTCACCCAAACCTATCATGGCTGCTGACCCCTGTGAGGAATGCCAGGACCAGGGCAGAAGAATGTTATAATGAGGCACATGGGCGACCTAGAATGGTCATTGAAAGGACCTTTGGCCTCCTAAAGGCCAAGTTCTGGTGCCTCCATCTAACAGGTGGATCCCTGTGCTACACACCCAAGAAGGTCTGCCAGATAGTGGTGGCCTGCTGTGTGTTGAACAACCTGGCCCTCAGATGCCATGTCCCTTTTCTGCAGGAGGAGGAGACTTGAGATGCCCCTGTGGCAGCAGTGGACCCTGTGGACAGTGAGGATGAGGAGGCAGAGGGTGAGGATGTGGACAACAGGACATCTGTAATCCATCAGTACTTCCAATGACACAGAGGTGAGACAGTGCAATTTTACATTTCAATGACTTTGGATGTATTCTCTGTGGCATTGGCCTGCTGGTATTTCCCACTTCTATGCCCACTTACTGTTCGCTCTGGCTATTCATTTTGCAGATGTTGGTGATTTCGCAAATACTCAGGTGTGATCACAACAGCCAGCTACAGGTCATTAATTCTATGCTCATTCTATGTAAAGTTCATTTGCAATGATTGTACCTCTTTCAATCAATACATATTTGAAATACATGACATACTCGAAATCAAATTATATCAAAGGGTGTTTCTTGCAGTGCTAATATATAGAGGGGAATGTGCAATGGGGTGGGGTGATGATGGAGGAAAGTCCAGGGTATTGTTCCAGTCTGTTTGTAGCACAGGTGCATTGTTCATGGGGACATAGGAAGGGGAGCAATGGCAGTTCAAGGTGGACAGGATGACTGAGTGGGGCACGAGGGGGGCAATCAGTAGAATCTCATTTCCTGGCAGGGGTCTTGGCAAGTGTCTCTGGCTTCTGTCTTAATCACATGGAACGTTTGCGGGGTGGTTCACCTTCTGCAGGGGGAGGGGTTCTGGTGGCCTGTGAGTCCTGTGGCGGGGCCTCCTGGCCACTAACGACAGCAGAAGTGGAAGGCTGTTCAGATGACTGGCTAATGGCAGGGGGCCGCTGGTGTGACACTGCCTCCCTCATAATGTTGGCCATGTCTGCCAGCACCCCTGCCAGGGAGATCACAGTGTTGTTGATGGCCTGCAAGTCCTCCCTGATCCCCCGGTACTGTCTCTCCTGCAGCCGCCTGTTCTCCTGCATGTTGTCGAGGATCTGGCCCATCCTGTCCTGGGAATGTTGATAGGCTCCCAGGATCTTAGAGAGCACCTCCTGGAGCATCGGGTCCCTGGGCCTGTCCTCCCACTGGTGCACAGCGGTCCTCCCAGTTGGCCTGTGCCTCTGTCCCCTGAACCGTGTGCCCACTGCCACTGACTTCAGGTCCCTGATTGTCTTGTGTGTGAGGCGTGGCCTGGGGTCCCTGTACAGGTGGGCACACTGCTGATTGATGTGTCCTGAGGACAGAGGTTTGGGGATGCTGGGTGGGTGCTGTGATGTTGGTTCCTGATGGGGGAGGCTCTGTGGTGGTCTGTGACTGGGCTTGGGTATCCGGTTGTCCAGTGGTCCCTGATGTGCCAGATAGATCGTCCAGATCCTGAAGACCAGAGTTACTGTCATCACTGTGGGCCTCTTCAGTTGGGGGACTGGATAGAGCTGACACCTCATCTCCAGTGACATTGGCTGGGGTACCTGTGGGGATGTAAATGATGTATTATGGTTAATGTGTATGACATATTGTACATTCCTGGCTACCCCTCTATGGTTGGTGATGCCCTGCCAGCTTTTACTTGTGTATGTTTGTGTGTGGTGGGGCTGTTAGTTCTCTATGCTCTGCATGCCTTTGTGATGAGTGTCCATGCAGCACTGTGAGGGGTGTCCATGCATTGGTAACACATGCAGGGCTTGGCATTGGGATTGAAGAGATGTGATGGTTGAGTGTGTGGGAAATAGTGGAGTGATGGCATGCAGGTAGTGGGGTGATAATATTAGAGAGTTGACTTACCAGAGTCCAGTCCTCCTCCGACTCCGGCTAGGCCCTCAGGATGCAATATTGTCAAAACTTGCTCCTCCCATGCTGTGAGTTGTGGGGGAGGAGGTAGGGGCCCACCACCAGTCCTCTGGATAGCGATCTGGTGTCTTGTTGCTATAGAACGCACCTTCCCCGTAGGTTGTTCCACCTCTTCCTGATGTCATCCCTTGTTCTTGGGTGCTGTCCCACTGCGTTGACCCTGTCCATGATTCTCCGCCATAGCTCCATCTTCTTGGCTATTAATATCTGCTGCACCTGTGCTTCAAATAGCTGTGGCTCTACCCTGGCAATTTCATCCACTATGACCCTTAACTCCTCCTCAGTGAAACAGGGGTGCCTTTTTGGTGCCATGGGTGTTATGTGATGTGTGTTGGTGATGGTGTGTTGGGTAATGTGTTGGGGTGTGTGAAGTAGGGTGTGTGAGGGATGTATGGGTGTCTGTGGTGTGTGTATGTAGTTGTGTCAGTGGTCTTGGTGTCAGTCTCGTGCCAATGATTTGTATTTGTAAGGGGTTGTGGGTAATATGGGTGTGTGTTTTACAGTGGTGTGGGTGTAGTGTGTGTACGGGTATCAGGAGTGTGTTGTTTGAATTGTCCAATGTGGAGCTGTTTTATCTGTGGGTGTCCATTGTGAGAGCTGTGGCATGTACAGCCAATGGTTTACCGCTGTTGAATGTCTGCCGTGGTAATTCATGGGTCATAATGTGGTGGGCGTTGTTCTGTTGGCGTAACAGTGTGGGTTTTGATACTGCCAGTTTATCACTGATCTTTGGTCTTGCAGATTTGTGTCTGTGGCTGAAATCATTTGGTTTGGTGTCTGTGTGTCATATTATCGTGAGCGGATATCAGCGGCTGCGGATATAAGTTGGTGGCCGTAAGCATGGCGGTAAGTGGGATTTACTGCCAGGTTCATAATGAGGGCCCATGTGTTTTAATGTAATTATTTCAATGTCTATTGTACCATAAAATGTGTACTGTACAATATGCACAGTATGTACAAACAAACAACAAACTCCTTACCTTAAATTAAATATTTGCTTTTGAACAACTCAATACTAAGGGCCTCTTTACGTGTTTGGCGGTCTTTTGTCAAGACCGTTGCGGTGGCGTCCCTCAAAAGACCACCATGTTGGAGGTAATCTGACCGCCATTTTAAGAGTCACACTGTGAAGACTGCCAAAATAAAGCCCAAATTCTAAAACCGCCAGGACACAGGAGGGCAGGAAAGAGTCGGTTCAACCACCAACACCACCAGCCTAACACAGTCCCACCTACCACATTGCGAGCTACAAATCACCACAAAGGTTCTTTCATGGTGGAAAACCATTGGCGGTGCGAACACCTGCTGTCAGTACCCACTCCTGTCAGAACATAACACCACATTGAACAGTTTAAATGCCCCATACCTGACACACATACACACACCAGACACACCTACTCACTACAGTATATAACACACTCCCACACACCCCACAATCCTTTGTAACTAATACCACATATAGAGATACTGAGAGCAGACAAATACACCAATATAGCACCTGTAGGTACACATACACACACAGACACATCTCACTCAGCACAAACCATATAACTGCAGAGTCAACACAATACACACATAGCGAGCACGCACAAACACCACAAGCGTCCAACACTCACAATGCACAACCCACAACCCCTTCAATCACCCAACACTGCACCCCTACACACACAACTCCCCCTCAACACAACTACTACCATGTCCCCACAAAAGCACCCAAGATTCACAGATGACAAGTTGAGGGTCATGGAGGATGAAATTGTCGGGGAAAAGCCAAAACAGTTTGAAGCACAAATCCAGCAAACCTCGATTATCAGCAAAATGCAGTTGTGGCAGAGAACAGTTGACAGGGTCAACTCAGTAGGCAGCCATCCACACACAAGGGAGGACATCAGGAAGAGGTAGAATGACCTATGGGGAAGGTACGATCCATGGCATCACAAGACCAGATCACCATTCACAAGACTGGTAGTAGGCCCCCACCTCCTCCTCCTCTACACTTCACATATTGGGAGGAAAAGGTCTTGGACATTCTGCATCCTGAGGGCCTGACTGGAATACCTGGCAGACTGGACTCTGTTAAGTACCCACAACTTCTATGTCACACAATTGCAGTGTCCTGCATTCCTCCTCACCACCCAAATACTCCCCAATTCACTGTATATCTCACTACACCTTCCTCCTGTACACCTAATGCCCCCTCCTGCATGCCACACCACCATTTAGCCCAACTACCCACACAGCCCTTGCCAAAGACACAGATAACATTGGATAATGCTATCACTACGACACCTACAATGTACTAGTCCATCTACGTGAAAACCTGAAATGTGCACATCACCTCACATCCCTTGCATGTATGACTATTGTACTGGCTATACCAACTAGATGGTACGACTGAGGACCAATACATGGCAATAACAGAAATGCAATGTCACACCACAATGCCAACCAAGGGTAAACACAGCTACAGCTCCTCAGTGACCAAACCAAATTCCCACTTATCCAGATCTCCAATCCTTAAATGAACTCACCATGGTATGGAATGTAAGATGGCAGACTCCATGCACATGCACAACATTCACAGACTGGATATTTAACCTTGCATACTCACATACTCCCCTCTCACTGGGACACCATGGTGCAATGTCCAGCCATTGTGTGTCACATCTAGCAAGCTTCATTTGTAACTAGGTAACAGTGCTGAACAGTGCTGTGACCTACCAGTAAGTACCTGAACATATCCACAGATCTATAGTTAACCAAACCTGATTGACACCAACCAGCATTCAGTATGGTACACTTGTCACAGACTACTATCTACTACCAATGGTATACTGTGCAGCATTTATTTGTCATTGTCATTGCTGGGAATCATGTTAAGCCACTGTATGCATCTGATAAACAGGTACCCAAACACACTTTCTATATGTAACT